>NC_064643.1:388053464-388678464 GCF_023864345.2 Schistocerca serialis cubense | reverse complement strand
TCGTCGACGCCAAGGTATTTTCCGGTACGTTTATTCTTTGGAATAACAGAGAGACATATGAGAGACATATATGTATTCTCCATGGTTATTAGAGACGGGTAACAAGGACAGCTTCGGAAGTATCTGTTGGAAGATTGTCAGGTTTCTAAAAAGAGACATATTTGCTTTTCTTCTTGCTAAAGCAAGCTATTAACATTTGTGCCACTAGCGGATTATTTGAAGAGAGAGAAAAACTGTAAATGCAAATTAAGTAAGACTTGGAATCAACAGAAAACGGAACATGTAATGGAGATGGATTGAATATACAATTTTCCTCAAAAATAAGGTTTGTGACCCTTTTATTCTAGAGTGAATGACGAATGAGTTCTTTGTCTGAATCATTGATGATTGTCTTGGCCCTGTAATTAGTGGGGAAGTTTCAGCTGTGACGAAGAGAGCCTGCAATCGACAAGTCTTTATAAAATCGTCCAAAAAGGCTTCGGACACATCTGAAATTCGAAATCTGTCGTAAAAGGAACGAATTGTTCAAACGATCGATTTTCCCAACTGAATGCAGCGCTTAACAATAATAATAGATATAAAGATCTTTTACAGCAAGCCAGCCGCTGAATGTTAAGACGAAGGGCTCCACCAGAGATTCTATTGGGCTGATTTCACGTAATGAAATATTATATTTAAAATTGCACATAGATAAAGGAGAGAGAGAGAGAGAGAGAGAGAGAGAGAGAGTGAATGAAATTAGAGAAAATACTCAGAATCCTCCATTAGTATAATTGTTTGCCTGTCTTATCACGGATCAGCCTAAAGACAAAACAGGAGGCCCTTACTTTACGGTATAGATTTATGTGTGAGAGTGAAGGAATCATAAAGGCAACAAATACACGTCTTTACAGACAAAACATTACACCAAGTTAGCGGCAAGCTGCATTCCCAATAACATTATATAATTCATTATACACTGATATGGGAACCAGTCATCACCACATCGAAGATTTCACAAAACATCATGCCGCTGAACATGAGCTTCACGAATTTGTGCAGTGAAGACTATGTGGACACACAACACGAGCACTCTGACTTTGTATTAAACATGTGAAACTGAGCAAGAATGGTAATGGATGTCAAGCTGTACGCGCATGCTTCACAAGCTAAACACTGGGCAGGTACTGACTGACACCGAGCGGGAACGGTAATGGACATCGAGCTGTGCGCGCATGCTTCGCAAGCTAAACACAGGGCAAATATTGAATGACAATAATGGTACTATGCGCTTACAGCAAGCACTTTGTTGGGAAGGAGAACTTATGTATCTATGTGTTAAGGGAGATGACATGCCTATACGTACTGGTAACCATAGAGGATAACTCCAATGGTGGAAAAATAAAGGCTATGCCCATATGGCCAGGATTATCAACCCAGAAGAAGAGAAATAAACTCAGACATTGTGCACCTCTATACGACATCAGTGTACAATGGGGGGCAATTATAATGTAACATATTATTATTATTATTATTATTATTTCTTTTCTTTTCTCCCTCATTCTTTTCTATCTATATATAGATAACACTGACATACAAAACAAAAGAGGTAAAGAGATGCTCTTCAATTTTTTAATTGCTTTAGATTCATCTGTCTGTGTCCATACGTGATAGCGGGTGGATGTATTATGTGCTCAGCCGAGTTAATATTGTTAAAAAGTCTGGTCATCTCAGTAAGTGATAGCGGGCGGACGTATGCGAGTTCTGCCAAGTTGATATTGTTAAAAAATATGCATTCCAATTGTACATTAAAAAGTGTTATCAAGATAGCACAGTTTATTCATATTTTCACGGCGATGATACCCGTCTGTTCATCTCTCCGCGACGTGCCGAGAATCCTGCATCAAGAGGATCGAAGCTAACAAGAAGAATTCGCGTGAGCACAGGAGGGGCAATTCGGAACCAGTATTGTTGTACCAATCTCCATGCACAATAGTGGTAACAAGAAAAGGATGTACCTTATAACCAAATGCAGATCATTCATCCTATGTTCTACCTCCATTTTTATTTTCTCCATCACATAGTGTACTTCACAAATTGTCAGTTCATTTTTCTCTGAGTTGAGTACACCCTTCGAAAATATGTCAGTTAAGTGCAAGGAAAACTGTAGATATAATTCCACTAAAATAAGTTGTTTTCCTGAACCAGACACATCTATCAAGTTGTTTTAATGAAGCTGGGGAAATCATCTAAACTAGAAAAGTATTATATAACTGCAGGAAGATTTTTCAACAATCTTTTATGGCAGGCTTTAGGATTAACCACCTTTTAGGTACATGTCTCAACAAAGACTCACATTCTACACCAACAAATTGAGAGAAATCTTTCAATTAAGATACCCTTTTAGCTTAATATGAGAAATAGTTGGAAAGTCTTAATAACTAACATTTCAATATCTATTGACATAGCATTCATACCAGAATTACAGCAATTACAGACTACATGTGCACAGCAATTTGATTTCATTATACCACGATTTTCCTTTTTTAAGTGAACGTAAACAGTTTTTCTCCCCATAGTATACATTTGTACTGTCTGCAGTAAAACTTGAAACCTGGGACAAATTCAACTCTGTGCTTTGAAATCCTTTTCAAGATCTGCTCAGACATTGCAGATGCAGATTCACCAGAGTCCAGAGTCCCCATAGAAATCTAGAATTCTGTGGGACACGCCTGGCCTGCCAGCACAGCAAATTAACTTACACAAATAGGATAACACTTTTGATTACCTTTGTTGGAAGTGTCAAACCACAGACCAAAAAACTTCTTATCCATCAACTTCTGAGTTAAATTATTGACACTATTTAGTCCCAAAACACCAGTAATTAATGCCTCACATTTTGTTTTACCACACATGATTTTATCTGCAATTGTCGAATCAGGGAATAACTGAGAAGATATTTTTACATTGCAGTAGAAGATCTTTTTACATTGCAGTCAGTGCTGGCACAACTCAGATGATGTTTAACTGTGTGAAACATGAATGTAAGCTCAGATGTTATTATCTGAAAATGAATAAAGAAGCACTAATAATAGCATCTTTTTTAAACAGGTCTATTATTACCTTGAAAATTAGAAATGTTGAAATTAGCAAGCACCTACTACATTCCTTGTCTGTTTCAACAGAGTCCACTTTGTCGAGACTTTTCATCAGTGTGATTTGTACCAATGTTAAGCATCTGCGTTTGTAGTTGACACTGTTAAAATGATGCCTAACATTAGTTACACCGTCTGTGAAATTGAAAATCGTTCTCCAGCTTTTCCAACACATAACGTACACCTTATTTTTTATACATTTCCTGGAATTGGCTGCAATTCTGGAAATTCTTTCTCCCAAACCGAACGATACACTTGCAGTCTTCTGTTCTGGTGTGTACTGGTTTGAATATCTAATTTTATTTTCATGGGATTTGTTACAGTCCCAACAATTTTGAACACACTACTTCCACAAAGAAAAAAGTTCTAAAACGTAAAACATAGGATGGCTTGTGATACAGTGTTGAGCTTGCTCCTGAAATGAACAAAACAATGTGCCTTGTTGAATGGAGTGGAAGTACAGCTTGTTCACAAAAAGAAGAAAATTCTGAGCGGGTGCGGTGTTGGAAGAACAAGCCGCACTTCCGTCATGCAGTGCTAGGACTACACTTGCACTTACATACTGGTATCAATTTATGCCCAAGAAGGGCTCCAATCAGAATTCATAGTTTCATACTGAATGATGGTGCTTTCTTGCTCCTAATGCCATATCGTAGATAATTCGAAACTGAAAAGAGCCAGTAATAAAACTTACATTTTTGCAATAAAAAGAACACACCACAACAATCACTTCGCAATGGCTGCAACGCAACATTGTGTGTTGGATCGCTGAGGTTTGCAGCGGTCAACACAAAACACGAGCAGGCTGAAGTCGATCGACTTTTGCTGAGCCAGAACTACGCAGGCCTCGTTCATCTCTTTGTGAACAGACTTCACACAATGCAGTTCTGCTTCTGACGTCATATCCGTCTCACCCTCATTCTCAACTGCCATCACATGCATGTCTTAGCATGAGAAATGTAGTCTGCATCATACAATTTGGTGCTGGAAGGTTAAAAAATATAAGTCATGTTAAAATTGGAACATTTGGCATATGGTTAAAGGTTTGCACCATACCCGGAACAAAACAGGAAAATTCCTTGTTGTTCTGGCTAAAATTGTACCTCTGACAACTCTACCTCCATGCAACCAGGAGGTCAGTTCATCAGTCCACCCAATGATAACAACAAGATTGCTCACTAAAGTATTGTCTCCTTTGGACACCTAGAAATAGCAGTTCAGACATGAACTGTTCCCACTGCCCAGGAAATCAACAAATGGAGGATATCAGAAGGGTCTTCTAGCAACTGAGAAATTTGGTCACAATTCAGCAATCATTTTACACACAATTTCTGAGTATGTCTATTAGTTTTATTACACTTCCAAGTTGAAGAGACTCTCTTCACAAAGATCAGGAACACATCTTTCACACTGAAAGTAGTTCATTTATCCTGCATTCTCCCAAAAGTACACGATTTTAAACTGTGTATCATTAATTAAAATATCCCTCTTCTTATTGTTAGCTTCCACAGTTCAAGTGTACAAACAATTCTCCAAGGGCAACTTTCCCCAATAAAATTAATTACAGTACCAATTTTGTGAGTTAATATATCCCTCACCCTCAGTAAACTACAAAATAATGAGGAAACAGATATTATAATTTGGGTATGCTACTAGTTCTATTATTCAATATAATCGCAAAGGAGGCATAGGTTACTCAACACTGAGATAAAAGAAGATTGTACTGACACTGCACCATAAGGAAAATATTAAACTCAAAAAAATTATGCTAACAATTTGCAGAATTTTGTATTGCCTGTTACAACATTTTTTATCAATTTCCTAAAAGAATCATTCATCACCCATTATGATTCCTTCTGATTTTTTAAATGAAAAGCAAAATGCATTTACTCATCCCATTCTGTACACAAATACTACAAAGAATGTCAGCTCATGTGAGGTTTTTCAAATGTAAAGTTATTAGTGGTCTTCATATTTGGCATAATTTTATATTGTTGTAGTCATTCTGAATGACTGAAATACATTAACGAGTGAGACGCCATAATCTTCTCACTATCACAAGTCAAAATGTACTGAGCTACTATGACTTCACTACCAGAACTATGTCACTTCCACCATTTTTTGCCAAGAATACTTCTGATTAGTTACTGTATGCAGTCTCCATAGCTGTATTTTTCTAAGTGTGTTATCCTCTAGGTTACGTTGAAAGGGATGAGTGTAGGTTAGGAAAGCATAAGCTCAAGGTCTTTCAACTATCTTTTATGGTGTTGTGCCACCACCACAGTGGAAGTTTTTTTTTTTTTGTTTGTGGTTTTAGGGCGCAAAACTTCTATGGTCAACACAGTGGAAGTGTGTCATTACTAGTGGTCACGTATTGGGGTTATTGGGCAGGTGATAAAGGCATAAAATAGAAGTTGGACATTATTTAGTTATGACAGGTTTTTCTTCATTGTATGCACATTGCAACCAGATTTGAAAGATGGGTAGAACTTCAAAATCTGAGCTACAATGTTCACCTTTTTTATGCACCTATCAGCAGTCCATTGTCTCACTAAGTGGCTTGTTCCATCCAACGCACTACACATATTCCACATAGGATTTTTCACTGCTGTTTCATTTTTTTTTTTTTTTTTTTTTTTTTTTTTTTTTTTTTTTTTTTTTTTTTTTTTTTTTGAATTGGCCTTTTTAATTAGTCCCTGTGAAATTGTGTTTCCTTCACATGTTTCTTCACTTTTGGCACATGAAGAAACCTCTAGTTCTGAAAACTTGTGAATTGTTGCTCATCTATGGTTGCTGTCACTTTGTAAGAATAAAATTTTTCGAACTCTGTGATGCAATGTCATATTAATGTTGAAGGCGTTTCCGATATACACATAACAAACTGTTTCTGCTCCTATTTGCTCCCATCCCTACAGTGAAGATTACTTGAATACAACCGAGATAAAACAGAAAGAATAATTAGAATGAATTTAATGTTTACAACAGTTTATTGCCTTTTTTTCTTTTTTTCTTCCTTTCAGTTGTATCTTGCTACAAAGACAGATCTCTTCCATATTTTTATCTAATTTCCTATAAAACCTCAAAGTTACTCACACACCACCTGTGCAACCATGTTGACAAAAATTCAAAGAATCATTAGAAAGGTTAGAATTCTGCAAATATAGATCTTACTCATGCTCCATTAACCTTCCTGACTTAAAGAATTTTGTGAGATATGTAAACGGTGCTTAATTGTGCCAGATTATCCTGACAGCAAGCTAAACCTATGCCTGAATGCTTCTCAGTCTCAGAGCCTGGGATCAACACAAATAGTATTTGCCCTTTTATTTTCTACCAATATGCAATTTTCTTATATATTATTTATTCATCTCACTATATACAATTTTCAAACAATGGAAAATCCAGGGTGGCATAACAACAATATCATGAAAAGGATAGTTCCTACACACCATAAAAGAGGAGATGCTGAGTTGCACATAGGCACAACAAAACGACTGTCAAACAAAGCTTTCAGCCAAACAGGTCTTCATCAGAACACACACACAAAAGAACTCACACACACGATAACAGCCTCTGGCAGCCAAGGCCAACCCACGAATGGCAGCGCATGATGGAACAAGCAAATAGTTGGTGGAGGTAAGAAGAAGGCTGGAGTGGGAAGGGGGAGGGATAGCAGAGTAGGTGTGGGAGACAGTAAAGTGCTGCTTATGGGAGCAAACAGGGGCAAGGTGGGAAGACGATAGGGCAGCTAGATGCAGTCAGGGGATTAGATGGAGAGTGGGGTTGGGAGGGGGAGGGGCAACAGAAAAGGGTAGAAGCAAACAGACTGTGGGTGCATGGGTAGAATAGAGAGCTGTGTAGTGCTGGATTGAGAAAAGGGAAGGAGACAGACGGGTAGCAACAATGACTAATGAAGGTTGATGGCACAAGGGTTACGGGAACAACCAATATATCCAGAATGAGATTTTCACTCTGCAGCGGAGTGTGCACTGATATGAAACTTCCTGGCAGATTAAAACTGTGTGCCGGGCTGAGACTCGAACTCGGGACCTTTGCCTTTTGCAGGCAAGTGCTGTACCAACTGAGCTACACAAGCACGATTCACGCCCTGTCCTCACAGCTTTACTTCTGCCAGTACCTCGTCTCCTACCTTCCAAACTCGAAACATCCCCAAGGCTGTGGCTAAGCCATGTCTCCGCAATATCCTTTCTTTCAGGAGTGCTAGTTCTGCATGGTTTGCAGGAGAGCTTCTGTAAAGTTTGGAAGGCAGGAGACAAGGTACTGGCAGAAGTAAAGCTGTGAGGTTGGGGTGTGAGTCGTGCTTGGGTAGCTCAGTTGGTAGAGCACTTGTCCGCGAAAGGCAAAGGTCCCAAGTTCGAGTCTCGGCCCGCTGCCAGGAAGTTTCAACCGATATATTGCAGGGAGAGTTCCCATCTGCTCAGTTCAGAGAACTTGGATGTTGGTGGGAAGGATCCATATTGCACAGGCTATCAAACAGTCACTCCAAAACGTCATGTTGGGCAGTGAGGTTAGCAACTGGGTAGTCCAGCTGTTTCCCAGACACAGTTTGTCTGTGGCCCTTCATGCAAATAGAAAATTTGTTGGTTGTCATGACCACGTAGAATGTGGAACAGTGGTCACAGCTTAGCTTGTAGTTCACGTGACTGGTTTCAGAGGTAGCCCTACTTCTGATGGGATAGGTGATGCTTGTGACTGGACTGGAGCAGATTTTGGTGAGAGGGTATATGGGATAGGTTTTGAATCTAGGTCTATGACAGGCATGTGAGTCATGAGGCAAGGAGTTGGGAGCATGGGTTGTGTAGGGAAGTACAAGAATATTGTGTAGGTTCAGTGGGTGGCAAAATATCACTGTGAGAGGGGGAGGGGAGAGGATAGTGGGTAGGACATTCCTCATCTCAGAACATGACAAAAGGTAGTCAAAACCCTGGTGGAGAATGAGATTCAATTGCTCCTCTCCTGGGTGGTACTCAGTCACAAGGGGAATGCTCCTCTGTGGCCAGGTAGTGACACTTTGGGAGGTGGTGGGTGACTAGAGAGATAAGGCACGAGAGTCAGTGTTGTACAAAGTTGGGAGGATAACTATGATCTGTGAAGGCCTCAGTGAGACCCTTGATGTATTTTGAGAGGGACTGCTCATCACTACTGATGCAACGGCCACAGGTGGATAGGCTGTATGGAAGGGACTTTTTGGTACGGAATGGGTGGCAGCTCCCAAAGTGCAGGTATTCGACAGCTGCCACCCAATCCACATCAAGAAGTCCCTTTTATATAACACAGCCAAACTGTGGCTCTCACATCTATAATGACAAATAGTCCCTATTGAAATACACCAAGGGTCTCACTAAGGCCTTCATAGACCATAATTATCCTCCCAACCTTGTACAAAAACAGATCTCACTTGCCTATCTCTCTTGTCACCTACTACCTTCCAAAGTCCCAACATCTGGTCACAGAGTAGCATTCCCCTCATGACTCAGTACTACCCAGGACTGGAGCAACTGAATCCCATTCTCCACCAGGGTTTCGACTACCTCTCATCATGACTTGAGATGAGGAGTGTCCTACCCACTATCCTTCCCACTCCTCCCACAGTAGTATTCTGCCGCCCACCGAATCTACACACTATCCTTGTATGCCTCTACACAAGACCTACTCCAACCTCTTGCCTCAGGGCTCTCATATCCCTGCAGTAGACCTAGATGCAAGGCCTGTCCCATACATCCTCCCACTGCCTCCAGTCCAGTCATAGGCATCAACTCTCCCATCAAAGGCAGAGCTAGCTGTGAAACCAGTCATGAGATCTACAAGCTAAGTCGCAACCACCGTCCCACATTCTATGTGGGCATGCAACCAATAAGCCATCTGTCCACATGAATGATCAGGGATTAACTTGTGGCCAAGAAATAGCTGGACTATCCAGTTGCAGAGCATGCTGCCCAACATGATGTTCCTCATTTCAATGTGTGCTTCACAGACTGTGCCATCTGGATCCATCCCACCAATGTCAGCTTTTCTGAATTGTGCCGAAGGGAACTCTCCCTACAATATATTCTATGTTCCTGTAACCCTCCTGGCCTCAGTCTTTGTCACTCATTGTCCTTACACACCCTTCCCGTTCCCTGTTCCCATTCCTGCACTACACATATCTCTATTCCACCAGCACACTCATAGTCTTTTTACTTCTCTCCTTTTCCACAGCTGCCCCCCTCCCCTCACCCTCTGTCTAATCTCCCATCTGCACCTAGCTGCCATAGCCTCTCCCCACCTTGTCCTAGTATGCTCCCACGAGCAGCACTTTACTGTCCCCCACCCCTACCCTGCTATCCTTCCCCCCTCCCCACTCCAGCCTCTTCCTTACTCCCACCCACTTAGTTGCTTCTCCCATCATGCACTGCTGCTCACAGTCTGGCCTTGGCAGCCAGAGACTGCGTGTGTGCGTGCGTGTGTGTGTGTGTGTGTGTGTGTGTGTGTGTGTGTGCGCGTGTTCTGATGAACACCTGTTTGGCCGTAAGCTTTGTTTGACAGTCTTATTTTGTGCCTACCTGCAACTCAGCATCTCGACCATAAGATGAGTAGCAACTATCCTTTTCCTAATATTGTTATTTGATTTGGTTTGTTGCAGACTGATTACATCAAGATTTACAACAACAACTTTTTTAAAGAGAAATACAAAAAGTTTTACATTACTTTTATGTACATTACTATGATACACCTATAAAATGCTCACTTTTTCTATAAACTCTCTTGTTCAAACTGTGAAACAATAACCCACAAATTCTTCAATAGAGTAGTAGCACTTTCCCCACTAGAAGAGCGAACAGCAATCTTGTCAATGAATAAAGCTCCTCATTTTATGTAAATTTTTAACATCCATTACTCCAGTATTTGAACATTTAGAGTTTTATTTTAAACAGTTTATTGTATGTTTGAAATTTATTCTGCGGCAAGTCCTGTAGTTCTGCTGGAAAAAAATTCATGTGTATGTTGCTTTTTATAGAAGAAAATCAAAACCTCACATATGTACAGCAAAGGAATGGATAGGATTTTTAAATTTTTTAAGAGTGGATGACAAGACCACCTTTGTTTGGTGATACGCATATTCCAAACTATTTTCTTTCGAAATACTAGGAGCCTTGTGACATTTGTTGGTTTCGTACTTGCATAACCTATGTTTAATACATATTCATGCCTGTCTGAATCAATTTTTCAGTTTTCTACTTAATTGTCCCTCAGATTATCATCTGTAATCCACACCAATTTCAATTCTAATCGCTCCTGCAACCCCAAACAACGGTCAACAGGTGAGTCATTGCTATTCTATACAACAAAACTATCAATGGAGGGGGAAAATGATAAACAAAAATTTAAAAAGTAATTATCAATTTGCCATTTTGTGTTCTCTGATCATAAACTGACTGAAAACTGGTACATCAATAATGTGGTGACACAAACCAGTCTTCCATAAAGGTTCTGTTGCATCACATACTAACTTTAAGCTTCTTCATATTTATGCATGCCTCATGAACTGCATTGCAGTTGCAATGTCATAACCTCCCACCTAATGCAAGAGTCCTAGGTCAAGTTAACAGTCCTGCACAGAGTTTTAATTTGTCAGAGCTTAATACTAGTGCACAATCTGCTGCAGACTGGGAAATTCATTCTGGACATGATCCTTAGATTGAAAATTATGGTTGTGCTTCAAGTTCCAGTCCAGGAAATTGTGTTAATCTAATATCAAATTTCATATCAGTGTACTTTCTGCAGCAGAGTGAAAGACTGGTTGTGAAAATGAATTTTTGACACCATTAACAGTAGTAAATAAAAGATATGATCTTACCAACTTATGCTTTCCAACAATATAGTCATCATCCTTTAATTTGGTCAACTTGCAGTGCTCAATGTAGTGCTCTGTTACCATGTCTCGTAGTTTCCAATTGAATTCAAAGGGCTGATCAATGCCTTCAAACACGGCTATGTTCCTTTCAATAACTGCTACCTAAAACATTTATCATTTGTAAACAATAAAAGAAATTATGTGACTGAATCACTGAAACAAGAAATCATCACATCAGCACAAAATAGAGGTGATTTAGGAATAATCTTACATACACACTTTTACTGGAGTATCTGTGCTAAATACATAACCTTAACCCATTGACTTATTACTTTTCCCCATAGTCAATCCTATAATTATTACTTAAATTTATGAAAATCAGAATATGTTTTCTTTTACACTTTCTCAAAATTATAATTTTTTTTATAGGAATTCTTTATAAATCTACCCTTACTATTTGTTGAAGTGATGAGGAGTGAAGATAACACTGTTTAAGAAGGTTTTGTTGGTGTGGTATACCTGAAAAAATATAGGCATATGCAATGCTACTAAACGTTTTTCAGTTTTCTTCCTTCTTGTTTAACACACTATACAATTTCTGGAGGGTGTTTTCTTGATGGGACTGAGGGGATATATTTAACACAACATTAAAATGATTGCTTGTACCTCGCAAAAGCAGTCGAGTGTGTGGTATGCCACTAAATCGAACAATTGCTCAGCTTCCCAACTGTATGTAAAATGTCATGCTATTTACTAACAGAAAAGAAGAAACACTAAGAATAAGCTATAAGCCAACATATTAATTACTGCAAATGTTACTTTTCTTAATACATTCCAAGAATCTATGTATCTCCTACACTGATTACCACATACAATGATAACATATGAAACCAACATCACTGAACGGAAGAGAGCATACAACTTCTGTATGTTTCTGACTCTACCACTGACAAACCCATTGGGGAGCAATATTTTTTAATCATTAACACTAAAATCTTCATGCTCTTATAAAAATCAGACAATGGAAAATCGAGGATTGAATGTAACAATATTATGAAAAGGAAAGTTGCTATTCACCATATAGTGGAGATGTTGAGTCACAGATAGGCCCAACAGAAAGACTTTCACAAATAAAGCTTTCAGCCATTAAGGCCTTTATCAACAATGGATGACAACCCCCCCCCCCCACAACAAACACACACAAACGCAACTCACACACATCTGCAGTCTCAGGCAACTGAAACCACACTCAGTGTAATTTCAGTTGCCTGAGACTGCAGTTTCCATTTCATAATATTGCTCTTACAAAATAAAAAGCATCTCAATTGGAGTCACACAGATACTACAATACAAAAGAAATACAAAAAGATACCACAGAAAATAACAAATAGCATTATGCAACATCCTGTAGCTTTTACCAGCATATCCCAACATTCATCTTCATTCTGACAGTGAAATGTGAAATTAAAAATAAATATAACATTATGCAGTAGAGAGTTTCTTTTAATAAAAAAAATGATGGCCTGGAACTTGATCTTAAGTATATGCTTAATAAGCATAAGAAGCAAGCAAATTCCGGAAGTAAAATAATGATGGAAAGGAAGAATGAAACTATAAACAGGGAATGAGTAGTGCCATGTAAGATAAAAAACCTGAAGTGAAAGCTGATAGGAAAAAACTAATGATAATGGGTAGGTAATAGTAACAATCAAACATAAATTTGTAAATAAATATGAGGAATGACAACAACCTATCTAACACTGATGAGTGTTTAGAACCTAGAAACATGTAACAGCCAGAGATTTAACTAACTTTAGGGCTTCAACTCTCTTTCCAGTGTCAGAACACACATTTTTAAACTCAACCACACAGACATCTACATACACACCGACAACCACAATGATACTGTCTGTTTATGAATGGTTTGTCACACTGACACAAACAGGGGGATGAGGGGGTGTGGGGGAGGGACACAAATTGATAACTGGAAATAGATAAGATGTACAGTGTGGCTAGAAAATGAGCAGTAGCTAAAATGTTAGTTACAAGTGTATTCTCCACACAGCTACAGGTGAATATATAACATAGTGATATCCAATATTGACACATTTGTTGCGGTAACAGTAGCGCCATCAGCTGGCAGCTCTTGTACCTTCCATCTTGTTCATAGTATTTAACTGTAAAACATCCTAAGAGATATTCCATCATCTTTCAGGAATGCATCCAGGACAAAATTATTATTTCAAACTGACAGGAAAACTAAATAAACACACAATAAGAAACATAAATACTGTGTAATGCCTAGTCATTCAAATTGTTGGTTACTAAATCAGGCACTAAACTGAGTGATAAGTCTAAACTTTGCTAAACACGGTGGTTCAGTCAAATTGTCAGGTAGGCATTCATACTGAAAAAACTGATTGAATACTCAAAGTGAGTTGGTCACAAAACACCACATAGTACAATCTTCTTCTATATTTGAAGTTGAAAGGATGTGTATAGCATGATGGGCAGGGGTTAGTGGTGAAAAATTAAATTTTTTCAAGAAGCTGATGAGTAATATTGGAGTAATCACAAAGAACAGTGCAGATTACATGAGCATGGTTTTGCTCAAGAAAAAATAGGAGGGATGCCAACTTAAGGCTGCATCATCATGTGAGGCAAAACATCAATTTCTACGGTGACCTAGCTCAGAGCTGTAAAAGCCTTACCAATTGAGTAAATGCACTTCAAAATTTTCTGTAAGAACATATGCATAGAACAAACATTCCCAGTTTTCAATATAATCAGCTGCAATAAAATTCTCAAAATTTCAACGTTCACCACCATCATCCTCTGGAGGTATGACTGTCCAGATAGGCAACATGTTTACTGTATATACCATACATGTTGCTGGGCTCAATTACCATACAAGCAGGAAGTACAAAGTACAATTAAGATAAGCTGAAGTATAATATGTTCAGTAAATTAGATAAAGAGGCAGTAGCGTTGTATCTCAGTACAGAAATCAGAACTTTTAGCTCTGGAGAAGAGCATGTGCACGAACTGTGGCTCAGGGTTAAAGGAACAGTTGACCATGCACTTGATAGATACGTACTAAGTAGAACAGTTCATGATGGGAATGACCCTTCACAGTATACAACTTGTGTAAAGAATTTTCTACAGAGACTGCTGCATAGTAGCTGTAAAAAAATGCAGGGCTATAAACAGTGATGCTGAGTGAAACACATTTGGCTGTCAACCAGGCAATGCATGAGCTTTCGATGACTACCACAGCAAAGTATTACTAAAAGATCTCTCACAAAACTCAAACAAATTCTAGCTGTTTATACAGGCTGTAAGTAGTACCGAAGTTAGAGTCCATAACCTCACAGGAACAGAAACTGAGGTTAGCAAAGCAAAAACTGGAATGATGAGCTTCATTTTCAAATGTTTCTTTACAAATTATTGTCAAACCATTGCAAAGATGAGTGAAATAGATGTTTGTGTAAGTGGTGTTGAGAAATAGCATAAATCACTAAAACTGAATAAAGTCCAGGTTCTAATGATATCACCATCAGAATTCATACCAACTTTGTGGCTGAATTAGCGCATCTTAACAATAATATAAAATAGATCTCTTGAACACAAAACTGTGCACAGTGGTTAGAAGAGAGCACAGATCACATCTGTCTACAAAAAGGGTAACAGAAGTGATCCACAAAACTACTATCTATTTGTTGCACAATCTTAGAGCACAATCTGAGCTCATATGTAATGAAGAATCTCAAACAACAGGGCCTTTTCCATGCCAATCAGCATGGACTCCTGAAAATGTCAATGATATGAAACTCAATGTGCATTTTTCTCACATGATATCGTGTAAGTTATGGATCGAGGCACAGTCAGGTCAGTGCAGTATTTCCTGATATCCAAAAACATTTGGTGCACTACCACAGCTAAGCTCATTATCCAAAATATGATAATATGGGATATCAAGCAACTTGAGAAAGATTTGATGATTTCTTAGTAGGCAGGATAGAGCATTTTATCTTGGATGGAGAGTCATCAGCACATGTATAATTAATTTCAGGTGTGTGCTACGAAAATGTGTTGACACTTGCAGTTCACGTTGTATTTTAATGATCTTCAGAGTTCATGTTGTACTTTAACGATCTTGCAGACAACATTAACAGTAACCAGATTTTTTACAGATTATGCAATTATTTCCAACGAAACACTGTCTGAAAGAAACTACACAAATATTTAGTCAGACCTGGAAAAAAGTGATGCAAAAATTGCTGACTTTCCTCCTTAAATACCGAGAAATTTAAAATTATGCGCGTCATGTGGACGCGCACCCGCCCCTGACATGCACAGGCTCACACACAGACTGTATCCTACGACTTCAATATCAATGAGTCACAACTGTACGACTTCAATATCAGTGAGTCACAATTCGAATTGTTCAACTCATACAGATATTTTGGTGCAACAGTTTACTGAGATATGAAATGGAACCATCAAATCGGCTCAGTCATGCATGAAGCAGGTGACAAGACTTCAGTTAATTGGTAGAATACTAGGGAAATGCAGTCAGTCTACAATGGAGGTTGCTTGCAAAAACACATGGCACCCAACATAGAATATTGCTCAAGTATGTGGGGCCCATACCGAATGGGTCTAACAGGGCTTATTGAACATATACAAATTGGGGCAGGTCCATTTGAGATGTGGAGAGTGTCATGGAGATGCTGAAGAAACTGAACTGGCTTATACTTGAAGAATAGGTGGAAGCTATTCTGAGAAATTCTACACCCAACTGGTGGCAGCCCACTTTGACAACAGTTTCAATATTAGCCACTTCATTGCCGACACATCCTAGCCTATTCATTAGTACTCTCTACATAGCATAGACTTTTGTTTGTCTATTCTGAAGAAGACTGATTATTTTTAATATCACCCTTTGCTTGTGACACATCTATCAAAGTTAAGTATTGGAACTGTATTTTTGGAATAAAACTCATTAGTACGAGTTGTTTGATTGCTTCTCTAGCGAACTGAGTATGCAGGATTCCTAGACACAACATACGCTCTGTCATGCAATTCACAATGGTTTGCAGAGTGTGAATGCAGAAGCAGTTGTAGATGTAAAAGGTGAACTAAGCAGCCTTCCACAGCATCTGTCCATCATGGGTGTAACAATGCAGCAGGCACAAGGGGTCGGTCCCATATTCGCAAGTGCCAATCCTGCCGACTTGTTACGGTCAAATGTTTTTGCCTACCTATTTGGTGTCCAAGGCCAACCTCCATGTACTACTAACAGTGTATCCCCATCCTTTACCGAAGTTTTAAGTCACGTTAACTGAGATAAACCAAGGCGGCTTCAAACAAGGAACATTTCATCAAGTTATGCCCCTGCGAAAGACACAGAGTAACTTTCTTCTACAGGGAGGACATAATATGCAGTGTGCAGCAGACAGAGAAACTGTGCAACAAGCATTAACAGCTGCCGATTTCTTTTATATTTTTACAATGCTGCCAGGACTGCTCTGATACATTCAAGTGCCATATTTAAACTGTTGCAGTCAAGCACTATAGTTAAACTGTTGCAGTCAAGCACCATATTTAAATTGTTGCAGTGAATAGAAATTTAATGAAGGCTAGTCACACTATCACGAAATAGAGCATGTGGAAAACATAGTATGAACTTGATGCAACTGCAAAAAGCCCGATATTTTTATCTTCAAGCTAATCATTTGACTGGGAATGGGAAGGTGCTGCAACAGAACACCAGTAAGCACAGGGTGAAAGCTAAACACTGTGGTAATTTTGAATCTTTAACACATGGATAAGCAGTTTCAAATGCTGATAAGGCTCACAGAACCATGGCTAATCTTTTACTAAGGAGCTTGATGACAGCTCTGTTTCACCACTGTCCAAAGGACTCAACTTCCATCCTTATCCATGGCAGCTGCTGATATTACATATCATCAGTGAAAAAGAACAGCCTACAAGGCATCACTTCTATGGTAAGGCAGAAGAAGGGAAGTCAGTTGTTAGCCACAGTCTAAGAAAAAGAAAAGTTAAACTACCAAAATCTAACATTAGATTAGACAAACTATAGTGTCTGTGCTTATTGCGTGAGGATGAGGACTTGGTTGTCTTGCAACCCAATGAAGGAAATGCTGTTGTAGTATTTAATGTTGAAGATTAGCAATATAAACTGTCACTACTATTGGGTTATATGATGTGCTAAAAACTGTATTATGATCATACTAAGAACATCATCAGAAAGACGGGGAGTCTCTATATGCAAGATGAAGCGATTAAGAAATTAATACCATGTGGCAGCCAACTTCCCAGCACAGGCTATAATAATGAAAAGTGTGAGGTCATCCACATGAGTGCTAAAAGGAATCCGTTAAACCTCAGTTACACGATAAATCAGTCTAATCCAAGGCCGTATAAGCAACTAAATACCAAGGAATTACAATTATGAACAATGTAAATTGGAAATAACACGTAGAAAATGTTATGGGGAAGCCAAAAAAAAGATTGCACTTTCTTGGCAGAACACTTAGAAAATGTAACAGATCTACTAAAGAGACTGCCACAACTACACTTGTCTGTCCTCTTTTAGAATATGGCAGCGTGGTGTGGGATCCTTACCAGATAGGATTGATGGAGTACATCGAAAAAGTTCAAAGAAGGGTACCATCTTTTGTATCACAGCGAAATATGGGAGAGAGTGTCACTGAAATGTTACAAGCTTTGGGGTGGATATCATTAAAACAAAGGTGTTTATCATTGCAGCAGGATCTTCTCACAAAGTTTCAACCAGCAACTTTCTCCACCGAATGCAAAAATATTTTGTTGACACCGAACTACATAAGGAGAAATGATCACCATGATAAAATAAGAGAAATCAAAGCTCGTACAGAAAGATATATGTGTTTGTTTTTTCCATTGTGACAAATTCTTTATTTGTGGGGCCATAATGCCCGTGGCTGCTTTATAATTCCTTTCCACGCTATACGAGATTGGAATAATAGAGAATTGTGAAGGTGGTTCCATGAACCCTCTACCAGGCACTTAATTGTGATTTACAGAGTATTGATGTAGATGTAGATGCAACTTACAGTAAAAGTATACTATTTACAAGTACAAAAAGAAACAGAAAACAGTGATGTGTGAAAAACTGTGCTGTGTAAAACATGAGAAATGTGTAATTCTGCAAGAGCAACTAAAAATTAAACTACAAGCATCAGCGTCTAACAAAGAAAAACTCCAACGATGTGCTAGCCAACAACATTTCCTGATGCAGGTGGGAAACCAAGAGGAAATTACCATAAGTAAAAAAAGCAACATATTGTTAATGAATTTTTCGATCTTAAAAAAAAAATCAGATTATAAATCTGTAATTACAGATGCTTTACTTCAATAAAGTGAAATGCGTCTAGTGCAAAAAACACACATTTTCTTGTAGCAACAATGACAGAACGAAAATACACTCAGAAATTGTTAAGTAGCCACGGGGCCAAACAAATGAAGAATTTGTCACAAATGGATGTCAGATTTCAAGAAAAATACGAAATGAATTATATTATTCTTGAATATGATCTAGGGGGATGCAAAAACAACACAAGTGGTATACAATACAGAAGTTGGACAACAATGGGAGTAATTGTAGATCCAAGTGTGTCAACAGATAACCTGTGCCCACATCTTTTCGTGTCTTGAAAATAAAATGGAATCAGGGCAAAAGGAATAGTAAAATCGTCAAACAAAAATTGGGGTAAAATTTTAGAAAAATAACTAGGAAAAAATTGTAGTAGTAGTTGTTGTTGTTGTGGTCTTCAGTCCAGAGAATGGTTTGATGCAGCTCTCCATGCTACTCTATCCTGTGCAATCTTCTTCATTTCCAAGTAACTACTGCACCCTACATCCTCCTGAATCTGCTTGATGTATTCATCTCTTGGTCTCCCTCTACAATTTTTACCCTCCACGCTGCCCTCCAATACTAAATTGGTGATCCCTTGATGCCTCAGAACATGTCCTACCAACCGGTCTCTTCTTCTTGTCAAGTTGTGCCACAAATTCCTCTTCTCCCCAATTCTGTTCAATACCTCCTCATTAGTTATGTGATCTACTCATCTAATCTTCAGCATTCTTCTGTAGCACCTCATTTCAAAAGCTTCTATTCTCTTCTTGTCCAAACTACTTATCGTCCATGTTTCACATCCATACATGACTACACTCTATACGAATACTTTCAGATAAGACTTCCTGACACATAAATCTATACTTGATGTTAACAAATTTCTCTTCTTCAGAAACGCTTTCCTTGCCATTGCCAGTCTACATTTTATATCCTCTCTACTTTGGCCATCATCTGTTATTTTGCTTCCCAAATAGCAAAACTCCTTTACTACTTTAAGAATCTCATTTCCTAATCTAATTCCCTCAGCATCACCCGACTTAATTCGACTACATTCCATTATCCTCGTTTTGCTTTTGTTGATGTTCATCTTATAGCCTCCTTTCAAGACACTGTCCATTGCATTCCTCTTCCAGGTCCTTTGCTGTCTCTGACAGAATTACATCATCGGCATACCTCAAAGTTTTTATTTCTTCTCCATGGATTTTAATTCCTACTCCAAATTTTTCTTTTTGTTTCCTTTACTGCTTGAATATACAGATTGACTAACATCGGGGAGAGGCTACAACCCTGTCTCACTCCCTTCCCAACCACTGCTTCCTTTTCATGCCCTCGATTCATATAACTTCCATCTCGTTTCTGTTCAAATTGCAAATAGCCTTTCGCGCCCTGCATTTGACCCTTGTCACCTTAAGAATTTGAAGTACAGTATTCCAGTCAACATTGTCAAAAGCTTTCTCTAAGTCTACAAATGCTAGAAATGTAGGCTTTCCTTTCCTTAATCTATCTTCTAAGATTAGTCGTAGGGTCAGTATTGCCTCACATGCTCCAACATTTCTACAGAATCCAAACTGATCTTCCCCAAGGTCGGATTCAATCAGTTTTTTGATTTGTCTGTAAAGAATTTGTGTCACAATATGATAGAAGGAAAGTTACTACTCACCATACAGCGGAGATGCTGATCACACAATCATAGCTTTCGGCCATTAAGGCCTTTGTCACCAGTAGACACACATACACACACGCGCGCGCACGCACGCACACACACACACACACACACACACACACACACACACACACACACACACATATTCAAGCGAAAACTTGCACACGTGTGCAGTCTCAGAGGGCTGAAACTACACTCTGAGACTGAAGATGTGTGTGCAAGTTGCACTTGCTTGTGTGTGTGTGTGTGTGTGTGTGTGTGTGTGTGTGTGTGAGCGTGCGCGTGTGTGTGTGTGTTTGTGTGTCTACTGCTGACAAAGGCCTTAAGGGACTCCGGAAAGGCTCAAAATCATGAAAAGTTCAATTTTTACTTTTTTGCATTTTCTGAATCTGCAGACTATTACCTTTTAATAGATATATAATTTATTCAATTCCGAAGACTACAACTATTTTTAAATTTTTTTTGAAATGTGTTCTACATGGGCGTGACCCACTGTGGCGCTGTTAAACTGCTGTCAAATGGTGTTATTATTAACGTCCGTATTCATCAGGTACATTTTAGTGATGTGAGATAAAGTATGTGTTGTGGCTAACCTGTGATGGTTCAATATATATCGCTGGTGTGATTGTCGATTGTTTCATGTTTATTTACTCTGTCGTTATCTTGAAAATATTCGTAATTAATTCTGTTTCTTGAGTCTCTGTTTTGTTGAAGTATAATAATGAATAAAAGTAAAGTTATTAGAAATCCTCTGAAGGCTTTTAAGAAAAGGAGAAATGTTGGAAAGCCAAAGGTATGTGTTATTACTGTAAACAATAAAGACGATAACCAAGTGAGTGAACCTAACCTCTCAAGTACACCTGCCCATAGCAGTCAAAGTGGGAAAGAAAATACTTCACAGAAGAAGCTTGGTTCAATGAGTGAAAACTATGAATGTTTTATGGGCGAATCGGATGTGAATGAAATATTTGATATGTCGGTTCTCAAAGGAATTTTTTCAAACTGTGTAAGATGTATTCATTGTAGTGAAGTTGGTCTGGAACTCTCCATAATAAAGCACGTAGGACTTGCTAGTGAAATACAACTGAAATGTGATAAGTGTTCATACATGACCACCTTTTGGAACAGTGTTGCAGTAACTGCAACTGAAGAAATATGGGAATGAAGATAGGTTCTAACATGGTACGAGCGATGCTTGCTTTAGACAAGGAACGCCTTCGGGCTGCAGACAGGGCTGTAATGAGTCTAGAAATACAAGCAAGAGTAAACAGGAGGAGGAACAAGAGGAAGCTGGAGGAGGAGTTTGCAGAGGATGAAGATAATCCATCCTATGGACCTGGAATGCACTAAAAAGTTTGTCGCTCGATTCCCAAAACTTTTATTTTCTCATACTAATTATATGTTTTCTAAGGATCTTCCAAACATATTTGTTTCAAACTTTCAGTAAATGTTACACAGTACCTTCTGCATAATTTAACACAGCCTTTTTCCAAAAAACTGTATATTTTTGAATATATAAATAAAAAATTGCAAAAAAAATGTTGTGAATTTTCATTACAATTGAAAAAAAATCATCTTTAATAACTGAGCTAAAATTTTGTAAAATCCCTGTGTTAAGTTGTAGCCCATATTCCAATAAATAATCTGTATAAAGTTCAACTTCCTACCTCAAATACTTTGTGAGGAAAGATGTAATTTATAAGCGTTATTTTAACATTGCAAGTATAGGGCGTTCCGGAGCCCCTTAATGGCTGAAAGCTACGATTGTGTGAATCTTTTTATTGTGCCTATCGCGACTCAGCATCTCCGTTATATGGTGAGTAGCAACTTTCCTTCTATCGTATTAGTTACATTCCAGCTTGGATTTTCCATTGTTTGAAGAATCTGTGTCAGTATTTTTCAGCCATGACCTATTAAATTGATAGTTTGGTAATTTTCACACATGTCAACATCAGCTTTCTTTGAGATTGGAATTATTATATTCTTCTTGAAATCTGAGGGTATTTCGCCTGTCTCATACATCTTGCTCACCAGATGGTCGAGTTTTGTCAGGGCTGGCTCTCCCAAGGCTCTCCTGTTCTTGTCAATCATTCCCTAATGCTCTCTCTGAAACTCTCTACAACCTCTGGTTCTTTCAGTTTATCCATATATGTATAAATATTTCAAAAATAATAGATGGGGTAAAATACACTTTGAAATAGTTCAACAAGTTAATATGAAAATATTCAAGACTTTAGCGCAAGCAGTTTGGGCTAAAAGCAGCAGTGAATTAAAAATTAGAAAGCTTGGCTAACATTATCAAAACCCAAGAAGATGCACTCCAGAAAGGAAAAGATGAGATTGAACAGTACTGTGTCATCAACTCCTTGAGCACACAAATAATCTACATTTACATCTACACTCTGCATATCACTGTGAATGCATGGCAGAAGTTACATCAAGAACAACTGTTTGAATGCCTCTGTGCATACCATAATTACTCTGATCTTATCCTCACAATCCGTATGTGAGCAATACGATGGGGGCTGTAGTGTATTCCTGAAGTCATCATTTAAAGCCAGTTCTCGAAACTTTGTTAATATACTTTCTCAGGACAGGTTACGTCTATCTTCAAGCATCTTCCAGATCAGTTCCTTCAGTATCTCTGTAACACTCTCCCATAGATCAAACAAACCTGTGGCCACTCATGCTGCCCTTCTCTGTATACATTCAATATCCTCTCTCAGTCCTATTTGGTACAGGTCTTACACACTTTAGCAATATGTTAGAAATGGTCACATGATGATTTGTAAAAAATCTTCATTGAAACTGGTTGCACTTCCCCAGTATTCTACCAATAAACTGATGTACAACCTACTTTACCCACAGCTGAACCTATGTGATCATTATATTTCATATCCCTACAAAGTGTCACACCCAGGTATTTGTATGGGTGACTCATTGATGTTACAATCATAGGATACTATGATTTTTTCATTTTGTGGAGTGCAGAATTTTTCATTTCTGAACATTTAGAGCAAGTTGCCAGTCTCTGCACCATCCTGAAGTCTTATCAAGATCTGACTGAATATTATGCAGCTTCTTTCAGATAGTATTTCATTATATATAATTGCATCATCTCCAAAAAGCCTGAGGTTATCATAATATTGTCTGCATGACAGACAACGCGAACAGCAAGAGCTCCAAGACACTTCTCTAGGACACACCCGAAGTTACTTCTACATCTGACAATGATTCTCTATCCAAGATAATATGCTGTGTCCCCCTACCAAAAAACCCTCAATTCGATGACAATCTTTACTTGATACCTCATATGATTGTACTTTAAACAGTAAGCATTGACAGGGTCATGGAATTATACCGGAAAAATGTGAAAGAATACTCTTCTGAAGTAGTGAGTCATGCAGATAGTTTGGGAAAAAAGGTGCAGTCAAATGGAACAGTAACAAGACCGCAAAAAATAGCCAGAACAGACGGTAACTTTACTAACTTTGGATCTGATCCAAAATGCATCAGATGTACAGCATCTTTCACATTTAGTCTGAGACATAGGTTTATGGAGGAATGACGTGAAAATGACACAACATTTTTGTTAAAGGAAGATATTCTGCAATGGGTTCCTGATGTAGCTGCAATGGGTTCCTGATGTAGCTAGGAATTATGAGAGCCTCCAAGGTACAAGAAAGGGATATTTCGTGAAGTATTAGGCACAAAGAAGGCAAAAGATGTGAGAAAGTCATTTATGTGGGTACCTTGTTACATTACCTGATGAGGAAAGCATTTCAAAAATATTAAAACGATAGATACCTTAACAGATTACAAAAACAAACAAGATCAATCCAGAGGGAATATTGAAAGAGAGAAACCTATAATTCATGCAATAGTTGAACACTGTATCAAATGGCAGGCTTCAAGTGATAACAGGCAAGTAGCAGTGACAAAGCGCATACTGAAGTGCAGAGCTCCACCAGTGAGTACAAACTGTATACATATGTCATAAACACTGGACAACTAATAAGTTTCATGACAAGGATAATGAGAAGGGACTGCACTTAAATCAAATACACAAAGAGAGATTAAGAAAGAAACTTAACAAAACAATGTGTAAGACACAAACACTATAAAGACAGCCATCACCAAATTTTGCTTCCAGATGTCAGTTACACAAGACTATGACAAAACAACGAATAGAATAAATAATAAAAATCACAATAGTCCATTATAGGCACAATAATTTTAAACTTCTGCAAAAACTTCATAATTATTTTGGAACAAACCTGCAAATTTTTAAACTTTTCTGCACATTCAAAGACTCGCTGAATGAAGGAGTCTGGAATTAATTGGCGTGGGAACATTGCTTTCTGTTGCTTCTCTTCACCTGGAACACATTTAAAATGTTGGCATTTCATATTATAGTTACACAAAGCAATTATTTCTAAGGACTCTACTAACTGTCAAATCAACAATGAGATTATATGTAATTCCTTTCATCTCTGGCAATGATTTGCACAATGAAAATATGCCAGGTTGCACAATGATAGATTCCACAATAAACTGCACATCACAGTACAATAGGTTGGCAAACCAGTTTGAAGGTCAAAGGAAAGCAAGAATATACTGAATCCATTAGAAACACGTGTAGTGACCTACTGTGGTGTTCAAACTAATCATTAGGCAGTAGACAGCTGACCTCTTTCTGGAAACAAAAAAAATTTATTCAATTATATTTCTTTGTTAAAAAGGGCATGGCTACAGCCTTCCATCACAATTGTTTGCCTACTACCCGATATGACATGTAATTTAGCATTGTGAAGCAGCACTCATAGAATTTTAAATGCTTTGGGGCTGCTAAATAATTCATTTCTTTATTGCTAACTTGGGTATAAAAGCTTAAAATAAACATTTTGAAGAATTTCTTTATGTACATAGATAGCAACTCTGCATTTAGATTTTACCATGA
Organism: Schistocerca serialis cubense; assembly: GCF_023864345.2. Classification (NCBI taxonomy): domain Eukaryota; kingdom Metazoa; phylum Arthropoda; class Insecta; order Orthoptera; family Acrididae; genus Schistocerca; species Schistocerca serialis. The sequence goes on along the minus strand of NC_064643.1, from coordinate 388,653,429 downwards.
GACTGATACACAAAGAATTTACTGTGCCTATAGGCAGTGGTCCGACAGGTGTGCATCTCATTTGTGACATTTTGACAGGATCTGAACCTACCATCTTCAAAGGTCTGGTGATCCTCCAAAGCCAGTTGATATTTGGCATCACTACAAAGGCACCTTTCTATCTCACAGTCACAGTTCATTCCTGACTGTTTAGGGCTCCCCTGTCATCCTCCAACTGTATCTCAATTTAAGTTAGGTTTTAATTTACATAAAACATACACAAGAAGCATACCTATTGGATCATGCCCTACTAACTTAAGTGAACTCTTAATATTTCTTTGACAATAGCAGAGAAAGTCTTCACACAAATAAAGTAATGTGATTGCTACAAAGATATGGATATGTTGGCAAGAACTTAGGAAAATGTTAAATATCCGCTTCATACAGTCCATATCACAAGTAGTTTGCTTTCAGGCATCAACCAAGGAGAACTGACTACAAATTTGGATGATTTTTCAATTTTTTGGGTTTCTATTTATTATTTAACAGCGATTCCTTAATCAAAGAAAACAGCAGAGTTTATTTAAACAAAAGAAAACTTAATTTAATAGTTGTCATATGGATAAATCAACTTTTTTTTCCAAAAGATAAACTAATTAGATAAAACTTCTTTGTAGCCCTGTAATGAACTCACCATAATGTTGCCGCAATATTTTCAACCATGGTTCCATCAATTCACTACCAATGTACTCAAGGCACACAACATACACCTCTGAATTGCCTTCCTTGCTTGTTGCAGGTTTATATATATTCACATGTTTGAAAGCACAACACAGGAGGTATAATAGACAGATAGTGTCATGTTCATATATTGTAAATATCTTCAGTAAGAAACTTCCACCTATCAACAAAACATATTTTAAGCAAATAATTTACATATACATATAAATACTTGGTCTGTAACTTTAGTGAGAAGTAATATCTTCAAGAGTATGTTGTGAATCATTACACAGTGCTGACACATGAAGCTAACATGACGTCAAGAAGGGCTACCAAAATGGGTGAAAAGTGGAATGGAAGAAATAAATATGCAGCATCTCTCTCTCTCTCTCTCTCTCTGTGTGTGTGTGTGTGTGTGTGTGTGTGTGTGTGTGTGTGTGTTAGACACACACACACACACACACACACACACACACACACACAGGCAGGCAGGCAGAAAGCGAATTCTGTAGAAAAAATTTAGGACAATTTCTACTAAGTTTGTCAACATTCAAATATGCCCCATCAAGTCTGTAAATCTACATCTACATCTGCATCTACACCCATCTCTCTAAATATACTGCAAGCCATGTATGGTGCACAGTGGAGGGTACCTTGTACCACTGCTCGTCATTTCCTTTGGCATTCCACTTCCAAATGGAGGGAGAGAAAAATGGGTGCCTATATGGATCCATATGAGCTCTAATTTCTCTTATCTTGTACTTGAAATCTACCATGGCGACAGTAAAATTGTTCTGCAGTCAGCTTCAGCTTCAACTGCTGGTTCTCTAAATTTTCTCAATAGTGTTTCACAAAAATAACACCTTCTTCCACCCAAGGATTCCCACTTGAGCTCACGAAGCATCTCCATAATACATGCATGTAGATCGTACCTACCAACAACAAATCAAGCAGACCACCTCTGAATTGCTTCAATGTCTTCTTTCAATTTGACCTGGCCGAGATCCCAAACACTCAAGCAGTACTTTAAAATGGGTGGCACTATTCAGTATGTGGGGCTCCTTTACAGACAAACGACACTTTCCTAAAACTCTCTCAGTAAACTGAAGTCAACCGTTCGCCTTTCCTACTCAAGTCCTTACATGCTCATTTCATTTCATATTTCTTTGTAGCGTTATACCTGGATCCTCCCCCCATGAAACATGGAACTTGCCGTTGGTGGGGAGGCTTACATCCCTCAGCGATACAGATGGCCATACCATAGGTGCAACCACAACGGAGGGGTATCTGTTGAGAGGCCAGACAAACGTGTGGTTCCTGAAGAGGGGCAGCAGCCTTTTCAGTAGTTGCAGGGGCAACAGTCTGGATGATTGACTGATCTGGCCTTGTAACACTAACCAAAACGGCCTTGCTGTGCTGGTACTGTGAACGGCTGAAAGCAAGGGGAAGCTACGGCCGTAACTTTTCCCGAGGGCATGCAGCTTTACTGTATGATTAAATGATGATGGCGTCCTCTTGGGTAAAATATTTCGGAGGTAAAATAGTCCCCCATTCAGATCTCCGGGCGGGGACTACTCAAGAGGACGTTGTTATCAGGAGAAAGAAAACTGGCGTTCTACGGATCGGAGCGTGGAACGTCAGATCCCTTAATCGGGCAAGTAGGTTAGAAAATTTAAAAAGGGAAAGGGAAAATGGATAGGTTAAAGTTAGATATAGTGGGAATAAGTGAAGTTCGGTGGCAGGAGGAACAAGACTTTTGGTCAAGTGAATTCAGAGTTATAAATACAAAATCAAATAGGGGTAATGCAGGAGCAGGTTTAATAATGAATAAAAAAATAGGAGTACGGGTAAACTACTACAAACAGCATAGTGAACGCATTATTGTGGCCAAGATAGACACGAAGCCCATGCCTACTACAGTAGTACAAGTTTATATGCCAACTAGCTCTGCAGATGATGAAGAAATTGATGAAATGTATGATGAGATAAAAGAAATTATTCAGGTAGTGAAGGGAGATGAAAATTTAATAGTCATGAGTGACTGGAATTCGAGAGTAGGAAAAGGGAGAGAAGGAAACATAGTGGGTGAATATGGATTGGGAGAGAGAAATGAAAGAGGAAGCCGCCTGGTAGAATTTTGCGCAGAGCATAACTTAATCATGGCTAACACTTGGTTCAAGAATCATGAAAGAAGGTTGTATACATGGAAGAATCCTGGAGATACTAGAAGGTATCACATACATTATATAATGGTAAGACAGAGGTTTTAAATTGTAAAACATTTCCAGGGGCAGATGTGGACTCTGACCACAATCTATTGATTATGACCTGTAGGTTAAAACTGAAGAAACTGCAAAAAGGTGGGAATTTAAGGAGATGGGAACTGGATAAACTGACTAAACCAGAGGTTGTACAGAAGGGAACAATTGACAGGAATGGGGGAAAGAAATACGGTAGAAGAAGAATGGGTAGCTCTGAGGGATGAAGTAGTGAAGGCAGCAGACGATCAAGTACGTAAAAAGACGAGGGCTAGTAGAAATCCTTGGGTAACAGAAGAAATATTGAATTTAATTGATGAAAGGAGAAAATAGAAAAATGCAGAAAATGAAGCAGGTAAAAGGGAATACAAACGTCTCAAAAATAAGATCGACAGGAAGTACAAAATAGCTAAGCAGGGATTGCTAGAGGACAAATGTAAGGATGTAGAGGCTTATCTCACTAGGGGTAAGATATATATTGCCTACAGGAAAATTAAAGAGACCTTAGGAGAAAAGAGCACCACTTGTATGAATATCAAGAGCTCAGATGGAAACCCAGTTCTAAGCAAAGAAGGGAAAGCAGAAAGGTGGAAGGAGTATATAGAGGGTCTATACAAGGGCGATATACTTGAGGACAATATTATGGAAATGGAAGGGAATGTAGATGAAGATGAAATGGGAGATACAATACTGCGTGAAGAGTTTGACAGCACTGAAAGACCTTAGTCGAAACAAGGCCCCGGGAGTAGACAACATTCCATTAGAACTACTGATGGCCTTGAGAGAGCCAGTCCTGACAAAACTCTACCATCTGGTGAGCAAGATGATGAGGCAAGCGAAATACCCTCAGACTTCAAGAAGAATATAATAATTCCAATTCCAAAGAAAGCAGGTGTTGACAGATGTGAAAATCACCTAACTATCTGGTGAGCAAGATGATGAGACAGGTGAAATACCCTCAGACTTCAAGATAAATATAATAATTCCAATTCCAAAAAAAGCAGGTGTTGACAGATGTCAAAATTACCAAACTATCAGTTTAATAAGTCACAGCTGCAAAATACTAACACGAAATATTTACAGACGAATGGAAAAACTGGTAGAAGCCAACCTTGGGGAAGATCAGTTTGGATTCCATAAAAATATTGGAACATGTGAGGCAATACTGACCCTACGACTTATCTTAGAAGCTAGGTTAAGGAAAGGCAAACCAGCGTTTCTAGAATTTGTAGACTTAGAGAAAGCTTTTGACAATGTTGACTGGAATACTCTCTTTCAAATTCTGAAGGTGGCAGGGGTAAAATACAGGGAATGAAAGGCTATTTACAATTTGTACAGAAACCAGATGGCGGTTATAAGAGTCGAGGGACATGAAAGGGAAGCAGTGGTTGGGAAGGGAGTGAGACAGGGTTGTAGCCTCTCCCCGATGTTATTCAGTCTATATATTGAGCAAGCAGTGAAGGAAACGAAAGAGAAATTCGGAGTAGGAATTAAAATCCATGGAGAAGAAATAAAAACTTTGAGGTTCGCCGATGACATTGTAATTCTGTCGGAGACAGCAAAGGACTTGGAAGAGCAGTTGAACGGAATGGATAGTGTCTTGAAGGGAGCATATAAGATGAACATCAACAAAAGCAAAACAATGGTAATGGAGTGTAGTCGAATTAAGTCGGGTGATGCTGAGGGAATTAGATTAGGAAGTGAGACACTTAAAGTAGTAAAGGAGTTTTGCTATTTAGGGAGCAAAATAACTGATGATGGTCGAAGTAGAGAGCATATAAAATGTAGACTGGCAATGGCAAGGAAAGCTTTTCTGAAGAAGAGAAATTTGTTAACATCGAGTATAGATTTAAGTGTCAGGAAGTTGTTTCTAAAAGTATTTGTATGGAGTGTAGCAATGTATGGAAGTGAAACGTGGATGATAAATAGTTTGGACAAGAAGAGAATAGAAGCTTTTGAAATGAGGTGCTACAGAAGAACGCTGAAGATTAGATGGGTAGATCACATAACTAATGAGGAGGTATTGAACAGAGTTGGGGAGAAGAGGAGTTTGTGGCACAACTTGACAAGAAGAAGGAACCGGTTGGTAGGACATGTTCTGAAGCATCAAGGGATCACAAATTTAGCATTGGAGGGCAGCGTGGAGGGTAAAAATTGTAGAGGGAGACCAAGAGATGAATACACTAAGCAGATTCAGAAGGATGTAGGTTGCAGTAAGTACTGGGAGATGAAGAAGCTTGCACAGGGTAGAGTAGCATGGAGAGCTGCATCAAACCAGTCTCAGGACTGAAGACCACAACAACAACAACACGCCTAGATATTTAATCGACTTGATTATCTGTTTTAGAATATTATGGGATTATTTTACCTACTCACCTGCATTAACTTATGTTTTTCTACATTTACAGCATGCTGCCATTCATCACACCAACTAGAAATTCTGTCTAAATCACCTTTTGTCCTCCAACAGTTACACAATGACAACAGCTTCCCGTACACCACACATCATCAGTAAATGGCTGCAGATTGCTGCTCACCCTTTCAGTCAGATGATTTATACACTGAGAACAAAAGCAGTCCTATCACATTTTCTTGGGGTATTCCTGATGATACCTTTGTCTCTGATGAACACTCACTATCAAGGATGACATATTGTTTTCTGTTACATAAGAAGTCTTCAAGCCACTCAAATACCTGGGAACCTAAACTGTATGTTCAGACTTTCGTAAACAGTTTATATTTGGAACACCATGTCAAATGCTTTCCAGAAACCTAGGAATATGGAATCAACCTGTTGTCCTTTACCCATGGTTCACAAGATATCTGTGGTGTCACCGCCAGACACCACACTTGCTAGGTGGTAGCTTAAATCGGCCGCGGTCCATTTAGTACATGTCGGACCCGCGTGTCGCCACTGTGTAATCGCAGACCTAGCGCCACCACCAAGGTAGGTCTCGTGATACGAGAGAGCACTCGCCCCAGTTGTACGAGAACCTAGCTACCGACCAGATGTACGAAGCCTTTCTCTCTCATTAGCCAAGAGACAGAATAGCCATCAGCTAAGTTAATGGCTACGAACTAGCAAGGCGCCATTAGCCATACAGTGATTGTACTTAAAGTCTCCTGTGTATCGTCAAGATCGATGTACCACAAGGATTGAGTAAAGTTAAGTATTAAACCTGCTCCGTACTTTTCTTCCTAACATTAATTACGTATCCTGTTCCAGTACTTCACGCCCGTCTGCGTTAGTCTAGCTTGCCTTTTCAGCCATCTCAACTTCACGGTGTCAGCCCAGATACCGACACAACAATATCAAGCAAGGAAAGGACAAAAGTTTGGCACAAGCATTGTTTCCTAAATCCATGCTGATTTGTCGACATAAGCATTTCTGTCTCAAGGAAATGCATTACGAGGTCTGTTCAAAAAATTACTCAACATTCATAATTTCATGCCAATGGTGTGTTGCAGAGAAATGTCTTTGGCATCCCTACACACACCTGTGTTTAATGTGTAAATGCACAGATTCATTATTGTATGTCTGTTAGTTACTGTTCATTGCTGCATTGAGAAGAATGTTGTGCCACACAGTTTGCGAATTTTCAGATGGTAGAGTTAGAGGAGTACTGCATCTGCATTAAATCTTGCATGAAACTAAAAGCCATACTCAGTGTTAGGAATGGTTCACTTCGTTTAAAAATGGCCACACAGACATTAAAGATGACCCTCGTTCAGGATGCCCATCGACATCTACCGACAATGCTTATGTAAGAAACGTCAACAAAATTGTGGGTGCTAATTGAAGACTTGATGACTGAGAGTTTGCAGAAGACTGTAACATTTCAGATGGATCATGTCATGAAATCATGACACAGCATCTAGGAATATACCGTGCTGCCGCCAAGTTTGTCCCATGGCTCACGAGTCAAGACCAGAAAGACCTTCACCTCACAATCTGAAAAGAGCTTTTGGATCACGCAAATGAGAATGAGATGTTCCTTAAGAGAATCATAACAGCTGATGAGACGTGGGTCTGCAATTATGATGTTGAGATCAAGGTTCAATCTTCACAATGGGTCAGAAAACATTCTCCAAGATCAAAAGAAGCTCGTCAGGTCGGGTCATATGTCAAAGTCATGCTGATACTTTTCTTTCACTTTGAAGGACTAGTTCATCATGAATTCATGCCACAGAGACAAACTGTTAATCAATGGTACTATCGAGACATGTTGCGATGCTTCAGGAAAATGTAAGAAGGTAATGGCCTGAAATGTGGCGAGGCAATTCATGGCTTTTCATCATGATAATGCAACTGCAAATTCATCCCTGTTGGTGTATGACTATCAGACAAGAAATGAAAACATTGGGCTGCCTCATCCTTCATATTCTGCAGACCTGGCAACAATAGATTTGCAACAATAGAAGAGATAAACGAAAATTCACAGACAAAGCTTCGCGTGATCCAGCAAGATGCGTACCAAGACTGCTTCTGAAAGTGGAAACAGTGTTGGGAGTGGTGTATCAATTGTGGAAGAGATTATTTGGAAGGAGACAATGCATAATAAGTAAAAGGTAAGGGCAGAAAAACTTTGTATATGAAGTTCTGGAATTTTTTGAACAGACCCCATACATTCAATCTCAGAATATGTTGAAGAATTCTACAGAAAAATGATGTTAAGGGTACTGGCCTGTGATTTTGAGGGTATATTTGTATTCCCTTCTTATATATAAGAGTCATCCGCACTTTTTTCATTTTGCTTGGGTCTTTATGATGGATGAGAAATTTGTGATAAATGCAAGATAACTAAGGGGCCAATGCCACAGTGTACTCTCTGTAAAACTGAACTGGGATTCCATCTGGACCTGGCAACTTACTTGTATTCATCTCTTTCAATTGCTTCACTATGATAAAGGTAGTTGTCAATGGACAATTCAGGATGCAATAACGTAGAGTGTGAAGGAAGGAATCATTAAAGCGCCTGATTCATTGAGACAAAAAGCACCAGCTATTATGAGCAAAATGTATCATAACCACACCCATGTTTCTGTGAGAATGCTGCAGCTGAAGAATCTGTTGCTAGTTGTTTACGATGACAGTTTGACTAGTTGTTTGTGATCACAGATAGCAAATCTGTGCAACAAAGGACACAAAAATTGGTCTCTTGTTACAAAAGGGTATCAATAATACAAAACAGTACTGAAAAGATGTGAGTGATACATTCCTTGATGTAGAGTATTATTGATGATTGTGTTTTTCTCTTTTTATAATAGCTTAATTTACTCTCTAAATGACTACATCTGTAAGCCAAGAAGCAGAGACTACGCATATTGTCCATTATAAGTACCTCTATCACAATTCCAATATATTATCAATGTTCCACAGACAAAGTAAAATCTTTATACATAGATAGATGCTACTCTATCCCGTGCAAGCCTCTTCATCTCTGAATAACTACCACAACCTACATCCTTCTGAATTTGCTTAGTGTATTAATCTCTTGATCTTCCTCCACAATTTTTACCTTCCACACTTCCCTCCTATACTAAATTGGCAATCCTTGATGTCTCAGAATGTGTTCTATCAACCGATCCCTTCTTTCAGTCAAACTGTGCCACAAATTTCTTGTCTCCTCAATTGTATTCAGTACCATCTCATCAGTTATGTGCTCAACCAATATATTCTGCATCATTCTTCTGTAGCAACTCATTTCAAAAGCTTCTATTCTCTTCTTGTGTAAACTGTTTATTGTCTATGTTTTACTTCCATACATGGCTGCACTCCATACAAATACTTTCCGAAAAGACTTTGTACCTCTTAAGTCTATATTCAATGTTAACAAATTTCTCTTCTTCAGGAATACTTTTCTTGCCATCGCCAGTCTACTTTTTATATCCTCTCTACTGTGGCCATCATCAGTTGTATTGGTGCCCAAATAACAAAACCTATCTACTACTTTAAGTGTTTCTTTTCCTAATCTAATTCCCTCAGAATCACCTGATTTAATTTGACCACATTCTGTTATCCTTGTGTTGCTTTTGTTGATGTTCATCTTGATTCGAAATGATACGGAATTCTTAAATTTCTATCACAGATACACAAAGATCTATAGGAAGATGCTGATTGCTGCAAAAAAAGGCATTTAATGACAAAATAATATATAATACAGAGAATAAAAAAGGAAACGGGGAGAGGCAAACAACGCAGAATAACATACTGCTAAAGGAGGGGGATAAGGTAATAAATGATCGACAACACTTAGCAAGCTATGTAAATGAGCATTTTTCAAGTATTGCAGAGAAGTTACAGCAAAAATTCCCCAAAACAAATATAACACCTGTAAATAATGTTGCACTAAATACAATGATGTTACTTCCAACCACAGTGAATGAAGTCAATAAAACTGTTCAAAAACTAAAAAATAAAAAGTCAGTAGGCTTAGATGAAGTACCAATGTGTGTACTGAAACAATGCATAGGGATTACACAAGGCCCCTTAACAAATATAATAACTGAATCCTTCACATCAGGGACATTTCCAGAGCAGTTAAAACAGGCAAGAGTTGTACCTTTGCTTAAGAAAAGTAATGCAAAAGACATAGAAAATTACTGGCCCATTTCCCTGCTGTCAGCATTCTCAAAGATAATAGAAGTAATTATGAAAGACAGATTAATGAATTACCTGAAAAAATACAATCTTTTAAGTGAATCACAGTTTGGTTTCTGAATACGGAGTCAGCCAAAGTAGAATTCACAGAAGTTGTACTAGATGCTCTTAATAAAGATGAGTGTGTTACAGGCATATTTTTAGATCTTTCTAAGGCATTTGATACAGCCGACCACAAGATTCTATTAAATAAATTAGAAGCATTAGGAATAAGAGGGGTAGCTAATGACTGGTTTCGATCATCCCTAACAGATAGGGTACAAAGAGTAGAAATAACAAATAGTTCCAATAGATCTAAACATTTAGTAAAACATTTTAACATTTAGTAAAATACATTAAAATAGGGGTTCCACATGGTAGCATATTAGGACCAATACTATTCCTGATATACACCAAACACTTTCCCCACTAGTGTTCCTCACGGCGAAAAAATTCTCTTCACTGATGACAGCAATATTATAGTCACTGAGAAAACAAGAGAACTCCTTGCCGAGAAAGCAAATGAAACTATCAAGGAAGTTTATGATTGGTCAATAAGCAATAAAGTGACATTGAACATAAAGAAAACTAATGCCATTAGTTTCAGTTTGAAGAGGAAAAATGACAATGTTAAATTAAATGTATATGGCACCTACATAGACTGTGTAACAAATGCAAAATTTCTAGGAATAAATATTGATTCTCAGTTGAAGTGGTGTGAACACATAAAGGTACTTGCAAACAGAATGTCATCAGCATGTTATGCCCTTAGAATCCTGTCATCACTGTGTAACATGCAGTGTCTTTTAGTTACATATTATTCATATGTAAATTCAGTTCTTAGCTACGGCATTCTTTTTTTGGGGAAAAAAACGCACAAAATATGAACACTTTTTCAAACTCCAGAAAAGAGCCATAAGAATAATAACCAAAAATACTAGTTGAGCTCATTGTAAAGATCTGTTGAAAGCACTGGGAATTTTAACTGCTCCATGTGAATACATTAACCAGTCAGTTATACACATCAAAAATAACATTGGTAATTACTGCACAAACAGCTCTGTCCATGACCATGCAACAGGAGATAGATTCAACTTATATTTACCAAGAAAAAATAAACATAAAACTCAAAACAGCATTTTCTACCAAGGAATAAAACTGTACACTAAATTACCAACAGAGATTAAAGAAATTGCAAAAATACACTTATTTAAAAAGGCAGCTAAAAAGTACCTGTTATGCAATACATTTTATACATTGAAGGATTACTTATATAAAACAGAGTAAGGGGTTTGATAAAAAATGTTGTACAAATAAATAATAATAATAATAATAATAATAATAATAATAATGATTATCAAATATCCAACATTCCATATAACACCTTCACCTTATTTTTTTCCTTCTTTTTTTTCCTTTCTAGAAATACTTACTCCTATGCTATGCATAGCACAATACTAACACCTCTTCCTGTTTCTGAGCTCAACATTTCACACATTATGGAGGGGTGCTGACTCAGTCTTTTAGGATAGCAAATGGGAAGTTGTGGTATAGAAAATGGCCCAGAGATCAGCTGTGTGTGTGTGTGTGTGTGTGTGTGTGTGTGTGTGTGTGTGTGTGTGTAGTGAGTGAAGTGTTATGAAACGATGTGTGTATAGTGTGCGCAGTGAGTGACAGTGAGATGTGAGACATGAGTGAATGGTGTGGCATTACATTATTTAATAAGTTATTTGTAAAATAAAGTGTTGTATACCAGGAGTAAATGATTGTGTCTAACTAGAAGTCTGTAAATGTACACTACTGGCCATTAAAATTGCTACACCACGAAGATGACGTGCTACAGATGTGAAATTTAACTGACAGGAAGAAGATGCTGTGATACGCAGATGATTAGCTTTTCAGAGCATTCACACAAGGTTGGTGCCGGTGGCGACACCTACAATGTGCTGACATGACGAAAGTTTCCAACCGATTTCTCATACACAAACAGTAGTTTACTGGCGTTGCCTGGTGAAACATAGTTGTGATGCCTCATGTAAGGAGGAGAAATGCGTACCATCATGTTTTCAACTTTGATAAAGGTCAGATTGTAGCCTATCACGATTGCAGTTTATCATATCGCGACATTGCTGCTTGCATTGGTCAAGATCCAATGACTGTTAGCAGAATATGGAATCGGTGGGTTCAGGAGGGTAATAAGGAACACCGTGCTGGATCCCAATGGCCTCGTATCACTAGCAGTCGAAATGACAGGCATCTTATTCGCATAGCTGTAACAGATCGTGCAGCTACGTCTCGATCCCTGAGTCAACAGATGGCGACATTTGCAAGACAACAACCATCTGCATGAACAGTTCGACAACATTTGCAGCAGTATGGACTATCAGCTCAGAGACCATGGCAGCGGTTACCCTTGACGCTGCATCACAGACAGGAGCACCTGTGATGGTGTACTCGACGACGAACGGGGAAGCACAAATGGCAAAACGTCATTTTTTCGGATGAATCCAGGTTGTTTACAGCATCATGACGGTCGCATCCGTGTTTGGTGACATAGTGGTGAACGCACACTGGAAGCATGTATTTGTCATCGCCATACTGGCGTATCACCCAGCGTGATGGTATGGGGTGCCACTGGTTACACATCTCGGTCACCTCATGTTCGCATTGACGGCACTTTGAACAGTGGACGTTACATTTCAGATGTGTTACGACTCGTGGCTCTACCCTTCATTCGATCCCTGCGAAACCCTACATTTCATCGGGCTAATGCAGGACCACATGTTGCACGTCCTGTAAGGGCCTTTCTGGATACAGAAAATGTCTGACTGCTGCCCCGGCCAGCACATTCTCCAGATCTCCCACCAACTGACAACACCTGGTCAATAGTGGCCAAGCAACTGTCTCATCACAATATGCCAGTCACTACTCTTGATGAATTGTGGTATCGTGTTGAAGCTGCATGAGCAGCTGTACCTGTACACGCCATCCAAGCTCTGTTTGACTCAACGCTCAGGCGTATCAAGGCCATTATTACAGCCAGAGGTGGTTGTTCTGGGTACTGATTTCTCAGGATCTATGCACCCAAATTGCATGAAAATATAATCATATGTCAGTTCTAGTATAAAATATTTGTGCAATGAATAACTGTTTATCATCTGCATTTCTTCTTGGTGCAGCAGTTTTAATGGCCAGTAGTGTATGTGTATATGAATTAGCTTATTTTAAATTGGTCTAAACTTGTAAATACTTTGACATGTCCTATAGCCTAGTAAAAAGAGATCTACAGATGAATAAAGCTGCTGCTACTACTACTGCTACTACTACTACTACTACTAAATTCCCCTTTCAGCACACTGTTCATTCCATTCAACTGCTCTTCCAAGTCTTTTGCTATCTCTGACACAATTAAACATCAATGGCAAACCTCAAGTTTTTATTTCTTCTCCCTGAACTTTACTTGCTACTCTAATTTTTTTTTTCTTTGGTTTCCTTTACTGCTTGCTCATACAGATTGAATAACACTGAGCACAGGCTACAACTCTGTCTCACTCTTTCTCAACCAATGCTTCCCTTTCATGTCCCTCAATGTTACTACTGCTGTCTGGTTTCTGTACAAGTTGTAAATAGCCTTCCGTTTCCTGTACTTTAACCCTGCTACCTTCAGAACTTTGAAGAGAGTATTCCAGCCAACACTGTCAAAAGCTTTCTCTAAGTCTACAAATGCTATTAACATAGGCTTGCCTTTCCTTAACTTATCTTCTAAGATAAGTTGTAGAGGTAATATTGCTTTGGGTATTCCTACATTTCTCCAAAAATCCTTAATGATCTTCCCCAAGTTTGCTCCCACCAGTTTTTCTATTCTTCTGTATAGAATTCATGTTAGTATTTTGCAACCATGACTTATCAAACTGATAATTCAATAATTTTCACACCTGTCAGCAACTGCTTTCTTTGGAATTGGAATTATTACATTATTCTTGAGGTCTGAGGGTATTTCACCTGTCTCATACATCTTGCACACCAGTGGAAGAATTCGGTCATGCCTGGCTCTCCCAAGGCTGTCCGTAGTTCTGACAGAACGTCATATACTCCAGGAGTCTTGTTTAAACTTAGGTCTTTCCGTACTCTATCAAATTCTTCTCACAGTACCATACCTCTCATCTCATCTTCACTTATGTTCTCTTCCATTTCTATAACATTCTCTTCAAGTTTATCTCCCTTATATAGACCCTTTATATACTCCTTTCACCATTCAGCTTTCCCTTCTTTGCTTAGTACTGGTTTGCCATTTGTGCTCTTGATATTCATGTAGCTACTTCTCTTTTTTCCAGAAGTCTCTAATTTTCCTGTAGGTGGTACCTATTTTTCCCCTGCTGAAATATGCTTCTAAACCCTTACACTTGTCTTCTCGGCATTTCTGCTTAGCCATTTTGCACTTCCTGTCAATCTAATTTTTAGACATGTTTTCCCATTTGCTTACTTTCTAATTCATTTGCTGCATTTTTATACTTTGTCCTTTCATCATTTAAATTCAGTGTCTTCTGTGTTATCCAAGGATTTCTACTAAGCTTTCTCTTTTTACCCATTTGATCCTCTGCTGCCTTCTCTATTTCATATCTTAAAGCTACACATTTGTCTTCTACTGCATTCTTTTCCCCTGTTCTAGTCAGCCATTGTTTAATGCTGTCTGAAACTCTCTTCAACCCCTGGTTCTTTCAACTTATCTAGGTCCCATCGCCTTAATTTCCTACGTTTTTGCAATTTCTTCAGTTTTATAACATAAATAAAATAAAATTGAGTATGGGTAGTGTGAGTCAGTGGCAAGACCTCATATAGTGCAAGGAGTAATTAGTCTGAGTAGTGATTGTGAGAGCCGGTTACGCATGAGAAGAAGGAAATGCACTGGGAGACATTACAGCATGCACTGCCATTGATGTAATGGTTTCCTCTACACTTTACAGTGACTTGACAAACTCAGTATACCAGTTAGGCCCTTGTCTAATAATTACAGTAAACACAGTTCTTGCAATTGGGTGACAGCTGATAAACTGAACAAAGAATCAGCAATTGCAAAAACGATTTTTTCAGGAACTTCCTGTAGTCCGCTACAAAATTTGAGTGTCAGAAAATTGTCAAAGTTATTACATTTACAGTAAGAAACATTTCATTTTCTCAACATTGTAATTAAACTGGTATTGCACTAATGAATTTTGCTTAATGCAATTTCCAAACTAAGATCTGCTGATGCAAGATATGGCAACATATTAAGTGATCATTTGTAAGTATTTTCCGTGGCCCTCATTTTGGTCATAAGTATAGGAAAAAGAATTAAATACACAATTCTATAACACTTTAATCTATAAGGTAAATCACACAATCATTTACTTGTTCCACACTTACAAGGGGAGGCCGCCAATTGTAAAATTCAGATTCGATTCATACTGCGGATAATAAAAGCTCATGGCCAGAGGTGTAATGTGGCAAAGCACCAAGATGCACTTCTCAGCCGCTGTCGAGAAAATAGACAGTTAGAAGAAACCATTGCCGTGAAATACTGTCTACGATTAATAATGTTCCAGAGCGTCCTGGCGCAGCGGTAAGCACTCTGGTTCGTAATCCGAAGGTCGTCGGATCGAATCTCGCGCCATACAACTTTTTTTATTATTATTTTTTGTAATATATATATATACTATTAATGAATTGCTTATGCATGTTGGTGAAGGTGGATCGCTCTCCAATTGTACTGCCTCCATTTTTCCGTTTGTTTAACAGAGTATACCAAAGCTCTCACGTCCGCACTGATTTTCGACGATGTTATAAGTTGCGCTAGGGACCGCACCTACCTTCTTTCGAAGTTAGCAGGCAACTACACTGCTATGCGGCGGCTCGTTTTGGCCCATTCAACATCCGTCCTTCAAGTGTAACGAGCAAGTAACGGAGTTTATATTTCATACCTGCCACAGCAAATTTGTGTTCGTGGGGTTTCTATTCTAATTCGAACGTTTGACTTACGCTATACGTATTCGTTTCGGAATATCGTTTCTACGTCTTCCGTTAACTATACGTGGTTAACAGTATGAAGACAATTAATAACATTTGTGAAATACAACTTTGTTTGTGGAAAACATAATGATGTTC
Source organism: Schistocerca serialis cubense (assembly GCF_023864345.2). NCBI lineage: Eukaryota > Metazoa > Arthropoda > Insecta > Orthoptera > Acrididae > Schistocerca > Schistocerca serialis. The sequence goes on along the minus strand of NC_064643.1, from coordinate 388,637,691 downwards.
GAAGTCACCAGTTTTTCCACGACAAACGACTTTCAACAACTTACTATATGCATAATTGTTGCAACTGATTGCCGGGAATTATATGTGTGTGTGTGTGTGTGTTTATACACACATTTGAAAAAAAGAGGGTTGCATGGCGCGAGATTCGATCCGATGACCTTCGGATTACGAATCCAAGCGCTTACCGCAGCGCCACGACGCTGTAGAAAATTATTAATCGTAGAGAGTATTTCGCCGCAACGGTTTCTTCTAACTGTCGATTTTCTCGACAGCGGCTGAGAAGTGCATCTTGGTGCTTTGCTACATTACACCTCTGGCCGTGAGCTTTTATTATGCGCAGTATGAATCGAATCTGAATTTCACAATTGGCGTCCTCCCCTTGTTAGCTCCAAAGATATTGATGCTGATGTCTATGCAGCAAATGTAAAGTTTCTAACTCAATTTGATCCAGTGTACAAAAAATGAATCACAACAGTTCCCTAGACATGGCTGTAGATGCAGTCCATAGGCTATTGGCTTCAGTTAATCTGATACACGTGAAAGAAGAACTACATAAAATATGTCAACATAGTAGTTTTGTAAACTTTAACCTGCTGCAAGTGCATGAAGTGCTGTAACTGCCTCACAATAATGAAGTGCTGACACAATGTGCTCTTGTTCACCAGGATTCTCTTGACAGTCAATGCTTCCATCAGCTGTTACCTGTCAACACATCATGTCTTTAATTACATGGAGCGCTCACTGCGGGTCAGTAATATCTGGAGTGACAATTAACTTATGGCAACACAACGAATTAATGTATCAAAAAAAAAAAAAAAAACCAATTCTGTCATAACAAGCATGTGGAAATCTGATGAAACATTGACAGAAATAAATTTTACAACTGAAGTTTTGAGTTTAACATCACATCAAATCAAATCAGACATGGCAAACATTCATAATGGGTTAGGATGCAGGTCGAAATCAGCTGCAGTCTCTTTTACATACACATCTAACACTCACCTCAAGTGATTTATCGAAATTAAAGTACGCTTTTAATCTCACTCCTCTCAAACACAATTAGTGTCTGAACCACTATGCTATGCCTTTTGTTGAAAGATACACTCTGTTCTATGTTAACAGTGAACACTGTTTAGATGCAATGAAAGATAATCCCACAAGGTAGTGTGAGGCAGCAGGAATTTAGAATCTGAATCAAAATACTGCCATCAATGTAGCAAGATATGTGCACTTATTAATACAAAACTGCACTTACATAAAGCAAACTGCAAATGACAGTGCTGTTATTCTACTGGCTGAGGAAAGCCCAAGAAAAAGTGAGACCTGTTTTTCTAGGTAAAATATATAATTTGTTTCATTATAATAACCATGAAGAATTGCCATAGTTGCGTAGATAATGGTGTGAATGTTTAAACAAAATGTTGCATATCACAGCTGTAAACTTGTCTGATCACTGAAAATAATTAGACATAATGAGCAGCACATCATGCCATTAACATAATGAACAATAAGTTTCTCACTGAATTGCAACTGCTTGCTGGAATAGGGCAGGGAGCTGTACAGAGATCTCTCGAATAGGCATGTGGACAAGAAAAATATTGTTACAAATAGATATATCAATGTTAAGCGGAGATTTTTTTAAAAATACTTCCATCGAGTTGAGCTGCAGAAGCTAAGTGGAATAAATAACACTGTTTCAGTGCACGAACTGATAAGTCTGAAATTCTCTCCACTTATTTCTCACTTGCATTCTCTCTTCCCCAACCGTCTTCATCTACTTACTAACTTACTTCGCCCTAACTTTCGTCTGAAATAACTATTCCCATGTGAATTTAGCTCAAATCCCCTGATTTGTAATACCATATTTTCATTGATATTCTCCTTTTTTTTCTTCCTTATTCATGTCCATTTTTTTACTTCTTTGTCTTTTGTGATCCCCCTGCTCCCCTTTCTCATCTGTACTTGACATTGTACTTACGTCCTTTCTTCACCTGCATCAGAATATTATAGTATCTGAAAGCATTCCCTGTTATTTCTCCTTGTGATACCAGGTCTCCTCAACTCCATGGCATTAATAATCATTTCTTCTGTTTAGCTAATATTAAAATACAGAATCTACCAGAATACAGAGTAGTACCACAAAGGAACAAAATTATGTATTGTTGTGATTTGTGCGGCAGTGTAGTCCACTGTTTTCTCAACAGATCTCAGTGCTCATTTTCCAGCAGATGACAGTGCAGCAATGAATGAAGTAAGTGTTGTGACAGTGCCACGACATTCAAAAGTGCCGCTACGTTAGTACGCAAACACGGCGATAGAGGCGCTTCGTAGCTCGGCCGAGCGCGGGAGCGCCACCTGCTATGAACGGCGCCGGCCGCATGTCACGGCGTGGCAGTCGAATGACAGATACGGAGTTAGTAACATGTAACCCGCTAGTATTTCTACTTTTGTATATCCACGCAATTTATTAGTGATTAAAGGTTATAACACTTTTTGGCGACGAGGTCGGATATTTTTGTTCCTGCATTGTGGAATTGTGTGTTCGTGTCGGGGCAGACATGGAACAGCTTATGCAAGCGCTTATTGAACAACAAACACAGCTGACGGCTGCTATTCAGGCGTTGTCGACGTCGCTTACTCATCGTCTGTCTTCCTCTTCTCCGCCTCCATTCCCTCCTTATGACGAGGCCGCTGAAGACTGGGAGGATTATGAGAAGCGTTTGCGGCAACACTTCTTGGCTTTCGGCGTTGTCGACGCTCCTATGTGTAAGTCGTTATTTCTCTCTGGGATTTCCCCACGGATCTATCAGCTGCTGTCTCAGTTAGCCCCTCTGCGGGAACCTGCCTCTCTGTCTTTCCAAGAAATGTGTGACTTATTGTCTAACTATTACCGCAAAAACACCCATGTCGTTGCCACCCGCGTGGCGTTCTACCGGTGTCGTAAACAGCCCCATCAATCTTACCGGGCTTGGGCGGCGGAACTACACGGTCTGAGTCGGAAATGTCAGTTTGTCACGGACACTCATTATGAGTCTTACGCTGATTCAATGGTTAGGGACGCTATTTTACGGCTTGCTCCTGATAAAGAAGTTCGGCAATGTGCCTTACAATTGCCAAACACGTCGTTGTCGGAAGTTCTCAGCATCGCTCAATCGTTTGAAGTGTCTCATGCTGCTGGTGCACAAATAGACGCGTGGTGTGATGTAGGCGCTGTACAAACCACTTTTGACGCGGACAATTTGCCTGTTTCACAGGGAAACGACGATGTGGCGGCGGTGCACTCGCGTCAACAACGTCGCGTTGGACCGCCACGCTCGCAGCGAAAACAGCAACCCCAGAAGCAGGTTCGTTCTGCCCTTCCTTCTTGTCCACGTTGTTTCGTACAGCATGACAGAGCCGCGTGTCCAAAACGTTGGGCCACGTGTAATTCATGTAGGAAAAAAGGCCACATTGCTTCTGTGTGTCAGTCCCCTAAAGTTCCTGTCGACGAGGACGAGGCATCGGACATGGATGTTAACTGTGTGCTTTCTCACACGAATAAGTTGTTTGTTACTGTTCGTGTTCTGGATAAAGACATTCGCATGCAAGTGGACACTGGCTCTGCAGTAACTCTCATTAATTCTCGCACGTATTTGGAGTTGGGCTCCCCTCCCTTGTCTCCAGTTACGCGACATCTACGAACTTATAATAAGCAGAAAATTCCTATCGTTGGCCAGTTTGATGCTTCCACTGCCTACAAGTCTGTTGTTAGGCCCCTCACGTTTTATGTGGTGGATCATGCGGGCACTGAAAACCTGTTCGGTTATGATGCTTTCCAGTTGTTCGGGTTCTCCATTGATGATGATGTGCACCTCATATCTGAGGACATTCCATATCAACAGCTGGATGGCTTGTGTTCCGAATTCTTGTCCGTGTTCTCTGCTGGTCTGGGTCGTGCCAAGGATTTTGAAGCCCACATTACTCTTAAACCTACGGCTCGCCCTAAGTTTTTCCGGGCATGCCCTATTCCGATGGCGTTGCGTGCACCTGTCAAAGCTGAGATAGACAGGTTAACAGCTTCGGGGATTCTCCTTCCTGTTACCTCCAGCGAATGGGCATCGCCCATCGTGGTGGTTTCTAAACCAAACAGGAGTCTGCGATTGTGTGGTGATTTTAAAGCCACTGTCAACACTCAAAGCCTCATTGACACTTATCCTCTTCCCCGTCCTGAGAAGTTATTTACCAAGCTCGCTGGGGGCCAGTTCTTTTCCAAACTTGACTTATCGGAGGCGTACCATCAGTTGCCGTTGGATGCATCTTCCAAGGAATTTCTCGTCATCAACACTCCTTGTGGGTTGTATCAGTACCAGCGGTTACCATTTGGCGTCGCTAGCGCGCCGGCCATTTTTCAGCGGTTTTTGGAACAGCTCACGGCTCCCGTTCCCGGCTGCATCAACTACCACTGAGGAGCACCTTCGCAATTTGCGTTCACTGTTTCGGGTTCTGCATTCAGCTGGGTTGAAGTGCAATCTGGACAAGTCACAGTTCTTCCAACCCTCCGTTGTATATCTTGGTTTCCACTTGTCCCGTGAGGGTATACGTCCTCTACGACAGCACGTTGCGGCCATTACCACTCTACCCCGGCCGTCTACGGTCAAAGAACTTCAGGCGTTTCTAGGCAAGGTTGCTTATTATCACAAATTCATTCCCTCCGCGGCGGCGGTGGCTCATCCTCTGCATCAGCTGTTACGCAAAAACGTTCCTTTCTGTTGGTCCGCCGAGTGTGAGCAGGCTTTTGTCCGCCTGAAGGCTCATTTGCAGTCGGCGCCTTGTCTTGCCACATTCCGTCCGGGTCAGCACTTGGTTCTGGCGACTGACGCGTCACAGTATGGCCTAGGGGCTGTTCTCGCCCATCGGTATGAGGATGGGTCGGAATGACCCATCGCCTACGCTTCCAAGACCCTCAACGATGCCCAATGGCGTTACTCTCAAATAGAAAAGGAGGCGCTCGCTATCATTTATGCTCTAAAAAAGTTCAGCGTTTTTTTGTATGGTTCTAAGTTTCACCTCGTCACCGACCACAAGCCGCTGGTCTCTCTGTTCAGCCCCTCGGCGTCGCTTCCGGATAAGGCAGCTCACCGCCTGCAACGTTGGGCCTTATACTTGTCTCGTTTTCACTATGAGATTCACTATCGCCCCACGGCCCAGCACGCCAACGCTGACGCGTTGTCGCGTTTGCCGATGGGCCCTGACCCGGTTTTCGATCGAGATGAACTACTCTGTTTCCACATTGATGAGGAAGAACGTCGTGCGGTCGAGGGTTTTCCACTTACAGGTTCGCAGGTAGCGTCGGCTACTGCACGGGACCCGGTCCTACGTCAGGTGATCGGTTTTGTTCAGCGGGGTTGGCTGGACAGGACCAAGGGCCGGGCATCGGATCCCCTTCGCAACTACCATGCCTTGCGCCTTCGTCTGTCTGTTCATCAGGGTGTTGTTCTTCTGGCCACGGATGGCGTATCTCCATGGGTTGTGGTGCCCGCCTCTCTTCGCAAAGATGTTCTCAAACTATTGCATGAGGGCCATTGGGGGATTTCTCGGGCTAAGTCCCTGGCCCGCAGGCACGTTTATTGGCCCGGTATTGATTCGGACATCGCCCACATGGTCGCTGCGTGTGATCAGTGTGTTCAACAACTGGCTGCGCCTCGTACTCTGCCCTCTCTGTGGCCTGATCCGGCGCAGACGTGGGAACGGGTGCACGCTGACTTTGCCGGCCCCTTCCTCGGCACTTATTGGCTACTGTTGATTGACGCCTTCTCGAAGTTTCCGTTTGTTGTTCGATGTCCGTCGCCCACCACTGCGGCGACGACGCTGGCTTTGTCCAAAATCTTTGCGCTAGAAGGTCTTCCATCCACGATTGTCACGGACAATGGCCCTCAGTTCTCTTCGCAGGCCTTCCGTGATTTTTGTACTGGACAAGGGATTCATCATGTTACAGCACCGCCCTTCCATCCGCAATCGAATGGGGAGGTCGTGCACCTTGTCCGCACTTTCAAAAGCCAAATGAAAAAATTCCTTAGTGATTTTTCCACAGATGACGCTCTATTGCAATTTCTGAGTTCTTATCGCTTCACGCCTCTGGGTGATCGCAGCCCTGCTGAACTCTTGCATGGCCGCCAACTGCGCACTCTACTGCACCTGCTTCACCCTGTCAGGCCTTGTACTGTGTCCCCTAGTGCAGGAAAATACCCGGTGGGCGCCGACGTGTGGGCACGGGGGTATGGATCTTGCCCTAAATGGATTCGAGGGGTGGTCCAGGCTCTTCGCGGCCGCCGGCTTTGTGAAATACGTACGGACGACGGCATGGTTGTTCACCATTACGACCAGATGCGCCCACGAGTGGTGGCCACGCCGGTACCACCTTTCGTCTCCACCAGCCCGAGAAGCCAGTCCTGTCGCTGCTGCCGATCTTCCGGGCGTGTTGCTGCCGCCGCCGTCGCTACCGCTTCAGAGTACGCCGGAACCGGCCCCAGTCGCGACGCCGCCTTCTCCGGGACCCATCTCGCTAGAGCACACCCCCAGGTCCACAACACCTATGGATGCTGCTCCGGAGTTTTCACCCATCATCTCGTCCAAGAGGCACGTTCCACGTGCAAGCTTCCGTCCTGGACATTTTCGACCATACTCTCGTGTTTCTCCGCGGGATCTTCTCGGGGCCTCCCAAGAGGCCATGGATGTCTCCGCACTGTCAGTGTCTCCAAGGAAGTGAGTGTTTTTTTTTTTTTCAAGGGGGGAAAAGTGTTGTGACAGTGCCACGACATTCAAAAGTGCCGCTACGTTAGTACGCGAACACGGCGATAGAGGCGCTTCGCAGCTCGGCCGAGCGCGGGAGCACCACCTGGCTATGAACGGCGCCGGCCGCATGTCACGGCATGGCAGTCGAATGACAGATACGGAGTTAGTAACATGTAACCCGCTAGTGTTTCTACTTTTGTATATCCACGCAATTTATTAGTGATTAAAGGTTATAACAGTAAGACTGTTGTCTGAGTAATTCAAGGCCACATTGAAATGGTACTGAAAGTACGAAAACATGATGGAGGTACAACAGCAATGGCATAATGTGTTTGGGAGTCACCCACCAACTAGTACAACAATTCATCATAATCAGGATAAATCTGAAGCCAAAAGCCTTACACCTATTGGGGACCTTGAAAGAAGTTTATCAACAGAAGCCAGCTACACTAAACAAGCTACAAGAATCAATTGAGGCATCCTCTGCAGCTATCACACTGGCAACACTGGTTTGGTGCTATTTCTCTGTCAGTAGATAATCTCTTATCCTTTCAATTAATATCCTTTACGGAAAGTGCATTTCTAAAGAAAAGATGAAAATTTGTATAAGTCATCAAATTCTATAAGACTGTGTCAGATAATAATCAGGTATATTAGGGTGTACACAGGTAAATCTACTTTAATTGAAACATACCGATACTGACTAAAACAGGAATTTCGGGAAAGTATAACAACTTAAGGAAAATGTAGGACAACAGTTTACAAGGCAAAATCAGGCATTTAACAATTTTAAGAGTAGTATTAGTCAACAGTTCAGTGAGGTGAGCAAAACTATATTCACTGAATTACCTGACAAATTATCTGGGAAGTTGACAGAGCTAGATAAACAACTAAAACAAGAACTAAGTGCCGACATGTCCCACAATATAAATACGTTGATGGAAAAAGTATCATCCATAGATGATAAACAGGAACAACTTGCAGGTGAGTTACAAAACCTTAGTGAAGCATATTCTCAAATTCAGGAGACACAATACCAAGTGGATGCATCGGTAAAAATTGTGGCAAATGCAGTCAGCGAGCTGCAAGACGTATGTAAAAATTTAACTACAGAAGTAAACACTTTAAATCTAAAAGTAGACCAGTTAAGTTTAAGAGTCAAAATTTGCCAAAGAACAGAAAGATAAGATGTAAAGGAAATAACTGAAAAAGTTGAAGCCAGGATGATGGATAAGGGCAGCACCCTTTCTGAAAAGGTAGTGTCAGAGTGCAAAATTTATGTAGATACAGTAAAAGAAACTCTGAAAGACAAAGAAAGTCAACTTCTAGCCAAAATAGATTCAGATTTAAATGAAGCAGAGGAAAGGTTACAAGGCAGTATTGCTAAAACTACTGACATTCCAAAATAACATTTCACAGAAAACAAACCCACGCTTTTAGAGAAGTTAGATACTTTCACTGGTTACTCACAATACATGGCTAGCCCACTGAAGGAATATAGTGAAGGTTGCAGAATGCAACAACACTTGCCAGGAGCTGTACCCATCGAGCAAGTGCAGTTGCCGTGCACTACACCACAAACGAACAGAAACACACCTGTCACTGACAGTGCGGCACGTTTATCAACATTACTTGCAGATAAGGGATTACTTAGGCAATGACAGTTTCCGGTATTTACCTCTGAAGGAGAAAGAACAAATGCCGTGATCTTTATCAGAACATTTTGAAATGTTTTACCTCGTACCTGGATCGAAACCCAGAAAATTAGATTTGCTGTTAGATACACACAGGGTGACATTCTGCTATGGGCTATGGACATGGCGGAATGTTACCACTACTATGAATATTTTGAGAGAGCCATTATGGATAAATATTGGTCTCATGCCATACAAGAGAGGCTCAGATGTGAAGTATTAAACCCAGCTCTGTTCAATGGCACACATGGAAGCTTAAGGGGCTACTTTTAAAAACATTTGAATAAGGAACAAGATACCGAATACTTTCTATCTGTACTGGACTCAATAGATTTGGTATATAAAGAGAGACCAGTGCAACCCATGCCTGTTGATACGCAGATAATGCCACAGAGATTTACGGACCAACAAGTGAACAAAGGATTCGTAGTACAACAAGGGTGGCAACCGTACCTTACACAGACCTATAGTAAAAGTAATGGTAATCACAACAGCAATGGAGAAAAAAGAAATGGGCAAAAGTTAAACAAAACCAACAATGGGCATGTAACATATGACCAGCTACTGGCAATAATCAGCCAATTGCTTGGCAAACACAAAACACCTGAATAATCCACAGACAGCAGAATTCAGTCAACAAAGTAATACACACATTTTGAATAATGTGCAAAGGCAAAGAGAATTTCAGTCAGGAGCCTCACAGGATACTGACTGGCGTAATCAAACACCAACAGTCCATATAGTGGAAGTTATGCCTAACCCAGAGACCAATGCCACCCATGACATCGGAAAACTTGATCCGGTCACAGTAGGCCCCCATTCTGTGAACTTGGAGGGGAGTGGGGAGACGAGCTTGATCGACACTTGCTTTATCAGATACGATCACGGTAGTGATGTGAAAGATGATCTGTATCAAAGTAATGAGGGTACGCAGAAAAATTTGACAGAGAGCAAGGTACAAGCAACTACTAATGCCTAAATATTTGACCTTGATGTATCCACTGTGCTTGACACAAGTGCTACGACTAATTTGATGTCACAGGGATTCTTTCAAGAACTGAAGAAACATGGGCGTATACCCACACTGCCAGTACAAAACTGCGAGGTACAAACTGTTACTGGGCAGCAATGGAAAGGAGTCCAAATGCAAGCCTTAATTCCCATACAATTAGGACAATTTTGGGTATGATGCAATTTTTTGATAGTAGAGAAATTAAAAGTTGATTGTTTAATAGGTCCGGATACATTTAGGACATAGCAAGTACAAACTGATATAGGAAAAGGTCAATGTCATTTCACTGTAAACAACAAATTATTTGTAACAGACCTAATCAGACGAAGTACTAATAGACATAAAACTGAAGTTACTCACGATTTTGAGGTTCAATTGTTATGTTTGTCAACACATACAATAATGAACAGTCAGCAGCAGAAGGGGTAAATGTCGACACAATAAACACAAACGTAAGTGAATCAAAGTGCTTGTCTCAAGAACAGCAAGCAGAACTTAAAGAACTGATACTTGCTTATATACATGTATTTGAAAAAAGACCAGGTATTATTAAGGATTTTGTGTACAAATTGGAAGTATGTCCTCATGACAATTTTTGTTCTACTTCATACCCTATACCATGGACAAACAGGGAAGCAGTAGAAAAGAGATTAACAGGATGCTTGAATGGGGTGTAATACAATCATCATTCTCCCCTTATTGTAGTCCTATTTTGGCTGTGAGTAAGCCAGATGGCAAGGTGTGCTTGGTCCTCGACGCACGTAACATTAATAAGATTATTGTACCAGCTTGAACACGTCAAGACAATTTAAAGGAACAGCTTATGAAATTCCATGATGCTAATTTTCTTACTATAATTGATCTCCAGCTTCATATTGGCAAATAAAACTACTTCGAATGTGGGAGCAGGAGCTTCAAATTTCAAGTATTACCATTTGGAGTGAACGTAAGTGTAGGTGTATTTATCTCTGCACTGGACAAAGTGCTAGGGTATGAACTTTTGAGTAAGGTAACAGTATAAGTGGACAACCTTTAAGTCGCTACATCCACTTGGGTCGAATACTTAAAATTAATTGAACAAGTATTGAGACACTTTTCCAAATATGGAATAACAGCAAATCTCAAGAAATCTAATTTTGGACAAGAAAAGATAAAATTTTTAGGACACATAATCTCTTCGGAAGGCATACTGCCAGATCCTAAAAAACTTGATGTCATTAGGAACTGCCCTGTTCGTCAAAACAAGAGGCAATTAAAGACTTGCTAAGGCCTAGTCTCATTTTTCAGGAAATTCATAAATAACCAAATTATGAACTGCAATACTTCACTCATTCTTCTACGGAAAAACAGAACTTGGTTATGCGATGAGCAATGTCAGTTTCAAGATCATCAAGAGGGCTTTCTTAAACACTAATATTTTATTCCAACCAGACACGAAGAAGGATTTTTGTTTATGCACTGACGCGTCTTCCCAAAGTCTGGGTGCATGCCTTTTTCAAATGGTAGAAGAAGAGGGAAATCTCATCCCTAAATTAATTAGGTTCGCCAGCTGCACCATATCCAAAGCTGAACGTACATATTCAGTTATAGAGTTAGAGGGTTTGGCTCTAATTCAGTGCTTTCCTTTGGGGTAAACATACAAAAGTATACAGTGACCATCAAACCTATCATTATTGTTAATTTGTACACTGCTACACTGACGGATAGCCAGGCGATGTATGTATCGTCACGAATTCAATTTTGAAATAGCACACATAAAATGAAACCAAAACATAATAGCTGATGCTCTTTCTTGAGTACCACAAGGCTTAGAGGGATTCAACAATCTTTTAGAGAAAGAAGGTGAAATAAGAGCTATGTTGATGGAAGACAAAACACCCTGACCATACTATGCCCACATGTGTAAACACATGGAGCAATTACAGCAGGAATACAAAAGCTGGAGTAAGGTAAAAGTGAAACTTACACAAAATGGTGATGAAAAGTTAAAAAGGTTTTCCACTATCCACAAATTTGTTCTGTTCCGTAGGAACCATCCTGAACAAGAACAATGGCATTTGTGTTTGCCAGAGGAATACGTAGATGATTTCTTCTTATACACACACAATACTTGGGGCCATTATGACTCTGCAAAATGCACTGACGAAATAGGTAAATATTGTCATTTCCCCAACCTTATATGAAGAATACTACAGGTGGTACAAAAGTGTATTGTTTGCCAGAAAGCAAAACATTCTAACATCTCCAAGCAGATAGAACTACATCCCACTGTGGCTAAAAAAAAAAAAAAGGTATTGTTAGATGTGGCTGGACCCTATACCCTATCCCCGCAGTAAGGGGGGGAGTAAAATGTATAGTAGATCTGTATGATATTTTCACCAAATACGTAAGACTGTATGTGGTACAGAACATTACAGCCAGATCAATTATAAGACGAATCAAATAAGATTTTTTGCAAGAGTAGGAAAACCAGAAGTCATGTTAACAGATAATGCCTCAAATTTTGTTGGATGTAAATGGAGACAGTTTGTAGATTCCAACCAAATCAAACACATTTTAGTGTCCAAATTTCATCCTGAAGCATCTCCCATAGAAAGGGTTTTTAAGGAATTCAACAGGTTTTTGAGGACATTTATAACTCATAAACATACCAAGTGGATTGAATATGTCACTCCCATCTTACAAGTTGTTAACAACCTTCCAAATACATCAACTTGATTTATATCAAATGAGCTGATATTCAATTGCAAACAAGCAGATGAGTGGGAGAAACCTCTGACCAAGATACCAATACAGGAATTATCACTGCATGATAAAGTACAGTAGGGAAGCAGCCTACTCACGCCATACAGAATTCGTATGCTTTCCATTGTGTGCCAGCCTAGTCCGCTCTAACTATCTATGACATCACGAATGTTGTGCAATACCTTAAAAGTAAAGTAAATGATCTGAAAAGTTAATAGCATGTCAGAAGTGATGCTAAAATAATACTGCATTAAGTTTCAGTTTAGTAACTTTAACAGCTTTCGAAAGTTGGATGTTTTACGTAAAATTCATCGGCGCAACAGGAAGGAGCTAAAACTTCAAAATTTATATTCGGATTCCTTTTTCATTGTAATTTAATGAAAACAGCATGCTGGATCTCACAAAGTAATATTTTGGTTGAAATTCATGATTTTATGTTTTTGTATCCTAAAAGTACGGAAGCAAGGTAGATTAAGAAGTGATTAGATAAAGCTAGGATGTTTAGATTTAGGTAGAATGGAGACACACTATAACAACAAAGATGTGAGTAGTTTCCAAAAGGTGGCTATAAAACTATAGCTGTAGTGTCTCTCCACAGGGCAAGTTCAGAGCTCTTCTATTACATGCAGTGCAACTAAAATAACTCTCTCGGCAAAAGTATTTAACCTAGCCACATCAGAATTTTATTACAGATACTTACCTGTGTGCTGACAGCACAATTAAATTGAGAGCTTCATTGGCCTTCAAAAAATGAAGCAATTAATTATTTAGTAACTTAAAGTGGTGTTCTGATAGCCCCAGTGGTTAGCCAGGAAGGCAAATGTTGTCAGCTGCGCCTTCGGTGGTCCCCACTGCGGCTATATAAATAAGAGCGCTGCGAGCTAGAGTCAGGCCCCAGTTCTCTTCTAGATTCGTATCAGCGCACACTCCATGTCAGAATCCGCATCGCGTCTGTGTAGTTGCAAGGAACAGCCTTGGATGCCATATTATGTAACTCGGTATGCATGTAACAATGAGTTGACTGATTATGTGCAGTACAATGAGTTCACATTGTGGTAAAGTGTTAATTGCGGAACGACTTCAGTGATTTATTCTCAGTTTGCGTATGTCGTATTTTCACGTGTTGCCGCAGGACAGACCTTCTACCATTACTGGTGTGGCATTTGATGAATATTAACATCAAATTTTGGCGAGCATTCATTTTGAACATTTACATCGATAACAGTTATTGATCAGTTTCGTTACCTAGGGATAATAGGATCCACGCAATAGACTCTGAAGAGCTCTGATAGTACAATAGCTGATAGTAGCATTGCTTGGCTAAACATTTGTCTAGAACTTTATCGTTTTCAGAATATAGTGAAAACTGTTATAGTAAACTGCATTTTCTATGAATTCCAGACATCATCCTAAATCCTCAGCGTAATGAACTTCAATGATCAATAACTTTATTTCTCCATCAGAGTGGGCACAGTGAACTTTAATTACAGGCATCATGTTTTTGCTAATCACTTTCTGGATGTCAACATTGAAGTTAGAGAGCCTGTGTTGAGAACGGCGATCAATTTTAAAACCTGGGCTGAATATAGGAAAGGAATTTATGGCAGAAAGATGAAACGTACAACACATTTTTTTTAATGTAGGATAAAAGGTATTACTAAGAAAACATCCCAAATCCACAAAAATTGGAAAACTGAACTAAATGGCAAATGCTATACAATGGTACATAGATAATTACTAAAATCCCCTATACAGGAGCATACAGATTAGTACACACAAATATGGGTAAAGACAAAGGCCTTTACCCACACAAAGAGTTCAGAACGTTTATATATTGAAGAAGGGCTGTATACCCTCTAAGTTGTATATAAGCATAATAATATTAGATTTAGGATGCTGGAAACTCACATTCCAGAATTTATGTTGTTAGTTGATAAGGAAAATTTTTGTTTGTATTTTTTTCTTCTATGTCAAACTTGTAAACGATGAGTTGTTGCAACAAGGTAGAATTTTACTTTTATGTGTCTAGAGATCATGATACTCTAAATACAATGCTCCACCTTGCATGTAGCCCCGTTGTAAACAAATATATGAAATTGTGAAATGCACAGTAGCATGCAATGCAATACGTAACTCACCATGAGCTAAGTGGTACCAAAGCGGCGCAGCACATGCACATTAGGGAGCAATCTAGTCAACAAACCGCAGGCGTGTGCACACCAGACAGGCACAAACCCAATGAGTTACAGCCTGCACTAGCATTTGTAAACCCTACTGCATAAACAGGGACATAGAATATTAAGGGAGGGTCTGTGAACAACGATGACTATCTACATAATTGTGAGCATACAAGCTGTGGGGGGAGATTAGAGTGGCAGCTTTCCGCCACAGATCATGTGGCTGGCAGTTGCTGCAGGGCTGTGGCGAGCGACTAGCGATTATGCGGCCTTGGAAAAACCTGAGCAGAATCTTGGCAGGGGAGCAATTTAGTGCCTCCTTATTAATTATCTGATCTACCCACCTAAACTCAGAATTCTCTAATAGCATACTTCCGGTTGAATTCTGTGGAGCTCTTGTACCCATTTTATGCACAATTGTGCTTAAAATGGAAATAACAATAACTTGGTGGAACGTCCATAAGTCTATCGTAATCAACCATGCCAAGAAAATCTGAGAGTTCAGAATTCATTTTTTGCACCATATTTCAAAAGCTTTCTTTGCTCTTTTAATCCAGTTTACTCCCCTCCCCCCCCCCCCCCAGCCCCCACCCCCATTTCACAGCCGTACACTAATACACACCAGACAAATACCATCCAAGAACACTTCCTAGCATGTAAATTTATGTTGTGTGTTAACATATTTGTCTTTTTTTTGTTCTATTATCATTCTGAATTCCATATCTTCTTTACTTCTACCACTGTCAGTTATTTTGCTAATCAAATAGCATATCTTGCCAACTAATTTTAGTGCCTCACTTCCTAATTCGATTCTTCAACATCACCTGGTTTAATTTGATACACTCCATTTACTCTTGTTTTATTTTCATTGTTGTTCACCATACAACATCTTTTCATGACACTATTTAATACACAAAGAATATTCTGTCAGTGACAAAAATCTTCTCACGATTCTACCCACAATTCCACACTCTTTCTGCCAAATTGTCCTCAGCCATTTCAATAAGCATTGTCAAAATGTGTGGCAATAGCAACAATAGTAACTGTTAAATATGATGATAATGATGGCAGTGATAATGATTACTGCTGTAATTAACATGCCACAATAAAGATCTTGCAATTTCCCAAATTAGCATTACTAAATACAATAAATATTGTTTTGAAGACAGAACGCACATGATTTACAATTGCTTTACCACACTATCTCAATATTTTATCAGTCTTCTTACTGCTCCTTGTAATTATTTTCCTCACAGATTTAAATGCTTCTGAATATGTATATACCAGGTCTAAGTGTTAGTCGTCATTAACTAACTATTTATCTCACTTTAGTATCTGGTCTTCACCACTCATTTTCCTCATAGTTTTTAATTGTATCATTCACTTCATTTCTGTTTCTCTTAATCCATCTTTAGTTTTCACTCTGCCCTATCATCTATAGAATTTTATCACATGAAGGTAAGTATTGGTCAGACATTCTGTCTAATAATAATGAAGGAAATGAAAAAGTAAGTTACACATTGTTATGGCAACCCAGTAACTTTCATCGAATGCTATACTACACTTCAAAGTAACCTAAACACATGAAACTTATTTCAACATAGTCACAAAGTTTATAGAAACAATGGTCAGAATGTACTACCAATCATTCAATTTCTCAAAGATAAAAATACACTGCTTGGTCAGGAAGCCACTCGATAACCACTGTGTGAATGTCCTCATCGTCAGAAGACATGCAGTTTCTGTGAGTCAGTTCCTCAATTACCTAGACAATGTCATCTGTAGTCAATAACGATGGCCCCCTCCTCATTGAGTATAACCCATTTCTGTACAGCCTCAGTCTAATTATTGTACCACTTCACAATGGCTGGATGTGACACTGAATTTGGGCAATATATTGCCAGAACTTCTCAGTGAATCTGTGTTCAATTTAGATGTTTTGCCCAAAAGAATCATACTATGCTCCATACTTCGAGTTTGGATTACATTTCCAGTTGCATTTCACTTCCATGCTGGGATGCACCTGTCAACTGTCCACAGCAGAACTGTGTCTGCAGGGCATCGAGAACATGTACTCTCCGCTGACAATGCACCGCTCTTGTTGCACAATGGTATTAGCGTGGGACAACACATGTGGCTTACTTTCTGAAGCCACCTCACTATAGTTTTTGAAAGTGATGTTCCCTTTTGATTTAACAATTCTGATTATTTACATGAAACTGCTTTCAATATGTGTAGAATGCCAGAAACAAAGACAAATAGCAGTGTCCTTCGAACAGATTATAACCCCATTCCAGACTCCACAGAACACGGCATGAATATTTGTAGTAACTTAAAAACGGAAAGATTTTTACAATTTGAAACTAGGTTTGCTGAAAAGAAAATTACGTGCCACCATCGTGCAAAGGTGCTATTATCTATTTGCAGAATTTGGACAGTTCATGAAATACAGATCGCCACATCCCTTGCAAAACCAGTAATAAATGGCATATCGCACACATTCACCATTAAAGAAAAGTTTCAGAACATCAGTTTCATACAGAAGCATCAAGGTAAGCATTTTATTACATTAAAAGGGACCACATTGCATTGAACGTTTGTCTCCAGGCCATGACACAGGGATTGTTCTGGTCCTTTGAGTAAAAGTTATGTTGCATCTGCTATACAACCCAGATATTGCACCAAATGACGTACTCTTGTCTCAAAAGTAGAAGAAAAACACAGCAGATAATGACAACGGCATGCAACAGCTGATGACAGCTTGAAAGAGAAGGCATAATATTTCCATTGAGTACAAATAAAAAAACACCTCTTAAGTAGACTCAAATGATTATGGGTATTTGTGGTGATTATATAGAAAAGAATCGAAAAAAATTCTCTACACACACATATATGCACACAATCATCAACTTAAATTGTGAATGTGATGCTTCAGGAATACTGTGTATCTCACACCTTTATCATCCGAATAATTCTCATATTTTGTTACAGGAGAATGAACTACAGAACAGAAGTAATAAATTGCAAATATAAAGCCCCAGTTCTTCAGCATTTCATAAGTTTTATATTATCTTATCCTGAAGCACAAAAGTTATGTGTATCTTGTCATTCTACTGGTTAACTGTGTCCAGCAACTGTTACCCACACTTTCTAAGTGTGAGCTGCCATGAACTACGCTGTATAAATGAACATAATTCAGTTAATATGAGAACACTTTACAGAAGAACATATTGTTTTAGTTGTGCTATTATTCCTAAGTGCAGCACTGACAACATTAATAAAAAGTGGTACATCTACATAACAATTACATGTAGCATATAAGAATGTTCTTCGGTACAATTAATCGGACAAAATTTACACACTTACCAGTAAGACATCTCCCATTTTCTGACTTTCTTCTAATATGTGCTTGAAGTTTGATGTATCCATAAGATTACCAGTAAAATCAGCGCCAAATGTCCAGTTTTCTAATGTATGAAGAATGAACCTATCATCATTGATCATGCATGAGAGAGGGTTGCCTTCATAATACGGGTTGAGAGTTGTTGACAGCCATTTCCACTAATAATAAGAGTAATATATGTAATATGCAAAAAAGAAGGCAATCCTTAATGTAATACATTGAAATTAATGCTTGAGACTAATCTGTAACAATAAAAAGCATTACAAGATACATAACAATTTCCTCGGTGTGTCAAATAGTCTACCTGTTATTTATTATTTAAAAACTCACAAGGTGTTTTCTTCTCCTCAAGACATTTGTCATGCAGTATTAAAGATTGGACAATTACCTTATGTTGGGTTCTAGGAAAATTATACATAAAAAGTGCGCGCACATGTGCATGCACACTTATGTGCATAAAGTCTTCCAGTGCTCAGTACGTAGTTCAGAGCATAGGCAAGCATTCCTCAGAACCATAACTTGATTAAAGGTTAGCTCCCCAGTGGATTACTTATTAAAGGTGTGTGGAAAGGAAGCAGAATGAGCCCACTACACAACCCCATGCCCAGTATTTTACAAAAAAATGTCATCTTGTAGAAATAAAGGGCTACTATTCTAGAAGTAATAAAAAAGTAGGATGTGCAATCACTTTATGTGACCATATCAGTAATGTAATACTGCGCTCTGTCAGGTTGAGCATGTAATGTTGAAAGTATAATGAACAAAAGTATGTGTCCTTACTTTAAATGATATTGCAGATTCTACCATCTCTCTGTGCCAGGTCACCCAAAAAACTCAATATGTCACATTTCCCACCTCCCTGTCCACAGACTGTGTATACGAATACTTATCTGTTTATGACCTGCTTGGTCTTCAGTTGCTTGTTTCATAACTTGCAGAGCCATAAAACTAAAAGGAGACAGAACGGATGACTAGTACTTATCTTCACGAAGTGTAGTTCTATTACTATCTACAGACATGTATAAAAGTGCAAGAAAATATCCTAAGTTTCAAAATTATTAGTTCTTTCCAGAATGAATTTCACTCTGCTGCAAAGTGTGCACCAATTTGAAACTTCCCAGCAGATTGAAACTGGGTGTCGGATTGGAACTCGAACCTGGGACCTTTGCCTTTCACAGGGATGTGCTCGACTGACTGATCAGTGTGAGTATGACTCACAACCCACTCTCAGTACTGGCAGAAGTAAAGCTGCAAGAGCGGGTTATGAGATGTGCTTGGATAGTTCTGTCAGTAGAGCACTTGCCCACTTTCGTGGAACGCAATCTTAATCTGCCAGGAGGTTTCATATTAGTTCCTTCTTCTGGGAGGTAGAAAGGAGAGTAGGTCACTGAGACTCCAGGATGAGAGCGACACCCTTGTTGTGAAGACACGGGAAGACAAAGATGAAAGGGGAGATATTAGAAATAGTTGGAGGTAAAAGATAATACACTGATAAGCATGTAACATTGTACTATCTATGATTTTCAACTTTCTCTGATACATCTCCCTTCATCTTTGTCTCCCCTTATCCTCACAACAAATGAGTCCCTCTCATCCTGGATTCTCAGTGACCTGCCCCTGCTTTATAACTGTCCCCAACCCACTTCCATTTCTCCCTGAGGAAGGAAATAATTGCTCTGAAAGCTATGATAGTTTTTCACACTTCTATTTGTCTATCTGCAATACTGGAATTTCATCTCCTGAAAGTAAATACCAGCTAGCTATTCTCTCTCCTTGCAATTTTATAGTTTTCCCAAGAGAACTACCCCTTTGACACAATTCACTGGATACATATTACCATATGTTAACAAGCACAATGTGCAATGTTCAATTACACCAAATGCACTTAGCTCCCTGTTTCTGAAAATATAATCGGTAACAAGTTTAGGAAAAATCCTACATTTGCACTAGTGTGAAAGTTCTCTTTTTTTTTTAATAATATCAACAACTGCATTTCCAAATAGTGTAGCACTGCTGCACCTTCTCTTCTTCATACACTGATAAATGATGGTAGATGAAATAACCCTGGCAGTCGTAAAGATGATCATTAACTGTCTCAAGTGCACATAAGACAAAGAATCTGCTGTGGTAAAATGAGAATGCACGAAAGAATTATAGTGGAAATCAATCTTCTTTTGCAGCATCCTCCTCAAATGAAATGGATTGAGGGAAGGAGATAAATAATACTAGTATCATGTATCCTTCTCTTTTCATGATACTGTTGTTGGTGAAGTATGAACATAGACATTAGTAATTGGCTTACATCCAGCAATGCTATTCTAACATTCACCATCTATTATGAACAACAGTACAAACCACCCAGCACAGCTGTGAACGAAGGAAGTGGATGTAAGAACACCTGGTATGGCAGATGGATCAATGGAGTCAGTTTCTCTTCATAGACAAGTGCAGGATTGGTACGATGACAGATGATCATTATAGAAGAGTATGAAGATGCACTGGTACCAATGGCCATCTGGTAGAATGCAGTCCCACAGGTTCATCAGTGAGGTGCATCACATTTCCAGCTAACAGGTGTAAGACATGGTTGTATTTAAATGTGTTTCATAATTCTACTTCTTTGAGTGACAACAATGAAAAGTGTGTTTGGTTACATTGTTATCTTGTACATCTCACTGTTGCAAAAATAAAGAAAGTGTTTGAAATTTAATCAAATCCCAGTTCACAAATCTGTTGCAGTTTAGTCTCTCTCTCTCTCTCTCTCTCTCTCTCTCTCTATCTCTCTCTCTCTCTCTCTCTCTCTCTCTCTCTCTCTCTCTCACACACACACACACACACACACACACACACACACACATATACGTTTACTTAATTCAATTTTGATTAATGCCACCAGAATTCCTTCAATTAGGTTAGAAATATTTTCTGCCCTCATTTCTCTAAAAAATTGGATTATTGTTCTTAGCCGTATATGTACAAACCCATGGAATCAACTTTATAAATAAGATAGCCCAGTTGTCTTAGATTTCAGAAGCAATTAACTTTAGAAGTTTTATACTGGTCAATTCATAATTTTCAGTGTTTTCCCAGCAGTACGGAATGGCAGTATATTGTGTGTGATTAATGAGTGTAAAAGGAACAGCAAGTGGCGTGGAGTGTCTTCAGCACGATGTCTGTGAAGCAGAAGGAAGTTACTGAAAATGACAATGGATTGTGCAATATTTTAAGAGGCCTTAAATGATGTCATCATTTATTGTTGATATTGAACTTTATTTGTTCTTTTAATATACATTGCCAATTGTTAATGAAGGCTTCTATAAATGAAATATGAAGTAGGTGAAAATAGTATAAAGAGGAAATATCCCAACTTCCTTTTCTGTTTCATGTTCCTTGATGATCTGCACCAATGGCCAAGAAAATTATCCTCATTCCTCCGCAGCCTCAACATCATCTTTACCATGTTCTTCACCCGGTTCTCCTCAGCTCAGCATGTCACCTTCCTACTCCTTGACCTTCAGCTCCCTCATAGTTCCATCTCAACCTCCGTCACGCCCATTAACAATCAAGAGTACTTTCACTTCGTTAGCTGCTGCACTTTCCATGCTAAAAACTCACTCCTGTATAGTCGGCCTACTTAAATGTGGCACATCTGCAGCGTTGAGCAATAGCATGACCAGTATGCTGAACATTTTATGAAGGGCTTCAGACTGGCATCATCCTTACACCACACCTACTCCCGATACCTTGCCACACGGCATCGTACACCTGTGGGAGATCTAGCAACAAGACTTGCCAAGACACCCTTCCAGAACATCCCATTCCAGTCATATCACTGGCTTATCCTATGCTAACAGTGGCAAGGTCACATGTGAAAATAGTCGTATCATATATCAGCTCTGCTGTAATTGCTGCAGATCATATTATGCATGCACGACCACCAACCGGCTGTCCAACTGAATGAGCAGTCATCATCAAATTGTGTTCAACACAGTACTAAGCACAACATGCTTGATTTCACCGAGTGTTTCACACCACAAGCCATCTGGATCCTTCACAACACTAGATTATCTGAATCATGTAGATAGGAGTTACTCTTGTGATGTATATTTTGGTCCCATAATTCTCCTGACCTCAATATCCATTAGCACCTGCCCCACACCCACCTTCCACCCCTCTCCCAACACCTAACTTCAGTCACCCTTCACTCACTACCTACTCTTTGAAGTCTCCCTCTCCCTCTTTTCTGTCTCTAATATGTACATGTTATCAGAATGACAACATAGCTGGTGAGGGGCACGCGCGTGCCTGTGTGTGTGTGTGTGTGTGTGTGTGTGTGTGTGTGTGTGTGTGTGTGTGTCCACTATTCAGTGATTTGTTACCTTGGCTCCTTAAATATCTATACAGGAATAGTGATGTCAAGTACGAGCATGTATTGGTATATGATAGACTGAAACATAAGTGATGAACAAGAACTGAATGTACATCAGATGTTCAGTACATGGTTGTAAAATAACCTGGGTATAAGAGAGGAGTCAAAAATACATATTATACCATTAACATTACTGAAAAGTGTTGATCCCATGTGAGGTCTAAGGATTTACCTGCTGATGAGAGATTAAATGCTAACAAAACCAACATAATTAAATAGGAAAAACTTCCTATGTTCTGCAAAATTTTATTTAATTTGTCACAAACCAGCTTTCAGCTTCTTAGGCCATTGCCAGGTGACAACTTAATGTCACAAAGGTCGATAAAATGATGTGTGACTTAAACAGACATTATTTATGCAGAAGATACAAAAGACATAAAAATGAAGACATGCAGAGAGTAGTATGTAGAACAGTATCACCTTTTTTTTAATGTCACACAGAAATAATTACATTAAATAAAAAAATGAAACAAAGTCTTTATTGTGGAGATGAACTGTTTCTCATTTAATCATTGATGCTTCTTCCTCAATTTTGTCTTTAACCTGTATTCTATGGAGAATAATTTCGTAGCCAAAAACCACTGTCCAACAAACAAAACACATACTGTATGGTTTATATCTCCTTGCATCTCTCAGGTTGACTCTGCTCCCACAGCATAATCTGAGAAGTCTACTCTGTATTAAAAGCATCCTTTTGCTGAGGTGAGACTGTTGATGGTCTTGTGGCCCCCAGTAAGGAAAAGTGTGATCCATTTCAAAGCCAATCATCTGCCTTGGTGCTACCTACTATGACCAGGGGCTCTTCCCTCAGTGATGGCTGCCTGGGGTGGAAATTATTGCAAAGGATCCATGTGCTCCATACATTATGGGCATTCCTAGTGAGTTCTCAGCTCAGGCACTGACAATGTAATCCCGTCATAGTTAGTGGGCTGCCACAATTCTCACTACAACAAATGGATATGCTGCAATCTAGATGTATTACGTGAACCATTCTGCATATGGTTCTCATTCAAAATGGTCAAAAAATCAATTATTTTAACTGCATTTTTTGAAAGGTATATGTGTCTAGAATGTTGGGACGAAAAGGGTTTTTTAATCTGTGCATTACAAAAGTTTCTACAGCCCACTGTTCAAAGTCAGTGTCACAGTCACTGTGGGACTCACTCAGCCACAGACACCTGGCTCGGGTATAAAACTTGTTGTGCCATGATGCACATTCACAAATTGTTTTATACTGCAGTATGCACGCAAACATATTCGCAAAAAAAACTGAGAAACAATGTATGCAGGCTGATGAACACAGTGTATTCAGCTCAGCCAGACTAGATTATCTAGTCAAGAAGGAGGGATTTCTCTCGAGGAACAATTCCAGTTAGAGGAAGGGTTCATATATGTTCCTGAAACTGCAGAATAAACGTAAGTAATGAAAACAATTTTTTTGGTCAAAACATAACTTTTGGTTCGTCATATTGGATTAGCCATTTTGAATTTTGAAAATGTAACTTTGAGATTTGTGTTCAGTGACATCAAAAATATATAACAATAAGTAATTTTTCTTGCAAATCGAACTAATACAACATATAAAAGTTTTTCCTAAGCTTTAAAGACGTTCTTCTCAAGAAACAATTTGTCAAAACTGCCTGCAGCATAAAGCAAAAACAGTTCAACCTATTAACTTCTGCCTTTGCCCCCTGAAAAGTAAACACTTTTCTTGGGAGCTTATACCTATAATATATGAAATCCGTTAATATTTTTTTTTTTTTTTTTTTTTTTGTAAATCCATAAATAGTTAATAAAACCCCCAAAATCAAGTCCAAAGTTCTAGTTGGCACTGTATCATTAAATTTAAGGTTATTTCATTGTGTTTAGGTATAAGTCCCCATAAATTTATTGTAGTATTGACTGATATACATTTTTGATTTCGGATAACTCCTGAGGTGCTACACTGCATGCAGTATGTGAACTTCAAACTCACAGGCCATTGATCAAACTACAATTACAGGTGTCATTTTTTTTCCCACTGAAAATCTAAAATAAAGCTCAAAGTGCGATCAATCATAATCCTCAAACAGATCCTTTGTATGTCTTTTCATTGTTAAAAAAAAAAAAAAAAAAAAAAAAAAAAAAAAAAAAAAAAAAAAAAAAAAAAAAAAAAACCACCCCACCTATTTTTGCTCATTTCAATGAGAACAGGTCTTAAGCTGGAAACCCACAGTAAGTGGGATGCACACCATGTTGGAGAAAGAAGGATCAAATAGTTGCAAAATTAGGCAGTAAAAAAAAGGAGTAGCAAAACCTAAACAAGAGCCACATCAGTATTGAGGATACCATCCAATAAACCTGAAGTATGAAAGAAAGAAGTAGTGAGAGAATGAGACTGCCGCACAGGGACAGATGAAATGGTTCATTGCACATGGTCCCTACGGTCAGACATATTTAACAGCATTCTCATAAAACTACTTATTTCAAAGGATGAATATATGAAAACAATGAACTGAATGCACCAAAGGTATCAGCTGATTTTGTTGCTTATGTCATCGAATATCAACATTATTCGGCAAACTTCTTCACAATGATTAGTAGCAATTTATACATAGTTTCCTGTTCTGGTAACTAGTATGAACACAGGGCATAATTTCAGTCACCAGGATACATAATACATTCATTGATATGAATAACTTGTGGATCCAATTAACTATCATGACTGTAAACATAGAGAAGAAATAATTTCTTATTGTTTCTCAGAATTTAACATCATCTTCAAATGATAGTGTGGCTTCATTTTAACTTAAAAAAAGAATTAGCTGGTTTTCACTCAAGTAATGTGCCTACAAAGTACCACCCATCAATACTGTTTATAAACTAGTGCAGCAATAATTAAATATATTTGAGAAAACATGTGATGTCCTTATTAAAACTAAAATATTGAGTGAAAATGGATATCAATGAAAGGACCGAAACAACTTTCAAGTGGTATGAACATCTTAAACGTAAGTGTTGGGAATTTATTAACAATGAGCTTTGGTCTCAATTTTCACTTAGCTGAACAATGTTGAAGTGTAGTCAGATAAATTGCACAACTGACAGATGGATTTTCAATTTTACTAAATCACACAATATAATTAAAAATAGACTTACTCAGGTAATGAAACAACGGTTAACAGAATCCTTGACATACTAAATGAGAACATCTTGAGACTAGTGTAGTTAAATGTTTTGAACTATCACACACTTCCCACCACCAAGAAATTTTCATAAACAAAAATAACTTCTTGGAAGATTAGATGAACAAAACAGAATAATGTGGATTTTACTTTATCCACATGGTGAGAGCAAGTTAATAATGACCCATATGATTATTAATAATGACTCATATGATTATGGTTGTGTACAGCCAAGAAGGCAGGTGCTGGGGCGAAGTGCAGTGGCACAGCAATGTACTACTTGTTGCTCCACTCAATACCGTCATTCGATCATTTCAGTCTGTTTCACATGTTGCCGAGTTTACTTTGAATATTTAGTGGGGATTTCTTCTCCAATGTATGTGTTTTGCCAGTTATATTGTTGGCAAACTGCTTGTTATGGCTGACGGATCAGAAAAGTGCCAGTGCTACAAAAAGAAAAGCAAGACCTATAGCATTCCAAGTGTTTAAATTTTTCAAAAGAAAGGCTGAAGATGATGACTCGTTGCCACATGGCTCTCATCCCAATGTTGCAAACAGCAGGTAAGAACAGCTAAGGCAAGTGGTATGGTACTGACAACCGTGCAGCATATCTCTAGCGAAGTGAACGCTTTTATCAAAGCCAGTGGGTAGGCATCTCATAAATCACCAGGAAAGCGACACAATCATAAGGAAGAAGTAGGCATCTGGATGATTTTTCTACGATCATTTTACATCATACAATATTCAATGTGTGTTTGAGAGGTGAATAGCCAACTGCAGACAATTTAGGTGCACGTACAAAAGAGAAGTTGGATGTTAACAACTGTTGATGAACAATGCTAAGAATATTAAACAAAAAAGGCTTTTGATATTGTTAGATGAATGATAGAAGAAAATTCCTTATAGCTCACAATGTCTGACTGAAGTGTGAAATTAAAGTTTGTTGTTGCTGTAGTTGTTGTTATTGTGGTCTTCAGTCCTGAGACTGGTATGATGCAGCTCTCCATGCTACTCTATCCTGTGCAAGCTTCTTCATCTCCCAGTACTTACAGCAACCTGCATCCTTCTGAATCTGCTTGGTGTGTTCATCTCTTGGTCTCCCTCTACGATTTTTACCCTCCATGCTGCCCTCCAATACTAAATTGGTGATCCCTTGATGCCTCAGAACATGTCCTACCAACCAGTCCTTTCTTCTAGTCAAGTTGTAAGACAAACTTCTCTTCTCCCCAATCCTATTCAATACCTCCTCATTAATTATGTGATCTACCCATCTAATCTTCAGCATTCTTTTGTAGCACCACATTTCGAAAGCTTCTATTCTCTTCTTGTCCAAACTATTTATCGTCCATGTTTCACTTCCATACACGGCTACACTCCATACAAATTCTTTCAGAAACAACTTCCTGACACTTAAATCAAAACTCAATGTTAACAAATTTCTCTCCTTCATAAACGCTTTCCTTGCCATTGACAGTCTACGTTTTATATGTTCTCTACTTCGACCATCATCAGTTATTTTGCTCCCTAAATAGCAAATCTCCTTTACTACTTTAAGTGTCTCACTTCCTAATCTAATTCCCTCAGCATCACCCGACTTAATTCGACTACACTCCATTACCATTGTTTTGCTTTTGTTGATGTTCATCTTATATGCTCCCTTCAAGACACTATCCATTCCGTTCAACTGCTCTTCCAAGTCCTTTGCTGTCTCCGACAGAATTACAATGTCATCGGCGAACCTCAAAGTTTTTATTTCTTCTCCATGGATTTTAATTCCTACTCCGAATTTCTCTTTCGTTTCCTTCACTGCTTGCTCAATATATAGATTGAATAACATCGGGGAGAGGCTACAACCCTGTCTCACTCCCTTCCCAACCACTGCTTCCCTTTCATGTCCCTCGACTCTTATAACCGCCATCTGGTTTCTGTACAAATTGTAAATAGCCTTTCACTCCCTGTATTTTACCCCTGCCACCTTCAGAATTTGAAAGAGAGTATTCCAGTCAACATTGTCAAAAGCTTTCTCTAAGTCTACAAATTCTAGAAACGCTGGTTTGCCTTTCCTTAACCTAGCTTCTAAGATAAGTCGTAGGGTCAGTATTGCCTCACATGTTCCAATATTTTTATGGAATCCAAACTGATCTTCCCCAAGGTCGGCTTCTACTAGTTTTTCCATTCGTCTGTAAAGAATTCACGTTAGTATTTTGCAGCTGTGACTTATTAAACTGATAGTTCGGTAATTTTCACATCTGTCAACACCTGCTTTCTTTGGGATTGGAATTATTACACCCATGCTGAAGTCTGAGGGAATTTCACCTGTCTCATATATCTTGCTCACCGGATGGTAGAGTTTTGTCACGACTGGCTCTCCCAAGGCTGTCAGTAGTTCTAAGGGAATGTTGTCTACTCCCGGGGCCTTGTTTCGACTCAAGTCTTTCAGTGCTCTGTCAAACTCTTCACGCAATATCATATCTCCCATTTCATCTTCATCTACATCATCTTCCATTTCCATAATATTGTCCTCAAGTACATTACCCTTGTATAGACCCTCTATATACTCCTTCCACCTTTCTGCTTTCCCTTCTTTGCTTAGAACTGGGTTTCCATCTGAGCTCTTGATATTCATACAAGTGGTTGTCTTTTCTCCAAAGGTCTCTTTAATTTTCCTGTAGGCAGTATCTATGTTACCCCTAGTGAGATAAGCCTCTACATCCTTACATTTTTCCTCTAGCCATCCCTGCTTAGCTATTTTGCACTTCCTGTCGATCTCATTTTTGAGACGTTTGTATTCCTTTTTGCCTGCTTCATTTACTGCATTTTTATATTTTCTCCTTTCATCAATTAAATTCAATATTTCTTCAGTTACCCAAGGATTTCTACTAGCCCTCGTCTTTTTACCTACTTGATCCTCTGCTGCCTTCACTATTTCATCCCTCAAAGCTACCCATTCTTCTTCTACTGTATTTCTTTCCCCCATTCCTGTCAATTGTTCCCTTATGCTCTCCCTGAAACTCTCTACAACCTCTGGTTCTTTCAGTTTATCTGGGTCCCATCTTCTTAAATTCCCACCTTTTTGCAGTTTCTTCAGTTTTAATCTACAGTTCATAAGCAATAGATTGTGGTCAGAGTCCACATCTGCCCCTGGAAATGTCTTACAATTTAAAATCTGGTTCCTAAATCTCTGTCTTACCATTATATAATCTATCTGAAACCTGTCAGTATCTCCAGGATTCTTCCATGTATACAACCTTCTTTTATGATTCTTGAACCAAGTGTTAGCTATGATTAAGTTGTGCTCTGTGCAAAATTCTACCAGGCGGCTTCCTCTTTCATTTCTTACCCCCAATCCATAGTCACCTACTACGTTTCCTTCTCTCCCTTTTCCATTACCGAATTCCAGTCACCCATGACAATTAAATTTTCATCTCCCTTCACTATCTGAATAATTTCTTTTATTTCATCATACATTTCTTCAATTTCTTCGTCATCGGCAGAGCTAGTTGGCATATAAACTTGTACTACTGTAGTAGGTATGGGCTGCGTGTCTATCTTGGCCACAATAATGCGTTCACTATGCTGTTTGTAGTAGCTTACCCGCACTCCTATTTTTTTATTCATTATTAAACCAACTCCTGCATTACCCCTATTTGATTTTGTATTTATAACCCTGTATTCACCTGACCAAAAGTCTTGTTCCTCCCGCCACCGAACTTCACTAATTCCCACTATATCTAACTTTAACCTATCCATTTCCCTTTTTAAATTTTCTAACCTACCTGCCTGATTAAGGGATCTGACATTCCACGCTCCGATCCGTAGAACGCCAGTTTTCTTTCTCTTGATAACAACGTCCTCTAGAGTAGTCCCCGCCCGGAGATCCAGATGGGGGACTATTTTACCTCTGGAATATTTTACCCAAGAGGACGCCATCATCATTTAAGCATACAGTAAAGCTACATGCCCTCGAGAAAAATTACGGCTGTAGTTTCCCCTTGCTTTCACCCGTTCGCAGTAGCAGCATAGCAAGACCGTTCTGGTAAGTGTTACAAGGCCAGATCAGTCAATCATCCAGACTGCTGCCCCTGCAACTACTGAAAAGGCTGCTGCCCCTCTTCAGGAACCACATGTTTGTCTGGCCTCTCAACAGGTACCCCTCCGTTGTGGTTGCACCTATGGTACACCTATCTGTATCACTGAGGCACGCAAGCCTCCCCACCAACTGCAAGGTCCACGGTTCATGGGGGGAAGGAAATTAACACAGATAACCCTGACATCCTTCTGGAAGGACGGCGTCACTCACTGTTGAAATTATTTATTTTTGCGAATAACGCATTTTTGCAGCGGACTGTGACGCAGTGTTATATGAAGTACGCAGAGTCAGATGGAAGACAAAAAACAATGATTTTGTGAACAGTAAGAAAGTACTGGAAAGAAATGTGTCATGCTACTGTATAACGGTAACATTTGAAAAAACTCTGTTTTAGTTTCTTGCTTTCTCTATCAAAATTATCTACTACTGTTAGTTGTTGGTTGTACATAAACAACCAGACAATGGTTTTTTCCTAAGTGTAATTATCTTTTTTCATCAAATTGTAAATGCATTTTAAAATTGTTACTTATATCATTATCAATTTCAATATTTCTAAAAACAAAGATGATGTGACTTACCAAATGAAAGTGCTGGCAGGTCGACAGACACACAAACAAACACAAACATACACACAAAATTCAAGCAACAAACTGTTGAAAGCTTGAATTTTGTGTGTATGTTTGTGTTTGTTTGTGTGTCTGTCGACCTGCCAGTACTTTCATTTGGTAAGTCACATCATCTTTCTTTTAGATATATTTTTCCTACGTGGAATGTTTCCCTCTATTATAATCAATTTCAATATTGTGTGAGAAGTGTTGCATCTACTGGTTACTCACTAAATATTAATCTCTAAAACCTAGTAAAATGCACCAATACACCGACTCTTATTACACAGAAATGATGTATTATACTTACATTGAGATCTTTGTTCAGCTTCAGATAGTGGTTCAATGCTGCTATAAAAGCACCAGGGGCTTCACAAAGGTGCAAGGAGTTAAAAAAGCCATCAGTGTTGGCTGACTCGAGAACCAAATCATAAGTAGCCACAATTTCATAAAATTTGCACCATGCCTACAAGAAATTAACAAATAACTTATGAACATGTTCAGTCTCTTTCAAATGCAATTAAATCTGTTCATTTCATTATTTTGAATGATTTACATTTGAAACTATGGTCCTTAAAAATTTCTTCACATTTTGTACCATTTACCTGCTTTTCTTCAGCAATAAATTAAATTGAGAATTATAGAGTAAAAAATCAGATCACCTATTTCCCTGGGAGAAAAACTGGGAATTCACACCTAAGAACAAGAACTGTACTGACAGATGATGTCCAGTCTTCATATGCAGGGAGTGATGTGCAACAACAATACAAACATAGTGAAATATTCATCTACACACACATACAATAGTATTTTGTAATTTCCGTACATTTCAGAACTGACATACAATGTCATTTAATAAATGAATACATGAACAACTGCAAGCCACTCATCAAGATTTTTAACAAAGGCTGTGAAAGCCACTAGAGCATGGTGTTCATCCTGGATAATCCAATAATCATGCACTGAAAATGTTGTTTAGTCCTTCCAATTTAAGTCTTAGATCTGTTAATGTAATAATCTGTCTGGTAGCAGTGTTGGTATGAAAACATACACTTGGTGGTTCATAAATGTCACCAAATGGCTCTTATTTTGAAACATGTGCTATACAAATGGGAGGTGATATTTTTCCGTATTGTACAGTGACAGTTGAACGAACAAGGACTAGTGTTAATATCATTGGCAACAAAATCATTTGACACAGAGCACAAAGTTATACAGGATATGGATGGAGGAAGAAATCACCCATATTCTTTACAAAATAGCATGGAATTCACATTAATTGATTTAAGGAAAGTGCAGATGCACATTAGTTGAAATATGATCAAAAGAGGATGAATTGTAAAGCAAGCAATAGAGCATGCAATGCAGTAGATACACTATATACAGCTACCCTCTCACAATTACCAAACTATTCCAACACCAGGAAAATTTATTTTCACAGTATTCTTTGACTCACAAAGTCAATTAACCTTTTCGTTGGCAAAATTATTGAGCAATTATTTTTAATTAAAGAAGCATATAGTAGTTAATAAATACATATATTAATCATACAGAATGTCAAATTTTCTGCAACTGTAAAAGGGAGGCCATACAATGAGATGCAAAATATTATTCCCTTCTGCCATAATTACGAGTTAAACGATAAAAGCAACATTTTCAATACATTTTAAATTTATTGGACAAATTTGCTTGTTTTGTTACAGTCATTTATTCACGCTTACTTGCTGTGAAATTTTCTAGAACATGAGTCTATGCAAAGTAGTATTCGACAGCATGTACAAACACAAGTGTGCTTTTCTGCTGCTTCGGTACTACAATTTGCCACCTCCTGTGCATTTCACCTAAAATAGGTTTGTGTTCCCCTACAGCCATTAGACTAACATCTTCAGCTACTCTACTCCTTTTGCCAGAAAAACAGATTTCTGGCTCATTTTTCCCTTGGTGGGATGATAGCAATTAGTTGCCTGGCTAGACAAATTCTGTACGTGAGCTGATCATGCTGTCCACTTCCTTTTCGCTTATTTTTCATAGTATAGAGTTGTTTCTATGGTAACATCCACCAGGAAATAAAATATTTAGTGGCACCCTTAAACAGTGTGTCTCCCACGAGCATATATTTTCGTAGTTGTCCAAATTTATTGATTCCATCCATTATTTTGCTATCCTGGCACACCATCAGGACAGGAAATCCCTGTACTAGTACAATCTTTCCATTCCTGTACTTCCTTTCAGCAATGAAGTTTCTCTTAGGCCATTTTTAGAGGACACAGAAGTGACTGGACAGTTTCCCTCCACTCTGCAGCTCCTTTCATCTGAAACTGGGGTTCGCCTCTTGTCAGTATGACATTTCTCTCCATAATTGAGAGTAAACTTTCCTAATGATCTTGACAGTTCCACACATACACACACCCTTCTTCAAAAGTGTTGACATTAATTTCACAGAGGTAAGCAAATCAATCAAATATTTATTGTGTATTTTCTTCATTAGTTGCACCACAACCACTTTACACACTGTCATGTCGCTATTTGTTTTACACCTGTCGATGAAAGCAACAAGGTTCTTTACATATTGATTGAGTGCACTGACAATCACCAGACTTTGTAGCCTCACTTTAATATCTTTATTAGCACATATCATTTCTTTGATGATCTTCTTTTGACAGGAATCATCAATTCATCTACTTACATAGATGATGAGGGAACACAGCTGTTCTTATAGTTCTGCAAAAGCTTTTCAATCTATGGCCGCAGTTTATGCAATTTGTCATATTCTTCATGATTTCTACACTTCGCAGTTACATTGATATTGCATGAATATTCTCTACAAACTTTTTAAACCTTTGCCTTGTCATTGAATCAGCAACTCATCTATAAGTGTGGTTTGGTAAGTACGGGTAAAAATAAGAAAAGTGTTTATTTTGTAAACGACTCACCTCATTTCTCCTTTGAGGGATATACAATTGGTCCAGCGATCCTCCAGCTTCTTCACTGCATCGGAAAAAAGGTTCCATCAAACTCGGCAAAATACTCGTTCACTGCAATTACCACTTTCTCACCTGATGAAAATTTCTTTCCAGCAAGCCAAAGTTCCAAGTTAGGGAACAGGAAGTCTAATGAGTAGGGTATATGAAAACAAAATCAATGCCCAATTCATGCACTTTCACCACTGTTATTGCTGATTTGTGGGACAGTGGATTATCCTAATGAAAGACCACATTTTTGTGGGCCGATCTTGGTCTTTCTTCAACCAATGTTACATTCAAACAATCCAACAATGAAATCAAATAGAGCCCAGTTGTGGTTCTACCTTTCTC
Source organism: Schistocerca serialis cubense (assembly GCF_023864345.2). NCBI lineage: Eukaryota > Metazoa > Arthropoda > Insecta > Orthoptera > Acrididae > Schistocerca > Schistocerca serialis. Next base: position 388,604,287 of record NC_064643.1, on the reverse strand, counting down.
CAACTAATCCATGAGAACTGTTCCTTGGGAACACCAAAAAACAATGGCCATCACCTTACCAGCCGACAAAATGGTCTCTGCCTTCTTCAGTGCACTTTCGCCAGCCTTTATCCATTGTTTTCACTGCTGGTTTGACTGGTGTGTAATGATGGATCCAGGTTTCATGATCAGTCACAAATCAGTACAAAAGATCTTGCATATCACAACTAAACATTGCCAGACACTGTGTTGAAAACTTGTACCGGATGCATTTTTGGTCAACTGTGAGCACTCATGACACCCATCTTGCACCCAACTTCTTCATAACCAGTTCTACATGCAGGATATTATGCACTAACTTTGTCAATGGTTTCCTTTGTGGTGACCTCAATTGGATGGCCAGAGCGCACTTCGCCTTTGGTGCTTGTCCGAACACATTTAAATTCATTAACTCACAAGTAAATGGACTTCAATGATTGTACGAAAATGTTTAATAACAGCATGTAAACTTAGTTTTCTCCATTTTCACTCGCAGTCAACACACTGACCAATCCGGATGGCTGTTGACAATGAACTGTATGCTGTATATTGTTGAAATTCTTTATATGATCCTTGCAATAATCATGCTCACCAACTACGATGGTGCAAAAAATGTTTCATTCTTTCATTCAAATTTACAAACATCAAACCATCCTCATACTCTCAAAACTTAAAAAAATAAAGCAAGCAGGAAGTTGTTGATTGCCCATTACAGTGAAGAATTCTATAAAAATTTTAATAAATAGTTTTGTTCACCATGGTTTTTGGTCAGCTTCTACTACTATGATTTTGTTTCATACACAAGTTTCTTTATTTACAATTTTGATATATCTTTCCTTCTTGCTTGTAAATATTCTTCAAATTATCAAAGTAAGAACAGTCTGTGTTCCATTCTTCTTCATTTTCATTTACCAATGTATCGCTACTCGCAGTTGTAAGAAGCACAAATGATTCAGTGTCATGTTCTCACCAGGTGTCTTGCTCCAGAAAAATAGAATTTGAATCACCAGTGAATGCGTAATCTTAAACATTCAGTTCATTGATGGCAGCTTCATCTCCTGTTTCCGAATCACTTTTTTAATGCAATGAAACAAATAGACTATAAATTTCTTCAACATGTTTAGGATTGTAGAGATCTAGAGAATGAGCCACTCGAAAGGAAAGGAATGCAAAAGATAAAGAATGGACGATAAATTCAAGGTAAGCAAGGTTTAGTTTGGTACAATAAATGTGAAATTATTTAATAATATATTGATCTGTGTATTATTTCTGAAATCTATCGAGTTAAATATCTCAAATAAATGTACCAAAATAGATAAACATTCGTTCTAGAGATGTGAAAAAAAATATGTTACCAAAAAGGTAGTGGGATGGATACTCCCTGCCATAAAAATCAAGTACTGAAAATAAAACACATTTTACAACAGGGGACACCAAATAATAAAATACCACAAAAAAAAAATCAAAACAACCTTAGACTAAAGAGCTGAGAAGAAACACACAAAATGTCATGATAATGGCACTCAGAAGCTCCTCTACAGACCAACACTTGGTGAAACAATGCTCCTATGATATCATACAGCTAAAATAGTGGGATCTTCAGATTCCAAATGGTACCCTGTACTGTTCATAAGGTGGTAGCACCATAAATAGGTTGGAATAACATATGCCGCAGTGCCTGCCCCAACTTTCTTGAAGTGAAAAGCATGTTTCCCACAGCCCACAAAAGGATTAATGGGACACATCTTGAAAATGAGAGAAGGGCAAACCTTTGTTCCATAACCAAAACTTCTTCATACTGATTATTTACAGAGGATAGGCAAAATAATGTGAACAGTGGTAGTAATGGGATGGTTATGTTTGGCAGTCAACAACGCAAGTAAGGCACGTGTCGCACTGGACAGTACGTGTTCAGTACAACTAGGCATCAGTGTAGGTTGTTCACGAGGAATGCATACTGTGTATTTGCATTTAGAGGCCAAGTTCAACGTACAATGGAAGATCTAACAGAGTTCCAAAGAAGGCAGATTGTGGGGGCCCGATCAGCTGGAGCATCAGTAACCAATACAGCCAACTTATTCAATGTTTCACAAGCAACTGTTGTTTCAACAATCATGACAGGCTACACAAAACGTGGAAAGATGTCATCATGTAAATGTAACAGTGGGCACAAATCAAAACTAAATGACAGAGATTGTCATATGCTAATACAAATTGTGTCAAAACAACACAAAACTATGGTGGCTAAAGTGACTGCTTAGCTCATTCATGGACGAGCTGCTATTCCAAAACCATCTGAGATGACAACCAATGCAAAGAAGCATAAAACATGGTGTCATCAGAATAAATCCTGGATGGCTGATCAGTGGAAACATGTCTTATGGTCCGGGGAGTCAACATTTTCGTTACTTCAAACATCAGGCCAGGTTTACATCTCGAGAATGGCAAAAGAAGCCTACAATCCTGATAGCTTGATTTCAACGGTTAAGCATGTAGGTGGAAGTGTGATGGTATGGGCAGGCATATCACGGTATTCTGCTGGTCCCATCATTACCCTAAAAGGCTGTGTTACAGCCAGTGATTATGTAAACATTTTAGGTGATCAGGTGCACCCCATGATCCAAATATTGTTCCCAACAATGATGTCATATTTCAGGATGATAAAGCCCCCATTCACACAGCCAGGACAGTACAATCACGGTATGAGGCAGCTGAACTGCAGGGTCTGCCGTGGCCAGCACAGTCCCCGCACTTGAACATTATCAAACCCTTGTGGTGCTCGCGTCGACTCTGGAGCAGATTTCCGCCTCCCTTGTCGCTACAGGAGTTAGAAGAGGTTCTGATCGATGAGTGGCATACCATTCCACTGAAGACTTTATAATCATTATACGCTAGTATTCCATGAATAATTGCAGCCGTAGTACACGCAAATAGATGTCCAACCCCTTATTAATAAACCATTCCCAAGTACATACAGGTGTTAACACTATTTTGTCAATACCCTGTATGTGCTATATTAGAAAAAGTGATCAGAACATATGTTGAAAACTGCTAATATTTCTCCACCTCATTAATTCCATGTGCACTGAAGAATGATCTGAAAATTATTGGTTTATGGCACTGATGAAAGATGAGGCTGTGATTGAGGCGGCCAAGCAATGGCTGCACCCAATAGGCAAAATAATTATGAACCAGATACAAAAATATGGTACATAAACATGCAAGTTAGGTTTATAAACTCTGAAGCTGATTATATAAAAATATGTAATTCCTCTGTCATAAACAAATCTTTAAGAAAAACTACACAGAAAGCCTGACAGAGCACAAAATTAATAGATAAGACTGGCTCCCCAGGGCAATTTACCATTTCTCAGCATATTAACAAAGGACAGCCGTGGGAAACATTATTATCACAGAGTGTTTGACATATCAACTAAGGTCTCCAATGAGTAGCCATGTTCAGGTAATTAGGAAGGCAAACATGAGTAAAATATCTCCCTTTGACAGTGGTAAAGAACAATCTCATTAGAGCAAGAAATTTTATATAAGATACATTTGAGTTCTTCTGTCTTACTTTGGACATACAATAGCACTCTTAAACAGCTTTAGTCCTTACTATTCAAAATAAGATAACAATCTTTGTTGCAAGTACTCCAAAGAAATACATAACAACTCTCCTGTAACAACTCTACATTTCCTACTTTTTATCATGGCTTATTAAATGTTCATACAAGAAATTGCAACACTCAGACTTGCATACTATATAGGTGGTAATGTAGGATGGTGAGCTGGAAACTAATGCCTCCAAATTTTTTATGTGAAAACTCTTAGAGCTTTTTAAATAAAACAAACTTCATTCACGTTCTGCACCTTTACTCTCCATATCTACATATTTATTTCTCAACATAGTCTGCCTGGCAACGGGCACATTTTCCAGTCGAGAGACCAGCTAGCTGTTACCGTCACTGTAGAATGTTTCACTCTGTTGCCATAGCCACATCCTCACCTCTGCTTGCACTGCTTCATGCTTCATCACTATCAAAGTGCAGTCCTTGAATGTGTTCTTCAAGTTTGGAAACAGATGAGAATTAAATGGGGCAAAGTCAGGATTACATGGAGGATGACTGATGACAGTGAACCCAACATGTCGGAATGTTGAAGACGTCATAACGATTACTCCACATGTGAACGAATTCTTCAAACGCGGAACTCAATTACAGCATGCTGTTTCTCAGGCACATATACAGTTATGTTAAATACTGCCATGTTACACACAACAATTCAGAGTCCTCCAGCAGCAGAGGGTCGCAAGTACGCAGACATGAACAATAAAAATTTAGAATGTTAATAACATTCATTTTATTCAAAAAGCTTTAAGAGTTTTCACATAAAAATTCGAAGGTATTACTTTTCTGCACGGCCTCGCAGACGGGTAAAAATAGTAATAGTTGTGTTTGAAAGACACTATAGAAGGAATTCACGAAGTACTCCTTTACTTTTATAAACTCGTCACGGTTTCTAATCAAAAACATGTAAACAGGTAAAACACTGAGAGGCAAATGACACAAACCCCATTAGGTCATCAACAAACTTTTCTTAAATTACTACTATTCAAAATTTTATATTTGTTTGGCTTGGTACCAAACAGTAAACTATACAATAATTCTGTACAGCACCAAAATTAAAACTGTCACAGAAGTCCCTAAAATACTTAAATCATTACATTGCATTTAACTAGCAAATGTGATGATGGACATCTAAATTTCTTGTGCAAACAAACAGCTATAATAAGAAAGCAATATACCTGTGTAACAAATTCTGCCTGGCATCGATTCTTAACAGCTTTAAGAATATATGCTGCCATGTTCATAGCCCTAGTGTGCTTGTGCCAGTCCCCCAGATTGTAATCATTCAACTTGCTTTTCACAGCATTCAGTGCTTCTTTCATGTGCTGCAGACGGTCTTCCTTTAAATAAATGATAGATCACATTGGTAACAAACATAAACATGGATGTACTGTTTGAGTTACAATAATGGGTATGAAACTGTCAACTCAGTTTTGAACACAAAGCCTGTGTAGATCTGATGTAAAAGGCAGGAGCCAACATAATACAACTGCAAAGACATGAAGTCACCCCAGTTTAGTTTACAAGTAATGGGCTAAGGTTCAAGGACGTTTTCTACACAACAATGTAAGTAATCTGAAGTTTGCAGTCTGAAGCATAAACTCTGCTGTTATGATACAAATAAAATAACATAAATACAGCTAAAAATCCATAACACTTTGGTTGACAGATCAATGATGAAATAAAGATGAGACAACTACCTTAGAAACACATTAATATCTGCTGGAAATTTACGTAAGTCAAATCTTGGTAGCAGCTATAGCTTGGTTAAAGTAAAATTCACATTCAACCTTTGACATGAATAGTCTAATTGGGATTATGTGCATATACACATGGTTTTAATGTTTTAACTTACTTTTAATGCACTGAAGAGGTCCACACAGCGATCAAAATTGGATTTGCAATAGACATAATTTATCACTGATTGCTGTAGCCTTTACTACATTAAATAAATACAGTTGCTGGGTACATCTGCTTCCACATGGAACCTGTCAACCTGATAATCACAGGACCATAGACACTAACATCACTGATCTTCAGGAAAGAGTGACACCAACATCACTGATCTTCAGGAAAGAGTGTGATCAAGTATTCAACACTTAAATGTCTTAAGCATGTGTGTAGCTCTCAGGCTATAAGTGCTTAAACGTAAAATCAGAAAATTCTTTTTGTCACTTTTACTCTAGTGTTAGAACCATGGCAAACTTCAAAGATAAAATACAACTTTTAAAAAATCACATTTTTGACAATCTGGAATCCACATACGGCAGGGGAGGGTTCTACAACTTAAAGAGTTTTTAATATATAGAGCAAAATACTTTAATATTCACTTTCGAAATCCAAAATTAATCGCATTCTTCTAAAAGAAGATGGTTGCCCAAGGTCCTCTCAAACTTTGTTGAGGGATAAAGGGGTATGCAGGCAAAAGTAAATATGATCACATTTTATGTGCTTTCTTACAATGAGGAGCTGCCATCAGTGAGTCTTAGCCTAAAAGCTGGCCAAATGCCAAATTTTACAGTTTAATAATCTAAGTGGTGGATTGCCTCTTTTACATTTTAAGTGTGGTATGGGCGTAAGTGACCATTTATGTCTTCCGTCAGCTTCTATTTTGTGCCTCCACTATCAATCCAGATTTCAAATTTAGCCTTCCCATGTGTTTTGGAAGTTGCTTTTTGACACTGTACTCAGTATCTCTCTTCTACTGCCATAAGGTCATCTTATAAGCGATACAAATGGTAACCTGTTTTCTGGCTTCCTAACTACTGGATCAGCCCAACATAACTGTTTCTTTTTCATTGCCTCCACAATACTGTGGTATTCATGCAGCATCTGAAATTCTTCGTTCTTTCTCATTCTTCATTCCTGTGATCACTCTACCACAAAGAGGACACATTTCTTTTTATGCAGTTTTCTTTCAATGACCAGAAGTTTTTTTTTTTTTAATTTTTTTATCTTTCTTTCTGAACTTTAGGATCTCACACCAGTGTAGCAAAGTTGGAACAATGACTGACCAGTAGAGGTAAATTTTGAAGTGTGAAAAGAATGCGACAGACCTATACGCTATACATCCATAATTGTACTAGGAGTGCACAAACGTCCCAAACAACTGGGACAGACAAATTATGTCCATTTCACAAGCACTGTGGCTCGCACATTACTAAATGTTTTGACATGCTTTGCACTCAGCTCACCCAGCTGTGACAGCCAGATAACCTTCAAAAACAATGCTGAGAAGCATCACCAGTTCTTTAAAAGTTTACATGCTGTCTCTCAATTCCAGCACATTAAAAACAGTATGTGAACTGTTAAAAAAGGCATTTACCATTATTCCCAGCAGGAAATTGAAAACTGGTCTTTTCTACCCACTCCTTCTGACCCCACGCTGTTAACTGTGACTGAACATATAGTTGCTGGGAAGTTTAAAGAAGAACATACAATTGAAATTACACTTTTAACAAGATACTATATGTTGCAGCTTATTTTATAAGGACCTGTAGACCTTTCACTACCTGAGATAGTACCGAATCTAGCTACCACATTGAGAAAATTAAGTTTTTGACTTCATCATTTGTCTCAACTGTTGATCTCAGTGATTGCTCAAATGTAGTTGGAACCTGGTGTGTGGGAGCAGTGCTTCAAGCAAATTGCTCTGGTGTTGTTTGCATAATGTCTCCTTTTGGAGACTTAGAGACTCCCATTGCTCACCATATCTTTAGCAGACCACCTTGTTTCCTTCCAAGATCTCCCCCCAACCCCGTCCACTTGGTTTCCTGTGCAACCAAAGGTTGATTGGAATCATTTACAACTTAATAAATATCTGAAATGGTATTTTCTTGCTTGCAAAGCAGCATAACAAAAGGCTGATGGTAGAGGAAAATCTTACAACAGTTCTGGAGCTACATCGCATGTTCAATATACAAACATTCTCTGAGGGGCGGGGGGGGGGGGAGGGGGGAGGGGGGGAAGACGCAAAAAAAATTATAATGCAGAGTCCAGTGGTAAAGGGACCCATAGCATACGGTGTCTATCAAAATCTCCATGACGATGTTTGTTTAGAGCAATATTTTGAAGCATGTGCCATTAAGTATTCTGTAATTCTATCCTCTTAATTGTAGCAGTATATAGGGCACCCTCAGGCAATCTTGACCTCTTTTTGAAGCAGTTTGACTCGCTCTCGCTTCATCTATGTCATAGTACTTGGAGATTTCAATATCAACTTCCTAACACACAGTAGTGGGAACTCAGATCTGGAAAATTTTATGTATAGCTACAACCTTGTCCCAGTGGTCAACTTTTCCATCAGAGTTAACTTCTAATTCAAGAATCCTAATAGACAACATATTTGCAGACCAAGGAAATCAGGGCAGTATCACCATTAATAAAATACTGGAATGAGATTTTCACTCTGCAGCCGAGAGTGTGCTGATATGAAACTTCCTGGCAAATTAAACCTGTGTGCCGGACCGAGACTCAAACTTGGGACCTTTGCCAAAAAGATATGTCAACTATTGAAGTAATATTTTCATTCACAGCCGACATATTGAAATGCCTTCATAAAAAAATGAAGCCAGTCAGGATCTCTCTAAGGCTTTTGGTTGTGTGGATCACAAAATACTGGTCGACAAAGCAAGCCACTATGGTATTAGAGAGGCAGTGGGAAACTGGCTACGTAGCCAGTTTCCTACTGCCCCTTTGATGCCATGGTGACCTGTCAACCAATATTTTGTGATCAACACAACTGAAAGTCTTAGAGAGATCCTGACTGGCTTCACTTTTTTATGAAGGCATTTCAATATGTGAGCTGTGAATGAAAATATTACTTCAGTAGTTGACATATCTTTTTGGAAAGCCAACTATCACTGATGACGTTAAAATTTTCAAAGTGCCTCACAATTCTGGAATGCAGTAATTTTTCACAAACTTTTGCAAAAATGGCCAAACGAGAGGTGGGACAGTAGACAGTGACTTTTTGTGTCTCCATTCTTATGGAGTGGCTTCAATATGGCAAATGTCATTCCATCCTATTTGAATGATAGGAAGGAAAAGTTAGTTCCTGATAAGAGCAGCACATCGGGGCAGAAGGTGGAGTCTAACTGGGGCACTGTATTCCATGAAGTCCCTCAGGGATCAGCCCTCAGTTCACTACTGTTTCTGATTTATATAAATGACCTACCTTTGTCATACACAACATGCAAGTTTATTATGTTTGCCGATGTTACTAGCATTGTGATACCCGATAAACAGTTCACTGACATAGAAGCTAAAGCCAATCAATTACTTTCAGAACTCTTAATTTGGTTCAGAGTAAAGCCACTAAACACTTCATCTTCGCTCATGAAGTCCCACAAGAGATTCCTATTTTACATACAGTCAGCAAATACAAAGAGTACATTGTAACAAATTCGCAGGTCTCCTCGTAGACAGTAGGGTCAGCAGGATACATCATATTCCCGAAACCATAAAATGTTTGTCCTCCACTACATTTGCCATTAGGACAATCTCACAAATCTGAGATGTCAGTGTCACAAAATCTATTTATTTTGGGTACTTCCACTCAGTCATGTGCTATGGAATTATTTTCTTGGGAAATTCACCTTCATAAAAAAAAAATTTTTTAAAAAATATCTTGGAACAGAAAAAGGTGGTCTGAATAATGTGCACACCCAAGAACCTCCTGCCGTAATCTGTTCAAGAAGCTTGGTGTACTTATTATTACATCCCAATATATTTGTTTATGAGTTTCATCATTGGCAACCAATCCCATTATCAAATCAATTAAATGTTCCATGATCACAACATGAAGAGGAAGACTGACCTCCAGTGAGAGATAAAAAATCTAACTCAGGTGCAGAAAGGTGTACAGTACTCCAGTGATTAAATTTTTAATTTACTGCCAAACTCCATCAAATTCCTATGTAGTTACAAAGCATTATTTAAAAATAAACTGAAGATACATTTACTTGAAAAAGCCTTTTATTCATTAGATGAATTTTTTGATTAAGAAGCATAAAATGTGGATACATATATTCAGTGCACGTTTGACAGGTTTTAAACAACATGTGTTAATCCTTGTTACTTTGCTTATTTCTTCTGTTGTAGTTTTAAATTATGTACGTTCCCCACTACTGTTTTTGTAAAATAACTTATTTTTTCTGATGTAATATTATATTACGTACTTATGTCCAATGTCTGCTTTTGTAAAGTGACTATTATGTTCTATGCAAGAACATTTGTATGTTCTTAAAGTTGTTAAACACCCTAGCGTTTGATGTACATTAAAGGATCTAAGGAATATGTATAAATAAATAAATAAATAGAAAAGAACTGGGAGGGTGTGATGAGATTAGTGGGGGTCTCTTGGTCAATTTATTCATGAGGGGGCACAGTCAGTTATATTATGATGCACTTATGTTATTACAGTGCTTTGTATGATGGGGGGGAGAGAAGAGGACAGGTTTGTATATCTACAAAGATGGCTACTCCCCTGAAAGCCATCTTCCCATTGAAGTCATACTTTCTGTCAAGAGGGTAACATAGCAGTAAAAGAGCATGAAGTGATTTGAAATGTTGTGCTACCAGATACAAACACAATGGTTTAAGCTGTTATCAGTTTTACTCCCCTGACATCAATCCCGAACTCATTTGTAGTCTGCTTTAATATATGAAACACCTTACAAGCATTTTCTTCTATGCCCACCATACTTTCTTACTTTTTCACTAAAGTGAAATAAGAGTGCTTATCAGGGGGCTTACCAATTCTCTCATGCAAACTTTACTGTCATTATTAAGCATATACCTCCCTTTGGCATCACCCTCCATGACCAATGAAAAGTGGTCAGATAGTCTTTTACTCATTCTTTTCAAGTCTGGTTGTTCCTCATAATTCTTCTTCTGGGGATGTGGTTGGGACTTGACATGCAATACATAATGCATTTGCTGATTGATTGCCTGGAGTGAGGCACAAGCGGCTTTTGACAAACTTTTACTTCTGACAATTCCTCATGGCATGGGGCAGACAGTTAATTTTGTCACTGGTCTGTCATTGTGTTGTTACTAATGATTTTATAAGGATGGGCTGCACAATTGGTAAAACAATGATGTATAATCCATTTTTAATGTTGTTTTGACCACTGCAGCAAATGATGAGATTCAAAATTTTTAAGACATATATACTTTGTGTTTCTTTAATATATTTTGTTCAAAAGTTGACAATTTCCAATTTTTCTCTTTTTCGCAATTATTCCTGAAGTCTTGTGTCCCAAATAGTATGACTGCCTGAACAGATCTCCCAAAATAATGGGTAGAACAAAATTCTATTTTCACTGACACACTTTCTGCAGAATGCATATGCCTTGTTTGCAATAGTTGTGTGTTTTTATATTAGATTTACTTTCATTCCAATTGATCTGTAGTGAGGTGGTCTTCCAGGATGTAGAACATGTCAGAAAAACAATAATACATGACAAATATTTACAACTCAAACAAATAAGGTAATGTACCATTCCACAGACCTACTATGATACTTATTTACAATGAACACATTACTGCACTGAAATGGTGCAGAAAACACACACACACACACACACACACACACACACACACACACACACACACACACACACACACGACCTCTGGGGGACTGCAGCAGTAACTGTTGCCCGACAGCAATGTGTTAACATACCCATAAAATCTAAATTTTTGTTATATTCATTGTGTCTTTTTTTATACCTCACATACTCTTTGTCAATTTATTTATTCACTTTGCAGCATTTTCCATGAAATCTGTGTCATCAGATTTCATTTACGACTATTATTACCATTACTGTCCACACCTGGTAGGCAGCGATACTGTTATCATAGCAGCAATGTAAACCACTGTGCCGATCAATCTGATGAGGTTCCCAGCTGTGTACACGTGGCAAAAGCTACAACATTTTGTTTTACTTCTGACTTGAGCATAGCTGCTCAAAATTCTGACTATTGCTTTTCAGCAATGTAATTTTATGATTTAGACACTGTTCATTTTGACAAGGACACCCCAGGTAGGTGTGGAAACCTATGTCAATGTACCTAACATTTATGTGCAACCAGTTGGCTCTTTAATCTTATGCTGGAACTAACATACCGTTGCTGAATAACAACCATGTTCAAAATTGTATAATTACATGTAAACTTTATGTTGACACATTTGACTCTACCAATTACTTAATATAATTAAACTAATTGATTAATAAAGTTACAGTAATAGACTTCAGACATTACATGTAAATTACATACTGATTTGTTTGACACTGTATTATTTAACTCTCCATTTTATTATTTTGAATAATTTATCTTAAAATAAGATCTATTAAACTGTCATGAAATTTTTAAAATTTGCAGTATTCATTACTTTTGGCCAATTTTCTGTTCTTATATTTGCATTTATTCATTTATGCTGTTTGGGCATTTTGTGGGAGTTTTCTACCAAACGTGATGCCATGATGTTAACAAGTGTGGTGGGTCTACGATAGTCCTGTGTAGTAGTAGGAGAAGGAGTATATTCATCCAGAGACCATTTGCACTGCATGGATTTCAACTGTAAATACATACAATAAAAAAAGATGATGATGATAATAATAATATAGGTTCACAGTAGCCTCCACAATATAAGATGGTATAGTACCCTACGCATCATCACGTTAAAAACTGCACATACTACTTTGATGAGCTACATAAATGTATGGAAAGGATATTTTACATGGAATACATAGCTGACATTTATATACAAGCACATAACAGTTTTAACATTTTTGTACAAAATATTCATTCAAATAATGAAAAGCACTTGATTAAAAATACTATTGACACATAGTACATGACAATAATTAATTACTGCAAGATTAATGCAGGTATTCTTTTACACTATAATAGCAGTTGGTCACTGATAAATTTTCCTTAACTGAATACAATTTCTCTTATTTTTTTTATATGTGCCAAAAGTTTGTTGCACAATCTAGTACCCTGAATGTATGTTTGTTTGCTTTTGTGATAAAGCTTCATTTATCCTTTTTATATGGATGTCATTGCACATTTTTGTATTGGAAGAATGAAGATCTTGAGTTAGTTTCAGAATTGTCACTGTACCTTTCCACGTTAATTACACTTTTTTGTATACAGGGGCATGTTAAAGGTACACTATTTAAAAACTACCTGTACAGGCCACGAAGGCCCAACGGTATCAACTGGCCACTGTGTCATCCTCAGCCCACAGACATCACTGATTTGGATATGGAGGGGCATGTGATCAGCACACCGCTCTCCCGGCCTTACGTCAGTTTACCAGACTGGAGCTACTACTTCTCAGTCACATAGCTCCTCAGCTCGCCTCACAAGGGCTGAGCGCACCCCACCTGCCAACAGCACTCAGCAAACTGGATGGTCAGCCATCCAATTGCTAGCCCAGCCTGACAGCGGTCAACTTCAGTGATCTGACGGGAATCAGTGTTACCACTGTGGAAAGGCCGTTGGTGAGGTAGACTATTTAGATGGTGAAATAAGTGCTGCGAGGGTGTTAGCCTTGAACTGCAGGTAATTACTCTAATAGCTCATTTTCGTTGACTGAAGCTGGTTTTCATGTTTGTCTTATGATCCCAGAAGATGAGGCCATACTATAGTGATTCGAAAATTATAGAACCACTCAGCCTTCTACAATCTTGACCACACGATATTCTAGATATGAGTGTGGGATGGTAGAATCCTACCTTCTGCGCGTCACATGATTGCGTGTGTAGGTTTAAAATCAGTCACGGGAAGAAAGTAGACACGGCAGTCGAACGGCACCGACAAGTACTTGTCGGGCAATCCATAGAGGTTTTAGTGGGTGTGTAAGGAAGAACCTGGAGTTTTTATGCTGCTCTGTGCTTATTGTGTCATTGAATATTATGTGAAACAAGAACAGCTGAAAAAGTACTCATATATGGACTCTTGACTCAGCCTTGGTAGAGGCAAGACGTATTTTCTGACTCATTTTAAGAAAGTCATGGTAGTCAAGCCAACTTTCTTTTAACTATAACTCATTTTGTTTCTAATGTTCGACGGTACGAGGTACTTACAGAAAGTTGCAAATGTATGTTGAAAGTGTGAATTATGTTGTGCATGAAAGTCAAATACATCGTTAACTGATGAAAAGGAAAGTTTGTATGTATACTCATTTTATAAGTAGAAAGAGGCTTAAAAGTTCCTGTATCTAGCTCTATTTGATGGAGAAGAAGTCAGATTTTCCAGCAGCCGACTATCCCATAAAGAAGAAGAGCTGCAAAATTCCAAGTAAGTCATTTGTAAAGAAGTGGATTGTGCTTTGGGGAAATAAACCAGTATAACACTCACTCTCTCTCTCTCTCTCTCTCTCTCTCTCTCTCTCTCTCTCTCTCTCTCTCTCTCTTGCTGAGTTGTTTTAATGTTTGACTAGATATTCTGAGTAGGTGATACCCTCTGGCTGTTGTTCCTTGGCACGACACTGATTTTTGTGAGGTTTTTGGACAACACTTCTCAAACAGAGAAATGCAAATAATAGAAAATGCATTGAATGACTCATTGGTTGTTGGTTTTTCAAATACACTTTCCCAGATTTCTTATGGCAACATCTGAATAAAAATACTCGCTTTTTCTATGTTGAAGCATCTTTATATTCCCATTTATGTTTTACTGCTTTGGGTACAGAATAAGTTATACATGTTACTCATGTTTTGTGATCCAAAAGACCTAAGTTTACATTTGCAGCCTCAGTGACACCAGTTTCAATATTTGTGAAGATATTATCTAACAGGGATGGTGACAACTCTGTTATTCTAGTGGGGACTTTAAACAGTGGTTTAATGTCAAAGCTGCTTAGGTTACTCAAAAGCTGTATTTTTCTTTACTTTCAATTATCAGGTGATGTTAAAATATTCACATAACGACAATTTCACTTCATTATTATAAGAAATGTTTAACGCGTCCTCCATTAAAAAAAATATTTTTATCACCCAGTAGTTATCTGTATTTTGATATGATGGTTTTTTTTTGTTTTTCCTCTTCTCCACAGATTTTATCTTAATGGCGCATGCTTCAAAATGTTTTTTTATTCTTTAGTTGGTCCACTTCCATGGCAATAAAGTGATGTTAGTTTAAAACTGCTTATATGTGTAAGACTTAATTCATTAAACTAGCACCAGTGTTGTTCAGATAAATAAATACAACAAACATTGGCAAAAATACCTACCACAATTTCCAAATCTAACATTTTGTTCTTGAAGGAGTGAAAATTCTGACATTATTCTGAACGTTTTGTAAGTATTTTTACTTTTTTCGTTACCTGGTGATGTGCTGCTTTTCCCTGATAGTTGTTATGCATCTGCAAGTTTCAGGCTGGTTTGTCACATCTTATTCTTTTCTTGGTTTGAAGTGATAAAAAATTCTCTTTAAGTGGAGCAGATGTATCTTGCCTTTGGCACAGCCTCAAGCAGAGATATGCTGCTGTAACTGTTTTTGGTGGTTCTGTTGTTATCATCGTTGCTCCTGCTGCTGCTCTGATTCATTGTACAGAAGCTGTCTTAACTTCTTTTATTGGCACTGTTGCCAATGGTTCTCTTTATGTTGGGTCTGATGATGTTGCTGATGTTGGTTTTGCTGCCACCATTGCTGGTGGTGGTGTTGGTGGTGGTGGTGCTGCTGCTGCTGCTGTACTGTACTGCTGCTTATGTTGTACCCGCTACTACTGATTTTTGTTATGTTAATAATACTGCTGTTTATTCTGCAGATGTGTGCTGCTGCTTCTAGAGTTCGTGCAGTAACTTTCGTGTCACAATTTGTTTCCCTAGGCCATTCAAGTGGTGTCCATGAGAACATCCAACACCATAAATACCAACAATGCAAACGTTTTTGAATTGCTTGCATATACTTGACAAATGCTCATTAGAAGCACTAATCTCCTTGTTTACTGAAGACCGAGACAGCAAATTGTAGCGGTATGGAATGTCCACAAAGAGAATGTTTGTGTGCGACATTTATGAGCCAGGCGTTTTGTTAATTCTGAGCAAGTTGTGATTTTTTCACTGTGGCTGTTTTGTTTTTGTACATATTGTTCAGAGTCACCGAACAGAGCTACAGAGCTGTCTGGACAACTTGATAATTTCTTCAGAGTGGGCATTCTTAATTACCTCCAAGAGGGATGCTTCAGGCATTACAAGTTATATCCACAGAACAGTGAACAACACAACTTGGACTCAGCACCCTATTGACATTAGGCTTGTCAGCTGTATGTGCATTTCCTGTGTCAAGCTGATGTGCTGTTTTTCTAATATTAGGCTTGTCAGCTGTATGTGCATTTCCTGTGTCAAGCTGATGTGTTGTTTTTCTAATATTTAACTGATTTATATTTTTCTTAGTATAGATCAGGCAACTTTAAACTTGGTACTGTCATAGAATTAAGTTCCTTAAAATAATTCCTACAAGAATCTTGGGGTACAAGTTCCACAAAACATATAAATGTCTTTTCCAGCCAACTAAATATTATTTTTGGATCACAAGAATTTCCCAATAATAGAATTCCAAAGCTCAAATATGAATGGAAGATGGCAAAGTATGAATAGTTTTGCTGATACTACCTCTTGATTTGTTTGACAGCATAGTAACCAAGAGTGTGTTGCAGAATTTGATAGTATGAGTATCCCGTGCAAGTATTAGTGTTGCAGAACTAACTGTCTTACTCTCAAAGTAGTTATACACTTTTAACAAATAGTTGCCGCACTCAATCTTTTTACCTTGATGGGAGTTTCTTGGTGCACTAAGGAATGAACTTTTTCTACCTTCTCTTTCTTTTCTTTCTCGTCTCTCTGCACCCTGTTTCCCAACAATATATTCTTTTTCTGTCCATGCCTTCTGTTTTTCGTAAGTGGTAGTTCCTTGACTAGTTAACTCAATGCACGAAGCTCCAGTGTATTACGTGATGTACCATAATAAGAATTATAATGATGAATTAGAATTGACCTGTTCTACCCCTGTAAGTTGATAAGAGGAGATAGATGACTTCCAGCTGTTATCCCCCAGAGGGCGGCAAAATTTGTTGATATGAAGATATGTAACGTGTTGTTTTATTGAGGTTATTTGTGAGCAGGCACGAGGTCCTGTGGCTATGTGGTTGAAGATAATTACATACAGGCAAGAGGTCCTGTGTGTGTTGTTTCAAGTGATGTTAAGTCGTCTGTTTTATGCTGCCACCCCAGATGTCAAAGCAGAACCGTTAACCATGATTCACTTTACCATGCTACTATAAGCAGAGACCGTATGGCGCAAACACATGGACTGGCACAGCTGTAGCCTTTCAATGAGCCAGTCACGCCCCCATGTGCTAAAACTTTTCTCCCTCTTCTTTGTCTGGTCTGTCATAAATTAAGTCTAATTTTCATTTCATTTATAAGTTATTCATTGCATATATTTTGAGTGACAGTCTACTGAGAGTATTATATGAAGTATAAATACTAAGTGGTTTTAAGTAACTGTTCAAAGTTTTAGGAGAAAGATGGCCCAAGTCCACACCTCTTTGTATTATGTGAAAAGTTCAGATATTTCTGAAGATTTTGATATGTTTAAAGGTACCCTCTCCCAACTACTGTATAAGTATTTGTCATTTGATGATATTAAGCTATTTCCATTATTCAGCTTTGTTGCAAAATTTTTGTATTGTACTGTATTTCCCTTTAAGATCTCCTTTATTGACAATAATTTTGTTTTCCCTTGTGAGAGACTGCATCAAGTTTACCCTACTAAAGTTTTTTTACAATGCTACTTTTTACAAGCGTACATCGTTGAATGTTTCGTTTTGTTGTCAAACCTAGAATGTGGATCCCCTCCTTGCGGTGTCTATTCTATTTGTCTTTTATTGTTCAATAGATTGTGATACTTCGGATTTTCATCTAACTTACGGAACTAATGCTCCACTGCTTTGCAGATGAGCTAAGTCTACTGTCATTTTAGAAGCATTTATTTCCCTGTTTTCTTTCAAGCTGCCTAAGATTAAACAATGATTGCGAGTTTTTCATTCTCATCCCACTGACCAGACTATAACTCTAAGGGGAGTTTGGAAGCAAGCAACCTCCAGCTGATGGAATGCAAAGCGGAAAAACATTGCAATAACAAAGTGCGCCATCATGGGGTGTCTTCCCGTGCACCGCCATTTAGTTTGGTGGCAGTCTGCATTTTCGAGCCTCCTCCGAAGTATAGTACCTGTCTAGTCTGACGCACCGTAAGAACTGACTACCTGCTCCTTTTCCAAATTCTTAAATGGTTTCACCATTATGTACCCCCCCCCCCCCCCCCCATAGCCCTGGATTCTAGATATGTTGCACTATAGTAACACTCCCATTACGTAACATTCCCCTTCAGTCGTGATACACGATTTTGTGCGTTAGCGATTCCGGAATCCCATTATGTGCCATGTTCGTGCCCAGAGCTGGATTGGTATGTTTGAAAGAAAGTGAAGCACCCGACTTATCTAGGATATTCAATAGAGAGGAGCCGACTGCACCCCTGAAGTTGAGAAGAAGTGCGCTACCCTCTTGCTGCAGAGCAATAAGCAAAATAGATTTTGTGATAGGATAAAACCAAAGAAGTTTCACGCAAGTAAGTGAAGAATTGTAGTTCGCAGTTCGCACCCATGTGCATTTTGCACATTTAAGAGTTCACCCAGACAAACACAAGCTCCGTTATTGTTCACCATACTTCTTATGAAGTAATTTAGTGATGAAGTGAAGATGTTACGAGTGAGCACAGAAATCAGCACTGCTACCATTTGCATATAGTGCTCCACCATGTGTTTAGAAAGCGAGAGACACCCATTTATTTATTCAAACAAATACACCCATGCTGTAATAAGATAGAAGCACCCACTGAAATAAGCACTAGATTGTTTATGATTAGCACCTGTGACGTGATGTCATCTCCCAAGCGCAGTACTGTGTTATCTTGTTGGAAATATAGTTAGTAAGAGTCGTCCACCCTAATGAATAAAGGTTTTATTGTACAATGTCGCAGTAGTTCACGCCCCCACGAGAACTACACAGCCCGTTACTTCAGGATTTTGGGAATTTTGTAGTAGTTACCCCCTACGAGACATAATCAACCCTATGGAGACAGAGCACAGTACCTCCCTCGCCCATGCATGGCACCTGGGTTACTACCATTTCTCTCATTCACTCCTCTATTCGTTCCAACCTCAACCATAACTTTGTCCCTCCCTCAGCGGCCGAAGTGCCCGTGCGGTTCTAGGCACTGCAGTCTGGAGCCGTGCGACTGCTACGGTCGCAGGTTCGAATCCTGCCTCGGGCATGGATGTGCGTGATGTCCTTAGCTTAGTTAGGTTTAACTAGTTCTGCCGGCCGGTGTGGCCGTGCAGTTCTAGGCGCTTCAGTCTGCAACCGCGAGACCGCTACGGTCACAGGTTCGAATCCTGCCTCGGGCATGGATGTGTGTGATGTCCTTAGGTTAGTTAGGTTTAAGTAGTTCTAAGTTCTAGGGGACTGATGACCACAGATGTTAAGTCTCATAGTGCTCAGAACCATTTGAACCATTTTTTAACTAGTTCTAAGTTCTAGGGGACTAATGACCTCAGAAGTTGAGTCCTATAGTGCTCAGAGCCATTTGAACCATTGTTTTCTGTCCCTCCCTCCTCCAGGGCCGTGTGCCTTACATGGTGCAGTTAGCACCCGTAGAATGCTCAGCTGATCAGTTTATCCTTTCAGTTTTCGCTTTCATAAATTGATCGCCTACCTATCTCTTTCATCTATGCATCATTGACATATCATGATGAGGCTCGCCTTCGTCTGCACCCTGGTTGGTAGCCACCGCTACTCAGACATATTGCCTCCCCTCCCCCCTCTCGCCATTACTCATCCCTTGCGCATACTCCTCCACTCTGTCCCCTTCCGGAAGACGTGCGTTACGCCACAGATAATACCCCCTCCATTAACCTGCAAGAGAGAATGGCCATTTAAGTTTGTCAACATCACACGTGTATCTCTCCTTCCTCACCGGACAAGCCATGTGCTCTTGTCCCGTCAGTCAAAAGTCTGTTTAGAAACAATGCGTGCACTTCTGTCGCACAGAACCACATTCTAGATGTGAATCTTTTTGTATTTAATGAACTGATTATAAACTCACTGCATTCTTTCCTTTTTTTATGTGAAGTTTTATGAACAGGATGAGGATAATGTTAGCTGTTTTGTCACCATGGACATGCATTATAATTATCTTTTTTTGAGTTTTGCCTGTGTGTTTCTCCATGCCTACAACTTTGTTTTACAAGCTTATTTTATGTCATATGACAGTACCCTGATAATCTCAAAAACTGTAAATTCTAAGAACAGTTGACGGGACATATGTTTTTCTTGAACTTTGTCATTTTATAGGAAAAAATATGACTCTAATGTCAATTGATAGTCCAAAGATTGTTGTTTTGGTCCTGTCCTTCAGAATTTCTTGTTGTAATTTTAGTTATAGAGAACAGTTTGTTCATAATTATTGTAACATGTTTGCAGAACATTGTGGTTGAGTGATACTATTGGGGAAAACATTAAATTCGTGTGGTCCATGTTGAGCACTAACTTTTGAGAAATATTTATTATAGCTTCCCATTAAGAGACCTATAGTATCTGTTGTGCAAACCAGAAACCATTTGGACCACAACGTGGTCACATTTCAACCTTGTCAATTTTTATTTTACTTACTTTTAACTAATTCATTTACATGTAAAGCTAAGTGATGTACGTGAGCAGTATAATCCCATGAGGTAATTTAAAATGGTTTTTAAATGAATGGGTATGTCTTATATTTTGTTTTTCTGAGATTTGGCTGTACTGGCCATATTGAATGATGTATCCACGTTGAGGTACTGACAGCACATCAGATGCTCTGACTACTTCATGTTACAATTTCTACAGTTGGAACTACTGAGTAATTTTGACCTAGGTGTAATATTTCACTATCTTCTTCTCTTACTGTGTGTTCGTATATATTCCAGTATGCCATTTTTTGAAGGATGATTGCTCTATGAAGTAATTTAAAGTACTTTAAAATGAGAAGGTGGCATTTTGGTATTAGGTATTCATGGATTTTGATGTGTAGTCTTTGTTATCCCCTGAATTCATCCAAAATTCCATTATTATACAAGAAAACTTTTGTAAGCCTTGTATTTTCACACAAGATTTTCATGTGATGTATGGAACCTCATCTCTTCAGTTTGCTAATTGAAGCCTCCATTCTACTGAAATGTGTTAATATTTTGTAGCCTGTGAAACTTTGTGCAACTATTACCCATAACTAATATGTGTAGGATACAGCACAATTTTATATTTGTTATCACTCTTTTTAAATGTAATTTGATAAACCTAACTGCATGTAAGTCCCCTCCCACTTACATACACTAAATGAAATACTGTAACAGATCCTTCCCATAGTATTAAGGCCCCTACTAGGGCAAACTGACTGGCGCCGTTTTGTAAACAATGTTTGTCACCACTTCTTTGGAAGGGGGAAGGAATGTACATGGTGGCAGGCAGTCAAGGAAGATTTTTGGGAATCGGTTTAAAAAATTTATTTCAAAGACCCAATGAAATCTTTACAAGTTTTCTCCCAGAGTACCTACGTGGCAAGTCGCCTGTCTTGCAAAACCGAGCCAGTTCTGTACAGTTAAAGCCGCTGACAAGAGACACCCTGAGACCTCTGCTGAAACTGCTAGCGAATTCACACCATTGTTTTTAGCCAATAACATGCGTGGGATACAGGTCACGTGTGTGGATGCTGGAGTGTTCTGCGGTGCGGAACACAGCATCCTCACTCTCTTGTACTCCAGATCTCGAGCAGAACAGATGTCTTCTTGGATGGCAGAGCCTCTGGCTCTGCTTTTGATGACCAGCCACCAACGTAAGTTAACATGAACCACTTCCCCTTCCGTTGCACATTTCAATTAATTGCTTGGCCTCCTAGACTGGCCTAAACCTGGTAACTTCCGACCCTAGGCACGCGCCTTTTACACTGTTCACTGAAATATATCCTCTTTATTGTACCTAATTTCCTGTTTTGTCTTTTAACGGCAGCCCTGGATGCCCACTTTCAAATCCTGACCACTCGACCTCCTGCACACTGTCATCACGAAACATATCTAACAACCTTCTCCCCCTTTCCCTGCCCTTATACATTAACATTTAGGAGGTATTTACAATCAAATACAGTTAAAGATATTGTGGAAATTGGAAATCACCATGTTTATGCTGCAGAAGGTTTCTTGTGCACAGGAGACTTGGTCATTTGAATGGACAAAGTATGGCCTTATTGCTGCATATGGAAACTGGGCTGGAAAATTGTGGAAAGAATAATGCACGTGAGGTCTGTTTCCAGGGGAAGCATGCCAAACCAAAATATAAATCAAGTCAAAGCAGATCTGCGAAGTCTTACAACTCATCCATACATATCTCTGTGGAACTATGGGGAATAAATCCTTAGGAGGTAACTAATATTTCCTAACATTCACAGATGAATTTGCTAGATACCTTCATGTTTATTTTATCAGTTCCACAAGGATTAAGTGAATCATGAATTGGCTGTTTATAGCAAAATGGTCTAAAGACAAATGGGCAAGGAAATTAAAATTACTAGATCAGACAATGGATCAATATATGTAAACAGACACTTTAAGGAACAGTTGAATGAAATGGGTATCAGGCATCAGGCTACCATTCACAGTAGTCCCTCTCAGGATGGAGTTGCATGTGAGTATCTATTAATAGTGCCTGTCTGCAACTTTTCCCATGGTAAGGTCTTTTAACTTCATCAAGTGGGATCACATGTATTTCCTCTTCCAACTTTCCATTTAGATATGTTATTTTTATGTCCAATTGATGAATTAATAGTTGTTCCTTACTGCAAGAACTAAAAGGTACCTAAAAGATGAATATTTCTCTATAGGCGAGAGTCTCATTATAATGTATTCCTTCTTTCTGGCAGTATCTGTTAACTACCAATCTGGTCTTGTGTTTTGATATTGCACTCTTGGGATTTTAATATTTAATACCCATCTTGTTCTTAGTGGCTTTTTATTTTCAGGCATGTCAACCATTCATAAATTATCTAAAAATAATTGTGATCTTCATGACCTGGGTCCAGGTCATGAAGATATCATTAATGAACCTGAACCAGACTAGGGGTATGGTGTTTTTGGGAGGCTAGGAAGGTCTCTTCTATATAGCCCATAAAAAGGTTGGCATAGGAGGGTGCCATCAGGTGCCCATGGGCCACAGATTTGTTTATATACCTTAGTCTCAAATGAGAAGTACAGGGCTATTACAAATGATTGAAGCGATTTCATAAATTCACTGTAGCTCCATTCATTGACATATGGTCACGACACACTACAGATACATAGATAAACTCAAAGTTTTGTTCGGCTGAAGCCGCACTTCAGGTTTCTCCCGCCAGAGCGCTCGAGAGCGCAGTGAGACAAAATGGCGACAGGAGCCGAGAAAGCGTATGTCGTGCTTGAAATGCACTCACATCAGTCAGTCATAACAGTGCAACGACACTTCAGGACGAAGTTCAACAAAGATCCACCAACTGCTAACTCCATTCGGCGATGGTATGCGCAGTATAAAGCTTCTGGATGCCTCTTAAAGGGGAAATCAACGTGTTGGCCTGCAGTGAGCGAAGAAACGGTTGAAAGCGTGCGGGCAAGTTTCACGCGTAGCCCGCGGAAGTCGACGAATAAACCAAGCAGGGAGCTAAATGTACCACAGCCGACGGTTTGCAAAATCTTACGGAAAAGGCTAAAGCAGATGCCTTACCGTTTACAATTGCTACAAGCCCTGACACCCGATGACAAAGTCAAACGCTTTGAATTTTCGGCGTGGTTGCAACAGCTCATGGAAGAGGATGCGTTCAGTGCGAAACTTGTTTTCAGTGATGAAGCAACATTTTTTGTTAATGGTGAAGTGAACAGACAAAATGTGCGAATCTGGGCAGTAGAGAATCCTCACGCATTCGTGCAGCAAATTCGCAATTCACCAAAAGTTAACATGTTTTGTGCAATCTCACAGTTAAAAGTTTACGGCCCCTTTTTCTTCTGCGAAAAAAACGTTACAGGACACGTGTATCTGGACATGCTGGAAAATTGGCTCATGCCACAACTGGAGACCGACAGCGCCGACTTCATCTTTCAACAGGATGGTGCTCCACCGCACTTCCATCATGATGTTCGGCATTTCTTAAACAGGAGATTGGAAAACCGATGGATCGGTCGTGGCTGAGGTCATGATCAGCAATTCATGTCATGGCCTCCATGCTCTCCCGACTTAACCCCATGCGATTTCTTTCTGTGGGGTTATGTGAAAGATTCAGTGTTTAAACCTCCTCTACCAAGAAACGTGCCAGAACTGCGAGCTTGCATCAACGATGCTTTCGAACTCATTGATGGGGACATGCTGCGCCGAGTGTGGGAGGAACTTGATTATAACATAATAAATTTGATGTCTGCCGAATCACTAAAGGGGCACATATCGAACATTTGTGAATGCCTAAAAAAACTTTTTGAGTTTTTGTATGTATGTGCAAAGCATTGTGAAAATATCTCAAACAATAAAGTTATTGTAGAGCTGTGAAATCGCTTCAATCATTTGTAATAACCCTGTACTTGTGGGCTAGGATAGAGTCAGTAAGGTGTATGAGGAATGAGACAGTAAGTTTGGAGTCTGAAGGACACTAGTAAAGGTAGTGTTCAATAGAGAACTGTGATGAGTATAGGGATACAGGAAGTAAAGGGGCAGGGATGGTGGAGTCGGAGAAGGAAGTGGCTGGTGACTTTGATGTGGGAGGCTACATTATGGGCAATTAGTTGGAGGTGTTGGTTAATGAATACCAAAATTCTTTCAGTGAGGGCACAATAAACAGCCACAATAGGGTGTCCAGGATTGTTAGGTCTGTAGATTTTGGGGAGCATGTAGAAGGTCGGTGTGTGGGGTGTCTTAGGGGTGAGGAGGGAAATGGATTCAGAGATGTTCTGGAAAGGGCCTAGGGCTTTAAGCAGCGATTGGAGTTTGTGCTGGACTTCTGGGATGGGGTCATTCTGGCAAAGTTTATAGGTGGAGGAGTTAGACAATTGGCAGAGGGACTTCTGCCATGTATTCACTGTGATTCATAACAACAATGGCGGAAAATTTGTCTGCAGGTAGGATGATTAGGTCAGGATTTGTTTTGAGGTTATGTATGGCTGTTCGTTCTTCTACTGAAAGGTTGGTGTTCTGAGGCAGGGATCAGGGAAGGATGGTGAGGCTAAGTTGGAGGTAAGGAATTCTTGGAAGGTAACCAGCGAGTGGTTAGGTGGGAGGGGTGGGGAATCACAGTTGGATGGTGGTACGAAATGGAAGAGCCTGGGTTTAATGTTGGAATTAAGATGGTTTTGGTTGGAGTGATTAGCAGCAAAGAAGTGCTTCCACTGCAGGGATTGGAAGAAGGAAAGTAGGTCTCTGACAAGTCCAACATTGTCAAATTTGGTTGTAGGGTAAAGGTGAGGACTTTGGATAGGACTGGAACTTCTCTGGAGCTGAGAGTGTTGGTGGAGCGTTTAAAAACAGTGTTATGGAAATGTTTTGGCTCTGGATTTGATGGAAGGTTGTTTGGCGCCATTCTTCGATCCCTACTCCATGGCACCCTCCTATGTCAAACTTTTTATGGGCCATATAGTGAAGGGCCATCTAGTGAAGAGCTTTCTAGCTTCCCAAAACACCAAACCCCTAGTCTGGTTCAGATTCATTGATGATATCTTCGTGATCTGGACCCATGGCCAAGACACCCCTATCTTCATTCCTTCACGATCTCAACACGTTCTTCACGTGATCCTTCTCAACCCAGTATGCCACCTTCCTAGATGTTGACCTCCTCCTCTCTGATAACTCCATCTGCACCTCTGTCCATATTAAACCCACCAACAGTACCTGCATTTTGACAGCTGTCATTCTTTCCACAACAAAAAATCCTTCCCATGAAGCCCAACTACCTGGGGACAGCATATCTGCAGTGACGAAAACTCCCTTGCTCAGTATGCTGAGGATCTCATCCAGGCCCTCACAGACTGGCACTATCACCCAGATAAAAAACAGATCTCCCATGCCATTTCCCCTCAAACCCCAATCCTCCAACCACCCCCAAAACCAGCGACAGGGGAGTGTACCCTTCATCACCCAGTACCACCCTGGAATGTAACAACTGAACCACATCCTTCACTAGAGCTTTGATCACTTATCATCATGCCCTGAAATGAGGGACATCCTTCCCAAGATACTTCCCACCCCTCCTAAAGTGGTATTCCACTGCCCACCCAACTACTACAACATCCTAGTCCATCTCTATGCCATTCTCAATTTAACCCAATGCTGCAAGGTTCATATCCCTGTGGAAGACCCAGGTGCAAAACCTGGCCAATCCACTCACCCAGCACTTCCTGT
The DNA here is from genome assembly GCF_023864345.2 of Schistocerca serialis cubense. Taxonomy (NCBI): domain Eukaryota; kingdom Metazoa; phylum Arthropoda; class Insecta; order Orthoptera; family Acrididae; genus Schistocerca; species Schistocerca serialis. Next base: position 388,578,135 of record NC_064643.1, on the reverse strand, counting down.
AACAGTCCTGTCACAAGTTTATCTTGCCCCATCAGTGGCCAGACCACCTGTTAAAGTAGCCATGTCATATACCAGCTCTACTGCAATCATTGCACAGCTTTTTATATTGTTAAGCTGCCAACCAGCTGTCCACCAGGATGAACAGCCACCACCAAACTGTAGCCAAGAGCAGAGTAGACCACCCTGTGCTACAACATGCAGCTGAATATAACTCACTCTAGTTCAATGTCTGCTTCACTACCCGAGCCAACTGGATCCTTCCGTCGACTACCAGCTTTTCTGAAATGCACAGATGGGAGTTATCCTTACAAAACATTCCCCGCTCCAGTAATTATCCCGGCCTCAACTTATGGTAACATACTGTCTCCACACCCTCTACCCAACAGTTTTCAACCCCTCTGGCCCGTCGTCTCCTCCCCATTCTCATCTGCCACCCGGTTTATTCGCAGCCCTCTGCCAACACATCCACCAGTCTTTCCACCCTCCTCTCCCTTTCTATTCCCCCTACCCCCTGCCTGACTACCTCCTGACGCTCCACCTTTTGGCAGTCCACTTCTACTTCCACTTCCACTTCTCCAGTGTATGCGCGTGCGTGTAACAGAAAGCTATATGCGAGTGTCTTTTAAACGTACCTGTCTACAACTTGACGTATCTTCTTTACGGTAAGTAGCAATCTATCTTTTCCTACATTGTTGATATTCCTACCTGGCGTTTCCATTGCTTGATTACCAATGGAAAAGGAAGATTTGGCATTTGAAGAAACACATGTATGGATTAAAGACGAGTGGCCATTGCTGGAATAAATGTTTACACAAAATTTTGATAAAACTGGACATGTCACACTCAAAAGCAGAACCAAGTATATATTGTAAAAGAAGCAAGGGAAAAGATACAGTCATGGATAGATGATTTTTTTTTTTTTTTTCATTTTGATCAATAGTGAAATTAAAATGGAACTTTTTAAAAAACAGGTACAGTCAGAATTTAATATACATGACTTAGGGGACGTTCATCAATACTTAGGCATGAAGATTCTAAGAAGTACCAATAGAAAAGAACTATGGATTGATCAGTCTCTGTAAACAAGAACTATCTTAGAAAAGTTCAGTGTGGAAAATTGTAAGCCTATTTCTACCCCAATGGAAAATAATGCTGAACTATCAAACTGATGAGGAAAAGAAATGTAAAGAAAGATAACCCTACTTGGAAGCTGTAAAAAGTCTACTGTATTTAGCACAGATTTCCAAACCAAGCACTGAATTTGCCAAAACTGCTGGAAGCAAGTTTTTCAACGCTCCAAGAGAAAAACAATGGATAGCTATCACAAAAATATTCAGATATTTAAAGAGAACTACTAATTATAAGCTGAAGTATTCTATAAAGGAAAGTGTAAATTTAGAAGGGTGCAGTGATGCAGACTGGGGAAGTGAGCTGGAAAGCAGACAGTCAATCACTGGATGTTGCTTTAAACTAATGGTAAGATTGATATCCTGGTCATGTAAGAGACAGAGCACAGTTGTTTTGAGCACCATGGAAACTGAATATATGGCCTTATTCTCCACTATCCAAGAAGTTCTACGGATTAGAACACTGATGGGTGAAATAGAATCTCTTACAAAAATAAAACCGACTGTGATATTTTGTGATAATATGGGAGCTATTAAACTTACCAACAATAATGTCACCAGTGTAAGATCCAAACATATTGACATAAAGCATCACTTTATAAGAGATAACCTGGAGCAGGGAAATATAACCGTCAATTATCTATGCACAGAAGACATGTTATCGGATCTCCTAACCAAGCTTCTCAATAAGGACAAGTTTCAGAAGTTGGTGGCATATTATTGTCTAGCCTGTGAAGTACAGGGTTATTACAAATGATTGAAGCGATTTCACAACTCTACAATAACTTTATTATTTGAGATATTTTCACAATGCTTTGCACACACATACAAAAATTAAAAAAATTTTTTTAGGCATTCACAAATGTTCGATATGTGCCCCTTTAGTGATTCGGCAGACATCAAATTTATTATGTTATAATCAAGTTCCTCCCACACTCGGCGCAGCATGTCCCCATCAATGAGTTCGAAAGCATAGTTGATGGAAGCTCGCAGTTCTGGCACGTTTCTTGGTAGAGGAGGTTTAAACACTGAATCTTTCACATAACCACACAGAATGAAATCGCATGGGGTTAAGTCGGGAGAGCGTGGAGGCCATGACATGAATTGCTGATCATGACCTCAGCCACGACCGATACATCGGTTTTCCAATCTCCTGTTTAAGAAATGCCGAACATCATGATGGAAGTGCGGTGGAGCACCATCCTGTTGAAAGATGAAAGTAGCTCCCCGCTTGCTTTATTCGTTGACTTCCGCGGGCTACGCGTGAAACTTGCCCGCATGCGTTCAACCGTTTCTACGCTCACTGCAGGCCGACCCATTGATTTCCCCTTACAGAGGAATCCAGAAGCTTTAAACTGCGCATACCATCGCCGAATGGAGTTATCAGTTGGTGGATCTTTGTTGAACTTCGTCCTGAAGTGTCGTTGTACTGTTATGACTGACTGATGTGAGTGCATTTCAAGCACGACATACGCTTTCTCGGCTCCTGTCGCCATTTTGTCTCACTGCGCTCTCGAGCGCTCTGGAGGCAGAAACCGGAAGTGCGGCTTCAGCCGAACAAAACTTTGAGTTTTTCTACGTATCTGTAGTGTGTCGTGACCATATGTCAATGAATGGAGCTACAGTGAATTTATGAAATCGCTTCAATCATTTGTAATAGCCCTGTATAGTGTTCAATATCTGAAAAATATTTGTTCAAGTGGGAGTGTTGGGAGATATATGAATAAATTATTTATCCAGTGTTTATAGCTGTGCATAGTTTACACTGTGGCGAGTGCATTACCTTTCTGAAATGGTGTTACATGATTATTGAGCATCAACGAAATCCTTGATGCTCCACCGAACTAAAGAATCAAATAGTATGACAGTGCACCAACGTACGAAGGATGGGAGTGCTTGGAAAAATGGAATGTTCCAACCTCTTTAGTCACAAAAATTCAGATAGAGAATGATAAAGGCGAGAACAGTGTACAAAGAGGAGAGTGGAGATCAAAGTGATTTAGAACATAGGAAAGTATGTAACTGGGTAGTTTCTCTTCCCCAGTACTTGTCAGGACATACCATAATGAAGGGCATAACGAAAGTGTGAAAAGAGAACCCATATGCTCTTATATCTGAAGATGATCTCACCATCTGGAGTGAAACAAACAAGGGAGCACAGAGTAAACTGGATATGTGAAACAACAAGTTCAGAGAGTTCGGTTTAATTTTGAGCGAAAACATAAGAGCGGCAATGTGAATGAGCAGAACAATATCTTGACGTAATCCATTTTTGGAGGGAAAGAAGATTAAGAATGTGAATTGGTAGTGATGTAGGAAGTGATAGGAATGCAAATCTTTGGGTTCTGAACACGGTAACCACAGGATTTAAATTATTCACTCTATTACAAAGATTTTTCTAGGTGTAAGGATGTTCCTAAGAGTTAAACAGAGCATGTTCAAAACTTTCTTTCTGTGCACTATATCCTACAGAGAGGAGAGCTATACTGCAGCTAAAAGACATGTAAGACATTTACAAACTTTTGAAACAAAAATCCTTAGATCTGCTCTACAAAACACGAGGGGAGAGAGGATCAAAAATGAGTGCATATGGAAAGACCTGCAAGTTTTAAGTGACCATGCAAGACAGGCTGAGTGCGATGAAACTAAAGCAGTTTGCTCGTGTAAAACAGGTGCAGCCTAATGCTAGGCACAAATTTAAGAAGCGTATACTGTGTGGCTCGATACAGCGCAAAGAGTGTTTTTGTAACTTAACAGGTTCAAGTGGGACCACGCAGATTGGGATGCAACACAATGGGGTCACAACATGCACCCGCACCAGGTCATGTGGCTTTGTGGTTGTGGCACAGAATCTCGTGCCATGAGCCACACGAGCACTGTGAGACGGATGAGGCAGGGAGCGGGAATGCAGTCCTCCCATATCGTCCCTTTGGCACCGCACGTATGGGCAGTGGCAGTATTGACCATCCAAAAATCATAACCTTACTATATAGTAATTTTATTATCACTGCATAGTGTTTCGTTTTTTGCCATATTCTATCTTTCTTCACTAACACACTATGTGTTTCAGTTATTTATATCTACATAGTTTTATTGTTTCATTTCATTATTGCTTTCTTTTGTCAATAGCAATGCATAGTTCAGTGACTGGTGAGCTATAAGCCACTGGAATTATATTTTTGGCCTCCACAATGTTTTCAGATCACACGAAGGGGGACACAGTTCATCATGAGATTAGTGAAAAAGGAAGTAACAAAGTAAATAAAATCATATCATTAAGAAGCAAGGCAGGAAATTTTAAATATTATGCTGTGAAACAAGGTTGCTTACATCTTGCCTATTATGCTGGTGTGTATGTACTGTGTGTTAGAAAAATTCGAAAAGTAGGAATTTCCATAGATGTAAGCTGTTGAGAAACCCCCATGAACGAAAATGTTTTAATTAGCGCATAGTGATGAGAAAAAGCATTTCAGTGGCTGCATATGCAGCATTGATAAACTAATTACACAACAGGCAGCACAAATGAAGAATGTGGTCTATATTATTCCGCAAGTGTGAGTAACCTGAAAGAGTCTGATGACACAACATATTTAATTCACTGAAATATATTGCTGACAAAGGTAGATCCACATTCATGACAAGTTTTTTCCAACGACGTGAACTCTTACCATCACGAGGCACACCTGGTTAGCTTCCGCATTTTTGTTGGGTGAATTATTCCCAGCTGCTGACAGTACTCTGACTATTGTCTTGTGCACTGGATCAATCATTTACTTTTCTCAATAATAACTATTTCATTTGCCAATCACACATTGCCAGTTTAGCATGCCATAGGTAGGTAACCAGCCTCTGGCATGTGCAAGTCACTTATCTGATGAGCGCACTAGTCATCATTTTCATATTGCTCAGGTGACAAACAGGAAGAAAATCTTTTGGTATGCTTCCATCCCAGTTGTTCAGTGTTAAAAATATGATGGGTCATGGAGATTCTATAAAATTGGTGATTTGTTTTTGTGTGAATTGTTAATCATTTTTCATTCGAAGAAGCATCGTCACTTGTGAGTAACTGCTACATTTTTCTTGTTGACGGTTTTAATTGTGCTACTTTTCCCAAAACACAGTACAATTTGCACAAACTCATCTTCCAGCAGCAGCTGCAGCTGTAGAGCGTCTCATTAAACCACCAATTAACAGCCAGAGAGGCCAACAGCTTACGGAAAAATCTCATTGTGTCCATATTCAGTAACATAATAAATTTCATGTTTATTTTCATACTGGGAATTTCTCTTCTCACCAGCTGTCGATGACCCTTAAAATACAGAACTGGATTGGAAAAAATAAAAAAAAACTATACCTTCTGCTATATAACCGCATATAAGAAAGTTCAGTGTGTTAACGATTTGGCAAAATACTCTCTTCCTTGAGTGCTATCACGTGCCAAAATCTCATTTTGACATCTCTACCAGTTAAGGAGATACGAGGGATGTTATGAATATTTCATTCTCGCATGCATTTGATCGGGAGTGAACATGCTACATATGAACCACTTTCTCAAGATCAAAGACAGATGGAATCTCCTCCTGAACCTAAAGGAAAATTCAATATGTTAGCTAAATTTCATACACAGCAACACATGGTCTAAAATGCACCAAATGAAAAATTATAGCGACCACTATTTTTTGTTGCAAACTTTTCGGATTTTGCACAGTGTCTTACTTAAATAGGTATTTCAGAATAAGTATGACTATTAGCAAGATGATGACAACTTCGCCATGAAGCTGACGTATAACTCTACAAGTAACGCAAAAATCAAATACTTTTATTCAATAGTTCCTGTAAAATCATTTGAGAAAGATTACAGGGTGGACGCACTTTGATTCGTCAGTGCTGTGTGTCGCCAAGTGGTGCTGTAGTGTCGTGTCACATTACACATGCTATACGTGTCTCAATTTGCGCTTAGCCTAACAGAATTCCCCATCACTACTTGTAATGGAAGGTGCCACGATGAATATCAGCTGGATGCAAGAAAGAGTGTGGACAAGAGTAAAGAAGACCTTGCATGGAAAGGACAGATGTGGGATTCTGTGGTGAGGGGGAATTTACCAGACAGAAATATATGTAGGACAATTGTTTGAAAACATTCTATTCAGCTTGCGTGAAGGGCTCCTTTATGACAAAGTTAACAGGACGTATTGAACATATAAAAAGAAGGACACCCTCAAATGATCACAGGTGTGTCTGACCCATGGAAGTCAGAAATGCTGAAACAGCTGAATTGGCGGCAACCTGAAGGTTGTAGTAGTAGTAGTAGTAGTAGTAGCTGTTGTTGTTGTTGTTGTTGTTGTTGTTGTTGTCGTCGTCGTCGTCGTCGTCGTCTTCTTCAGTCTAGAGACTGGTTTGATCCTCCAATGCTAAACTGGTGATCCATTGATGCCTCAGAATATGTCCTACCAACCGATCCCTTCAATTATCCAGTAAACATCAATTTCCAAATATTCAGGAACTGGTACCAAGCAAAGAACCTAAGAATATACTACAGTCCTATGTGTAATTCCTTGAGGGACCACGAAGACAAGATTATTCTAATTACAGTGCACAAAGGCATTCAAGAAGTTGTTCCTGAGCTAAGAAGTCCTGCCTGTGCTCCTCATGTGAATGGAATGGGAAGAAATGTTAAGTTGTGGTACAATGGAAGCCACCCTCTGCTATGTACACTAGTAGCCATTAAAATTGCTACACCACGAAGATGATGTGCTACAGACGCGAAATTTAACCGACAGGAAGAAGATGCTATGATATGCAAATGATTAGCTTTTCAGAGGATTCACATAAGTTTGGCACCGGTGGTGACACCTACAATGTGCTGACATGACGAAAGTTTCCACCCAATTTCTCATACACAAACAGCAGTTGATCGGCTTTGCCCGGTGAAATGTCGTCGTGATGCCTCATGTAAGGAGGAGAAATGTGTACCATCACGTTTCCGACTTTGATAAAGGTTGGATCGTAGCCTATCGTGATTGCGGTTTATCGTATCGCGAGATTGCTGCTCGCGCTGGTTGAGAGCCAATGACTATTAGCAGAAGATGGAATCGGTGGGTTCAGGAGAGTAATATGGAATGCCGTGCTGGATCCCAACGGCCTCGTATCACTAGCAGTTGAGATGACAGGCATCTTATCCGCATGGCTGTAACAGATCATGAAGCCACGTCTCGATCCCTGAGTCAACAGATGGGGATGTTTGCAAGACAACAACCATTAGCCTGAACAGTTCGACAACATTTGCAGCAGCATGGATTATCAGCTCAGAAACCATGGCTGCGGTTACCCTTGACGCTGCATCACAGACAGGAGCGCCTAAGACGAACCATCATTTTTTCGGACGAATCCAGGTTCTGTTTACAGAATCATGATGGTCTCATCCGTGTTTGGCGACATCGCCGTGAACGCACACTGGAAGCGTGTATTCGTCATCGCCATACTGGCGTATCACCCGGCGTGATGGTATGGGGTGCCATGTCTCGGTCACCTGTTGTTCCCATTGATGGCACTTTGAACAGTGGTCATTACATTTCAGATGTGTTCCGACCTGTGGCTCTACCCTTCATTCGATCCCTGCGAAACACTACATTTCAGCAGGATAATGCACGACCGCATGTGGCACGTCCTGTACGGGCCTTTCTGGATACAGAAAATGTTCAACTGCTGCCCTGGCCAGCACATTCTCCAGATCTCTCACCAACTGAAAATGTCTGGTCAATGGTGGTCGAGCAACTGGTCATCACAATATGCCAGTCACTACTCTTGATGAACTGTGGTATCGTATTGAAGCTGCATGGGCAGCTGTACCTGTACACAGCCATCCAAGCTCTGTTTGACTCAATGCTTAGGCGTATCAAGGCTGTTATTACGGCCAGAGGTGGTTGTTCTGGGTACTGATTTCTCAGGATCTATGCACCCAAATTGCGTGAAAATGTAATCACATGTCAGTTCTAGTACAATATATATTTGTTCAATGAATACCCATTTATCATCTGCATTTCTTCTTGATGTAGCAATTTTAATGGCCAGTAGTGTACTTCATAGTCATTTGCATAGTATGGGTGTAGATGCACTATATGGGTAGCATTTGTTGGTGTGCACTTTTTTATGCTTGAAACTATTCATATACTAATAATGTACGAGAAGATTCAGTATCTACTTTCTATCAAACTTCATTAATTTTATGACTGGTTATTCAATACTGCAGTTACTTTGCATCCCGAGACCATGAAGGCCTTAAAGTTTTGTTACTACACCTTATCAGTCAAACAATACCAACTGCTCTCAGGAATCTCCAGCAATGAACCCACAAATCATCTGTGAAGCTGCAAGTATTCACTGGATCCAATGAAGTTACATTCACATATTGGCTGAACTCTATCAGCTGTGAATGAATATGTTTACCATATGCTACTTTACCAAAGGCTGCAATTAAAAAGGCTCTCCAATAAAACACAAATTGAAGGATATCACTGCCTGGAAAAAAATGGGGAAAAAAAGGAGTACACCTGGAAAGATGATATCGATTTTAATCCTATGCCACTTGGGGGGGATGGTAGATGTACTGATACCTGTTTTATCATCATCTGCCAACAGATAGCACAGTGGCATAGCTGCCACAGCACCATCTGTGTCTATCCTTTAATAGGGATAGCCCACAGCCAGAAGGCTCAGTGTGTTGCAAATGTGTTAAGCAAGCAGACAACTATCACACACACACACACACACACACACACACACACACACACACACACACACACACAACCTTCCGAGTGGGAGGATGATCCTTTCGGAGACTTGCAGCACAAATCTGATGTGCTGTGTCAGGTGTGCAACGGTGCTGGTATCTGTGGTCCATGAACATTCACACATTTGTAGACGAGGTTCCGGAAGTCCATACTAGAAAGACACCTGCCAGGATCATGGTATTTTAAGGACCGCAGTGGAAGATTGTACAGGTACCACAGCACAGATAAGAGGGCTTGTGAGCCCAGAGGTGTCAACACAAACCATTGTGAACCAGTTATTAGCAATGGGGCTATGGGCACACACACCCTAGGCTATCTTCCACTCACACCACTGAATCGACATGCACAGCTTGATTGGTGTCATCAGAGGATCACTTGGAAAATGGTTTGTGGGATGAAAGGGACCAGACTGCAACGGTCATCAGTCCACTTGGAAAATGGAGTGGAATGTTGTTGTCTTCAGCAATGAAAGCAGATTCTGCTTTGATGGTCATTTGCATGAACAATGTAGACTTGGTGAGTGCTGTCTTATAGAATGCATTCGTCCAAGACACACTGGCCTTATGGTCTGGGGTATGATAAGATACAACTCTCATTCACCTTTGGTGTTTCTGGAGGGGATGCTAACCAGCACTCGGTATGTGGAGAATGTTGTTACACCTGTTCTTTTGCCATTCTTGCAACAGGAAGGTGACGCATTGTTCCAACACGATAATGGTCACCCACATACTATCTGTGAAATTCAACATGCTCCACAAAATGCGCAGCAATTTCCGTGACCAGAACCATCTCCGGACTTTTTTCCAAACTCTTAAAAACCTATGTGAACAGTTCAAGCAGATATGGTATAACATACGCCAGGATAGTATTCACCTTCTGTATGATCGACTGGATCCCAGAGTCAGCATCTTCATCGTCACCCGTGGAGGCTATGCCACATACTAATATGGGTGTTTCAGCATGGATTGATACCTGTTACCTCTGAACTGTTTGTGCTACCGATCTGTAAATGTAACTGTTTCATGTACTCCATATGCACAGTTGCAAGAATAAGTCTTGAGTGATTTGGAAACCACTGAAAGAGTGTACTACTTTTTTTTCTGGTAGTGTATTTACCCCATCATGGAACCAATGTATCATCCTAGATCCTAAATAAAAATTACGTTAGCTTCCTAAAGTGAGCGCACAATACAATTTTTAGTTTTACACATTCTCCATGTACAACATGGCAGCTTAAGATAAGTTACATGAATATTAATAAACATCTAAATGGAAATTTTGATGTTACACTAATAATGTAGTAGTATAAGACTGGCTCATTTTGTTTTATTGGTTTGAAGCCATGTTTAGTTCAGCTCGTCACCGAATTTTTTTGTTTTGCTCAGAGGATGAAAGTTCTGTCAAAACTTCTGCAGCACTCTCAAATCACTGAAGGTCTATCAAGGAAATCCTATTATAGATATAACTAAGTACTTTTTGAAGATACCTTGCACTTTCATAAATAACACCAAAAAAAACATTAACTTATTCAGACTGAGCTACCTAAATACAGGGTGTACGTAAAGTCCGGGAACAATTTCAATTATTTATTGCACAAGAACCAAACATTGTACAGATATCATACATATGTCATTTTGAACAGAAACCCTGAAAGCTTTTTTTTTCCTTCTTCGTGTAAACCGCCACAGCGTCGTTTGGTAATACGCCAATAGTCAGCAATAGTCGCAAACATGGCGCGTTCAGGTGCAGAGTGAGCTTTCTGTGTGTTAAGAGTTAAAAATGGCCTCTCCGATCACCAGATCTCACTCCATTTGACTTTTTTCTGTGGGGACACATTAAAAATCTGGTGTATGTACTGCCTCTACCATGTGATGTAGCAGAGCTCCAGGAGAGAATACGGGAAGTGACTGCCACAGTCAACGATGCCATGCTGGCATGCTGGGACGAGTATGGCAAAAATTCGATTACTGTATTGATGTCTGTCACTCATGGTTCACATATTGGCATATTGAATGTTTGTAAAAAAAAATCAGAGTTTCTCTTCAAAATGCAATATATATTACTTCTGTACTATGTTTAGTTCTTGTGCAATAAATAATTGAAAGTGTTCCTGGACTTTATGTACACCCTGTATTTGTATCAAGGTTGCAGCATGGTTCCAACTAAATTATGAATGTTATTACAAAACAATACGAGGAGTTCTATTAACTTTTTGTTGGTGCCATTAAGAGTGTGGCAAATCTCTGATATTCATTGTAGCAATTTTCACATCAACAACCAAAGCTGTTGAAGGCTTTTTAATTCTGGCAGCTAGTCATAAAAATTGCAAACAAGTGTAGTTAAAATTTACATTTGAAAGTGGGACAACATAGTCTTACAAAAGGACTTGTTGCTTGCCAGGTAAAATAAATGCATAAATAAATAAATAAACTAACTACTATTTCTGTAATAACATTTGTTTAAATTAAATATACCCTAAATAATTTTCATAGACATTAGACACATCTCTCGTTCAGTTTTATGCATGTCACACCTCAACAATTCACTCACTGTGATGGTTTGCACAAAATGTGGAATATGTGAAGCTACCTAAGATTTCATTCATCATTCATAAACACGATTTGGATATTACAATCAGAAATGAAAATACTTAAAACATAGCAATACACAACTAGAGTCACACTGAAAAATAAAGTGGACAATTGCTACACTAGAGAAGATGATGGCAAGCAGAGTGCCCTAGTAACTATTTCACGACTTAGTTTGCTGTAATACTCATGTACACAGGGTCATCAATTTAACAGATTTCTGCTGCCAGTAATGAAATTATTACTCAGCTGACTTTAATGCAAGTTTCTATTAGAAAGGAATACTGTTAAAATTAAAAGATCTTATCACCTGAAACAAACCTCGTAGTGTCTTCTTTTTTCATTCCTGCATTTATTTTACAAAACAATCACAACAACACAAAAAATGATAATGTTAAGACTTCTGAAAGTGAACAAAACAAGACAATAAATAGTTGTTATACTGAATGTTCTGTACCAAACCCTACACAACAGTTATTGGGGATAATAGTAATAATATTTTATCCAAAGTCATTTATGAAACACATACTTGCCAGTCATCAGTTGTGAACATTTCATCTGGTTCTGGTAACTGCCATGTATGCAGTGATGGATCAAATGAGAATTTCTTTCCAAAATGTTGCAAAACTCTTTCATGTATCTCCCTGTATGTCTCTCGTGTAAGTTTTGATTTCTTGAAATCACGTTGTGGACCAAAGGAATGTGGTAATCTCTCATTTTTATTGACCAAGCTGCTGCTGCTGCTGCTAATGTGTGTTGCATCCCATGAATTATTTCGATGATGAAAATCTCTCTTCCAATTACTGTTATGGCCTATTCCTTCCATTGTTCTACGAAACACACAAAAATTAAAAGCTGTGTATAAGCAAATTTCACAAGAACAAAAATTTTACAATTAACAAAATTGGGCCAAATAACATTTCACTTTTGTTAAACTGTAATGGCAACACACACAAAATCATCTCAAAAAGTTGTTGAAAACACCAAATGTGAGTGTTGCACCATAAAAATTGTGTCAAGGTAATTTTTAAATATATAGAAAATGATGATCAATGGTCAATATCACCAGTGCCTTATTAAGTGTAACTGAAAACAAAATAATGAATGTTGTCAAATCACAAGAAACTTCTTGTTATCTTCAGGAGTTCCCAATGACCAATTGTTTTCTGCACACTCTGGACAACAGTACCTAGCTCAATACCAGAGAAATATTAAAATTTTTCATACACCAGGAAAACCTAAAATCACACGGTACACTCGCTGATGATGCTGCTCAGTTTGTGGGGCGCTCAGCTGTGTAGTTAACAGCGCCCATATAAATTTCCAACCTTTTCTCAATCCAAGCTCGCCACTTTCGTGAATGATGAAAACAACACAAACACCCAGTCATCTCGATGCAGGTGAAAATACCTGACCCCGCCGGTACGCTCGACAGACACAGTAAGAGCTCAAGAGAATTCTTTATATCCCACCTGTAGTTGGCATCAACTGTCTTCCATGACTTGTGGTATGGATTACATATGGTTAGCTTGTCTGAAGCCAATGGGGCACAGCAGTCAGCCACTTACTGACAAGCTACTAAACATGAACCTTGTGGCTGGCTAAATTTCACACTTACATTGATGACCCTACCAACAGTGGAGTCTATCAGCGTGGCGGAACTGGTTGCTCTTGTACTTTCATGGGATGCTGCAGAGTAAATATGACATGAAACATGCTGTACACTTACTAGAGCTGTTCCTCCAATGCCCAACACATTCAAGGAAGAGAGGAAAGCATTCAGGCGGCTACAAGAAGATTCTGAAACAGCCGTCTTCCAGCACAGAAAAACAATTTTAATGTCCTACTAGCCTTTCAAGTTCACAGCGAAACATGTATGCGCTATTAGAGGACGATGCCTACAGGAGAACTTAAAGACAATGCTACCACCCAAATACAGAGGGAGACCATCATGCTTCTCCAACACACTTTCCCTGACAAGAAGACTGTGGAAATACTTCATACATGAGCATTCATGCCACCTAGACTTTACAGAATACCTGACGTCCTCAAGGAAGGGATGCCACTCCACCAAATTGTTAGGGACATTAGCACACCAATATATGAATTAGTAAAGCACCTGACAGCAAAGCTCGGCCCCTTTGTGAGTAAATGCTAACAGTACTTATGAAATTTGGCGCATTTCATCCTGCAGCAATAGAACTTCCAACTGGGGCAAGAAGACTTTGAGTGAGCTTCGGAGTGGTATTTCTCTTTACAAGGATACCTCTAAAAGCCTTCCTAAGCCTCACCAGAGGAAAGTTTGGGCCAGTGCTAACAAATTAACTGAATTCATGCTTATGTCAACCTCCTTTCCATTCAATGGAAATTACCACGAACAAACAATGGAGTAGCGATGTGCTGCCCACTATTACCAGTAAAGGCCAATATGTTTCCATGATGCATTTGAAGAACTATCCCTGGAGTCTACAGTCTACACACCCTTGCGCTATCTTCAATACGTACATGATGCATTAGTGATGTGGCACATGGGCATCTCACCAACAACAATACTTAAAAACCTGTATTCATTAGACAAGAAACACCAAATTCATAACAGGTTCAAAAATGGCTCTGAGCACTATGGGACTCAACTGCTGAGGTCATTAGTCCCCTAGAACTTAGAACTAGTTAAACCTAACTAACCTAAGGACATCACAAACATCCATGCCCGAGGCAGGATTCGAACCTGCGACCGTAGCGGTCTTGCGGTTCCAGACTGCAGCGCCTTTAACCGCACGGCCACTTTGGCCGGCAATTCATAACAGGGATAGAAAAGAATAATTAACTTCCATTTCTGGATGTGCTTGTCAAGTGAATATCAGATGATACACAAGAACTCATTGTCTACTGTAAACTGACAAAGATTCATACTTGCATGCCTCCAGCTACCATGCCCTTCACAATGAGAAGGCGCCCTAAGCACACTAGTGCGTATGAAATCTCAGACCAAGGCAGTCTAGCAGCCGATCTGCAGCACTTATAGGCTACGTTACACATGAACAGTTACAGCAACCACCACGTAATATGTGCCTTACGGCTTCAAAGCTGAAGACACCGAGACCACAGCTGCTGAGGGCAAAGAGAAACCTGTTGCGATGGAGATTATGACATATATCAACAACAATCTCAAGAATACTCTACAGACATAACCTGAAGTGTGTGTTCTGTCCACCAGCCAAGATGAAAGCCTTTAGAGATCAGTCAAGGATGACCTTGGACTTCAAAAACAGGACGTCTAATGCAATCCTTGCAGGAAAATGTATATAGGGCAGACTATCAGTACAGCAAAGGAGAGATGCACTAAGCGTAAACATCACGCCACACAGACAGCAAATAGCAGACAAAGTCCCCTGTAGCAGAGAACTGTATCTCCCATAAACATGGCATGAATTATGAAGCACCAAGTTGTTGCACCAGTCAAATACCTACTAATATTGTATCCTAAAAGACACTGTAGAGATCTAACTACATGACAAATTAACAAATGAACACAGTTTTTAAGCGAGGCCTGGAGCCACCCCAACATACATCAGTTTCAATCACTGTAGGTAGTAAACATTTCTACAGAGAGTAATAAAAGCAATATATTTGGGCTTACAACATACTTAAATAACACATGGAGTAACTCAAGTAACATGTGGGATGATTCTGCTTTACTCAGATTCCTCATTCATTAGAGACAAACCACTAAATCTGCATATTCAGTCACATTCCCATCAAAGGCAGTACTTGCCAACTACGTGGGAAATTGGCAAACCGGTCAACTTTTGAAGAGATGTTTTTATTTTGTCCATCATGATTATAAAGCTACGAGATTTACACCAAAAACACAGTCCCATTTATCAGACAGGAAAATGTATTGAAACTGATATTATATGACAACAGAAAACTTCCAACATCCTGGTGTAGTTAATATTACCATAAAATTTAAAATCCATGTTAGATGGTTAGAATTTTACATTCCACTGGCATTAAGATCATTACTGACTATTAGCTTTATAAATGTGGTAGTTATTTAATTTCATGTTCCACGGATAATTTATACAGTTAATTGTAATGAAGTGGAATGAGTCATGTTACATTCACATTACACATTCATATGTAAACACAGCTTCATGCTGACTATTCACAGATGCAAGTTAATAAATTCTAACCACTACCTTTTACATATTACGAAATATGAATTATTCTACGGAACATGAGTTGTCAAGGAGAAACTTTTCCAGTTTAACTTCACTGAATGTCAGGCATTTTATATCACCAGGTAAGTGATCAAAAAATTTGACAGCAGTACTGTGCACAAGTTTTTGTGCTAAAGACAATCTTGATGTGGAGTTATTTGTGGCATTTTAAGTTTCATGGCCTGGTGTAGGAATGGAGCCTTCAAGAAAACAGAATGACAATTATGGGAACACACATAGATCTTTATTATGGAAGTATACTTAACTCAGTGACAAAACAACAAGATGTGTGAATATGCTAGCCTGGGTGATAAAGCTCATAACCACAGTCAAGTCCAAGACCAGGTGATTGTTGTGCATTAGGAATACAGAAATTGAAATGGTGCACAAACTCAAGGAAACTTGTTCAAGGGCTAAGATAAGATCGAGTCCAGAGTCTTGGTACTGTACATAAATAGCGGTATGGAGCCGTCACTGCGTGTGCTTCCTGGAGGCATTGAAATCTCCTTGGCTTTCATAGGAAGCTGGTGTGCACTGCTTGGCTGTCTTCTGGTGACCTGCACAGACACTTGCTAGTGCCAACTAATGAAACTCAGCATGGGATGCTTGGCATAGTATGTGTAACAGTGGATGACATCAAAGTAATTATTTACATCATTGTTTATTTTAAATGCAGATGATTATTTACAACAAACTTCATGAGAGAATAAATATTTTGTGAAGCAGTGATCAAAATGTGTAACTCCTTAAACAGATGTCTACAAGATAACTATGGGTTAGCATCACATATTACCCTTGCATAACTTTTTTGAGAAATGAATATTTTCTTTTCACTATTACATATGACATTATTGAATGAAAATACTCAAAATGTGTCAACTTACAGATCTGCAATGATATGAACTGCAAATATGGCTAAACTAAGTTGTTTTATGAGTTCAATTCTTTTTAGACCATTCCCAGACAACCACTCCATAATACAGGGTGTTTCAAAATTAATGTATGGGTTTAACACTTTGTAGCATCACTACATTCAGCTTACAATTATAAATAAGACACCAAATGAAAGAGCAACTCAAACAGTTTTGTTTGTGCATCTGTACGCAAAGGGAATAAAATGGAATGAACCTAGAGTGACTGAAGAACGTGTTGAACGAGCGAGAGCCTCAAGCATAGCTCCAAGATATCAGTTCAGAAAGCTAGTTCTGAATTAGCAATTCAAGTGACGCCTAAGTAGAGACTTTTAAGGAGACAACTACATCCTTATCTTTTGCAGTTGTTACAAGCTCTATGGCCCACACTCTAATGTTTACATGCCAACTTTGCAAACAAAAATAATGTTGGTGTATGACGAAGACTTTCTGGATGGTGCAGTGTTCAGTGATGAATCGACATTTCATCTAAGTGGAAATGTGAACAAAATAATGTGCATATCTGAGGATCCCCACAAGGAAGTACAATTGCAAATCGACTCTCCTAAACTGAATGTTTACTGTGCCATATCCCAGCGGAAAGTTTGTGGGCATTTCTTTTACAGTGAAGCAACTGAAAATGAAGTTACTTTCTTGTTGCACTAGAACAATGTATCTTTCCTCAATTGGAGGAAGCTTAACCACATAACTTTATATGGCACCACCTTACTGACACAAATCAGTACACGACTGGTTAAACGACTTTTTAATGCATCCACTGGATTGGCAGCAAAGGGCTGGATGACAGAACTTTTTTTGCATGACCTTCATGTTCAAACATGATCTGACACCATGCTATTTTTACCTTTGGGGGCTCAAAGTATCATGTGTATGGTTGTGTTACCAGCTGATCTACTCAACTTCAGAAGCAGCTATGTTGGAACAATTACTCACACAATGATCAAGGTTTGAGAAGAATTTGCCTATCAACCCGATGTGTGACGAATGATGCTCATATTTAACACTTTTAAGAAAAAACTCTTTGAATTGTTATTCCATTTGCTGTATTCTTTATAATTGTAAGATGAATGTAATAAATGCTACTAAGCCTTAAAATTCGCATATTCATTTTAAAACACCCTGTGCTTTAAAGAACATTATTTATCATTTCTTCTGTTGCAGTGTGTATGTTTGGATTTACTACAATGCTGGTGTCATCTATCACAAGAATTAATTCTGCGTGTTGTATACTACACAGAAGATTGTTTAAATACATGAGAAACAATTGTGGACTTAGTTTGAGCCTCGTGGAATCCCCTAACTATTTCCCTCCTGCCACAAGAATGTTATTAAATACAACTTTCTTCGTTCTTATGGTCAGATGTCCTATTATCCATTGGTTGGCTATACTACCAACTGCTTAAAACCTCAGTTTGTCTAGAAGAATATTGTGAATCACATAGTCAAACCTCTTAGACCACAGAAACTATTAACTAGTACCATTTTATTACTTACTGCCTGCAAAATTTAGTGAGTGAATGTGTAAATGACATTCTCAATTGAGCAACTCTTTGGATATCCAAACTGTGATTTATTGTGGATATTATTATTGCTCAGCTACAATACTATTATAGAATACAATGCCTTCAGTAGTGCAACAGACTGGTAGTTACTAACATCTCAATCACTTTTCTCATAGAACGATTTAACAACAGCAAACTTCAAAATCTTTGGTGAAATGCCCTAAATTAGAGATGCATTACATACGTCAGAAAAAGACAGCATTATTATATGGGAAAATGTCTTTTGTATTGTATTGGAGACACCATCAAATCCAAATGATCTTTATTTGTCAGAATATATATAATTTTCTTAATGTCAGATGGAGAAATTTGAGAGAAATCGGTATGACTGAATTTTATATAAGTTGCTTTTTCAATATACAGTGTGATTTTTCTCTTTAACCACTTGTCCCTATATTTTTTCCTACACATAAGAAATGATTATTAAACATATCATCTATCCTTCCATTTAAGTCAATAGTGATGTTGTACAGTTCTTTGGCTTGTTGTCCTGTCTCTTATTTCACTACATTCCATGTAGACGTAAGTCTTTGTCAGAATTAGCGATTTCTGACAATATACAATTTCGCTGACCTTTTAATAACTTTTGTTAGCAATTCTGAATAGCTTTTATAGTGTGGAACTACTGCAGCAGCTTTACTTGTTCTTGCCAACACATGTAGCTCCCTTTTCCTTTCACATGATACTTCAATTCCTCTAGTGATACATGATTTTTTACTTGGCTGTTTAATGTCATCCTGTGTCATCTCTTGTAAACTACTCTTAAAAACATTTGCCCTCGAATCATTAACTATTCTAACTGATTTCCACAGTGGGTTTATCTATGCTGTAAGGCACTATCATAATTATCCTATTTATGTATGTATGGATGAT
Source organism: Schistocerca serialis cubense (assembly GCF_023864345.2). Lineage (NCBI taxonomy): Eukaryota > Metazoa > Arthropoda > Insecta > Orthoptera > Acrididae > Schistocerca > Schistocerca serialis. Next base: position 388,559,040 of record NC_064643.1, on the reverse strand, counting down.
CAGGGAGAACATTTGTTACTGAACTACAGTTATTTTCTTGTTTTGAGCTCCATCAAAGAACATATTGTTAGAGTCATGCCACCTTTATTGATCCATATTGGAAATTTAATTACTGAGAGCAAATTGTAGAATCAAATAAGATTCTCACATCATTTTTCCCTCTGAATAACCACAGCCTATCAACTGCTTGCTGCTGTCTGACACATAGCACAGTAAGGAATCCAAATGCTACATGAACAATTCAGATTTTCCTAGTGGAGATCTATGTATCATTAAAATTATTAGCAAACTTCTATGTGATAATTATTACAAAATCCAATTGTTTCAATGATTTTATGCTTGTGTTCTGTCTTTAACATATGGCTGACATTTTTGCATTACAGACTCTCCACATTCAGGAAGACCTTCAAGGGTTGATGGAGATTGTTTAAACACATTAATCCCAATGGTCCACATCAGTGTACTCAAGAACTGGCAAATGTGATGAACTTTGATCATTCCACCATCATCTAACATTTGCATGCAATGGGGAAGGTTCAAAAATTGGTTGCATGGGTACTGCATATGCTAAATGAAAATAACAAAGATCAGCGGGTGGTCATATGTGCATCTCTGCTTGCTCATCATCAACTGGCTCACGAATAACACCGACCATTCCAGTCTCATATTGTTGCTGGTGATGAGAAATGGCGTCTTTATTCTAACATAAGGGAAAGAAAGGAATGGTTGAGCCAAAACAAAGCAGTAACAACCCATACAAATACTTGTGTTCATCAAGAGAAGGTAACGTTATGCATCTAGTGGAACAGCAAAGGAGTGGTGTCCTAAGAGCTGCTTCCCCAAGGTGTAAGCACCACTGCTGATGGCTATTGTCAACAACTGAGACATCTTGCAGATGCTGTCCAACAACAATGACCAGGAAGACTGCAAGAAGTGATGTTACTCCATGATGATGCCCACCCGCTTTCTGATTGACTCACAGAAAACACTATACAGGAGTTGGAGTGGGAAGTCATTCCACACCCACCTTATTCAACTGATCTTGTGTCCTCAGATTTTTATCTTTTCCACTGACTATCAAACAACCTCCAAGGAACTTCCTTTCTGGATGAAAATGCGCTCCAAATATGGCTCAATGACTTCTTCACCTCAAAACCAAGTAATTCCCATAGTCATGGAATCAAAACGTTATGCCAGCACTGGCAGTTTGTTGTAAATAGTGAAGGACAATATATTATTGATGACTGCAGTTTCTTGTGTATATCTGTTGTGTGTATTAAACTTTTAGAACAATTCTATGAACTTATGTACCAGCCCAATATACGTAAAGTAGCAGTCCTTGCAACACATTCTTCATTCCCATTATCCTCCTGGCCTTAATCTCTGCTAACCCTGCCCCAAACCTACCTCTGCCTTCCTCCAGAACCCTAAATTACTCATTCTGCACCCACACCCTCTTCCCCTCAGTCTCCTCTTGCTCTATTCTGTCAACCCTTCCCAGTCCACTCCTCTCACTCAAACTCACCTGTGTCTGTGCCCTTATGTCACATTCCTGTCTCATGCATCTGCTGCCTCTCCCTTTCACATTCCTACCCTGTACAATGGTTGCTTCTCTCAGAGCCACCATCCATCCTTCCCCAACCCTTCCTACCACTCCTCCCTCCATTCCCCTCCCCTTTGCCCGCTCAGTTCAACACCACCCCTCAATCCCTGTCACCCTGCAGAATGGGAGACATAGCATTATGCATTTAACCAGCAAAACATGGCTGTACAGAGGGAGAGGAGAGAGAGAGAGAGAGAGAGAGAGAGAGAGAGAGAGAGAGAGAGAGAGAGAGTGAGTGTGTGTGTGTGTTTTATTCCTATCAATGATTCAATGCCACTCCTATTCATATTAACAGAATCTTCCGTCAGTTCTTGGAAGAACAACATTATAATAATAAATGAAAAGCACAGTTTGCTCTTGTTCTACAATATTACTTTTATTGCTAACCGGTTTTCGGCTTGCAAGGCCATCTTCAGACATTTACTGAGTATTATCACCAAAGAAGTTAAATGTTAGCAGACAACATTGGAAGAGAAGTAACACATCTAGAGTGAAGTAGAAACATACAGTGAGTAACATCTTTGCAATGAAATAGTAAAAACTGAACAGTACATAAATAACAATGGAGTTGACAGGAAAACATTTAGCACAAAATACGAATAGCATGCCTACATAACAGTTTCTATTAATAAACAAAACTAATAAAATAAGATAAAATTAGTACTAGACAAGGCTGCATCAAGAGGTATGAAACATGGAGAGTGATACACAACCAATTAAAAAAGAAGACACAGTTGTCAATGTAAATACAGAATACATAAGGAACTTAAGCAATATCAATAAGATAAACAGAAATTAATAAATGCAGGAAAATGGATGTGTTTGAGGGAACCTATAGTTTGAGAGTGTGGTGGTACTGCATTTTAACATTAACATTATAATAAAAGCAGTGGCTGTGTACCAGTTTTCATTAAATAAATGAGCAAAGTAAAATATGAACAGTATTTGATGAGACAACTACAAGGGGAGTTAAACATGGACAGTAATACAAGTGAAGTACTTGGGACACTGGCTGGTAGTTGTGACCCTCACTCAGCACATGCTCAGCAAATGCAGAGTCTGAATTCAGCAACCTCCAGCTGCGGTCATGTTCAGCCAGCCTAGTTAATATGTCTCTGCCTGACTGACCAATGTAAAATTTGTCACAATCAGAACAGGTGATTTTGTATACCCCACTGTTGGCTAATAACTGGATCTTATCTTTGCTATTAAAAACACACTGGGCTGTAGTGTTCCTGACATAGTAGGAAACCCTATACTTGCAGGATTTCAGTGCTTTGGCTACAGTCTGTGATACCTGACCTAGAAATGGTAGTGTACACCATTTCTTGCAGACAGTGGATGGGGAAGCAGGTGGGGCATAGAGGAGGGGTATAATTTTCCGTTTTTGTTTCCTGTGCAAGATGTGGTCAATAAGAACTGGATTGTAGCCATTGGCTGTGGCAATAAATTTTATTGTATCTAACTCTGCTTCAAAATCATCTCTGGACATGGAGATAGATATGAGACAGTGTACCATTGAGTGTAAAGCTGCATGTTTGTGAGCTATGGGGTGTTGTGAGCAAGAAGGTATTACTGTGTCTGTAGTTGTTTTTTCTGTAAATTTTGAAACAATGTGTGTGTGTACTGATGTCAATGGTGAGATCTAAGAAGTGTATGGATTTGTTGCCAATTTCCATAGTGAACTGGATATTTTTATGTTGACTGTTTAGGTTTTTCAAGAATGTGTTGAGTTGTCTTGTAGTACCAGTTCACATACACAGGACATCATCTACATATCTAAACCCAGTATTTGATGTTTGCACCCAAAGGTTCTGTTTTTAGAAAATTTTGTTCAAAATGGTCCATAAATATTTCAGCCAACAGTGGACTAAGAGGGGAACCCATAGCTAAGCAATCTAATTGTTTATAAAGAGTGCCTTGGAACTGGAAATAGTTATGTGCAAGGCATGTCTGTGTGGCCAGTATCAAGTCATTCAATTCCACAGGATTGACATTAGACTTGTGCATCAGCTCTGTCAGAATATCAATGCATTCTACTACTGGTATGTTAGAAAACAAACTGCTGACATCAAAGGATACTAATTTATCACTGTGTGAGACAGATATACCTTTTAACTTGTTTACTAGGTCCATGGAGTTTCAAATACCATGCTTTGGTTTGAACTTAGTCTTGCTCTTAATTAGGACATCAAGTTTACTGGCTAGTTTGAAAGATGGAGCAGTGAATGATGATACAACTGGACGATTAGGAACATCTTGTTTATGCAGTTTAGGAAGTGTGAGTTGTTACCTTTCTTCCTAAATTATTTACATTCTGTCTATTAGCTTTGTTGGACATAGATATAGTAGGAAACTGGCCATGGACCTGCTGAAGGGAGGATCCCAGCCATTGCCAGAAGTTACTTAAGCCAGCATGAAAACCTTTATCAGGATGACAAGGTCATCTCATGCATAGTGTGGAGATCACAGCCAAACACTGTGAGTGTTTCCAAAACGCTCAAGTAGCATGTGGGAGGACTAAAATAGTTATTGACTAGGACTGTTTTCTTTTTTGAATAATTCCATGCTGCTTACAACAGTTAAGTTTTACTTTACTTTTGTATTGTTGCATAATTTTGGCCATAGGTGAGTGTGAAGTAACTTGTTAAAGAGTTGAAAAGAACATTTAGTTACATTACTGGAGTATAAGCAGTGAAAGTGACATATGCACCCAGCTCATTCACAACGTAGAGAAATAAGATGAATTCTTCCCTTATTAATAAAAGTTCTAATGCAAGCTGCCCCGAAAACAGCCCCATGAGGCACGGGCACCCTCAAGCAACAGTCACCTCACCTTCATGTTTGTGCAGAGAGAGAGAGAGAGAGAGAGAGAGAGAGAGAGAGAGAGAGAGAGAGAGAGAGAGAGAGAGAGGGGGGGGGGGGGGGGGGGGTTTTAAGGGAGAGGGTAAGGAGTGATTCCAATCCCGGGAGCAGAAAGACTTACCTTATGGGGAAAAAAGGATGGGTATGCACGCGCGCGCGCGCCCCCCCCCCCCCCCACACACACACACACACACACACACACACACACACACACACACACACACACACACACACACACACACACACACACACACACACACACACACACACAAGAAGTCAGTCGAGACGGAAGTAAAGAGGCAAAGATGTTGTTGAAAGACAGGTGAGGTGTGAGCGGCGACAACTTGAAATTAGCGGAGGTTGAGGCCTGGTGGATAACGAGAAGAGAGGATATACTGAAGGGCAAGTTCCCATCTCCGGAGTTCTGACGGGTTGGTGTTAGTGGGAAGTATCCAGATAACACGGACGGTGTAACACTGTGCCAAGATGTGCTGGCCGTGCACCAAGGCATGTTTAGCCACAGGGTGATCCTCATTACCAACAAACACTGTCTGCCTGTGTCCATTCATGCGAATGGACAGTTTGTTGCTGGTCATTCCCACATAGAAAGCTTCACAGTGTAGGCAGGTTAGTTGTTAATCACGTGGGTGCTTTCACACGTGGCTCTGCCTTTGATCGTGTACATCTTCCTGGTTACAGGACTGGAGTAGGTGGTGGTGGGAGGGTGCATGGGACAGGTTTTACACCGGGGGCGGTTACAAGGGTAGGAGCCAGAGGGTAGGGAAGGAGGTTTGGGGATTTCATAGGGATGAACTAAGAGGTTACGAAGGTTAGGTGGATGGTGGAAAGACACTCTTGGTGGAGTGGGGAGGATTTCATGAAGGATGGATCTCATTTCAGGGCAGGATTTGAGGAAGTCGTATCCCTGCTGGAGAGCCACATTCAGAGTCTGATCCAGTCCCGGAAAGTATCCTGTCACAAGTGGGGCACTTTTGTGGTTCTTCTGTGGGAGGTTCTGGGTTTGAGGGGATGAGGAAGTGGCTCTGGTTATTTGCTTCTGTACCGGGTCGGGAAGATAGTTGCGGGATGCGAAATCTGTTTTCAGGTTGTTGGTGTAATGGTTCAGGGATTCTGGACTGGAGCAGATTCGTTTGCCACGAAGACCTAGGCTGTAGGGAAGGGATCGTTTGATGTGGAATGGGTGGCAGCTGTCATAATGGAGGTACTGTTGCTTGTTGGTGGGTTTGATGTGGACGGACGTCTGAAGCTGGCCATTGGACAGATGGAGGTCAACGTCAAGGAAAGTGGCATGGGATTTGGAGTAGGATCAGGTGAATCTGATGGAACCAAAGGAGTTGAGGTTGGAGAGGAAATTCTGGAGTTCTTCTTCACTGCGAGTCCAGATCATGAAGATGTCATCAATAAATCTGTACCAAACTTTGGGTTGGCAGGCCTGGGTGACCAAGAAGGCTTCCTCTAGGGGACCCATGAATAGGTTGGCGTACGAGGGGGCCATCCTGGGTTCAATTTGGATAGTGTCTTGGGGAGTTGGATTATTAGGAGTAGGATTAGGATCATTTTTCTTCGTGGCAAAGTTATATTTCCAGCAGAGAGTACGAGTGTAGGACAGTAAATCTTTGACAAGGGCTGTTTGGCTGAATCTGGGAGTGGGGCTGAAGGTGAGGCCTTTGGATAGGACAGAGGTTTCGGATTGGGAGAGAGGTTTGGAGGAAAGGTTAACTACTGGATTAGGGTGTTGTGGTTCCAGATTGTGTTGATTGGAATTTTGAGGTTTTGGAGGGAGTGGAGCTGGAAGTGGGAGATTGAGTAGATGGGAGAGACTGGGTCTGTGTGCAATAGAGGAGGTTGAGGTTTGCTGGAAAGGTTGTGAAGGGTGAGTGAGTTGCCTTTCCAGAGGTGGGAAACCAGGAGATTGGATAGTTTTTTAAGGTGGAGGGTGGCATGCTGTTCTGATTTGCGGTTGGCCTGTAAGAGGATGCTCTGAAGAGCCGGTGTGGATGTGGGAGAGGAAAGATTGAGGACTTTTATTAAGGATAGGAGTTGACGGGTGCGTTCATTGGCTGAGTTGATGTGTAGGTGAAGGATTAGGTGGGTGAGGGCAATGGATTGTTCAGTTTGGAACTGGTATAGGGACTGATGGAAAGAAGGGTTGCAGCCAGAGATGGGAACTTTAAGTGTGAGGCCTTTGGGGAGTAATGCCAAATGTCAGACAAGCCTGAGAAAATAAAATATGGGAGTGTAATCTGGCTAGGGCGAAGGCATGTTTGAGGAGGGAATGTAAATAAAACTTAATGGGGTCGTTGTGGGGGTGTTGTGAGGGTGACATAGTATTCGAAGGTGGAAAGTGTAACATGAGGCTGAAATGAAAATGAAAATAAAAATATATGGGGAGAGATAAAGGTGAACTAGAAAGCAACTGGAGATCTGGTGTGAAAAAAGACGAAAAGTATTGGTTAAAGCTGGGCTATGTTGATCCTGTGGTGAACTTGGGTTGGTAGACAATGACGTGCATAAAGGTTAGGTGGTTGTATTGCCGCCAAAACACGTTAAAGGGTGGAGAAATTCGGGAAAATTTCGAAAAAACTACGTGTAAATGTATTAAAAGGAGTGGTTTTGTGGTGGCAGGTTATGAAAATGAGGTTAACAATTGTCTGACGAAGAAATAATGACGTTAAATTCTGTGGGAAGCGGCTAAAATGATCAGTGATGTGAGAAAAACGAAAATGGAAATAAAGCAAAAGTTATTAGAACTAGCCGACATGGTTGTTTAATAGGTGAAAGGAACTGTTTGTGAACTAGAAACGGTGGATTTTGTAGCAGCGGTAGTGTTGAAAGCGGAAAAAAAATTTTTTGGTTATGGTTTGGAAGTGGGTTACGTATTATTGAGTATATATCGGCGGGATAAAATTGTATAGTAGATTACGGTAAAAAGGAGAAGGTGAATACAAAGTGAAACTACTGGCAAAAACAGAAAGAGAAAATAAGACGACAGAAAAGATTTCAAAATGCAACAGTGACAATAACAAACGTAATTGTTGGGTTCAAATTAATGATATGAATATAATAGATGGGAACATTCCACGTGGGAAAAATATGTCTAAAAACAAAGATGATGAGACTTACCAAACAAAAGCGCTGGCAGGTCGATAGATACACAAACATACATCTGTAAAGGCAAAGAGTTTGAGCAGAGATGTCAGTCGAGGCGGAAGTAAAGAGGCAAAGATGTTGTTGAAAGACAGGTGAGGTGTGAGCCAGGGGGGGTGAAACTCATATAGGGATTTCCGGTAACACGACGTTGGTTTCGTCCCAGGCCACTTGGAGCGCTGCAAGTTTAGCAATTTATAGTCTCGTGTTCCTATTGGATGACGTAATCTTCCATAATTGTTTTGGTATCGTAGCAACCTGATCGTGATTTTTCGTTTAAATTGCAGTGTAAGTATAATTTTGGGAGTTCGGCAAGATGGCGCCGATAGAGAAAGTATGTGTAGGTTCAGCTCCCAGTTATGAAGATAAAAGTAATAGTAATTGTAAATTGTGTATCAGCAAAGTTCGTAAAGGAATTCAGTGTAGAACCTGCAAGTACTGGTTTCATGAAAATTGCTGCAAGATCAACTTAAAACTCGTAACTGATGACTATTTGTGGACCTGTGAGCCGTGCATAGCAGCCGCGTGTGATAGTATATTTTCAAACATTATCAAAAATAAGGACGAAATAATCAGAATGCTACAAACCGATATTGAGGTGCTAGAAGTGAAATACGCTGTCCTCCAAGACCGATATACAGCTCTACAAAACAGTAGTGCTTCGACAGTGTGTGTAGATCGGTGTTATGTACGTCGTGAAAACGTAACCGTCGACGACGCCACATTTATATACAAGAAAGGAAACCCACAAGTGAATAAAGAAGCCTCAACAGTGGACAAAGTTCAGTGCTTGATAAACAGTGATAATTCAAATAACAAAAACAGTGCATCTAAAATTGTAGTAGACGGCAACACGTGTACACAAAACGCGTGATTGCGTAAGAAAAAGTTCCGATCGCGTACGTAAACAAACACAACGGAAAAATAACGTAAAAATATTTGGAGACAGTCATGCTCGCAATGTTTCGACATGCATGTCGAACTCTGCTCAAGATGGTTCGTGTATATCAGCAATTGTTAAACCAGGAGCAAAATTCGTGAATGTGGTAGAAGACATACACACAGAATGTGCTAAATTCACGGAAAAAGACTGTGTTGCGATAATCGCAGGAGCAAACGATGTTTACTGCAACGAGGCCAGCACTTTCATTAAAAAGCTATTCGTATTGCTGCAGTTATTACAGCATACAAACATAATACTAACAACTGTACCCACGAGATATGAACTGGCAGACTGGTCTTGTGTGAACAGAGAAATTCGCCTAACGAATAGTAAACTGAAACACTTTTGCACTAAGTTTACGAATGTGAAACTACTGGATACAGACAGGTATGAGAGACACTGCTTCACAAAGCATGGACTACATCTAAATCTGTTTGGCAAAAATAAACTAGCAGCAGACATTGGAAAAGCTTTTCATGAAATAATAGGCCTAAACAATAACGATCATGAAAGCAGACCAGTCATAGCCCTAACTAACGAGGGAAACTAGTGAGCTGGGCCAACTCTAGCAGGATTTGGTCCAGTAACAAAAATTTGCAACAAGTAATTAATACACAAACGGAAGTTCACTCAAACAGCAATACAATTAAAGACAAACAAAAGTTAACGGTGTTTCATCAGAACATAAGAGGCCTATACTGCACGCTGGATCAGTTCACAGCAAATATAGAAGACACAAAAGGTATAAACAGTGCCCACAATCTGTGTCTAACAGAACACCACATCACTGCTGGTATTGAAGTGGTCCCTATTCCCAACTATGTTTTGGCAATGTCTTATTGCAGGAACTATATGGACAAAGGAGGAGTAGCTGTATATGTAAAAAACAATGTCTTGTTCATGGCAATAGATGTACAAAGATTCTGCTTTGAGCTACATTTTGAAGTATGTGCTATAGAGGTGCCAGACACTGTCTCCAGATTAACAGTTGTGGCAGTTTACAGGGCACCATCTGGTAATTTTAAAGTGTTTGTTAAACAATTAGATACTCTTTTGTTGTACTTAAGTAGAAAAAATAGGGGCATGGTAGTTGTTGGGGATTTTAACTTAGATTTCTTGGTTAATTCTCCCTGCAAGGTGGAGTCTGAAAATCTCACGGGCACGTACAACTTTGTTCCTGTGGTTAGCTCGCCCACCAGAACCACAACCTCTTCCAGTACTCTCATTGATAACGTTTTTGTTGATCAGAGTAAAGTCAACCATATTAACATTGAAATGGTTATAAATGGTCTGTCTGACCATGACTGACAACGAGTTACTTTCAACAGCTTGGGAATTCCTCTGAGTGACACCTCACTTAGATGGAAAACAGTAAGGAAAATAGGTGAGGAAGCTATTCAAACGTTCAGATCATGTCTTCAGCATACTGACTGGACACCTGTTTATCTACCAGAAACTGCTAATTCAAAATACAATTTATTCACAAATGAGATAGCAGGTACCTTTGAAAGAGTATTTCCAAAAAAGTCATACAGAGTCCAACCTGCCAGGTCTGCAAAAAAACCATGGCTCACTAAGGGCATCATAGCTTCCTGTCAGAGAAAAAGACAACTCTACATAGCATCAAAGTCTTCTAACAACCCCGCTCAGCTAAAACATTATAAACTCTACTGTAAAATTCTTGCCAAAGTAATTAAAAACTCTAAAAGTATGTGTATAGCATCTGAAATTACTAATTCTGAAAATAAAATTAAAACAATCTGGAATGTGATAAAGAGAGAAACAGGGACTGTAAACTACACCAAAGACAAAAATATTGTTTTAACTGTTGACAACTCAGAGATAACTAATAGTGAGGAAATTGCTGGAATCTTTAACCAACATTTTTTAACTGTCCCAACACAGATAGGTTGCCATGGTTCTGTAGATAAAGCTGCCTGTATAATGAAAAATAATTTTCCAGAACCTTTCAGTCATAAACATTCTGCTGGTATCGACAATATTTCAAGCAAGCTGTTGAAGGCTTGCTGTAGTGAAGTGGCCAAAGTTTTGTCTCACATCTGCAACACATCCATGCTACAAGGAGTGTTTCCAGACAGAATGAAATACTCTGTTGTCAGGCCCCTGTACAAAGCAATCTCTCTGTTAACAACATTTTCAAAAGTCCTAGAAAAAGCTCTGTACAATAGGATTGTGGCACACCTTGGTGACCTGAACATCATTAACAGTCAGCAGTTTGGTTTTCAAAAGGGAGTTTCAATAGATAACGCAATTTTCTCATTCACAAATGATGTTCTAGAGTCTATAAACAGCAAGAGGCTGCCAATAGGTGTCTTATGCGACCTACCAAAGGCGTTCGACTGTGTAGATCACCAGATACTCTTCAAGAAGGCCTGTCATTATGGAATTACAGGACCTGTAGGGAACTGGTTAAAATCGTACTTCGAAAATAGGAAGCAGAAGATTATTCTAGATGTTTCAGATAGTGTATCACAATATATAGTGGACTCTGAGTGGGGAATTGTGCAGCATGGAGTGCCACAGGGATCAGTGCTTGGGCCCTTGCTGTTCCTCATATATGTTAATGACCTGCCTTTATCCATCAATAAGCAGTGTAAATTTACAATGTTCACTGATGATACGAGCATTGTGGTGGATAATGTGTCAACTACTGACTTAGAATCCGAGGTCAATGATATCCTTAAAGAAGTTCTGGGTTGGTTTAGTATTAACTCCCTTTCAATAAACCTGAAAAAAACCAATTTTATCCAGTTCCAGACAACCCACAAAAACCCAAAAGAAATAGTTATCACACAGAATTATCAGATGATAAAGCAAGTGTACTTATCAAAATTCCTAGGCATATACGTGGACAGTAGGCTGAACTGGGAACATCACGTTCTACAAACACTAAAACGGCTGACGTCGGCATTTGCGTTACGAATTTTGTCACGCTTCAATGACATTACCATCTCAAAGTCAGCTTACTTTGGCTATTTTCATTCAGTCATGTGTTATGGCATCATCATCTGGGGCAATACACCTGCCGCAAAGAAAATCCGCACAGCACAAAAAAAGAGCAATAAGAATCATTTGTGGTGTACCCCCACGAACCTCATGTCGAAATCTTTTTAAATGACTTGAAATACTGACAGCAACATCTCAGTACATATATTCACTGATATGCTTCATAATAAATAACCCCACTCTGTATGAAACGAATTGCCTACATCATGAACATAACACCAGAAGAAAAGAGGATTTTCACTGTGAGTTAAAGAACTTGACACTTATTCAGAAAGGGGTAAAGTACGCTGGAACGAAAATTTTCAATTCCCTACCCAACAGCATCAAAAGTATAAGGAGTAGTACATCAGTATTTAAACGTGGCTTGAAAAATTATTTACTTGAGACCTCACTTTATTCACTAGAGGAATTCTTTCAGAGAAATAAGTAAAACCCAGATTGGAAAGATGTTTTTAAATTTTTTGACACTGTTTACTGTTAAACTAATGTAATAATGCCCTAATGTAAAAATTCCTGTTTTTCTCATTTCCATTCTTGGGTCACTTTTAAACCCAAAGTGGGAAGTTTTGATTACAGTTCAAGGTTAAAATAAATGCAATAATGCCCTAAATATGAAACTATCTTCACATTTATGTTGACTAGTTTTTAAGCTAATAAGCATGACTTTTGTGCACTGTTATTAATACTATAACGATGTCTTTATTCTATGTATTTTATTATGTATATTGACACGTTCCACATCTGAGTGACTTGCTCACATGTACAGATCTATGGAACAAGTATATAAATAAATAAATAAATATGTTGCTATTATTCTGCTTAATTTTTGGATGCATTCGTAATATTTGATGGTGTGATGATTCAGTATTTACTTTTTTACTTTTGTTTCATATAAAACACGAGGTTGTATCATCACATTACGTTCTGTGGACTCTTGTATATTTGTTCCTGCAAAGAAATACAATTTCCATTGCTCAGTTTACTTAAAGGGTAAGTATATTTCATATTTCTGTTAATATTTCCTTTTATTTCACAGAGAATCCCATGCTAGCAGCTTTTGACATAGTTTGTATTCAACTTTCCGAATCCTGTAATGGAATATAATTCTGGCTTTGATTCATCTTCCTTTTTGCCACGAAGTAGGCTACTCTTAGTGACATAATAAGTATCATTTATTGTGCCGTTTACTACATACCAAATATTGGACTTGTTACAATTGATTCGTAATGCCTTGAGTGTGTTCTATTTCCCGTTTTCGACAGTAAATATTCTGTACAGTACATAACACTCTATCCAGGTAAAAAGTGTTTGTTGCTGTTGTATCGACAAAGGTTGTGTTCTCACATAATAAGACATTTGTTTCTAAGTCACACAAAGCAGGTCCTTCAAGCAGTTGAACATTTACAGGTATTATTGTGGCAATATCCAATGCAGTAGAAATCTTCTCGCACTTTAATGCTCAACACAATGTAATACAGATTTACAGCTGTAACTGTTACTGATAATGTACAGTTGAATTTGGTATCTACCATGGTATCTAGATGCTGAAATATACTGAAATGGTACAATAAGCAGTGTTTCTACCGCCTGATAGCACTGTTTAATGAAGTAGTGTTGAATATAGAATATAATGCAACTATGCTCACGCAGTTATATATAGTGATGTGCATAACCGTAGTAGAAATGAGAAATTGTTTCTTTTTTTCACTATTTTGTAGCAATAACACATCAGATTACAAGCCATGATAGCAGTTGTCAATACTTCAGTACAGGATAGCTGCATTTAGACATAAGCTAATATGATTTTTGATAGTGAAATTAATTTCACATTGAGTTTTCTTTAACATTAATCAATGTAAACCATACCTGATCTTTTTTCTCGTTCCTAATTTTTGGTTTGAATAACATTTCAGACACATGAGGATGGATCATACAGGAAGAGAAGAATCCAGTTTGAGATTGAAATTGAAATACTCGTGCAAGTTTCCTGGATGCAGGAGTAGTTATTATGTAAAAATAAATTCCAAACACAAGAATAAACATTTATATAAATTTCCAGCTGCATCAAAAAGTGAGACTTTAAAGAAGTGGAAATTGATCTGTAATATAGATGAAGGTGTCAACTGTAGTTATTATTATGTGTGTGAGGATCATTTTTATGAAGCAGATTTTGTGAACTTTACTAGACACAGGCTAAATCCTGGTGTTATACCAAAGCACATGGAATTGGTGTTGTATCATTCTCCCCCCACCCATCTGTGTTACACTGGTGGTGGTGGTGGCGGTTTCACCACATCGCGTGCAAATATAAGTGTGCAAGAGACAGGTCACAATGCAAAATCTACAGTAATACAACGAAGCAGTCCCCCTTTACAGAGCACAGATGATGGTGAGTACAGCTTTTTATCCTTATGTGTTTATGATGTTGAAAGTAGTGCAGGTGTAATGGGATCTGGCATTTCTAAATGTGATTTAACTCCAAGAAAACACAAAATGTATAAATTGCATAGAATTACAGTTTCCAAAGTGTGTAAATTAAAAAAAAAACAGCTACAGAATGAGAGGAATAAATTGAAAATTCTAAAAGAGTTGTATGATGACAAGAAATTTCAGTTAATTGAAGAAGAGTTGAATGATGTGACTAAAACTTTTATTAATAGTCAGTTAAGAAAAGCCAATATGCAGCCCACAGCAGTACGGTGGTCTATACAAGATAAGGCATTTGCTTTATCTATGTATAAGTGTAGTCCCTGGTTGTACAGATATTTGGCCACATACTTCTCCCTTCCATCTGTCAGGCTGCTCAAGGGAGTGCTTTCCCACATACAATTTGATACAGGACTTAATCCAGCTTTGTTGCTGTGTGGTCTTCAGTCCTGAGAATGGTTTGATGCAGCTCTCCATGCTACTCTATCCTGTGCAAGCTTCTTCATCTCCCAGTACCTACAGCATTCAGATCCTTCTGAATCTGCTTAGTGTATTGATCTCTTGGTCTCCCTCTACGATTTTTACCCTCCACGCTGGCCTCCAATGCTAAATTTGTGATCCCTTGATGCCTCAAAACATGTCCTACCAACCGATCCCTTCTTCTAGGCAAGTTGTGCCACAAACTTCTTTTCTCCCCAATCCTATTCAATACCTCCTCATTAGTTACGTGATCTACCCACCTTATCTTCAGCATTCTTCTGTAGCACCACATTTCGAAAGCTTCTATTCTCTTCTTGTCCAAACTGGTTATCGTCCATGTTTCACTTCCATACATGGCTACACTCCATACAAATACTTTCAGAAACGACTTCCTGACACTTAAATCTATACTCGATGTTAACAATTTTCTCTTCTTCAGAAACGATTTTCTTGCCATTGCCAGTCTACATTTTATATCCTCTCTACTTGGACCATCATCAGTTATTTTGCTCCCTAAATAGCAAAACTCCTTCACTACTTTAAGTGTCTCATTTCCTAATCTAATCCCCTCAGCATCACCCGATTTAATTTGACTACATTCCATTATCCTCGTTTTGCTTTTGTTGATGTTCATCTTATATCCTCCTTTCAAGACACTGTCCATTCCGTTCAACTGCTCTTCCAAGTCCTTTGCTGTCTCTGACAGAATTACAATGTCATCGGCGAACCTCAAAATTTTTACTTCTTCTCCATGAATTTTAATACCTTCTCCAAATTTTTCTTTTGTTTCCTTTACTGCTTGCTCAATATACAGATTGAATAACATCGGGGAGAGGTTACAACCCTGTCTCACTCCTTTCCCAACCACTGCTTCCCTTTCATGCCCCTCGACTCTTATAACTGCCATCTGGTTTCTGTACAAATTGTAAATAGCCTTTCGCTCCCTGTATTTTACCCCTGCCACCTTCAGAATTTGAAAGAGAGTATTCCAGTTAACGTTGTCAAAAGCTTTCTCTAAGTCTACAAATGCTAGAAACGTAGGTTCGCCTTTTCTTAATCTTTCTTCTAAGATAAGTCGTAAGGTTAGTATTGCCTCACGTGTTCCAACATTTCTACGGAATCCAAACTGATCTTCCCCAAGGACCAGTTTTTCCATTCGTCTGTAAAGATTTCGCATTAGTATTTTGCAGCTGTGACTTATTAAACTGATAGTTCGGTAATTTTCACATCTGTCAACACCTGCTTTCTTTGGGATTGGAATTATTACATTCTTCTTGAAGTCTGTGGGTATTTCGCCTGTCTCATACATCTTGCTCACCAGATGGTAGAGTTTTGTCATGACTGGCTCTCCCAAGGCCATCAGTAGTTCTAATGGAATGTTGTCTACTCCCGGGGCCTTGTTTCGACTCAGGTCTTTCAGTGCTCTGTCAAACTCTTCATGCAGTATCTTATCTCCCATTTCATCTTCATCTACATCCTCTTCCATTTCCATTATATTGTCCTCAAGTACATCGCCCTTGTATAAACCTTCTATATACTCCTTCCACCTTTCTGCCTTCCCTTCTTTGCTTAGAACTGGGTTGCCATCTGAGCTCTTGATATTCGTACAAGTGGTTCTCTTCTCTCCAAAGGTCTCTTTAATTTTCCTGTAGGCAGTATCTATCTTACCCCTAGTGAGACAAGCCTCTACATCCTTACATTTGTCCTCTACCCATCCCTGCTTAGCCATTTTGCACTTCCTGTCGATCTCATTTTTGAAACGTTTGTATTCCTTTTTGCCTGCTTCATTTACGGCATTTTTATATTTTCTCCTTTCATCAATTAAATTCAATATTTCTTCTGTTACCCAAGGATTTCTATTAGCCCTCGTCTTTTTACCTACTTGATCCTCTGCTGCCTTCACTATTTCATCCCTCAAAGCTACCCATTCTTCTTCTACTGTACTTCTTTCCCCCATTCCTGTCAATTGTTCCCTTATGCTCTCCCTGAAACTCTCTACAACCTCTGGTTCTTTCAGTTTATCCAGGTCCCATCTCCTTAAATTCCCGCCTTTTTGCAGTTTCTTCAGTTTCAATCTGCAGTTCATAACCAATAGATTGTGGTCAGAATCCACATCTGCCCCTGGAAATGTCTTACAATTTAAAACCTGGTTCCTAAATCTCTGTCTTACCATTATGTAATCTATCTGATACCTTTTAGTATCTCCAGGATTCTTCCAGGTATACAACCTTCTTTCATGATTCTTGAACCAAGTGTTAGCTATGATTAAGTTATGCTCTGTGCAAAATTCTACAAGGCGGCTTCCTCTTTCATTTCTTCCCCCCAATCCATATCCTCCTACTATGTTTCCTTCTCTCCCTTTTCCTACTGACGAATTCCAGTCACCCATGACTATTAAATTTTCGTCTCCCTTCACTACCTGAATAATTTCTTTTATCTCGTCATACATTTCATCAATTTCTTCATCATCTGCAGAGCTAGTTGGCATATAAACTTTTACTACTGTAGTACGCATGGGCTTTGTGTCTATCTTGGTCACAATAATGCGTTCACTATGCTGTTTGTAGTAGCTTACCCGCACTCCTATTTTTTTATTCATTATTAAACCAACTCCTGCATTACCCCTATTTGATTTTGTATTTATAACCCTGTATTCACCTGACCAAAAGTCTTGTTCCTCCCGCCACGGAACTTCACTAATTCCCACTATATCTAACTTTAACCTATCCATTTCCCTTTTTAAATTTTCTAACCTACCTGCCCGATTAAGGGATCTGACATTCCACGCTCCGATCCGTAGAATGCCAGTTTTCTTCCTCCTGATAACGACGTCCTCTTGAGTAGTCCCCGCCCGGAGATCCGAATGGGGGACTATTTTACCTCCGGAATATTTTACCCAAGAGGACGCCATCATCATTTAATCATACAGTAAAGCTGATTAAACTTTTTAGCAAGGGAAGTAAGTAATATGCATGAAAATGACAAGTATTGTGCTCTACTTTTTGATGAAATGTCTCTGGATGATGGTATGTACTATGATGCACACAAACAGCTAATCCATGGGTATCAGGACTTAGGACGTTCACCTGTAGCTGCTAGTCAAGCATTGGGTTTTATGCTGAAAGGCATTCACAGAACTTGGAAACAAGTTCTAGCATATTACTTTACTGTAACCACTTTCCACTACACCCATTTGAAATCACTCATTGTTCACATCATAAGTGAACTGCAGAATATTGGGTTTAAAGTGGTTTGTACTGTATGTGACCAGAATGCAACAAACCAAAAGGCCCTTAAGCAACTGTGTGAAGCAAATTTGTTGAAGCCCAGTATATTTCATTTTGTCGTCAATAACCAACCAATTGTTACCATTTATGGTGTACCACATCTGCTCAAAAACACTAGAAATGCTTTGATAGATAATAAAATTCAATTTGAACCTCACAAAGCAGCAAAGTTTGAGTACATCAGTACAGTGTTCTTTTTGGATAAAAAAAAAAAGGTTCAAAACTCTGCCCAAATTAAAAGCACAACACTTAAACTTTTCTGATTCCCATGTCAAAATGAAGGTAAAAGTTGCTGCTGCACAAATGAGCCATACTGTTGTAGCTGCAATTGAAACATATGTTTCTACTCACACATTACATCAGAAGCTATACACACAGCTGAGTTTGTGGAAAAGGTAGATAATCTCTTTGATTCACTCAACAGTAATGAGCAATATCCCACGGATGGAAAACAATTTAGGTGTGCTTTATCAGAAAATTCGCCACATTTAGAAATGTGGCATAGCATATTGAGGGAAGTAGGCAGCTGGAAAATAATAGATTTAAAAACGGGAAGAAACAAGACTAATATGTTTAGCTTCATAAAAGGTTGGCAGATTACATTACAGTCTATTATTTTCTTGTGGCTTTAAGTACTTAAATTTAAAGGCGTTCAGTCAAGATGCTTTAGAAAATTTCTTTTGTTGTATAAGACAACATGGTATTGCTAATACAAACCCAACTTGTTTTCAGTTTGTACAAGCTCTGAAGACTTGTGTTGTCAATCATATGACTTTGCCTTTCAAAGCCATGAGTGTAAGTAACTGTGAAAATGATGATTACAATCCCTTGAGCAGTTTGTGTCACTTTTTGGCAGCTAGTGGTAGGAGTGAACATTTAAGTGAATGTGAGATGAAAGACACTGATACACCTGAGCAAATTTATTCTTACTCAGATTGTATCATCGAGTCTGTAGAAGATCAACAATCCTTAGCCTATGTAGCAGGCTATGTACTAAAAGCCATAGATGTACCAGATGATTGTGAAACATGTAATACCAGTCTCTACTCCTCTGTTGTGACTGAAAATCATTTGTTTACCTCATTTAAAGAGAATAGTGAGGAGCATTCTCATTTGAAATATGCAAGTGAAAGAGTCATGATTTTCCTAAGGGCACTCCATGATCAGCTGTATGAGTATCTAAATAGTCATGGTCACACAACAAAAGTACACGATAATTTTAAAAAAAAAACATTTGTTCTGTCTCATGCAACAATTTGTAATAAACAGGACATTGAAGAGAGACTTCTGAAGACAAGTATTCCATTTATAATATACAAGTATGTGAAAGAAAAGAAATTTACAAACAAGAGGAAATTGTGTATGCAACAACCTCAAATCATGTTAAAGGACTTTGTATTTTGTTTATTATGTGTACAATGAGAGTAAGCTCCCTATACATATACAAATGTTCTTGTATCAAAATCATGCCTTTGACTTGTTATGACAAAATCTGGTAATTCAGCAGGCACATAACTTAACACTTTCTAGATGTGATGATTGGATTCTAAAAGTATAATGAATAAAGTGCTGTCAGGGGGAATTTGTGTTAATTTTCAGTAGTGTACCAAACAGTGTTTTCAAAGAGGAAGTAAATAAATAAAAATGTTAAAAATAAATGTTGTACCAGTGTCTTCTTTCATTATTTAAACATGATGGGTGTACCCAAAATAACAGCCAAGTTGGGGAAAAAAGAAAAAAAAATGTTGTGTTGCAGTTCATTTTCTTTGTATGTCTCATTGGCAAAAACATTTTGGCTACATTCATGGAGTGTCTACCTGCTCTGCTCCCAATTTGTTTTTCAGTTTTGTAAAATAGTATTTTGTGTGTTTCATAAATTTATTTGAACTCTGCAGAAGTTCAATTTCAGATGACTGAATATCCATAAATAACAATCAACAGAAAAAATAATAAATCGGATTTTGTAAACTTTACAGTACATCCTTGGTTAATAGCACAGATTTTTTTTGTAAATGACCTCTTGGTTATCCATTAGCTGTGTAGTTATTTATTTGTGTAACCTACTATTCCACTTTCGATCATGCGAGTGGACATAATGTGCTTTAGGATATGTGGAAACGTAAAAATTATTTATATATGCATGCAATGTTAGATGATTTTTGTCTGCCATGTGCTAAAGCTCGTTTATTTCCACATGATAATGGCCACACGGCCAAAATCGCTATATTGAGTTTTACAAAAAAATTTCACAGTCAAAAGGTGACGTAATTTACGAAAATTTTCACAATGTAAACTGCAGCTACGAGTAGTTAATGTTTGTTTTTGATTGAGATTTCTTTTATATATTACTTTGCAAGATCTCAAAAACCTTTATTACTGCACTATGCGGCCCACATTCAAAGATTAAATGAAAAATATTGTCCTCTAATTCGCGTATTTAGAAATAAACGTAAGAGATTTTCACGCCATATTTTTTCGTATTGAAGTTCACAGCCAGTGAAGTAGCGCTGGTGTCGTTCTGTGTTTCCGTATAATAATGTGGTCTTTGCACTTCTACTATATTGGTGTTCTGTGGTGTGAGTGGCGGCAACTTCGGGAAAATTTCGAAAAAACTATGTGTAAATGTAAACCTCAAAATTCCAATCAACACAATCTGGAACCACAACACCCTAATTCAGTAGTTAACCTTTCCTCCAAACCTCTCTCCCAATCCGAAACCTCTGTCCTATCCAAAGGCCTCACCTTCAGCCCCACTCCCAGATTCAACCAAACAGCCCTCGTCAAAGATTTACTGTCCTACACTCGTACTCTCTGCTGGAAATATCACTTTGCCACGAAGAAAAATGATCCTAATCCTACTCCTAATGATCCAAATCCCCAAGACACTATCCAAATTGAACCATGCCTGGAACAGTTCCGTCCTCCGTCACAGCGGGACCCACCTCCCCTTCCTCAAAATCACCCTCTCCAAACCTTCCAGGAATTTCTGACTTCCAGCCTTGCCTCTCAATCCTTCTTAAAAAACCTTAATCCTACTCCCAACATCACCACTGCTGAAGCCCAAGCTATCCGTGATCTGAAGGCTGACCGTTCCATCGTCATTCTTCCGGCGGACAAGGGTTCCACGACCGTGGTACTTGATCGTCGGAAGTGTGGCTGAGGGACTGTGTCAGCTTTCAGACAACACCACATACAAAGTTTGCCAAGGTAATCCCATTCCTGATGTCCAGGCGGAGCTTCAAGGAATCCTCAGAACCTTAGGCCCCCTACAAAACCTTTCACCTGACTCCATCAACCTCCTGAACCCACCGACACCCCGCACCCCTACCTTCTACCTTCTTCCTGAAATTCACAAACCCAATCATCCCGGCCGTCCCATTGTAGCTGGTTACCAAGCCCCCACAGAACGTATTTCTGCCTACATAGATCAACACCTTCAACCCATTACATGCAGTCTCCCATCCTTCATCAAAGACACCAACCACTTTCTCGAACGCCTGGAATCCTTACCCAGTCTGTTACCCCCGGAAACCATCCTTGTAACCATTGATGCCACTTCTTTATACACAAATATTCCGCACGTCCAGGGCCTCGCTGCGATGGAACACTTCCTTTCACGCCGATCACCTGCCAACCTACCTAAAACCTCTTTCCTCATTACCTCATCCTGACCCACAACTTCTTCACTTTTGAAGGCCAGACATACCAACAACTAAAGGGAACAGCCATGGGTACCAGGATGGCCCCCTCGTACGCCAACCTATTCATGGGTCCCCTAGAGGAAGCCTTCTTGGTCACCCAGGCCTGCCAACCTAAAGTTTGGTACAGATTTATTGATGACATCTTCATGATCTGGACTCGCAGTGAAGAAGAACTCCAGAATTTCCTCTCCAACCTCAACTCCTTTGGTTCCATCAGATTCACCTGATCCTACTCCAAATCCCATGCCACTTTCCTTGACGTTGACCTCCATCTGTCCAATGGCCAGCTTCACACGTCCGTCCACATCAAACCCACCAATAAGCAACAGTACCTCCATTATGACAGCTGCCACCCATTCCACATCAAATGGTCCCTTCCCTACAGCCTAGGTCTTCGTGGCAAACGAATCTGCTCCAGTCTGGAATCCCTGAACCATTACACCAACAACCTGAAAACAGCTTTCGCATCCCGCAACTACCCTCCCGACCTGGTACAGAAGCAAATAACCAGAGCCACTTCCTCATCCCCTCAAACCCAGAACCTCCCACAGAAGAACAACAAAAGTGCCCCACTTGTGACAGGATACTTTCCGGGACTGGATCAGACTCTGAATGTGGCTCTCCAGCAGGGATACGACTTCCTCAAATCCTGCCCTGAAATGAGATCCATCCTTCATGAAATCCTCCCCACTCCACCAAGAGTGTCTTTCCACCATCCACCAACCTTCGTAACCTCTTAGTTCATCCCTATGAAATCCCCAAACCACCTTCCCTACCCTCTGGCTCCTACCCTTGTAACCGCCCCCGGTGTAAAAACTGTCCCACGCACCCTCCCACCACCACCTACTCCAGTCCTGTAACCCGGAAGGTGTACACGATCAAAGGCAGAGCCACGTGTGAAAGCACCCACGCGATTTACCAACTGACCTGCCTACACTGTGAAGCTTTCTATGTGGGAATGACCAGCAACAAACTGTCCATTCGCATGAATGGACACAGGCAGACAGTGTTTGTTGGTAATGAGGATCACCCTGTGGCTAAACATGCCTTGGTGCACGGCCAGCACATCTTGGCACAGTGTTACACCGTCCGGGTTATCTGGATACTTCCCACTAACACCAACCTGTCAGAACTCCGGAGATGGGAACTTGCCCTTCAGTATATCCTCTCTCCTCGTTATCCGCCAGGCCTCAACCTCCGCTAATTTCAAGTTGCCGCCGCTCATACGTCACCTTTCTTTCAACAACATCTTTGCCTCTGTACTTCCGCCTCGACTGGCATCTCTGCCCAAACTCTTTGCATTTACAAATGTCTGCTTGTGTCTGTGTATGTGCGGATGGATATGGGTGTGTGTGCGAGTGTATACCTGTCCTTTTTCCCCCCAAGGTAAGTCTTTCCGCTCCCGGGATTAGAATGACTCCTTACCCTCTCCCTTAAAACCCACTTCCTTTCGTCTTTCCCTCTCCTTCCCTCTTTCCTGATGAAGCAACCATTGGTTGCGAAAGCTAGAATTTTGTGTGTATGTTTGTGTGTGTATCGACCTGCCAGCACTTTCGTTTGGCAAGTCACATCATCTTTGTTTTTAGATATATTTTTCCCACGTGGAATGTTTCCCTCTATTATATATATGAGAGAGAGAGAGAGAGAATAAAGGTTTCTAATCACAGAATTATTGCACCTAAAGAATTTTCTTTGTTTGTACAACAAATACTCTTGCAAAGTTAACTGAATTAAAACACCATATCACCCCTAAAACCAAGAACCTATTTCAGAAACGGATCAGACACATTCATAATGACAGTAAGAAAAACATTTACGCTGTTTGAAAACTTAAATCAGGCATACAATAAATGGTTAATTTCTGAGAAATTTCATCAATGAATGTTACTATCTTTTGAATGAAAATAAAGACACTGTAATTGTTACCCACCTATGTAAATAATGACAATATGTTCAGTGAGTCACAGTTGACCTTTATGATCGTTTTTCAGCCAGCCTTATCTTGTACAAGCTGTCGATCCATAGTGTTAATTTACTCATCTCAAGATTTTTTGTTTTTTCACATTGACATCAGACTCTGGAAACCACATTACGTCAGTTTATACATGACTACATAAATACATAAGGTTATATGTAACAGAACATGAAACTAAAAACAGATATAACTAAGTGCAACATGGTGTTAGATTCGCATTTTTATTTATACATGAACATTAACAATGAAGGCAAATACTGTCCATGTTATAAAAAATGAGAACTCTGCAAATTGTTTTTCCTGTAACAGTGGGGATTCCACAGTAATCTTGGTTACACACTTCACAGAGCAGAATTTGCATGCATAAGCAGTCGAAATTATACTGGAAATTTTAAAAATCAAGTGCATATTTTCAGTAGGAAGATGAAAATTCTGGCTAAGTCTTGTGTTAACCTTTCCCAATCTTGCTATGCACACTCAGCAACACCAACATCTGCAACAACTTGGCCACTTCAATATTGTCACAATTAGCATCATGTCCCAATCCATTTACTGGGCACCATACACAGTGTGGTCATCACTGATTACTGTCATTGTATATGTATTCTTACTGCAATTCATGTAACTTTGGCCTCTTCAATCTGCTACTGACTTTCAAAGTATTGTATTAAAATTACAAATCTTGGGTGCAATTTCCACTGTGAATACATGTGTCAATCTTGCATGACTTTCATTTCTGGCAATGCTTTGTGTATCTGAAAAATCGATGTGCAATGTATAGAATGGTTCCAATTTCACATTAAACTCAATTTTTCTATACAGGTAGCTGGATGAGCCAACTGTCACAATGGAAGAAGGAAAAGTTATACAATGTGCAATAGTTGACAATGAAATGTCAACATGGGTACACAACAGCAAGGTCTTTAACACCCTCACTAAAACTTTACGAGATGAAGTGTGGATAAATATCGCAAAATTATTAAAACATGAACTGCAAAGAAAAACACAAAGACGACTATGCTCAGGACAGAATCCTGAGGCAAATCGTTTTCCTGGATAAAGGTGTCCAGCAAGTCAGAACCCACACATACCCAGAAAACTCTATAAATTCCTGAAGGAAATGGGGCAATGTGGCTATGGAAGACCCATGTGTAGAGAGTACGAAGGATACCAGTCCTCAAGCAGGTGTCGTAGGTTTTCTCTAAATCAAAAAAAACTTTTCTCAAAAAAACAACATGGCCACATTCTGCAGAAAACCATTCGTGACATGAGCGACTATGTGACGAGATGGTCAACTGAGGAACGGCACACTCGAAATCCGCACTGTGCAGTGGTTAGTAAATTCAGAGACTCGAACCATCATACCAGCTGGGCATGAATCATAAGTTCCATCACCTTGCAAACACAGCTGTTGAAGGAAATGAGGTGATAAATAGAAGAAAGTTGTTTTTCCTTACCGGGCTTACGTATGGGTATGACAGTGGCTTCACAACAGTGTCTGGGAAGCGTGCCCTCGGCCCAGATTAGATCGTACGTATGGAGAAAATGTTTGCGTGCAAGAGAAAGGTTCTGTGACATCTGAGTGTCTAGCCCTGGGGCAGAAGTTCGAAATGAAGTGAGAGCATTATTGAGATCCCTCACAGTCAAGGCAGCATTATAGCACTCAAGATTCTGAGAAGAGAAGGGTATTGCCCAAGCCTCCTCCACTCGTGTGTGATGGAGGAATACAGGGTTACGGTGGGTGGAGCTGGAAATCTCTGCAAAATAGCAGCCCAAGATGTTAGAGATAGCAATAGGGTCCACATCACATCATCATCTACGGTCAGGCCGGAAATTGGGGAACGGATCTTGGTCCAGGAGCGCCGTTGTAGGTTGGCCCACATGAGGGATGAGAGAGTGGAACTAGTAAAAGAACTAGTACATAAAATCCAGCTAGCTTTTTTGCTATACCGAAGAATGCAATGACACTGTGCATGCAACTGTTTATAACGATTGCAGTTGGCCATCATAGGAGGACGGTTAAAATCCACCAAAGAGGAATTGCAAGGAATGACTGCGACAGTAAGGATAATGTTTCTACCTGGTCATCACAAGTGGGAAAATGTTTGTTGAAGGTCGCCAGCGAGGTCTAAAGCATCCAGGCGGCCTTAGAAAGCTGTTGTTTGGGTGTGTACACAGGTGGGATAGGAGTCAGCAAACGGCTAGCACACGGGAAATGGTTGCTCAAATATGTGTCAGAGAGAATGAACCACTTGAGACAATGGGCAAGCTGGGCAGTGCAGAAGGAAAGGTTCAAATGGGAATAAGTGTGTGTGGAGTCTCAAAGGAATGTGGTTGCTTTCTTATTAAGGCAGATAAGGTTAAGTTTATTGAGAAGATCAGCCAATAGGGCACATCTCTGACAGGATCTCTGAGAACACCAAAGGAGATGGTGTGCAATTAAAGTCACCGAGCAGGAGAAAGGGGTGAGAGAGTTGCCCAAAAAGCTGGAGGAAGTCTGCTCAGGTAACACCAAATGACGGAGGGATATAAACAGTAAAAAGGGAAAAGACGAGTGAGGAAAGAAAATGTGGGCTGCAACAGCTTAAAGTCAGGTAGTCAGGGAGATGGTGTAACTATGAATGTCGTCCTGGATGAGCAACATGACTCCCCTATGAGATGGAATGCCATCCTTGGTGGGGGTAGGGGGCCATAAAGAAATTCGAGAACTCAAAGTGGTCTTGAGGACACAATTTTGTTTCCTGGGGGCAGAGAACACGTGGATGCTGTGATCCCAAGAGCAGCCTTAAGTCCTCTTTGTTGGATCTAACATTGCGAACATTCCACTGGAGGGGTGCCAGGTGATTGTTCACACCTCAGGTCAAACCTCCCAAATACCTGACAGAGAGACAAATCAGCTATTTGGGAAGGTACAGCTCAGGCAATCACCCCACCCTGTGTCTGGCTTGTAAGAGGGATACGTGCGAACCCGTTGACCTGTGGCTGGGAATTACACATTACACAGTCACCTGTTATGCATCAGACATGTGGGCCAGCCTTCAGGAGCGCACAGGGAGGAAGAAGTAAAAGAGGAAACTCAAACGCTGAAGCAGAGAAAGGGTAGGAGAAGGGGAACGAAGAAAGAAAAAAAGGAACGAAACACATGTTCTGATATCAGCTACTGAAAATGCAGAACACATTTCTGAAAACATCCCACATATGTTCCCCAAGGGGGAAGGGGGGGGGAAGAATAGCAAGAGTACAGACATGCAGCACGGAAGGGAAAAGATGTTGCAAAGTTTGGGGCTCCGTGGTAGCAAAGTACAAACCCGCCAACAGCAGCTAGCCCCCCTGGGGAGTCACAATGTATGTCACTTCAGTTTCCAGAATCATTACTGAAAAGTTAAAGATGAGAAAAGTTGTAGCCAGATGGGTTCTGCATGATCTGAGAGAAGAGCAGAAAGCAAGTTGCACAAGAATTGCGGAAGAATTGCTTCAGTGCTACCAAACAGAACGACAGTTTCTGAAAAGGACTGTTGCACTTTATGATATCTGGGTGTGAAGTTTTAAGCTAGAACTGAAGTCTCAGTCGCACAATGGAAAAGTTTCAACTCTCCATGCCCGAAAAAATTCCAACACCATCCAAGGTGAAACTGAAGATGATCTTGGCATATGACATGAATGGAATCATAGCTAAAAATAGAGTGCCCCAGGGGATGTCTGTAACAGAAGCATACAACAAGCTGTTTCTGCAAAATGTTTTGCACTTGACGTGCTTGCAGCTCGTGTCCTCATTTTGCACGATAAAGCAAGACCTCACATTGCCTTACCAGTGAGAGAAATGCTCAACAAATATAGATGGGAAATACATCCCTAACCACCATATGGTATTGATATGAGCCCATTAGCCTTTGATTGAAGGAACAAATCCAACAAAAACATTTACAAACAATTTTTACACTTCAAGAGAGGTGACCCGAGTAATCAGACAGCTCAGCTCAACAATACATTTTCCCTATCTGGAACACAGAAATTGTCACAAGAAGAGAGAGAATATTAAGGGCCTGTAAAGGCATTTTGGAAAATAAATTATTTTCTTCGATTCTATCTTACAGTGTGTAGAACTTTTGAATGAATACAGCAGATAACTTTGGTTGGCTCATCTCAGGAACAAAGAGGGTGAGCCAGACACTCTGCAACACACTAAAATCTCCAGCCTAAAAGCTTACACCACAGTCCAGACACTTCGCAAAATTTGAAAACCTTTATCAGTCACCTCGTCATCAGCAAAAAACAGAAGCAGTTTCCTACCTAAATATGTTTCTTCCCATTTATCACCATATAAAATGCAATCAGTTAAAATGTTGCTTATAATGCTTTACACACCACAGGCATCACAGACTTGGGGGAGGGGAAGGAGATTTCTATTACTAGAGTAAGAAGCCATGTGTTAATGGACAGTGCCCAATCCAGAGACAGGTAAGGGCCACTTCATCCTGCCACAGTGACTGGCAAGAGGAATTCCACAGCTGGATAGCTAGCTTCACCAACCATAGCTTATTGTCTGCCACTGCCGACCACTCCTCCTCTCCCGCTTGCATCAATCTCCAACCCACCAGCAAAATGACAGCCTGCTGGCGAGCAGCACATCCTGTCGTGTCTCACTCCCTGCATGTCTACTTGGCTGCTTGGTCTGCCTGTTAATTTTCCTGAATTTCCACATGGCCCGGTACTCAGCGGACTGACACCTGTTGCTTCCCCACTGTCGAAGAAAGCACAGTTGGTCATGTGTCAGCTGGGCCACATTCTGTTCCGGGTAGATGTGTTGCAATGTTTGTAGGGCACTAAAGGAATCAGACAGATGAGAAACAGTTTGCCTTTAAAACATCTAATCTGTTCCAGTGCTATGACAATCACATGGAACCCTGCATTAATTACAGCATATTAATGGAGAAGATGAATCCTGAAAATATGGTCAGGGAACACTACTGAACAGCCAAGACAATACTCCTGTTAGGAACCATCAGTTGCACAGAACTATAGAATTGTAATTTCTAGTTAAAATGTGAAAAAAACAGAGCTTGAAACATAAAGTCTGGAACATAGACTTGCTTTTTAATGGACCAAATCTAAAATAACTCTGGGCCTCAAGTTAATTCCACTGGGCCTCGCTGCTCATTGTCAATTACAAAAAATCCATTCCACAGGTTGCGAAACAATGATACTGTACGCATGGACAGTGTGTATAGGCCTGTTGTACCACGAGTTGTCACCTGATGTGAAGCAAGAGCTCAATAGTCTCACTGTGAAGGCTTGGTATGGGGCTGGTTCTGAAGACTCCAGTGGTCAGCTGAATTACTTATTGGTGAACCAAGCCCAAAATTTTGAAATAAGAGGGCCATGCAGACCCATACACCATGCACCTATAATCAGACTGAGATCACACAAAGGCCCAGTAAAATTGGAGCAGACAAGTTTGGTCTGCTCCCCATATGAAATGCAATCACATTAATGTCATGTTATAATCAGTCCAGTCTTTACTTCCTGTCAGCTTTACTTAACCTACAGATTCGTTCAATATTAGATGCGAACAACCTACATGGTAATGGAATGTCGTTGATGGAACAAAAATAATTTAATGACAACACACACACACACACACACACACAGGAACAAGGCACTGGTAAGCTTGTTATGGCCACAGGTTCCATCCAAGCCCAGTAACCATCAACAGCACCTGTACTCCGACAGCTGTCACCCCTTCCATACCAAAATGTCCCTCACATATAGTTTCCCCAACTGTAGACAGCACATCTGCACTAAAAGCAAACCCTTTCTCATTACATGGTTGTCTTACTAAGGTCTTCACAAGCAGACGCTATTCCCTAAATCTAGTTCACTGACAGAGTTCCCATGCCCTATCCACACACACTGCACTTGCCCACTGAAGTAAGAATTTAGGAAATCTCAACAAAGTGCTTAACACTGTAAAATGATGCAAGATGTAGAATATGTACAAGAACTAAGAGGGAACAATAAGAATGTAACACCAAGAACAAAGTCCTCAAATTAAAAACGGTGTAAGATATGGACATAGTTCTTAGCCCCTTATGTTTAATGTGTACATACAAGAAGCATAGCTGGAAATTTTTTTTAAAAAAAAGGGCTAAAGAGTGAGAATGAAATTAAGGATGCAAGGACATCAATGATAAGATTCACTGATGGCAATGTGCCCTTGCTAAAAGTGAAGAAGAAATGAAGGATGTTTTAAATGGAATGAACATTCCAATAAGAACAGAATATGGATTGAGAGTAAATCAAAGAACAAGGAAAGTAATAAGCAGTAACAGAAATGATATTACCAACAAACTTAAGATCAAGATTTGGACCACAAAGTAGATGAAGTTCAGGAAGTCCACTACTTGGAAAGTAAACAAATGACAGATGAAGCAAGAAGGACATAAAAAGCAGACCTACACAGGCAACAGGCAAAAAGAGTGTTCCTGACCAAGAGAAGTCAAATATTATTAAACAACGGTCATAATTTGAGGAAGAAATGTCTGAGAATGTACTTCTGGAGCACAGCACAGTATGTTAGTGAATCATGAATTGTACGAAAACTGGAAAAGAAGAGAATTTAAGTGTTTGCTATAGCATAGGGGCAGGCAAGGTTTAGGCTCACGGGCCATGCGACGGGTGCCAAAGTACTCAGTTTCACTGCACATTTCCCCCACCACCAAGCCATGCTGTCTGAGCACGAGGAGGGGGAAGGGGGGATACTGGGAACTCGTCACATTTAAATGGCAGTGCAGCCACACTGCATATGACTTTGTTTTATACTTCACATTTCTCAATAAGATAAATCACAAACAAAACAAACTTTCTGTATTATTTATTTATTTTTGATGCACTGAACACATTATATATAATTTTCATATGGTACAAACTGTCAGCATACAGAAGACACAGGCAATTTCACAGTGTTTTGCACACAAGTTGCCTAGTACTCTTGACTTATTTGGTTTCATAAAGAAAGAAAGGTCTTTCACACAAATATGTTGATGGAAATATTGTAGCACTTTTGCAACCTCATTATGGAGACTTGGATACTCTAACTGAGGAAAGCTATATAGATGTCCTGGATAGTTTTAACATAAAAAGATCAATAAATCTCTAATTACCTTGCGAGTCAATCAGCTACATCTGCATACGCAGAAGCACTTTCAACCGAAACACAAATGTTTTAAAAATAGATGCAAAATTGACAGTGCCCTCAAAACCTTTATAGAAATATCTTTTTAGTTCTTTCAGTGCCACAGTGAATTCTTCAAACCTCCCATTTCCTTGAGCCAATGAACTTAGGGAACTGGACTCTCTTTGTCAGAATGTGTTTCTTCTACAATGGGATTTTCTTTTTAAATGCAACCCCATCAAAACAGAAGGACGTCATCTTGCAATGTCTTACTGTAGGTAGTGTGCAGTTATGTCCACTTGAAATTTTAAGTCTGCAATTCATTCTAGATGTTCTAATTTTCATTCTTGCACTCCTTTTTCCTTTATAAATTAAAGAATAGTGAGTTTTAGATCAAAAAATTGTTTCAGGCATGCCCCTTCACTTTACCAATGTATTTTTGCAGTAATATATGAATTCTTCACAGTCTTCATTCAGTTCCATTGAAAACTAACAATGACAATGGAATAATGTGTGCAAACTCAGAAATTGTACTATTCATACCATCAATTTCTTCCAATGCTCCATACCTGCAAATTTAGCACAAAGTGCTTCTTGATGTACACAAAAATGAATCCTGTCTGTCGATCACTCATTTTTTGCTCTTTCATTGTCAACTAGATCTTTAAATTCTTTCTGCACAGTATTGTAATACTTTACAGCAAGTAGGCAGTACCTGTCACTTACGCGAATTGAGAATTCTCGTCACTCTCTTCTGTCATTCTCATTAATTTTTAAAAAATTGTGATGATAGATTGCTAGACTCTTTTTGTACAAATAGCCACTGGGCCTGTGAACATCCTTCATATCAAACAAAAATAAGTAAGGGTAAATAGCACTCACACAACAATTATGCCGAACTAAAGAGTTTTGACAATCGAAACCGGCCGTACCGTAATTCTAAACGAAATGTTGCGTTATACCGGGTACTTCCAAGAAAGACCGAGCAAAGTTGAGTGACAGGCTGGGCCTTGGCTTTGTACACACTGCTTGTGTGAAGTTTAGTATGCTGTGGCCAGCCCTGCCACAGTAAGATGTTGAAAATTATGTGTACTGAGAAGGTAGAAAATGAGGAGGTTCATTGCAAAATTGGTTAAGACAGGAACATACGGAAAAAACCGACAGGAAGAAGGGAGAGATTGATAGGACGTGGTCAAGAAATCAGGGGATACCTTCCATGGTGCTAGAGGGAGCTACAAAGAGTAAGAAACATATGGCAAGAGAGAGACTGGAATACATCCAATAAATAATTGAGGATCTAGGGTGCAAGTGCTAATCTGATGTGAGGAATAACACATACAGGACACTCCAGTCAAAGGCTAGAGGAAAATGGCAAACCAGAGGTAAAAGGAATGTCAGGGAAACAGGTAGAGGAAAGAATGGGGGGGGGGGGCAGGGGATAGTAAGAACAGGAGCACTCCAGAAACGATACATGAATTGGGGCACCAGCACTGCCACTGAACCTTCCTGACCCCACACTGAACCATGACCACCACACAACAGAGACAACACAAGGGAAAGACACAAGATGGCAAGGCCAAGACCTCCATAACCAGTACCAACCCCAACCAAAGGACTCCAATTCCAGAGGAAAATTCAAGAACTTAAACCTGGGAGGACGAACCCCTTTCGCAAAGAAAACTGAGGACTGATGTAACCATGTGAGGATCGCCTGTTAGCACTCGGGACAAGGAAGGTGGGAGGGTGTACTTAGTGCGAACGGTCAAAAGTTGTGGGCACTTCAGCAAACTGATCACCATGAGGAGGGCCCACAACTACAAAGGGCGAATGGCTCATTGCGGAGCAAAAGACCACGAGTGAACCTAGTATGGCCCATATGAAGATTCCCACCGGTGGAGGCAGAGGGAAGAATGCCACATGGTGGGACTGTCCTTGATTGTATGAATTTTATTGGATAGGATGTAGGCCTCCAAGAGTCTAAAAACGATTGGGCACAAAGTGATTTGATGTAAAGCCACAAATCTGCCCCCAGAGGGGTCACCAAGAATGGGGCTTAGGTGATCAATCACCCCCCCCCCCCCAAAAAAAGCCAGATAATCAGCAAGTTCATTACCTGGAGTACCCACATGGCCAGGAACCTGAAGGAAGTCAACCGAACCGAATTGAGGATCGGCAAGAAGGCCGTGGATGGCAGACACCACTGGGATGGCAGGAAAAACACCAAGCGATAGCCTGAAGGCCACTCATTGAGTTTGTACATAACAAAACACAGGTGAGAGAGGACTATTTAATAAAGGAGACGACCCAATAGATGTCCATCAATTCCGAAGTAAACACTCCACACATGGCATGAAAGGAATGGTGTTATGTGCCAACAGAAGACATGGAGGGGTTTTCAGATGATCTGTGGATGTAGAGCCACCAGTGTAAAAAAACAATGGCATCCTGAAACTTCCGTAAGAGTGGTTGGAACACACAATGGAACACCATTAGAGCAATGGAGGCTTTCGGGAGATAATGTGGGGAAGAGGACAGGGAGGGGAGATGGAAATCGCGGCAGATAAAAGTGAGGCGGAGCCCAACAGGTAAAATCACTTGAGGGTGGGCAGCAAGTGGGTGACGTCCCAAGGGCACAAAAAGAATAGAAGCTGTCGTTCTGCAGAGGCCACCGACTAGGAGCTAGCCCAAATATAGAAATCATCCACATCCAGAGCAAGATTTACCAATGGTCCAGCAGGGGCCACAAGTCCTTTAATAGCTATAAAAAAAGAACACTTGACAAGGAGCGCTATGGAGAGCCAGTTTCCATGGTTTACAAAGAGCTGAGAACAGTGCCAATCTGAACTCTGAATGACAAGTGAGACAGGAATTTGTGAATAAAAATCAGGTGGTGACCCTGAAGCCCCCTCTCAAGGAGCCCAAGTATGATGTGATGGTGCCAAGCTGTCGTAGACATTATGTGACAAGATGGTGGCACTCAGAAAAGGCCTGCAGATGACGGAGATCGTCCCTCCCAAAAGCTGCACTGTTAGGGAGAAACAAAGTTCCAAGATTTGAGGATTGAAATGAGCCAACACTCCAACATCCATTCAAGTTAACTTGCAGGAGACACAGGTCATATATTGTCATTGTGCAGGACTGAGGTGTTGAAGCAGCTGGTTATGGATGGAATTATGGGAAGGCGCTGAGGGCCGGTTGGTTGGTTTAAAAGAGAGGGCAAGAGGCCAAACTACGAAGTCATCAGTCCCTTGTTCCTAATAAAACAATGCCACAAGTGTAAGAATGAAATGGACAAGACAGACAACACAAAACAGAAAGAAAGGAAAAACCACAAGAATGAAGAGAAGGCAATGAACCCTAAATGGAACAAAAGACGACAAGAAAACAACAGAGATGCTAGAAACAGAAGAGAGTAAAACAGGAAAGCAGATTACAGTGGCTGGCTGACCGCGATAATAAACAGGGAAAGCCAGCCACTCTGCAACACATTAAAACTTCCACACCAAAAGCAATAGGGTGGAGGACACAGAGGGACAAAGGATATGTGCTAAAACCTACATAGAAGTATAAAACCCACTCTCACAGATAAAACGTAAAACTAAAGCTGCTGCTGAGGCATCGTCACCCAACACCGAAGGTAGGGAGCTGGGAAAGTTAAAAGTCCGCTGAAGAGCAGCTACAAGTGGGCAGTCCAGCAAGAGGTGGACAACTGTCATTTGGGAGCCACAGCAACACACAGGTGGGTCCTCGCGACGGAGTAGGTAACCATGCATTAGCCATGTATGCCCAATGTGGAGCCGGAGAGGACAATTGATTCCCTGTGAGAGGACCGCATGGAAGACTTCCACACATTCGTCGTCTCCTTAATGACATGCAGCTTTTTATGCATACTGTTATGCCATTCCATCTCCCAAAGCCTGAAAACCCTGTGGTATAAGGCAGAACATAGATCAGCTTTGGAGATGCCCATCTCCAGAAGCAGTTTCCGCGTCACCTGTTTGCTGAGGGCTGGAAGACGCTGAGGGCTGGAAGAGGTTCCCAACCAGTAAAATGTTCATTATACGATTCCATCTGACAAGGGGTAAAACTTACGTGGGAAGCTTCCACCCACTGTTCCTGGACAAAAAAGGTGTCTAGATAGGAAGTTGATGCCAGTTCAGTCGCAAAATGGGTTGCAAGGTGTGCCACAAGAACTGATGGATTCGTACAATGGCCACCTGGAAGGGCAAGGCCTGGAAGGACAAAGCCTGCAATGGAAGACTGCCATTGACAGCTATGCAGGGTGTGTAGTGTAGCCGACAACCATGACGAAGGGGCAGAAGAACCTAGAAAGGAGACACTGCTTTCCCAACCCACTTGATTGCTCTGTTTTATTAAGTAAAAGGCTTTCGCACAAAGACGTTTAAAAGTAATAAGACCGAAAGAGGACTGGTGCCACTGAAGATGTTGCAAGGGCCGACAATGAGTATATACGGTAGTGACAATGGCCATGTCAACCACGGAACTGGCTGTTTATGAATGGGGCTCATCGAGCATGGAACAGCAATGCTGGCAGCATACGTTATCTTACCAGACAGATCACGAACACCTGCATCAATACAACCTGGCAAAGAAGGCGCAATCACGACCTGGGAGACATATTGAGGACAATCAGCATGATGGAAAGCCCAGCAGCATAACATGGCTAGTGGGAGTGGGAGGGTAATGAGAGAATCAATGGGAAGTGGGCACTATCACAGAGGTCAAACCATCAATTGCAGAGAAAGTGCCATATGTGGCACTAAAATAAGTATGGGAACTGGTAATTAAAAAGCACAGGTCATTGTCTGCAAAAAATTTGTCACTTAGGAAGGCAAAGAGTATGTGATATGCAAATGGAACAGCTATTTCACAGGATCAGATTAAAACCATATGGTCAGTTGTTAAGGAAGTGTCTGGTCAGCAGCACA
The DNA here is from genome assembly GCF_023864345.2 of Schistocerca serialis cubense. Classification (NCBI taxonomy): domain Eukaryota; kingdom Metazoa; phylum Arthropoda; class Insecta; order Orthoptera; family Acrididae; genus Schistocerca; species Schistocerca serialis. Next base: position 388,523,444 of record NC_064643.1, on the reverse strand, counting down.
AGGTCAATGATATAACGTCAATTCATAGTAAAAATATTTCTGTTACTGATAAGTCAGATATACATACAGTATTTAACAATGACTTTCTGAGAATTGCTGGTGAATTAAATAAAAACTTAGTTTCTACAGGGACTCACATAATTCTCTTGCAAAATGCCTTTCCGAGACTGATGTCTGAAATACTCCTCTGCGATACTGACAAGGGGGAGATTGGGACAATAGTTAAATCACTAAAGACTACAGACTCTCATGGATATGATGGAGTACCTAGCAGAATATTTAAGTACTGTGCTGCACATTTTAGCCCTGTACTTAGCCATATTTGTAATTTTTCGTTTAAGAATGGTCAGTTTCCTGAATGATTAAAGTACTCAGTAGTAAAGCCACTTCCCTAAATCACTCCAGGCAAATGCCAGGATGGTTCCTCTGAAAGGGCACGGCCGACTTCCTTCCCCATCCTTCCCTAATCCAATGAGACCGATGACCTCGCTGTCTGGTCTCCTTCCCCAAACAACCCAACCCAAGTAAAGCCACTGCCGGCCGGTGTTGCCAAGCGGTTCTAGGCGCTCCTGTTTGGAACCGCGCGATTGCTATGGTCGCAGGTTCGAATCCTGCCTCGGGCATGGATGTGTGTGATGTCCTTAGGTTGGTTAGGTTTAAGTAGTTCTAAGTTCTAGGGGACTGATGATCTCAGATGTTAAGTCCCATAGTGCTCAGAGCCAGTAAAGCCACTTTATAAAAAAGGGAGAAAGGGAAAAATGTAGATAATTTCAGATCTATTTCTTTACTATCAGTGTTTGCTCAAGTTATTAAAAATGCTATGTATGTCAGGATAATTGATCATTCTATTTCACATAATTTGCTATCAAATGTACAGTTCGGTTTAAGAAGTGGTTTAACAACTGAAATTGCTATATTCTCTTTTCTTTGTCAGGTACTGGATGGATTACACAAAAGTTTTCGAACATTACCCGTCTTTTTTGATTTAACTATGGCATTTGATTGTGTTGATCACAAAATATTACTTCAGAAGTTGGACGATTACGGAATACAGGGAGTAGCTCACAATTGGTCCACTTCTTACTTTAACAACAGACAGCAAAAGGCCATTATCCACAGTGTTGGGAATGGCTATGATAGGGGGTCTGAGTGGGGCAGGGTAAAATTGGGGGGCGGGGGGGGGGGGGGGGGGGGGCGAGGATGTACACCAGGGATCAGTACTGGGGCCACTCCTGTTCCTTTTTCATATAAATGGCATGCGCTCTAGTGTAACGTGTGATTCTAAAATATTTCCGTTTGTTGATGACACTAGCTTGGAAGTAAAGGACATCGTTTGCAACATCAGCACTTTTTCAAATAGTGTAGTTCATGAGACTAGTTCATGGCTTGTAGAAAATAAATTAACACTAAATCACAGTAAGATTCACTTTTTACATTTTCTAACACACAATTCAACAAAACCCAACATTTTAATTTCACAGAATGGGCATATGATTAGCGAAACTGAACAGTTCAAATTTCTTGGTATTTAGATAGATAGTAAACTGCCATGGAAAGCCCATGTTCATGATCTTGTTTGAAGACTTAATGCTCCCATTTTTACTATTTGAACAGTATCTGGAATAAGTGATAGTTTGGCACAAAAAGTGGTCTACTTTACTTATTTTCATTCATTTACGACATGCAGTATTATATTTTGGGGTAACTCTTCCCATATATATATTCTTTTCTGTCATTTCTTGTAAACAACATCAGCTTATTCTCAAAAATTAGCAGCTTTGACTTGCTTAATAATAGGCAGAAATCCAATCTGAATTTGGATTGCACTTCCTTGACTCTTGCGCAGAAAGGTGTGCAGTACACTGCTGCATCCATTTTCAATAAGCTACCACAAGAATTCATAAATCTTAGCAGGTATTCACCTCACTTTCAAATCAAAGCTGAAGAGTTTTCTCATAGGTCAGTCATCCTATTCTGCCTAGGACTTCCTTGAAAAATTAAGCTGATTCCTGTGTTATCTTGTTGATTGTGTTTACATAAACTTATAGTTCGCCTTTTTTTGGGTTCATACACATTTAATTTCATGTGTTGTTACTTTTATGTTGTAATCTCATGTACTGGCACATTCCTTGACACTAGAGACCTGATCCTCAAATTGGGCCTATGGAACTAGATGTGTAAAATAAAAAAAGGAGCCCCTGACTAAACTAAAAAGTACTGCCCCACAAAAGTGATGGATATTAAAACCTCCAAGGAGGAGGAAGTGGTGGGAAGGGGTGGCGGGGTGGGGGGGGGGGGGGGGGCTCTACTGAAGGAGGGCAGTTAGGGCAGCAAGGGGGAGATAGAGATTGCAAATAGTGACAGCAGAGTCCAAGTGGACCCAGATGGCAACAGATTCCAATGTGGTACATACAGGGATACATGTACTAATAACATATGTAAGGAACAATGTGCGAACACCACCAGAAGCCCTCAATTGACTCACCTGGTTCTGAAAGAAAGCATGGGACCCATGCAGGGTTGTGAGTGAGCATCAGTAAAATGAGATTCCTGGAGAATGACAAGCTACCAAGTAACAAGAAATAAGTGATTGTAACTCCAAGAGGTGACAGTTCCATTAAGTAAGCATGGAAGAGGGATCCAAATCTGAAGCGAACAGGTGGAGCCAACCATGCTATCTGGTCCATCTATAACCAACAAGGACTCAATGACATCCATAAATAAGAGGTGGCACCCAGGTTGCAAGGAGGGAGAAGGCACCTCCAGGGTCACCAGGGAGGGGGGGGGGAGGGGCAGTCTTGTCCTGAGACCTCTATAGGGTATGGAGGGAGAGATCTGGAACTGAAAGAGAGTAGGCGATCTTGAGGTGCACAGACTGTGGGTCCCTCAGCCGAGTTGTGACACCAGGCCTCCATTCTGGGAGATGCTAGGGTGAGGTGTCCAGACACCCATCACTGGCAGGCACTGAAGAAAAGAAACACTTCTCCGGCTGGGGAGAGGGAGTGGTACCCACAGGGGAGGGCATGGAAACAACAGGGGAGGGGGAAAGAAGAGTGGGCGAGACTGGGAAAATAGGAAGGAGGGGAAATGTTAGATGTTATCGACACAGGGTGAAGTCGGTCAAATTTCTGACGAGCCTCAGTGTAGGATAAACAATGAAGGGACTTTTTCTCCTTATAAACCAGGCAATCTGAAGAGTGTAGAGGTTGATGGTTGTAACAATTAACACACACAGGCAGCGGAACACAGGGGCTTGTCTCATGAAGTGGGTGTCCACATTCACTGCATAGTGGGTCCCCATACAGCAGGAAGAAATGTGCCCGAAATGCAAGCATCAAAAACACCTTACGGGTGTGAGATGTACAGCTTCAGCCACACCAATAATATATAACCTCGACATTCTCCAGGAGGGTATCTCCCTCAAATGCAAAAATAAAGGCCCCTGTTTCAGTGTGAGCGTCCTTACGACCTATCTGAACAAGCTGAACAAAACGAATGTCCCGTCATTCCAAATTGGGCTAGAGTTCCTCATCAATTTGAAGGATAAGGTCCTTATGAAAACTAACTCCCTGACCCATACTCAAAGACTGGTGAGGCGTAATGGACACCAGGATGTTGCTAAGGTGGTCACAAGCATAAAGGGCTCCAGACTGGGTGGCAGAAGAAGTTCTGATCAACAGCAGGCCCGACTGCAGCTTAATGAGACTCCATTTTGCCAAACTTCTCTTTTGGTGTTTTCCGCAAAAAATAATGGCTTGGTGGCAGGGTGTGTGTCCCCATCAGTCCTAGTGCACACCAGATAGTGGGGAAATGAAAGTGTTTCATCTCAAGCTGGTGATCCTGGCCCTCCTGCCAGGGTGTAGCCAGGGAAGGGAAGGCCACAGTATCGTAAGAAGCAGCAGTAAATGATCCATTACCAAGTGAAGAGACAGTTGTAGAAGAGCGGACAGTTTTTTTGAGCTTAATATGTTTCATCTGCAAAGCATCCATCCTGATACCACACACTCCAATCAGGTGCTCTCCCCAAGGCCACCACAGCAAGGGCCATCTAGTGCAGCTACCATTGCCCAGAGTTGCAATGTTCCAGAATGACAAGCACCCACTCCTAGACATACATGGGGAGGCAACAGCTCAGGTAACAGAAGTGTTATCCTTGTGTTGTCAGGGGGCTCAACCAAATGGATGCATAACAACCCAACGACAAGGACTGGCTGCACAAGCTGGTGACCTACTGGGGAGGGAGGGGTTGGGAGGCGGGGGGTCTATGGCAGGGAAGGAAGAGGGGAAGGAGAGGGGAGGGAGAGAGGTGAGGGGCAGGGGTGTTGGGGGCTCCGGCAGTGAAGGAAAAGGGGAAGTAGTAGGGGGGAAGAGGACTCCACACACTGTAGAGATGCTACGGTGTGAGTTCTTCCCCAAATGGTTAAAACTAGAGAGAGAAAATTCAGAAGTGGCGTTCAAACCCGAAAAGGGGACCAAAAATTCTACAAACACAGGATGAAAAGGAAAAGGCAAGGGAAAAAAACTGGAAGGAACACAAAAAAGTCAGGTGGGTAGCCAGGTTGACATAAGGAACAACACCAATATGTGGGAAGGATGCGAAGAGGGAAAGGAATGAGGATAGGGAGGAAGGAGCACGAGGAAGGAAATGTAGCCTGGGATGTATGCCATGCATGAATGCACAAAAAAACAGTGAGCCCCTTAGGGAGAAGTGGTACTCTGAGGTGAAAAGCTTGGCACCAGAGAAAAAATTTGTGGCATCTACATTGAATCAGTCAATTACTTGTCACCATGCCTGGGAATGGGGAACATCCAACCCACAATCCTTCCCACTCCTTAAGTGGCATTTCATTGTTCACTCAATCCAAACACCATCCTAGTTCACCCTCACATCACAGCTACTCCCAGCCTCTTGCCACATGGGTCATACCACAGTGGAAACCCCACCACAAACAACCCCAGTCACATCCAATTAGAGGCTGGGTCATCTGTGAAAGAAGTTGTGACATATATCAGCTCTGATGTAATTACTGAACAGCATTCTACATGGGTATGATCACCAACCAATTATCAATCTGAACGAATGGCCACTGCCAAACTGTGGTCGGAGGTGACTACCCAGAGGCACAACCTGTTGCCGCACGTAACATCATTAAGATCAATGGCATCATATCATTAAGTGATAAGATTTTTAAATATGATCTTATTGTTTCATTCCTTATTTTATCCCTTTTATCACAGACTCTTATATATCTCATTTACTTCATCTCTTCTGCTTGTATACGTGGTTTTTTCTTTTTCTGTTGTTGTCCATTATTCGGAACCATATACAAGAGTAGGTACAGCCGTAACTTTGTGGAATCTCATTTGTGTTTCTTTCTTGTTTCTCTTCACCAAGTTCTTTCAGCTGTTCACAGTTAGCTTGATATTTATTAACCTTCTTCTCAATGTCTCTGTCATAGTTAAAACCAATATCACTTCCAAGATACCGTAACTGAAGTGAGATACTTGTTCTAAAACTTTCTCATTTATTATTATTTTCGATCTGATTGGATTCTTTCCTTTAAAGTCGTTCTCTGTCTTATTTGCAGATATAGTTACATTGTGATATATTGTATTTTGGCTCAATCTAAATACTGCTCTTTGTTCATTATATTCTGTTTTCTGTATAATTACCTGCTCAGCAGAATAGAACAGGCTATTGGATGGTAAGTAAGATCCAATTTTAATTCCTAAGTGTATTTCATCTTTCCACTTCATAACTAGGTCATCACTATATGAATTAAATAAAGTGGGTAATAGAATGCACCCTTGTTGAACACCTTGATTTACTAAAATTTCATCTGACATTTCCAAACCTGAACTTATAACTACTTCTTTATTTTTGTGTAAACTCTTTATGGTATTAATAATATGTTTGGAAAACCTTTTATTTCCAATATTTTCCACAAAAGGGGTCTTTTTACCTTATCAAAGGCTTTTTCATAATCAACAAATGTTAAATTCATTTCTAAGCCAAATTCCCAACATTTTCCAATAATTCGTCTTATTATAAATATATTGTCATTACATGACCATTCTCCTTTCTAAGCCCTGATTGTTCTGCTGAGATCATTGCATCAGAGAGAGACTGTGGCCTTTAAGAATTTTCCCAAAAATTTTATATCCTGCAGTTAGTAAACTTGTTCCTCTATAATTTCCTGTGTCTTTCCTATTGTCTTTTTTTAAATATAGAAATAACTTTAGTTGTGTTCCATTCTTCAGGTACAGAGCTGTTCTCCAAACACACATTTAAAAAAAATGGAGGAAGCAGAAGTCTAGAATCATTCTTCCATATCTGATTAATTCGGCATTAATGCCTTCTAGGCCAGTAGCTTTTCTATTTTTTGTTACATTTAAGGCTGCTTTTGATTCTTTTATGACTATTTTATCTACAGAGTTGCTATCAGTTTTTATAGAATAACTTCCTTCACTATCTTCATCATACCACATATTTCTGTGATGGTGTATCCACTGATATTCTGTCATAATATTAATGGTTTCTCTGTTTTACTCATATGCTTCATAAGTTTAAAGGCTATATTCTGTATTCCATGAACGTCATGTTCAACATTAGCTATGAACCTTTCCCAGTATTTTCTATGGTATCTTTTTATTAAATTCTTTGTTTTATTTCTTTTCTGTTTATATATTTCCCAGGTTTCATTTGTTCTTGTTTGTAAACAGGTGTTTTAAACATTTTGTTGTTCCTTAATATTGTTAGCTATTTCTATGTTCAATATTTTCAGACCCCTTTCCCAGTTTGATACATTACTTTTCCCTTGTGCTTCATTAGCTATTTTCAGCATCACAGTGTAAGTCTTTGTTGATACAAGTTCCTTATGCCTTCTTCCTGTGCAAGATGAACTTTATATTTCAAGTTTTGGCTTTGCATTTTCTTTACATTTGTTTGTTCCCTCCATCTTGCCCACATTTCAATCTTTAAAGTAACTAGAAAGTGATAAAAGCCTATATTATTTCTGCAAAACATGAGTCTCTCGAATGTGAGAGCTTACTTTTTAATAGCTATTACACAGTCAATTGCTGAGTGTGAACATTGAGTGTTCCAGATACATTTATTTATATGTCTTTCTTTCTGAAGAAGGTATTTGTAATTTTTAGCTGACAGAATGTAGTAAAATCTCTTAATGTCTTGCATTTTCATTTAAAGTTATTTCATAAAATGTGCCTAATGTATCTACTATTAGTACTTTTGCAATTCTTGCATGTAAGTCTCCCAATATTTAAAATTATTAGTTTTATTATATTTATTTACTTGCTTTTGCAGCTCTTCATAAAATATTTCAGAATCTTCGTGCTTTCCTTCTTCGGGTGCATATACTCCTACAACATACAAATGTCCTCTATCAATTCTGAATCTAAAAATTACTATCCTTTCATATATGTAGTCATAAAAATTTATTTTTCTTTTCCAGTTTTCATCTGTAAGAATGCCTACTGCACTCATTGCTTGTTTTGTTTGTTCAATTTCACTGTATATTAATGTGTAATTATTTAGCACTACTCATGATGTATCAAGGACGGTGAGTCACATATAGGCAAAACAGAAAGACTGTTAGGCAAGTCAGCTTTCAGCCAAAAGGCCTTCTTCCAAATTACGTAAGATACACACATAAACACAACACACATACAAGACCACTGTCTCTGGTTGTCGAGTGTATGTGTGTGTGTGTGTGTGTGTGTGTGTGTGTGTGTAAGAGTAGCTCTCCATCCTTTTCATAATACTGTCATTACTTCACCCTGGATTTTGTATAATTATTTAAATCCTTTGTTCCTCTCTGTTTCTTCTTTATTTGAGGTTTTCTGTAAGCTCCAATTCCTCTGTATTAAAACCTGTCATATTCCAAGTACCTAACACCAAGTCATTTTTGTTTATCACAGCCTTGTCATTGACTTTGAGAACTATCCATCTTATTCCTTGGAGACATGAGTTAAGGTTTTTTTTTATATATATATGGATGGGTAACCAGCCCACCACACAACACCTACCCAGTTGGACTGTTTTAAATCAAGAGTACCTTCTCCTAGATAGAATACTAACCAGGGCTTAAGAGATCTACCTCCCCTTTTCCTCTCTGTTAATTAAACCCCACAGAGATGGTTGCTCCTTCTGCTCTTCAAGCCATTATACAGAGTACCTGATCCCACATTACCTCATTGACCATTGCAGTCATTGGCCTAACCCTGGCAAGAATCAATACAACCAAGAGAAAGAAGCAAGCAGAAGTGTGAGAGGGGTAAGAGGGTGAATGTGGGTGAAACTCTCAAGTTAATAAAATCTTCGGAAAGAACAATGATGACAACACAGTTAACCAATGACAAATATAAAAGAGTAAGAATAATTAAAAAGATGGGAAGGGCAGGAGCCAAGCTGGACCACCGAGCAAGCATAGCCATGAGCCCCCTGGGTCACAGCAGGCTTCCCTATAATCTCTCAAGCAGCCACTGTGAGCAACGTGCCCTACCTCACATAAAGGAGTAGAAACCACACTTGCAGGTAAACACAAAACCAAGTCAAACAGTTGGCATCATCTGCTAGCACCAGAGGCAGTGTATCAGCAAGTTTAAGGTTTTGCTTAAGGTGGCCAAATTGGGGCAGTCTGGTGTGATGTGAGCCACCATCAGACAGGCACCACACAAACAGTGGGGTGGATCTTCATGCTGTAAGACACAGCCAACATCAGCCGAGTCTGGCCAATGCAAAGGTAACAGAATTTTAGGTTCCCTGCGAGAAGCATGAGGGGAAGATTACTGCATGGTCGTGGTCCCCTTTACTGCTCACACTTTGTTTGGGAAGAAGATGGCACACCAACATATGATCCAAGCCTCCAACAACTGACAAAATAGAGTTGACTGAAAGTTTGGTTCCAGTAGCCCCATCTCCAAAATGGCATCCTGATAGCCAACTTGGCCAAATGTCACCAGGTTTGTTCCTTGGGATCCCAATGTGACCTAGGGTCAAGACAAATAAGACTGACTGTCCACCTCGATGGAGATAAGAAAGGAGATCCTGGACAGTGTAACAAATGGATGTCAAGAGTAGCACTGATCGACAGCCTGACGACTAATCATGTAGTCATTGTTGATTAAGAATGTCTCACCAGTGCAAGAACAAAAATGTTTGAGAGCTCGAGCAATGGCCACTAATTCTGCAGTGAAGACACCGTATCCGTTCAGCAGATAGAGTTGTTCGCTGTACCTTGGAAGTGTGTAAGCAAAACTAGTTTGTCTGTCATCTGTAGAGCCGTCGGTAAGTCAGTATACACAAGTTCTGAACCTAGAACTGCATTAAAAATGGTCTGGAACAGGTGGAGAAAAACCAAGAGGTCAATAGTCTTTCAGTCCAAAGAATAGGGTTAAATAGATCTGAGGATGGGATGCACTCCTTGGGGGCGGACACAATTGCTACCTAACAAGAGGTGACAGTGGAGGAAGCTGGAGTTCACAGCAGATGCTGCATGTTAACTGTAATCTTGATTCCATTCCTTGGTTGATGTTGTGGGTGGTGGGTCTCCCAACTAGGGAAAAAGAAATGTTATTTCAGCTGCTCGAGGAGTAATGAATGTGTATCAAACAGTTGAACAGTAATTATCAGCACCTGATCTGCAGTGGACGGACCCCAGCCTCTGCGAGTTGGCTGTTCAGATCACCAGTCCATAAACAGCACCTGTGGCAACGTAATTCCCGCAATGGTGTATCAGGTCCAGCATCCACTATGCTGAAGGCAATGTCGAGACATATGCCAGATTCTCCTAACCAAAATGAGACAGGATAAGAGCATTGTTAAGCTGCGAAAGTGTAGAGTGGTCTGCACTTTAGCTGCTGTTTACTGAGGCAGCGAAGAGTGCTGAGGTGTGACCAGTAAGTTCACTTAAGTTCATGAAGATGTCGAAGTCACATCAACCAAGCATCGACGAGCAGTCTACCGAAGCAGTAGGACCCCACCACATCACGCAATTGGTCATCGAGATAGTGTTTCAGTTGAGTATGATGGCAACAGTAGTGGACATTTCTTGGCGGCTGAAAACCAGAAGTTATGGGTGAGGGCCAAGGGCTGCACCATCTGTATGGCACCCTGCAGTTTACATTCAGCAACACTCTCAGTGGAGGAGCAATAGTAAACTCAGTAGTCTTCAGCATACAGGGAGGGTGACACTGAAGACTCCACAAGAACAGTTACACCATTAATAGCCACTAGAAAAATGGGCACACACAACACAGAGTTCCAGGGGGTACTATGGGCAGCACCTACTTAAACACACGAAGTACAGTGTGACAATAAGTTCTGGACAATAACTGGAGGGCCAGTACTGGAGACTCCACACACGTAGGGTAATGATAATGCGATGACACCATGTGGTGTCATAAGCCTATTGCAAGTGGAGGAAGACAGTGACAAGGTGTTGAGGCGGGGCAAAAGCTGATGGATGGCAGACCAAATTGTCAGCAGAAGAATGGTCTTGGCATAAACTGTCCTACAATGGAGCCAAAAGACCCCAATACAGGTACCGGCTCATCATATGTTTGAGCAACTCATAGAGAACATTAGTGAGAGTAATTGGGACACAGTTCTCATCTCAAGGGCTGTTTACCTGGTTTCAGTACCAGAACAATCACGCTTTCTCACCACAGAATAGGAACTCATCCTCACTCCAGATACAGCTGAAAATGGCAAGGACGTGACATTGGCAATCCACTGATAGGTGTTTGAGCATTTGGCTGTGGATGCAGTCTGGCCCCGGTGCCGTGTCTCAGCGAAGGGCTAGAGCACTTAGAAATTCCGACGTGCTAAACAGAGCATTATATGACGACAGGTGAAGTGTAGCAAAAGGTAAGTGAACTAGTCCCATCCACTGCTTGAGGACGTTAAATGCAGGCTGACAATTCTCAGACACAGAGGCCCGAGCATGACGCAAAGCAAAATGTACAGCGACAATATCTGGGTCAACATAGACAACACCATTCATTGTGAGGAACAGGTGTCCACAGACATGACAAAACTTTGCCCGAACCTATGAAGAGGGGTATGCAGTCAAATGGTAGTAACACACAATTTCCAGCAGTCTTCTTCCTGTCATTTTATTTGGTGGTGACCCAAGCACAGAGCTGTTTAAAAGCAATGAGGTTCTCCATTGCTGGATGTCACTTATGGCATTGAAGAGTCCTCTGCAATCTCTACTGGCCACAGCAGTTTCAGAAATCCAGCAACATACATTATTCTGATGGGAGTTCCCTAGGAATAGAAGATCCCTAGGTCTATTGCCGATAGAATGACTGCTCACAAGAACAGCCACAGTCTTATCGAGTGACACATGCCTGCAGCATACAGAGTCAATAATGTTCGTGGAAACTCCACTCAACACTCTGTCACAGTTCAAATAGCTCTGATAGCCATGGAAGGGGTGGGGTGGGGGAGGGGCAGGTTGGAGTTTGCAATATTGAAAAGTAGGAATGCCTATACTCTGGACACGTGCATCAATACGCCTGTGTGGCAGGATGCTAAGGATGATGTCAGAGGCAAAGGCAAGTGACTGTTACTGAGAGAAGGACACGATGATCAGAAAGTGATCACTGTCATATGGAAAATAATCACTGTCACACAGATCATCGTGGGGGTGGAGGTGAGAAGACCAGGGCTGAAAACGAAAGATCAATGGCAAATAATATCCATATGTCACACTGAAGTGTGTTGTGGCACCAGTATTCAAGCAAAGTTTCGATAGCTTTTCTGCGGCTAGTGGTCATGGTTCCCCCTCCCAAGGGGTTGTGGGCACTGAATGCACCCAAAATGAGGAAAAGTGGTAGGGGTGAAGGACTGATAAATTAGTGCAGACAAGGAGGTATGTGATACTTTGCCATCAGGAGGGAGATACACATTACTGACTGTAAAATCCAGAGACTTGCTCACAAGAACAGCCACAGTCTTATCAAGTGACACGTCTGCAGCAGATAGAGTCACTCCACTCGATACTCTGCCACAGTTCAAATAACTCTGATAGCCATGGAAGGGGTGGGGTGGGGGGAGTGGCAGGTTGGAGTTTGCAATACTGAGAAGTAGGAAAACGAATAACAGATGTCGTAACTTGACCAGGTGGTAGAAAAAACCACTGCAGTTCCACTGGAGGATCACACCATTTGTATCCCGTGTGGGCGTAAAGGGACCGACAAGGAAGGTCTTACCCCGGGTTGCCTGCTGCCACTGCTTATGAGGATACAGCATCAATACATATCAGTTCCATAATGCATGTTGTGCGTGAGTGGGGGAGGGGGGGGGGGGGGGGGGGGATCTGGCGCCCCATGGCTGCCTTCGATATAGGATTGGAATTTGTAGTGTCTGGTGGGCTGGGGACTGCCGGAACCTCCTTTGTCTTTGAAGTAAACTCCTGTGACCAGCAACCTGTGGCTCCTTCAGTCATTGGCTGGTACCCAGTTGCTGATCAGCAGAATCCTGGGAAAGAAGCATCCCGAGGGACTTGTTCCTGGTGAGAGAGGTGCGGGAGAAGGGCGCTGCTTCTCAAGTTGGGCATTAGAGACCAGCGGGCCTCGTGGATGGGAAGTCAACACTCCTAAAGTGGGTGTGGGGGGAAAAGTAGGGGGAGGTATCAACCCTATATCGAAGGCAGCCATGGGGCGCCAGATCCCCCTCCCCCCCCCCCCCCCCCCACTCACGCACAACATGCATTGGAACTGATATGTATTGATGCTGTATCCTCATAAGCAGTGGCAGCAGGCAACCCGGGGTAAGACCTTCCTTGTCGGTCCCTTTACGCCCACACGGGATACGGAGGTGTAGTTGAGGGGACAGAAAGGTCTAACATGAACGGCATTTCTCCTGTACATGAAGCACCACATGGGAGAGGGAACATATGGTTTCACATCACACTGATACTTTATCTCTTTGATCTTTTCACGAAACAAGCAACCTTCAAAGGCCAAGATGAAGGCTCTAGTATCAACCCTATTTCAGTTTGGTCCTACAGGACACTGAGGAAAAAATGTACACCCCATTGCTGCAAATTGGCATGTAACTTGTTATCAATTTGAAAAATGAGGTCGCAGTGGGAGATGACTTCCTGTGCCATACTGAGACTGTTATTTGGGGTGATAATTACAAGAATGTCACCAAGGTTTTTACAGGCAAGCAGCACCCACAACTGAGCATTTGATGTCCTTTTAATCAGAATTGAATCACTTTTCATTTCCGAAATCACTGCTACTTTCCCAAATCAGCCCTCAAGGTTTTTAACAATGAATAATGGCTATGTTGCTGAAAAGGAATCCACATTGGTCCTAGAGAAAACTAAGTATTGTGGAAAGCATCGCCCCCGCCCCAGTCTCTTAATCTTATGTTCCTCCTATGGCATAGCCACCAGGGAAGGAAACACTGTGGAGTCATCTCTCTCTGCATTTTAATAATCATTTCCTTCAGAAGATACCGCTGGGATTACATGGCCTCACCAGCACATCCCATCCATTGTCCACACTTCAAAACTCCTGTCTCCCATTGCTCACTAATCCAGCACAACTCCTCACCACAATCGATCCGCAATTCCCGTACTTAATCAATTCAGTGAGTTGTTATCTTTATTATTTAAATTATGTAAATTACTTGTTTATTTTAATCATGGAGTGTTGTTAGCAGATATTCACCAACCTTTGGTTCATTTATCACAGCTTATATGCAATCACTTTACCTCCATTCTTTCAGACTGTTTGCTGTAAACTCCATCATGATGGAGAGTGTTAAAACTTGTCATTCTGTAAACGACAAGAGCAACTGTTAGTTGAAATAAACTGTGATTAACTTGTTAATTGTTCTAACAAAAATTTGATGTAATGTGCCATGCCATGCAGCACTTATAACTGTCTGCAATTATTTAGAATAAATCTAAGCCATGACCTCTGCTCTAAAACCACTCATAGACAAAGCACTATATTCATATTAAATGCTGCATGCGCCCAGCATGAACACTGAAGTTCATCTACAAGGTAATTAAAACCTCGTTGAAGAGAGCAAGTGGCGACTAAGAAATAAATATCAACCATGATGACAGTGCCTTATTACTAAAAATGTCACACTTGCTTGATTAATATGTTATAAAACAGCCATGTTATCCTGGGCTGTAATTCATCCCTTGAAAGTAACAACAGTAACCTACTCATTTCAGTCACACCTAAACGTTTAATTAAGAAAGCAAATAGTCATACATCTCAGCTCCCTTAATAAACATGATCCACTGAAAACAAAGATGGTCCATCAGACCTATGTTTCTCAAATCACCTGCTCATACCACAAGGACTCTGCACTGTCGCAACTGCCACTAATATTCTTTTTGTAGTGAGCAAAGATTTGGGTACTGCCCCAAATGCAGTAGTTCAGTCTGTACTGCTTGCATCAGACGATGTCTGGGGAGAAAAGTTATTCAATCACAGATTTAGTTTTGGTTTCATTTTTGTTCTACCTCTTCTACAGTATATTGTCAATCATATTCACTTCGGACTGGCTAATCTTCAACAGTATACTTTCATGAATGTGTCTCAGTGTAAGCACTAAATTTCAAAACAGAGGGAATGTGCTATTTTAATGCCCTATTCACAACAAATCCCTTAGATAATAACATATTGATTTGGGCCCCCTACAGCCAGGCTTTTGGCGCCTGTACTAAAGCCTCTTATGTTGCGAGTACTGTTGAAAGTGGTAAAACAATAAAACATTTAACAAGAACTAAAAGATAACAATCCATTAATAACCATGTGCATGAACACACTAGAATTTGCTTCTGCCTTTTCATCCAAACAGAAAATGACTAAGTTAAAATGTGGCATCCAGTGATTCTTACACCGCAGGCTTCACAGACGTGGTTGAGGGAGTCTTCTGCTGGAGTGTGGGTGTTAACAATCAGAGGCGGGTCAGAATGACTTCATCCCATCAGAATGACAGGTATGAGGAATGTCATGGCAGGATAGTTGACTACACAAACTGAAGCTTACTTCCAACTGCCACCCACATCTCCACCCTAAGTTGCATAGTTCTCTGACTCGATAGTGAAATAACACCCCATAGGCCCTATGGCAATGTCACGTTGTTTTTCTGTAGACCTGTTTACCTGCTTTGTCTTTTTCCTGTATCTCAACACGTCCTGGTACACAACAGAGTGATACATACTTCTCCTGCTATAAAAAGTAGGCATTTTCTATGCTGGGTTCATCTGCTGCAACATTTGTACATCACTAAGGGAATATGAGCAGGTAAGAAACTTTTTCCTTCTTATGACACTTCAATTGTCCATTGCTTTTAGGATCACATGTAGTTCTGCACTAAATTCAGTGTAAGACATGGCTGGAAAGATGACTGAATACCCAAGAGAGTCCTCTCATTTTTGATCCATTGGTGTATACTATATTAATATTTTGCTACATATCAGATTTACTGAAAGCATTTACCTTGTGCCATGTATTAATATTTTCAAATATTGCATTAGCTACCTTTTCAGTAAGAAGACTGCTGCTGCTTTTTATTCATACAGATATATCATCTGCAAGAATAACAAAACTTGCACTTTCTGATAAAGCTAGTGGAAAAATCATTCTCCCCCCCCCCCCCCCCCCCCGAAAACACTGAGGTCACAAACTAGGACCCTATAGTGTCTGGTTCCAAATGCCTAAGGCTATTTGGTCCACACTGCTTTCTTCCATGCTGGAATGTAGAAACCATGAACTTTTTGTATCTGCTGTTCCACAATGTTGTTAACTTTTGGACAAGGACATCAAGATTCACCAACAAATCCTTAGCTAAGTCACAAAATATTCCCAATAGGAATAATTTCTTATTTATTGGTATCAGCATATCATTTGTTAACACAAATGTAGCATGTTCAATAGACTATCCTTTTTGCAATATAAACTGTTTGCCACTGGGTATTTTGCTGTATAATAAGTGTCTATAAAAGCATGTTCTACATGATCTTTCAAATATACTGGCAATTATGAGACATGTCAGTAAATTTATAATATTGTTTTATCTGCTTTTTGTGAAGTTGCTTGACAGCAAAATATTTAAGGCTAGCTGGAGAAATACCACTATGAAAAGATTTATTACATAAGTAAGTTAATGTAGTGTGAAGTTCACCCGAACATCATTTGATTATTTTACTACCGGGATTGTAACTGAACTTTTAGTCACCAGTTCTTGACTTCGGTTAAAGAGTGTGGATGTACACATGTATATACAAATGCAAATGCACGCAATAATTATTCCAAAGCACCATGTGATACTACTATAAGACTTTTCCTTCAACAAGTCTCATCACACAGTCCCAAACATGAAGTAAGTTGTTAGGGATTGGAAATGAAAGCACATTTCAAGTAACTTGAGAAATTTTCATTCTTTTCTCACAAAGTATAATTGATGAGTCTCCTGAGTACATAATCACAGTTCTCGTGAGTGGTACGCTGAAAGTGACTCCTTACCCAACGTGGCCACATGGTACAATCACGAACAGAAGTTTTGGTGTCATAAAATACACGAGGAATAAATCGCATCCTTTTGCTGGAAAAAGAAGGATAACTAAGGTTTGATGTACTGTTGGCAGCAAGGTCATTAGAGAAGGAACACCAGCTCAGATTGCAAAGGAAAAGTCATGTCCTCTTCAAAGGAACTACACCAACATTTGTCTTAAGTGATTCAGGGAAACAATGAAAAACGTAAATTGATGTGGGTGTCTGGAGGGAGGGAGGGATGGGGCGGTAAGGGAGGGAGGGGTGTGTGGTGGGGTGGGGGTGGGGGGGGGGCAGGGACTTTAAATGCTGCCATTATGTGAGTCCAGTGTCATACCACTGTGCTACCTCACTCATTTTGTTAGTGTCTAGTGCTTCAACTTATCTGAATAGAAAGGTTTGTACAGCTGTGTGACTGCAAAGACCATACAGTTCAGTGTCACTGAACATTGAAGCAAAAGTCCAAGACTCAATCCCTGGTAATTATGTTGAATTTTTCTGCCTTGGGAAACTAGAATGGGATCCAATAAATGTTTTAAGCTAAATGAAAAGTGTTACAAAAATAAGGCCATAAATCAAAAGGCTTCTCCTGAACATGTCATACATAATTTGTTTTCTAACACCAATTTTAGTCCCCACTGATAGCTACCAAGAGGAAGCCATGGAGCCCTTGAGTACATCCCATGAAGTTAACTGCAATGCTGTAGTGAACTTAATTATTCTTTAATAAACAGAAAAACTTTAGAAAGTAAATAAACTTTACATGAGCTATGTTTCTAGTGCAAAGTACATACTGTTTATCTACTTACTGACAAAGCAGTTATAAGTGTGAACACAAGGTAAAGAATAAAGGGAAGTTGAAACATCAGATAATTCTACAGGACAGCAACTTATACCTTTACACACTGAAAAGAATCTATTACTATTAAAAATTATCCAAACTGGGAATGGTCAGACCCCACTCCCTTATTTAGATGTAAACTGTTCATTTTCTGAACATACTAGGATGGTGTAACTAAAAATGAGGTCATTTGAAGCAACCCAAACCCCTACAGAACATTTCCAAGACAACCTGAAGTTGTAATTTGCATATCTGCTTGAAACAGTGCAGCACTATTCACTTTCTCTTGAAGTGTGTTGTTATATTCCTCAGAATCTGTCAACTTTTCTTTCAGGCTCTTAAGTGAGGGTAGTGTGAAATAAAAGAGCAGCCAAGTACAACTGAAAAACATCAATGCCTGAACACTTTAAACTCGTGGCTTTTGGTAAATTTACAATGATTTTGCACAGGTTAATAACACAGATAATTTCACTGATTAATAACAAAATCAGTATGTAACAGCTGGTCTCTGGTAACGTATTCCTCGAGTTGGGCAGTGTCTCTGGAGGTTCCATATGACAGAATCTACAGAGCAACTTTTCATCCCCCAAAGTAGTGTATTCTCTACCACAATGAGTGATATATTTCTAACTTCAAAGGAGGCAGAACTGAGCTCTTTGGTGGTGCCGCCTTGGTTTATTACCCACCTGGAAACCTATGAATTTCATGTCCCCACTTCTACCTCTCACAGACTTGTATTTTGGTTTCTTTGGAATTTCATACCTGTTTGCTACCTGCCAGTTGTAAGCCTGTCCAATTATTCCCCAGCCTGTGACTCGTACAGATGTGTTTGGAGTCTTCATCGGTGTACTAATGTAATCAGCATAAATCATGTATGGATTGTGTAACAGTACATTTCTGCTAATAATGTAAAAAATAGCATTCACAGCAAAAGAGACCTCCACTCTTATAATATACGTAGAATCTTCACTCCCTGAAGCAGCAAAAAAAAATTTGAAGTTTCTTGGTGATTATTAAAACCAAAGAAAATTTTAACTGTGTACATTAACTATCAATTTACACTGTTCATTTACCCATTTACTGTTTACACAAATTTAATACAATATTTGTAAAGTTACAAAAAGCACTATTTCTGTGCCTCCGAATTGATGAAATGGTTTGAGGTATCTGGTGAGTATAATCTACTGTTTCTTTCTATAAATTATTTGAACTTTTCCTCTGGCACAATTGTATAGTACTTGACCATATTTTCCTGCATAAACTCGGATTATAATTTACTGAAAAAAGACCGTTCCTGTTTGTTTAGGATTAATTACTAGTTTGTATATGTGATCTTTCTCATCTTATTACATTAAATTGTTATATTAACAATGTCATGAAAAGAATAGATTGCTATTCACCCAAATGATTACACACTGCGTCGCAGACAGGAACATTGACAAGACTGTTACACCTTTAGCTTTTGGCCAAATCCTTCTTCAGAAATGAAAACACACACACACACACACACACACAAAGCACACCTCATGCAAGACTGTTACACCTTTAGCTTTTGGCCAAATCCTTCTTCAGAAATGAAAACACACACACACACACACACACACACACACACACACACACACACACACACACACACAAAGCACACCTCATGCACACATGATTGCTATCTCCGGCCGCTCAGGACAATTAACTAACTTGCAAGTTCTGAAACGTTTATGCTAACTTCACACAGAAGGAGCTGTGCAAAGATAGTAGAGGTCTTAGATGTAGGCTGATATGAACTCTGTGAGTAAAACAGTCTCCAAAATGCATAGGCATGGAAGATTTAAAAAGGAAGAAGGAGATCTGTTTAGAAGTCCCAATGAAATCAGAGCACTGCATAATTGTGACCACTATTTCTGATAATTTTAAGTGGGAGATTTCATCCTCTTTAGAAAAAGTGGGAGGAAGAGAGAAAGAAAAAAAAAAGGCTTATTTTCATCACAAAAGTTCTATCAGTTTAGTGTCCTGGACATAAAACATTTGAACTAGGCCTACCGAAAAGACGAGAAAGTTCATCAACCTTTTAAAGTAATGACATGAATATCAAAAATTTTCTCACAGCAATGATTCCACTTTTTTCCACAAAAAAGTATGAAATAGTTAATTAGCACCTAAATGAAGAAAACTCTCTTCTTGCTCCAACTATGTGGAGGACTATTACGAAAATTTCAAAAAGTTGCAGAAATATTTTAAAGTGCCCTATAGTCAAAACTCTCACAGATACAATACATAGTAAGTTGCATTCCTATCATTAACAAACTAAAGTTGGTAATTTGCTATCAGGATCACATTACAGAAACGAGACATTTGAAAAAGAAATGCATGCCACTTTGGAAGAAGCAAATTACACAGAAATTCCTTGACTACTAAATAGGGATTCAACCTTGGTGTGAGCATATCAATTTAGAAGTGGGAGTGGGACTTGGAATAGATTGAACGCAAACACCAGAGTCAACAGCATCACATCTGTTAACTAAGGTAGCATACATAGAGAAAATATACAAGAAGAACAGAGACGTGTAAAAGCTGTACAGGTAAGAGCAAAATTTTCCCACTGCTCCTCTGTTCAAAACATTCATACAATGTCAGATTAATGCTCCTCGCAGATAATAATGCCAATCATAAGCCAGTTTCTAACATTTTGCAACTGCTTCAGAAATACATTTATACATCAGAGAAATTACATGGTTATACCGAACTCAACATGTTGATTATCTTTTTATTTAGTTGAATTCTCCAGTTGTGGGACTTTCACCATATGTTGTGTATATCTACTGCCCTTACTCCCCCCCCCCCCCCAAACACGCACACACAATAAGAAAGAAATTAATATTTAATATCACACAAGCAGACTATTACTATAACCTAATCAACAGACAGAAATTTCAAAATTAATTATTTCATTCATTTTGCATCCCTCCTCTGCATACCTATACCGCTACCAACATTCATGATGCATTTCCCACATGTTATAATTTGCTTGGCAGATGCTAAAGAACATGGTATCCCGCTTGATTGTGAATATATGCCTGTATACACACAATTTTCACAAGCAGCAAAACTCTCATATGAAATGAAATCTACTCATATACGATACAAACCAAACAACATACCTGTACTTAGCATCTACTAGGATAAAAAACTACTCTCTCTTTATACAGCTATAACTAATAGTTCTGTGAAAAATAATGAGCTGATAAATTTTGAAGCAACTCTGCACCTGAATAATAATATAAACAAGCAGTTTTAAATGCAACGCCTGATCAGTAATCAGAATCAATATGGATAAAGTATACGCCAGTTCAGCATACAACTACACATCTAAACGAAAAAAAAAATCTATAAAACGGGACATTATTGGACGTTTTCCAAGTTCCTGTTTAGAAAGAATCAAAACACCATAGACACTTGTTTGTTTTATTTACTACAAATAAGTTATCTATTTATCTTATATTACGTCATGAGATTAAACCACCATCTCAACAGCACAGAACTATTTCTCTATCATATGAACTGCATACATCACACTGGTGTATCCTCACCTGTCTTCATCGGCACAAGATAATTATGATAAAACTGAATAACACAAACCTCTTCAGTGCTGCAGTATGAGTTCCAATAATACTTACACTAAGCCACTAATTTGACCGCAAACGTATCTTGATCACAACTCGACGCATAAAACCAAAGGAAAGCACCATTTGTCTGTCTTGTGATTATTGAGTACGTATGAATTATATACTTCTTGCATGGAAAGAAATATCCGCAGCATCAAAACCGACATTACATATTATACGCATAAATTTTCTTGTGAAGTTAGTCCCTCCCCATTTGATAGTAATGTAAACTGCCGGTTACCTGTCATATCTTGTTCTTGCCGATTTCACTGTAAATATCCGTAGTTATCGCACGAGGGAATACTACAAAAATCTACTACATGTAAAAATCGAACTGTCACTAAAATAAGCTACTGTTTTACGAACAAAATTCCTGGTATCATATGTTCACGGTGACACTTGAAATAGGGGAAAAACATACCAAAGATAACATTGTACACACGTCAAACAACGCTGAAAAACAACGATGCACATTTTGAATAAAAGAATCACTCTTACTGTTAGAAGCATATAAGACACTTCTCTAACATTGCGTTGGTGTTATTCTACAGAACATCTGAAAGGTCTTTTTACATTTTTACTATACTTTCCCAAGTAGGAACCGCAATAAAGCTAAGTCACCAGTATGTGACTAGCCAATCAGAATCAAACAACGATTCTGAAACTGTAATGTAGTGGTGGGCAGGAAATCGCGTATCTGTTAGAAATCACAGTGACTGAGAAGTCACAGATATCACAGTAGCAACTTTACAGAATCTAACTGCGATTTCAGTCACAGTTAGCAGTCGCAAGTAGTATTTCACATTGAAAGACGTGAGCCATCTATTGGTCGAATTTAGCACTGCTTTCTGCGATTTCAATGACAAGTCGCAACTAAGAGTCGCAAGTAGCAACTAAAAAGCGCGGTTAACAGTGGCATCTGTTGGCCGAAGTTCGTACTACGTCCATCTCTGCGGTACGCTATGGAGTCTAACTGCGATTTCCGTGACAAGTCGCAACTAAGAGTCGCAAGTAGCAACTAGAAAGCGCGGTTAACAGTGCCATCTGTGGGTGAAAGTTCGTACTACGTCCATCTCTGCGGTACGCTATGGAGTCTAACTGCGATTTCCGTGACAAGTCGCAACTAAGAGTCGCAAGTAGCAACTAGAAAGCGCGGTTAACAGTGCCATCTGTGGGTCAAAGTTCGTACTACGTCCATCTCTGCGGTACGCTATGGAGTCTAACTGCGATTTCCGTGACAAGTCGCAACTAAGAGTCGCAAGTAGCAACTAAAAAGCGCGGTTAACAGTGCCATCTGTGGGTCAAAGTTCGTACTACGTCCATCTCTGCGATACGCTATGGAGTCTAACTGCGATTTCCGTGACAAGTCGCAACTAAGAGTCGCAAGTAGCAACTAGAAAGCGCGGTTAACAGTGCCATCTGTGGGTCAAAGTTCGTACTACGTCCATCTCTGCGGTACGCTATGGAGTCTAACTGCGATTTCCGTGACAAGTCGCAACTAAGAGTCGCAAGTAGCAACTAAAAAGCGCGGTTAACAGTGCCATCTGTGGGTCAAAGTTCGTACTACGTCCATCTCTGCGATACGCTATGGAGTCTAACTGCGATTTCCGTGACAAGTCGCAACTAAGAGTCACAAGTAGCAACTAAAAAGCGCAGTTAGCACTGCCATCTGTTGAGCAAAGTTCATACTACGCTATTCGCTACCGAGTCAAACTGCGATTTCTGTGACAAATCGCAACTAAGAGTCGCAAGTAGCAACTAAAAAGCGCAGTTAACATACTTCTCCTAGTGTCATCTGTTGACCGACGTATGTACGTTATGAGAGCCTTGTGCCTCACGAGATCGATGTGCTGTGTGTGCATGTGAAGGGTTTATTTCAATAGTGGTACAAGTCCATTTTTGTTAATTTTGAGATATAGAGTCGTAAAGTTAAATGAGTGCTGAAAAATCTGCAGTTAAGATACCAGAAATATTCACCATATGGCTTCTTGCTAGAGATGAGCCTTTATTTATGTTTGTTTGGATCACTAATTTCAGAAGCATTATAGACAGAAAAATGTAGGTAATGGACTTGTACCACTATTGAAATAAGCTCTTCATATTATATGACGACATGAACATTCAGCATCAGTTATGGTTGGTCAAATACTGCTGTGACTCTGAATGTATTATATTAATAAGAAGCGACATTGCCTTTTTCTCCTGAAAATATCGAGTAACGTAACAAATGTGTTTGATTCTGCTTCCAATATGACAGTTTTGGTTAATACTCCACATGCCTACAGGACTTTGCAATGTTAACACAGCAGAACTCAGACATCTGTATAAGTGTAGAGAAATGAAAACAGTCATATGAATGCCTCACAGATCAAGACTCGGGAGAAAAGTTTTACACCTGGTGTTCTACATGGCAACTTCACACACAAGAACTTTTTGCCGACACTACTACCACCTACATAAGTAAGCTTTTCCTGTGTCACTTTCAAGTACTGCACTTAAGCTATTCCTGATTTAACTGGAAGATCTGTACTTCCCACTTTCATATCAACAGCCTCAAAATGCATATTGTAGACTTCGGGATATGTTACAGGTCAGTGTCACACCAAGATTGTGGAGAAGGGGGGGGGGGGGGCATGTCACTCTCCAACAAGTGTTTACCAATAAATAAGTGGCGGAAAATTACGGGTATAGGACGGCTTAACATGTGGAAAATGAGATTTTTATTATTCACTCAATGTATTTAACATTTATTATTCCTTTAAAATCGCACAACAACTTCAATAAAACACTTTAATCAGTCATACACTTATTTCATAATTATTTCACTTTTAAACTGCAAATCCTCTAAGAGCTGTCTTGAATCTTCACGAGTCTCTCTCAACAGCCTTGATGTGGATAGATATGTACAGCAACCAGTAATCAGTCAGAACTGCGTCTGCAAAAACACAAGGATTATTAAACAATTTTTGCTGTCACTAATTACTAGCAATATAATTGACAGAGTAGATTGCTAATATTTGCTATATCACATTTTCTAATATTTGCTATATCACATTCGCAAGAACGATCTCACTGAAGTAATTAAGTCCATCAAAACGCTTAGAAACTAACCTGTCGTCTGACGAAAACGGTCTAAAGACTGGCAATTTCTTCAGATCTGTTGACAATGATATTTTGAATTATCACTTTACTGAGTGACTGAAATGTAGTTCAGGTACCTATGAACATAACAATATGTTAGAATTCATTTTCTAAACACGAACTATTACGGTACTGTGCGGCTACTTACATATTAATTACACTATTAATATTTTCACAGTTGTTTCTTTAATACAAAATTAAAGCCAACGGAAGAATAAACGTAAAACATACTTACCAATGACAGGTTTGTTGAGATGCAATTTTCTGTGTGGACAGATGTAACTTTTTCATACGGTGGTACGTCGCAGCAATCGCAGGAGTCACAGAAATCGCAGAAGTAGCAGAAGTCACAGAAATCGCAGAAGTAGCAGAAGTCACAGAAATCGCACAAGTAGCAGAAATCGCAGAAGTAGCAGAAGTCGCAGAAATCGCGGAAGTAGCAGAAGTAGCAGTGGCGGAGGGATACGCGACTTAGGTTCCTTAACTGCGACAAATCACAGTTAAGAATAACAGATACTGAAAAGTAGCATTCACAGAAATCACTGATATCGGAAAATCGCAGTTTAGCCCATCACTACTGTAATGCCAACTGCCAAAGATGTCTACCAACTGTAAACGTGATTAAAGTTGAGTGTAAGCCGTTTCCATATAGGACTATTTGATAATTTATGTGTTAAAAATGAGACAATTGGAAAGAACATACATTCATAGAGTTTAGGAAGAACAACAAAAAACTCTGCAAAAACTACGTCGAAATATCTTGCCAACTATAAAAATGCGTACACACACGTAACAAAAGTGTCTCCACAATTATTAGCATACTGCAGATGAATACGTGAAGTCACAATTTCAGTGGAGCAACTCAAGAGACGCAACTTCAGTTATACCACAAAAAGTTGAAATTGGTTGCGCTTGTACTTTGTTACGCCATTTTCCTAGCAGAGATGAAGTATTGTACTGATTTAACAGCAAAGTCGAATGTTAAGAAACAACAGAATGCAGGACAGAGAAAACAGATATTAGACATATAGCGAGTATATTCATATTTCGAACATAATGTTAACTATATCACTTCTTTGAGACCTAGTTTCTATTCTTCTGTTGACCTATATAGGTCAACTGAAGTGTGGGAGACAAATTTTATGTATGTCCTCTTTTTCGCCTTCACATAGCTCAACTGAGGTCAGGATAGAAACATTACGTAGTCGAATTTTTCGTTTTCCTAGCATTAGTATCATATTCTGAAGTATGGGATACAAATTGTACGTATGCTTGCATTTCCGCCTTCGCTATTTCTAGTACCAACATCAGAACAGAACTTAGTACTGGAGACGAAAAAAGCAACACCTCTAAAATCTTCCGTACTACATTCGATTTCAGCATGTTTTCATTTTCGCCCGCATCTCGGTGTCATGCGGTAGCGTTCTCGCTTCCCACGCCCGGGTTCGATTCCCGGCGGGGTCAGGGACTTTCTCTGCCTCGTGATGGCTGGGTGTTGTATGATGTCCATAGGTTAGTTAGGTTTAAGTAGTTCTAAGTTCTAGGGGACTGATGACCATAGATGTTAAGTCCCATAGTGCTCAGAGCCATTTTTTTGTTTTCATTTTATTACCGAAAAATGTAAAAACAGTGGTCGGTTGGCACACTTTCGCAGTTTCTAGAACTACAAGAAAAACAACCTATATTTTATTTATTCGTCAGTGTGTGTGTGTGTGTTTGTGTGTGTGTGTGTGAGAGAGAGAGAGAGAGGGAGAGAGAGAGAGAGAGAGAGAGAGAGCGCTCACACACGATGTTTGTAAGCCAATGATGTATCCCACAACCTTGAAAGATTTTTGTGTGAATAAACAAATAAAATTAATATGTAACCAAAAAAGCATTTGATATAAAGTTCATCATTTGTGAGACCAAGCACTTGCAGCGGCCGAGCTCCAGTTTTTCTCACAGGGTAATGTAGTGCAATGTCGAGATGTGTCGTGTATACGCCAGTGATCTCGGTGCACGCGAATGGTTAAGTATCATTACGGCTTAGTTGTCAATCGGCTTACTGTGTCAGGCGCCAGGGGCGCTGTTGTCGACGGTGAACTATTCCGCGCCGTTAGAGAGTTTTATGATTTATGTATGTGTTATTGTGTTGTTCTTGTCTTAGCGACAAAAATAGTTTTTTAATTCAAATACATTTTATCTGATTGTGTATCGTCAAACCATGAGCATGCCATTTCTCTGTAGAGAGATATGATTCCATCAGTTTCACGACTTCTAGTGCGCTTGCTCCCATTCTGGCCGACAACCCGGCACTACAGTCCGCACTAGTGGAAGCCAGTTTCCTCTATGCCGATATTACGGCAGACTCCACTAAATTCGCTGGCGAACCATTACTCCGCTTAAGTGGAACTTATGATCACTGCACTGTCCCAAGCCAATGTGTGTGAGAAGGTAAAATCGGAATTTACAGAACGTGTTTCTGCATGACAAGAAGAAGGCTTCTGGCAAGTGTTAAACCAAGAGGATTAGGGAACCGAAAACCTTCCCAATATTTACAGCATTTGCGCTGCAAGGTGGACACTGGAACTGCGCTGAACAATCTCCTGTGCACATTGTGTAGCAGCTGCTACCACCACAGGCGAAAGCCGTAATAGCATCGCAGACAGAGACACCTTTGGAAGCAGGTGGCTGGCTTTGCCAGCAGGATAGGGGACACAATAATTCCTGCCCCAATTGGTGCATCAGCCACTATGTGCAACAGCGTGCTGACAGAATCAAGTGATGCAGTACCATTAACGATGTTCTCTGCCCTGATTGGTGCACCAGCTTAGTGTCAACAATGGTCAAAAATGGTTCGTATGGGTCCAAGCACTATGGAACTTAACAACTGAGGTCATCAGTCCCCTAGACTTAGAACTGCTTAAACCTAACTAACCTAAGGACATCACACACATCCACGCCCGAGGCAGGATTCGAACCTGCAACCGTAGCAGCAGCGCAGTTCTAGACTGAAGAGCCTAGAACCGCTCGGCTACAGCGCATAATGTTCACACAAGCACAATATAACAACCTGGCAGCTAAGGTTAAGGCCCTTATCAATAGAATCATCAAGTTGCTATCCTGGCATGAAAGCAACAGAAACGAGTACTGAAGGAGGCTTAGAATCATTGCTCCCCCACCTGTTAACACCTGGACAAGAACAGCATTCAGTCTGCTGGTATCACTGAAGATTTGGGGACCAGACACACAAGTGCTCGTCACCATGTATGTACCCAAATGCCATCTCAGGTCGGAGGCAGGTGCTCCCTCCGACCGCTAAAGCCGACGGCACACGGTATGTGGCAGCTAACACCGACGTGCACGCAGACGGGATATCCCACATAATTGACTCAGCGCCGTCAACACGGCAGGAGTTGGTTGACGTGATTTTCGCTCTCAGCGCTCTCCATCTGCTGTTTTTGGAGTTATATGGCTCGCGAACCATGCAGTTTGTTCGCAAAAATGGATTTGCATAGAATTCCTACCTTAGCTCTAGTAAAACGAACATTTCCTTTCCTGGCCATATCCTAGTCATGTTGTTCTCTCTGTGGTATACATAAATAATAAATTTAATATTCGTTAATGTGTAATAAGACAAGAATGGAAGATACATGTCCACTCAGGAAAGGCATCAGCTTATAAAAATACACCAAAGCAAATATTCGCTTCTGACAGGGGCTGTACTCATATTTATATAACATCAAATATATATTTCACATTAAACTCCCACAACCTTTTGGAAAACGCGAAGGTGAAAAAAAAAAAAGAAATTTGATATAGCAGGGCCCAAACCAGTGTCCAATATGTTGGGGGTTCTCTGCTACAGTGTCTCAACCAACTATGCTAAGCTGACATGCGCCTTCTGTATTTCCTTTTTTTGTATTTTATTCCCCGAAATGTTATTCATGCTTTATTATATAACAAATCGTAATAAGAACGACGAGTTCTCAAGAATCTTAAATGGGTCGTTACTTTAAAACAGCTTATTATCATTAGACGCGAACTACAATGGGCAAAGAATTCAATGCCAAAATTCCTTAACCGCCAATACGATTTTTCCAGTCATTTTATTGAAACAACTCATATCAATAAAGATTCATCGAGACATTCAACGTGCTGGTGCTTGGAAACAGCATATATTCATAGGGCGTAATGAATAACATAAAACCCATCGAATATGGGCTTTTGCTGAACACAGCAAGTACAGTATGGCACCTTACTTTCTGCCTGTGATGTAGGGAGCTTTCTTGCTTTCTATTGTTTCTACTTTATGCGGGACGTTATCAAAATATAGCTCAACTTATTTTATGTTTAACGTGACGAAATGGTTTCTCAACGAGAAATAGCAAAAAATGACGTCACTAAACTCTTACAGTGCCACGTAGCTAACTCGTCCCATGTGCAGACGGCGTAAGCATCATCCCAGTACCTTTATATCAATGACTAGACGTCGGGCTACAAGTATCTAGAGGATACCAGATCAGATTTGTGTATTTTTCCCTGGAGACTGCTATATTGTCATGGACCAGCAAACTTATTCCACATGTTCGCTGCAAATAACTCTTTAGAACCAGCCTACACCACCCAACATATGGAATTAAACCAAGGGATGTGCCGAGTGTTCATGTGGGATGTTACGATTTTGGATGTCACTGAGCCCGTCACTGATGCTGTTCTGTTAGCATACTATCACCTGCTAACAGATATGATGAACATGCAATTGGTGGATAGCATAAATGGCCTGGAGATTTTGGGCTTCTATCACTATGCAGTGCCACACTAAGCCAAAGTTATTCACTCACATGCCTAGGAGTACACGTGCATACTACAGTGGTTCTCAGCCTCGATGCGAACCACAGTAGCACCTAAAGAGGTATGTCATGATGCTGCACATCATATCAAGGCCATGGACAGTTCACCAGTATCCTATCGACCGCGACGTCTGGCGCCAGATCACTTAGTGATCACCAAGACAGGCTTTAACACCAGGTAGAGACAGGGCATTACACAACCATCCATTAGTCATGGCCCTCTCCCTTACACCTGGTGCCAAAGAAAGATGGTGCACGACGTCCATGCAGGGATTAATATGCAGTCAATGTCTGGACGGTGCCAGATCAGTATCCTACTCCTCTACTATGGGATTACAGCTACCACCATATGGCGCGATAATTTTTAGTGTACTAGTGTTCATGTATACAATCCCACTTCTGATCACCAATGGTAACGTATATGGTCAGGGAAGGAGGGAGAAGGTTGTTACATATGCCTCGTGACGACAGTGTGCAGGAGGTCGAGTGGTCAGGATTCGAGGGTGGGCATCCAGGGCTGCCGTTAAATGACAAAACAGGAAATTAGGTACAATAAAGAGGATATATTTCAATGTACGGTGCACAAGGGGCGCGCCTAGGATCGGAAGTTACCAGGTTTAGGCCAGTATGGAAGTCGAACAATTAATTGAAATGGGCAATGGAAGGGGAAGTGGTTCGTGTTAACTTACGTTGGTGGCCGGGCGTGAAAAGCAGAGCCAGAGGCTCTGCCTTCCAAAAAGAAGTCTATTCTGCTCGAGGTCTGGATTACAAGAGAGCGAGGCAGCTTTATTCCGCACCGTAGAACACTCCAGCGTCGACGTTGGAACGAATAGATGAGAGACTCAGAGCAGTGATAGTAACCCAGTGCAATGCACGGGCGAGGGAGGAACTGTGCTCTGTCTCCATAGGGACGATTATGTCTCGTGGGGGTTAACTACTACAAAATTCGCAAAATCCCTGAAGTAACAGGGTGAGTAGTTCTCGTGGGGACGCAAACTACTGCGACATTGTACAGTAAAACTTTTATTCATTACAGTGGAAGTCTCTTTCTAATTATATTTCTAACACGATAACACAGTTCTGCGCTTGGGAGATGACGTCACGTCATGGGTGCTAATCATCAACAATATAGTGCTTATATCAGCGGGTGCTTCTAATTATTACGTCATGGGTGTATTTGTTTGAATAAACAAACAAGTGTCTCTCACTTCCTAAACTGACGGCGGAGCACTGTATGCAAATGGTAGCAGTGCCGATTTCCGTGCTCGCTCGTAACATCTTTACTTCCTCACTAAATTACTTCGCAAGAAGTAGGATGAACGATAACGAAACTTGTATTCGTCTGGGTGAACTCTTAAATGTGCAAAACGCACATGGGGTACGAACTACAATTCTTCACTTACTTGGATGACACTTCTTTGGTTTTATCCTACCACACAATCTATTTCGCTTACCGCTCTGCAGCGAGAGGGTAGCGCACTTCTCAACTTCAGGGGCGCGTCCGACTCTTCTCTATTGAGCATCTTATATAACTCGGGTGCTTCACTTTCTTATAAACATACCAGTCCTGCTCTGGGCACGAAAATGGCGCGCATAATAGGATTCCGGACTCGCTAACTCACAAAATCGTGTATCACGACCAAAGGGGAATCTTACGGAATGGGAGTGTTGCTGTAGTGTAACATATCTAGAATCCAGGGCAATTTGGGGAGGGGGGGGGGGGGGAGGGGTACGTAATGGTGAAACCATTTAAGAATTTGGAAAAGGAGCAGGTAGTCGCTTCTTACGATGCGACAGACTAGACGGAAGGTGGTGTGGTGGTACTATACTTCGGAGGAAGCTCGGAAATGCCTCAAACTAAATGGCGGTGGATGGGAAGACACCCCATAACGGCCGGCTTTGTTATTGTGATGCTTTTCCGCTTCACATTCCATCAGCTGGAGGTGACATGTTTCCAAACTCCCCTCGGAGTTATAGTCTGGTCAGTGGCATGAGAATGAAAAACTCACAATCATTTTTTAATCTTAGGCAACTTGAAAGAAAACAGGGAAATAAATGCTTCTAAAACGACAATAGACTTAGCTCATCTGCAAAGCAGTGGAGCTTTAGTTCCATAAGTTAGATGAAAATTTGAGGTATCACAATCTAATGAACAACAAAAGACAAATAGAATAGACACCACAAGGAGGGGCTCCACATTCTAGGTTTGACAACAAAACGAAACGTTCAACGATGTACGCTTGTAAAAAGTAGCATTGTAGAAAAACTTTAGTTGGGTAAACTTGATGCAGTCTCTCACAAGGGAAAACAAAATCATTGTCAATAAAGAAGATGTCAAAATGAAATACAGTACAATACAAAAATTTTGCAACAAAGCTGAATAATGGAAATAGCTTAATATCATCAAATGACAAATACTTATACAGTAGTTGGGAGAGGGTACCTTTAAACACATCAAAATCTTCAGAAATAACTGAACTTTTCACATAATACAAAGAGGTATGGACTGGGGCCATATTTCTCCTAAAACTACGAACGGTTACATACAACCACTTAATATTTATACTCCATATAATACTCTCAGTAGACTGTCACTCAAAAAATATGCAATGAATGACTTAATAAATAAAATGAAAATTAGACTTAATTTATGACAGACCAGACAAAGAAGAGAGAGAGAAGTTTTAGTGTGTGGGGGCGTGACTAGCTTATTGCAAGGCTACAGCTGTGCCAGTCCATGTGTTTGCGCCATGCGGGTCTCAACTATAAACTCGCTGCATAGTAAAGTGAATCATGGTTAACGGTTCTGCTTTGACCTCTGGGGTGGCAGCATAAAACAGACCATTTAACATCACTTGCAACACACACAGGACCTCGTGCCTGCTCACAAATAACCTCAATAAAACGACGTATTACATATCTTCAGAGGTGGCCTAGCGGTTCTAGGCGCTACAGTCTGGAACCGCGCGACCGCTACGGTCGCAGGTTCGAATCCTGCCTCGGGCATGGATGTGTGTGATGTCCTTAGGTTAGTCAGGTTTAAGTAGTTCTAAGTTCTAGGGGACTGATGATCTCAGAAGTTAAGTCCCATAGTGCTCAGAGCCATTTGAATCATTTTGAACATATCTTCATATCAACAAAACTTCACTGCCCTCGGAGGGGGGGGGGGGGGGTAACAGCCTCTCTTATCAACTTACAGGTGTAGAATAGATGAATTCTCTTTCATCATTATAACTCTTATTACGGCACACCACGTAATACATCATATCTTCGTGCATTGAGTTAACCAATCAAGGAACTACCACTTACGAAAAACAGAAGGCATGGACAGAAAAAGAATAAATGGTTGGGAAAGAGGATGCAGAGAGACGAGAAAGAAAAGAAAGAGAAGGTAGAAAAAGTTCACTCCTTTTGTTCCGCAATCCGGCATCTCACACAACGTCCGATCTGTTTCGGCAACACAAGTGCTAATCGTGTAATTACGACTGTGTATGCGCTTGGGGCATAAAGTCGCCTAGTACCAGTAGTAAACAATGGACATCACCAGGACCGTCAGAATCCAATGGTTTGTCGCTATTCTTACAAGGCCTAAACGCTGGTTTCGCGTCTGTGCATGGTCTTGCAATAAAAACAAACTCCCATCAAGACAAAAACATTGAGTGCGCCAACTATTTCGGAAACCTTGCAGACACAGTATGACAGAGCCCTTAAAGCCCTCACATCGGTGGAGCAAGGAGAAGGTACCTACTTTCATCATAGGGCGGAGGAATGATGCTTATAGGAAAGATGAAAGAAAAAAGAGTTGATCATGACACGAAAACGAAACAGAAGAAAATGCCATGAAGGGCTGGGAGACACTGTGGTGGCCACATTGTGCAAGCTGTACATCCGGATAAATGGCTGCAAGGCCTCAGCGCATATCAACACTCATAGTGCAGGAGAGACGGTGGAAGCGACCGTGCGGCGCCTGAGGGCCGTTCACATGCCGTACCCGAATAGCAGCGGCGTGGGCGGCTGGGCGGCTGGCTGCACGGCGCTGAAAGTACGCGCCCCGGGCATTGATGCCAGGACCCAAACGCAGATGGCAGCGGGGAGCTGACTGGCGGCGAAAGTTGGGCGGCAGGTGGGCGGCGGCAAGTGGGCAGCGGCTGGGAAGCCGTGCTGACCGTGAACAGCGCACCCGTGCGCTCAGCGAGTCACGGCACCGGCTAGGACGCATCGCGCGTTTTCCTTTCGCGCCTCGGTGCCCGGTTTAGAAGTAGCGAGAGGCGACCGAGAAGATGGGCTGACTGCGACCATCAAATGGGGACGGAGCCCACACTGTGCACACGTACGCTGTGGAGCACATCTCAGTGGACTCAGCGAGCACATGTAGGAGTAGCGCGCTGCAAGAGGCAGGCAGTAGACTTTGCCCCGGGCGCCGGTACGTGCTGACGCAGCGTCTGATGCGGT
Organism: Schistocerca serialis cubense; assembly: GCF_023864345.2. Classification (NCBI taxonomy): domain Eukaryota; kingdom Metazoa; phylum Arthropoda; class Insecta; order Orthoptera; family Acrididae; genus Schistocerca; species Schistocerca serialis. The sequence continues at coordinate 388,489,965 of NC_064643.1, read as the reverse complement.
GTCGCAGCCGGCGCACTGCAGCACCCAGGCTCGCCTCGTGGCAGAATAACAGCGGCGAATATTGGCCGACCATACAACGTCAAACATGAACCAAAAGTAAACGGCCACCCTATGGACCGAACAGTGGGAACGAATCCCAGATCTTAATACCAATGTTGATGTATACGGGGAGGATGGGGGGGGGGGGGGGGGGGGGGAGAAGGTTGTTACATATGCCTCGTGACGACAGTGTGCAGGAGATCAAGTTGTCAGGATCTGAGAGTGGGCATTCAGGGCTGCCGTTAAATGACAAAATAGGAAATTACGTACAATAAAGAGGATATATTTCAATGTACGGTGTACAAGGAACGCGCCTAGGGTCAGAAGTTACCAGGTTTAGGCCAGTCTATAACTTACGTTCGTGGCCGGGCATAAAAAGCAGAGCCTGCCTTCCAAAAAGACGTCTATTCTGCTCGAGGTCTGTATTACAAGACAGCGAGGCAACTGTGTTCTGCACCACAGAACACTACAGCGTCCACAAGCGTGACCTGTATCCCACGTGCGCCATTGGCTAACAACAATGGCGTGAATTCGCCAGCAGTTTCAGCAGAGGTCTCAGGGTGTCTCTTGTCAGCAGCTTTAAGTGGACAGAACTGGCTCAGATTTGACAGACAGGCAATTTGTGTCACGGAGGCACAGTGTAAGTTACTCTGGGAGAAAACTTGTAAAGATTTCACTGGGCCTTTGAAAAAAGATTTTTAATGAATTCCCTAAAATGTTCCTTGACTGGCTGCCACCATGTACATTCCTTCCCCCTTCCAGCCTGAAAATCTAGAGGAGCTCCAACGGACTGACGCCATGAGTTCAGCGTTTGAAGTAGCAAAACATAGCATAGCAGATGCTGCGCTCCTCGCTCATCCACAACTAGCAGCACCCCTCCCACTGGTAGTTGACATGAGTCAAAGAGTGACCAGAGCCGCTCTACAACAGTTCATTGAGGGTGAGTTGCAACCTTTGGCCGTCTACTCCCATAAGCTGTCATCATCTCAGCAGAAGTGGGCCTCTTATGATCAGGAACTCCTAGCTTATATGAGCAAATAAAATGCTTCTACCCACACCTGGAAGCAAGGGACTTTTACAAACCTCGAGCTACTGACATATGCATTTCGGCAGAACAACTGCCTACCTCTCCAGCACAACCAACACGATTTCACAGTGCAATTCAGCACATACATCAGGCACATATTGAATATCGACCGAATGCTGGTTGATTGACTGTCTCACGTCTACAGCGTTCAAACAGCTCAAGTACTATGGATTTAGCACAACTTTCTGAGCACAGAAATCTGATCAAGAGCTTCAACACTACCTCAACAATCCATCGTCAGCGCTGGAACTGAGGTTAGTCGATTTTCCCAGCGCTGAAGCCAAAATATACTGTGACCTCCCGACTGGAAAACCAAAGTCATTCTTGCTGTTAGTGTTTTGTGAATCTGCTTTCGACAACCCACACAACTTAAATCATCCTGACGCCAGATCAATAGTTCCCATAGTCTCCCACTTTGTGTGGCCAAGAATACGAAAAGACGTTTGTGAATGGACCTGCACATGTGCCAGATGCCATCCAATCAATGTCAGCCATCACATACATGCAATGGTTGGGAACTTTCCGATAACTAACGCGCGATCTGCAAACGTCCACTTTGATATCATGAGTCCACTACCTTCTTCCAATGGACAATCATATATTCTTACCATGAACGATCGTCTTACACGCTGGCCTGAAGCAACTCCAGTGGATAACATTTCTGCAGAAAAATTCGTGTCTGCCTTCACATCAAGTTGGATTTCTCACTTTGATTACCCACTGCACTGAATGATAGATCGCAGCCGCCATTTCTAGTCGGACCTGTTCTGATAAGTAACAAATTTCTGTGACACAGTGCACCATAGGGCCACCAGTTGCCATCCAGTCAGTAATGCTACGATTGAGGACTGGCATAGCTAGGTCAAAGTGGCAATTTCACCTGTCTCGAGATGACTAGGCGTTTGTGTTGTCCTCATCTTTTCATCATCATTTATGAAAGTGGCAAGATTGGACTGAAAAAAAGTTGGGAAGTTGTACAGGCACTGATAACCATGCAGTTGAGTGCCCCACAAACCAAACATAGTCATCATCATCATCAAAGTGGGAATCATGAGCCAAGATTCCTATTGGACGACAGCATTACCAATGATAATACTGAGCCTCTTGACGACATACAAACTCGATTTAGACACATCTCCAGCAGAACTTCTTCACGGCAAAACCCTGGGCCTACCTAGAGAGTTTGTAGAAGTGTAACTGCGGCAATTATCTGGTCTTGGTCATAGCGACATCGTAGTTTGACTGAGGGCATGTTGCCCAACTTCGCACAAACCAAGCTTCAAGGCATGGCAGCCTTGCTAGCTATGTACATTGGAACCTACTGATGTGCACCCCTGTCATGTTTCACATGGACAGCGCCAGACCTTTGCTGCAACCGCCACACACTGGCCCACACAAGGTGCTGCAACAAGGGGAACACACCTTCAAGGTATTGGTAAACGACAAGCCTGCTACAGACTCCATACACAACATAAAGCCAGTGAACGTTCCAAGCGACAGTCGACTCCCCACTGGCCAACGCCACACCTGCCAGCGTAGGCACCAGCACCAGTATCAACATCGCCACCCAAAACAGAGCTGCCGTTGACATGCACAATGAAATCTGGACTGTGCGGACACTTTCCACGGCACTATGTGAATGGCGTTCCATTTACCCTGAGGGGCCTGATGTAGCAGCTGAGCTTCAGTTTCTCTCACAGTGCAGTGCCAGGCAGTGTCAAATTGTGTCATGTGCATGCATATTTAAGTAATATTACAGTGCAGCTGTCAATTGGCTTTCCATGTCAGTCACCAGTGGCGTTGATATTTATGGTAAATTATTCTGAGCTGTCACAGAGTTTTATGATTTTTATATATGTTCTTGTATTATTATTGTCTTAGCAACAATAAATAAAAGCTCACTATTTCTTTGTAGATGATTCAATTTCTTGCATTATTGCATAAATAATCAACAAAATTGCCTGCTGATACTGGTTCTCCAGTTTCTTTCATTCGTGAGGAAACCTATTCTCAGACTGGTTATCCACCTCTTCAGTCGACATCACAAAGGTTGCAGCCCTCCACCAAGCATTGCATAGTTTTCAATTGTAAATGTGCAGTACCAGCACTCTACAAGTAAGTCAGCCATTCAATTACTTTCTTAGTAATCCCATCATCTCGAGCACAAAACATTTTTGAGATCGATAGTTTTCATCTTCTTCTCCTCATGTGGGGTTCCTATAGTTGTCGCCACTTTTCATATACATGTTGCCATCTGTTTCAATCTTTCCACACTTCCTTGTCTTCTTCAATTTCTATTTTTCTCATAGTCTCCTTTATCGCTTCCAGTCAGGCAACTTTAGGTGTTCCTTTTCTCCCCTTCCCTGAGGATGGTACATTAAGACATTCTTTGGCCATGAGTCACTCACATTGTATGTCTACATTAGGTGAACGCCGTTCTTCTGAAGGATGTAAAAAAAAAGTATGGCCAGGCATTCAGGAAACATTCCTCCCGTGTAGAGTAAGAAAATATGTTACATGGACGTGGGTCCAAAAACGTTTTACTTACATGCTAGAGCTCAGTTTTTACAACTCTTCAACACATTACTCAACTACTTTTAAACGAAGCCTCTTCCATGGATGGAACATTTGCACTAAAGTCAGGGTTGACATATTATTGAATGAACCATTTTCCATTTGCAGAAATGTATCTGTGCAGGAAAAACAGCTTCCTATTGTGCCTGCAAAATCTGTACACGGTACATATACAGCAGGTTCTCATGTACCACTCTCCAGACAGTCATATAGCCAGTATTATTTGTTACAGCTATCTTACAATTATATTGCTGCAGTCGTCAACTGCAGCTCCAGCTGAGGTATCTTCGTCCTTCTATGCATCCTCCAGTCACGAGCAATAAGCTTAATTGTTTCATGATCCATAAGAGACGATCAGTTGTTTCAAACCTCCTCCTGTTACGGAAATCCTTCCCAACACAATCGCTGAGCGTTACAGCTAATACCATCAGCTACTCCTTACAGCAACTGGGCGTTGCCAACCCCGCATCTAAGTAGTAGTAGTAGTAGTAGTAGCAGTAGTAGCTTTATTCATCTGCAGATCTCTTTTTAAAGGATATAGGACATGTCAAAGTATTTACTAGTTTAGATCTATTTAAAATAATCTAATTCGTATACACCTACACTTACAGACTTCTAGTTAGAGACAATCATTAGATTTACTTCGGATATGCAATACTTTTTTTACAAATAACTTATTACATAATGTAATACCACACTGTTCACCCACATCTCACTACCAGTCACTGCACACACTATACACACATTGTTTCATAACACTTCACTCACTACACACACACACACACACACACACACACACACACACACTGGTGATCTCTGGGCCATTTTCTGTGCTGCAACTTCCCATTTGCTATCCTGAAAAACAGAGTCAGCATCCTTCTATAATGAGTGAGATGTTGAGCTCAGAAAGAGGAAAAGGTGTTAGCATTGTGCTATGCATAGATTAAAGTAAAGTTTTTTTCTAGAAAAGGAAAAAAAGAAGGAAAAAACATAGTGGAAGGTGTTATGTGGAATGTTGGATGTTTTATAATCATTATTATTATTTATTTGTATAGCTTTTTTAAAAAAAGACTCCTACTCTGCTTTGTGTAAGTAATCCTTCAATGTATAATACATATTGCATAACAGGTACTATTTAGCTGCCTTTTTAAATAAGTGTATTTTTGCAATTTCTTAAATCTCCTTTGGTAATTTATTGTACAGTTTTAATCCATGGTAGAAAACGCTGTTTTGAGTATTATGTTTATTTTTTCTTGGTAAATGTAAGTTGAGTCTAGCTCTTGTTCAATGGTGGTGGTGGTTAGTGTTTAACGTCCCGTCGACAACGAGGTCATTAGAGACGGTGTTCAATGGTCATAGACAGAGTTGTTTGGGTGCAGTAATTATAAGTGTTATTTTTGGTGTGCATAACTGACTGGTAAATGTATACACTTGGAGCAGTTAAAATGTGCAGTGTTTTTAACAGATCTTTACAATGAGCTCGACTAGTAGTTTAGGTTATTATACTTATGGCTCTTTTCTGGAGTTTGAAAATTGAGTTCAAATTTTGTGCATTTGTTCCCCAAAAAAGAGTGCAATAGCTAAAAATTGAGTGTACATATGAATAGTATGTAACGAAAAGACACTGCATGTTACACACTGATGATAGGATTCGACATGCATAACATGCTGATGACATTCTGTTTGCAACTACCTTTGTCATTTTCCCTCTTCAAACTGAAATTCATGGCATTAGTTTTCTTTATGTTCAATGTCACTTTATTGCTTATTGACCAATTGTAAACTTCCCTGAGAGTTTCATTTGATTTCTTTGCAAGGAGTTCTCTTGTTTTCTCAGTGACTATAATATTGCTGTCATCAGCAAAGAGAATTTTTTCATCATGAGTAACACTAGTGGCAAAGTGTTTGATGTATATCAGGAATAGTATTGGTCCTAATATGCTACTTTGTGGGACCCCTATATTAATGTATTTTTGTTCTGATAATTGCTAAATAATTACTAAATGTTTAGATCTATTTGAAGTATGTGTTATCTCTACTCTTTGTGCCCTATCTGCTAGGTATGATTGGAACCAGTCATTAGCTACCCCTCTTATTCCTAATTTATTTAATAGAATTTGTGGTCGACTGTAACAAAGGCCTTAGAGAGATCCAAAAATATGCCTGTGACACACTCATCTTTGTCAAGAGCATCAAGTAAAACTTTTGTAAATTCTACTATGGCTGACTGTGTATTTTTGCCACTTTGGGTACCAAACTGTGATTCACTTAAAAGATTGTATTTATTCAGGTAGTTCATTAATCTGTCTTTCATAATTGCTCCTGTTATTTTTGAAAATGGTGACAGCAGGGAAATGGGCTGGTAATTTTCTATGTCTTCTGCATTACCTTTCTTAAGAAAAGGTACAACTCTTGCCTGTTTTAACTGCTCTGGAAACGTCTCTGATGTGAAGGATTCATTTATTATATTTGTTAAGGGGCCTTGTATGAGCTCTATGCATTGTTTCAGTACTCACATTGGTACTTCATCTAATCCTACTGGCTTTTTATTTTTTAGTTGTTGAACAGTTTTATTGACTTCATTCTCTGTGGTTGGAAGTAACATCATTGTATTTACTGCAACATTATTTACGGATGTTATATTTGTTTTGGGGAATTTTTGCTGTAACTTCTCTACAACACTTGAATAATGCTCGTTTACATAGTTTCCTAAGTGTTGTGGATCATTTATTACTTTATCCCCCTCCATTAGCAGTATGTTATTCTGTGTTTGTTTGCCTCTCCCCATTTCCTTTTTTATAACATCACAGACTGCTTTGTTTATATTCTCTGCATTGTATATTATTTTGTCATTAAATCTCTTTTGCAGCAATCAGTCCCTTCCTATAAATCTTTTTGTATATATCACAGAAATTTAAGAATTCTGGATCATTGCGACTCTTTTTCATTTAACTGAGGTATTTAAGTGTTTGGGAGGACTTCTTCATATCTGCAGTCATTTGTTTTGTGAGATGTTGATACAGACATACATACTTTTGGAAATGCCTTTTCATAGTTCAATTTCAATAATGTGGAGAATTTAGAGAATTTCATATTCACATTGGTTTCCTTATACACTTCATCCCAGCTTTATTTTACTAGTTCTTTTGAAAAATCTTTTATTTTGTAGGCTTGTAGTTTAGGGAATCACTTGATGCCTGATTTTACTGTTGTTATTTGACAGAGATGGTCTGATAGTCCGAGATCTTTTGCGGCTACACCACATTTTTTCCCTTCAATATTTGTGGCCATGTGGTCAATTACTGATGCAGTCACTGTAATAATCCTTGTTGCACTATTGACCAATAGGGACATTCCAAAACTCTGAAGGATATTTATGAGGCTGCTACTGGAGTCATTTATGATATTAGTGTTGATGTTAATTTCCCCACATGTTGACCTTTGTATTTGAGACTTTATCTAGAACTTCTGTTAATTTATTGAAAAAAGTATCCATACTGCCACTGAGAGATCCATACACACACAAAATGATTAATTTCTTGGTGATATCAAACCCTGTTAATTCAATAGCTGATATTTCAATGTGTTTGTTTTCACTTACTGTAGTGAGATCATGTCTTGATTTGAACTGTGTTCCTTTTCTGATATAAATACACGATCCTCCACCCCTTGAAGCAGTTCTGCAGCAAGAGTTTGCCCTTTCATACGATGGTAATACTACATGTTAAATTTCTGTGTCTCTACATCAGTCCTCAGCAATATGAACTACGATGCAGTTCAAATATTGTAGCTCAGTTTCGAATAGTTGTATTTTATTTTTTATTGATTGCCTGTTTTGATGGAGAATTGTTAGGTCTGTGAAATGCCCAATGTTACCCTTTCCAGTTGTTTGTTTTTCTTTGTGACATCTGGTATTTGCGATATTTGGAGTGTTAAAATCTGTCTTGAGAGTGATTGTTTTAGAATTTTGTATACTGCTGGAGATACTCTTTAGGCAGGGGAACCTGTTGTATGGATTTATCCTAAAAAGGACTTACTTTCCTACCAATGACAACAGGTATTTTATCATGTGTGGCCCGAGACCCACCCCCACTTTCATGAATCAGCTGTACCAATCTACCTTCCCAGTCCTGTTTGGGTGTAGGTCATGCTTTGTGAAACCCCATCTGTTGATAGTCCTGATGGGCACCAGAGAAATATGAGCAAAGTTGGCTATCCTCAGAGCCATCCCTATCCCTGCACTGATTCGCCTCACAGGTCCATCAAGGTGTGGTCGATCATGAATCCAGAACAGCTCAACAAAGTGTACATTGGTGCCATGAGTCAGGGAAGCTATCTTGTGCAGGTCACCACCTATGTCATGTGTTCCATCCCTGTCCAAACTGTTTCCCGCCCAACCCACTATGACTACATGGTCCTCTTTTGTAAAGTCCTTGCATAAAGACTCTATCACATGACTTAGTCCTGCATTTGGCTTGAAGATACTAGTGGCCTGATACGCTGCCTCTAAGCTTTCCTGTAACTGAGGGCTGCCTACACCTTGCCCATGGCTGCTACCTAGCAGCATCACTTTCTTCTTCCTAACACTTTGTTCATCCCAGGTTTCTTGGCCTCGGTTGAAGTATGCTGCGCGTCTCCTGCCACTCGTTCTACCTGAGGATCTTCTCCACTTAACTCTGGCAGTGCTAGATACCTGTCTTTGGTATTGATGATAAAAGTGTCAGATCGCATTGTCTTTCTTCCTATGCTCCTACCAGCTGCCAGTTCCCAACCTCCCTCCACCCCCCTATCTCCGTTGATCCTTATCAGTTCCTTCCTTGCCTCCTCCAACTGTGCCTGAAGGGCACTGTGCTGTAGCGGAAAACAAGTCCAAGTTGGACATTAGACAGTTGATCCTACTTTCTTGATGCTAGTAGAGCAATGAAGTTAGTCACATATCAATAGTTAAGTGAGTCACACATCATCATTACCTCCGTTCAGTTGGAACAGCAAACACTGGCAGCGGACCTAAGAATTACAATTTACTGTACATTCTAGGCGAATGTAAAAAAAAACGGTATTTTGAACAATTCATGTAAGAAAACGTTTCATGCAGTGTTGATACATTATGCTTCTGTTGGTTTCCCATGATAAATTGGATTATGAAGAAAAATAGAAAACGAATTGTAACATGGAAATAAAGGTTTTCCAGGCCTATGTTCATTTAACACGTTTTATTCCTCTATACATGAGGAACATTGCCGAAAGTTTGGCAATACCTTTTTATTACTGCCTGTGTTCTATCTGTGATGCTTTCTTGAGTCTGGATCACTTCCCTACTCATGTATTACTTATGTGGTTTTGCCAATATATGCTACACACTCTTTTGAGATAGTCAATTTCAACAACTCCTATTTTTTTTCAGTAAGCTCCTATCCTTCGTGTCCATAAATTATATGGACTCTGCAATACTTCAATGCTTTCCAACTTGACCATAACAGAGAGGTTACTTCTGGATTGCTGCTTTCCCATGCCCTGTTCGTTGCTGTATTTTTCATCACTTGTTCCCACTCCTGATAGAATGCTACCCAAATATTTAAATTTTTTTATTACCTAGTTGTACTATCGATCTACTGTTTAGTTTCTACGCTTTTGCTTCCCTACACTTTTCATCTTTGCGTGATTCAGAGTAATGTAAATTTTGAAATTTGTATTTGTAGCCCTGGGCTCACGGCATTTCGGTATTTAGTTAACATGGATACATGAAGTGGTGCGGAATATGCTTGTGTCCTCAAAGATTTTTATAAAAACAATGACTTTGTGGAGGCTACACATAGAGAACGTCACCATCATTTCAATTTAAGACACCATGAACGCGCTCCATCAGCCTAGGCAGTTAATACATGAAAACTTAACTTTCACAAAACATGTTCAGGAATTAGAAAGGTATCTCCAGGCATTGTGCAAACTGTTCGTACACCAAACAATATTAAAGCTTTTGAGTTGCTATCATAAGAAGTCAATGTCATTCACTTTGTCATTATGTATTCTGTTTGCAGTTACATAGTTCAAGTGACGGGTGAGTATAGATTGGTAGTAAGAAAAAAGAGAAGGAAAAATAGTAGGAGAACATGAACTGGAGAAAAGGAATGAAAGAGGAAGCTGTTGGGCAGAATTTTGCACTGGTTTAAGAATTATGAAAGAAAATTATATGTACGGAAGACACTTGAGGTCACTGGAAGGTTTCACATTGACTATATAATGGTAAGATTTCAAAAACAAATTTTAAACTTTAAGATTTCTGGGGACAGATGTGGACTCTGATAATAATGTATTGGTTATGAACTGCAGATTGAAATCAGAGCTGGATAAACTGAAAGAATCATAGGTAGTTGAGAGTTTTGGAAGGAGCAATGTTGAACTGAAATGTGGAGAGTAGAGTAGAAGATACAAGGGTAGCTTTGAGAGATGAATTAGTGAGGGGCGCAGAGAATCACACATATAAACATAAAAGGCCTAGTAGAAATAGTGGATAGCACAGGAGATGCTGAATTTAACTGAAAGTGGAAAACACAGCAAACGAAACTAGCAAACGACAATACAGATCTCTAAAAAAGAAACTGACAGGAAATGCTAAATGTCTAAAAGTAGTTATGACTAGAGCAAAAATGCAAGGCTGCAAAACATGGATGCCTATATGCAAGAGAGGTGATGCCTATAAGAAAATTAAAGAGGTCTCTAGAGATAAGAGAAGCAACTGCATAATTATGGTTGACAAACCAGTACTAAGCAGAGAGGGAAAAGATGGAAAGTGGAAGAAGTATGTAGAGTGTCTAATATTGGAAAAGAAGTTGAAGATGTTATTGAAAGAAAAGACGAAGTAGATGGCGATGAGATAGGAGATGCAAGACTGTGGGAAGTATTTGACAGACCACTGAAAGGGACCCAAATAAGAAAACGAGCCCTGGAATAGTCGACATTCCCTCAGATTTACTGGGTCCCTGGGAGAGTCAGGCATGATAAAACTGTTCCACCTGGTGTGCAAGATATATGAGACAGGGAAAATACTTTCTGAACCTAAGAAGAATGTAATAATTCCAATTCCAAGGAAGACAAGTGTAAACAAGTGTGATCATTCTCAAATCACGAGTCTAATAAATCTCGGTTGAAAAATAATGACAGGAATTATTTACAGAAGAATGAGAAAACTGGTAAAAGCGAACCTCATGGACAGTCAGTTTCCATTCTGGAGAAATGTAGGGCCATACTTTGTTTAGCATCTTGTGGCACCTTACTGATGGAACATGTTTCACATGTCTGCACCATAGTCCTAATACCTGTATCCATTCCTTTCCAAGTCAACTCTTCTCTGCCATTTGCATACATCTTTTACACCATCAGGTGGCCACCCACTGGCGACTGATGGCAAAAGCCAAATAACATGGGAAACAGTCCTGCCAAACCATTGTTCTAGACTGGTGTCTGCTTCTATCCATACAATATATTACACCATTCTTGAGAATGTAGGTTGCACCACCACTGCTTTGGCCAGCTTATGACTTATGGAAGACAAGAAATCATCCTCTTGCTGATGCTTCACAGTACCCTGAAAACGCAATAAAATCTCTTAATATAGGATTAACAATGAGAGCCATATCTTCTTGTCTTCCTAACATCATGGTTCGATCCTCCAAAAGATCTTCTTGAACATTCTACTCAATCTGTCCACAATAACATTATCCACACCCCTTACATGCTTTACTTCAAATTGAAATGCTAATGTCTATGGCACCCATTGGCTTATTTTCTCTGTGTCTTGGTCTATCTAGCACCCAGCTCAGAACCTACTTGTTGGTCTTGAGTTGAAACGGACTATCTCCTACGTAGAACAGGTACTTCACTTGTGTAAATAATACAGGCAGCGCTTCCAGCTCATAAACAGAATTTTTTTCTCTAATGGCGATAATCCCCTATATGCATATGATACCATCTACCTACCTTCTAGACATTCCTGTAGAAGCACAATTGCCACCCCAAACAGGAAGGCATCTGCCTAAACAGCGAGAGATTTCTCAAAATCAGGAATTGCCAATAAGGGAGCTTATGCTAGGTGATTCTTCAACACTTCAAATGCCACTTGTTGCAAATCCTTCCACTCGAACTTGCGCCCTTTTTGTGTAGTTCAGTCACTAGTCTGGGCAGCTGAGCAAAGTTAGCAATAACTTTCCTGATGAAATTCACCATCACAACAAATCTGGCCATTTCCTTAGAATTCCAAGGCATGCGACTCGGATCTACTCGCATTTTCCCTGGGCAGACTATATGCATGGTAACCACTTCCCTCAAATCCCTGAACATGGCCTTCCCAATTCTTGCACCAAATCATCAGATCATCAGATAATACTCCATGAACTTCAATTTGATATCAAGAAACAACATGTCCAAAAACTGAGGTAATACTGCAGCAACCATGACAAGACCAAGTGGTATGTGGTTAAAATCAAAAAGGTTCTAGTCATGGTCGAATTCTGCGGTATGTATCGACTTGTCATCCAATGGAATCCGATAGTATACCTGACTAAGCTACAAGGTAGAAAATATCTGCACACCAGCGAACCAGCCAAAGGTTTTCAAATCCAGCACTGGTGCTGCACAGTAGAATAGGTTGCAGGTATAAAATTTTGTTAGCAAACGACTGAGACGTCACTAAGAGGCACGCGTCTGCCAGCCATGCAACAGAGTCGTAATCAAAAGTCTACATTGGGACCTCAAAGTACAAAGAAGGTGGGAGCTCGTTTCATCAGACTATGTGAGAGGGAATCCAAGAACAACTGATTCAGCGCTTCGACAACATTGCAGAGCAGACAGTGCTGTACTGTAATGAAGTTAAATGTAGTAACTTCACCTTGAGATGTTATTAGAACGCCTTTCAGGATCCAAACTCGGCATAAAAGAATGTCCTGAAGTGTAACACTAGAGCAGCTGAGAGCACTCACAGGCTCAGAAAACGAGAGCACATTCAGTAAGCAGTATGGGTGGGATCACATCATCGTCTGCTGTAAAGCCTCCTCCCTTCCCATCTCCTTCTCAGAGTAAGGTCATTCGATCTCCATAATGGATACCGATGGAAGACCAGCTCTATGGAAATGGAAATGAGCGATTGGCATCATTGGACGGGAGGCCCCTTATGGGGCAGGTCCGGCCGCCTTGGTGCGGGTCTTATTACATTCGACGCCACATTGGGTAACCTGCGCGCCGGATGGGGATGAAATGATGTTGAAAACAACACGACACCCAGTCCCTGAACGGAGAAAATCCCCAACCCAGCCAGGAAACGAACCTGGGCCCGTAGGACGGCAATTCGTCATGCTGACCACTCAGCTATCGGGGCAGTAACCAGCTCTATTAAGTTGCAGGGCACTCTTATCAATTCAGCCAGTGTCTACAAGCTGCCATCAAGTTGGAGTCCGCTGTTGAAAGTCCACAACCATCTGGCACTAGAGAGGACTTAAGATTTGCAAGCTGCAGTCCTGCCAGTCGCAACGGTGACTGACTGAGGCTGGGGGCTGGGATGATAACCATACAAGAAGAACTGATATGTCCATATGTAAACTATTCATCTTGGGCATTGGGCGGCTGCGTTGCCATTACGGGGGCAGTAAAGGTTCCGCCTTACTGCTGTTTTAGTGGGACCACCACTCAGGCCGTCCTTCATGCTGCAGTTGAGTCTTCCCCCTTCACACCATCATTGACAATTTACTAGTGAACTCAAGTGCAGCTTCACTCACAGAGACCACTGAGCCTCCAGCAGAATTAAATGGCCATGCTCGGCTGCAGGGACACGTCGCCTCCACACCCTCCGATTGTCCATGGCTCTGACCACAGATAATGCCAGGACCTGTACTCATCAAGTTCCTCACCAGGCACTGAGCGCAGTCATTGCTAGGTAGTGCCAGAAAGAAGGCCGAGTGATTGCAAAACTCTCACCAATATGTGATGGTAACTGAACGATGTTTCACTAGCGCCTTGGGCTGCACAGCATCACAACAACTCTTTGCTTAAACTATCGATAACAACACGACCCTGGCCTCCTTGGAAGGTAACATTGGTGTCAAGAAGTGGAGCTAACACATAACATTAGTGTCAGCAGCAGTTCTGGCACGATACATTCACGTCAGAAAGAGGTTCTGACATGCTGTGTGGTACTGGGAGAACCTGCAGTCCTACATGTTGGGCGCCTGAGGTGCTGGCTTTGGCTGTCGCCGGCGCCGCAGCCATCAGCATCATGTAGTGTGGTGTGATTCACTAGTTTCTGTTTCTTTTGTTTCCGGGCGATTTGAGTCGGAAGGATCTGCATAGTAACTTGAAAGTGACATTGCATAGGCCACAAGAGCCTGCACACCCATCACAGTTCAGAGGCAAGTGTAGGGAAGCATATTTATTCCTGACTATGTGCCAGTTGTGTAATTTATCAGGACACGAATTATCGAGTACTAAGGCAACACGAGTAACATGTGAAACTTATAGATGATTTGGCCATGAAGCACGGCAATGCAGTGAGTCTCGTTGGCTATGATATGGAGAAAAGATTAGTATAGTAACAGATTGAAAAATGTGTTTTCCCTTATCATGTTAAATACTTCGGATGTGGACAATGGGAATGTGAAAAGACAATGTCGCCTTTCAAACTGCTTTGAATGTGGCGAGGTCGACCATAAGATGTATGACTCCAGAAATAGTAAGCAAGAGAAGCATAATATGAAGAAGTGTTTCTTAAATGTAAATAGGAGTACCTTGACCATCAGAGGCCATTACATATAAAACAGTGCATTGCAAGGACAAGACAGCCTGCTGCTTGATTGGCGCAATAGGGAATCTGGAGCATAAATTCTTGGTAGACTCAAGTGTACATGTATCAGTTGTTAGGCTGGGCCTGCGAGGTACTAAGAGACTTCAGTCTCCACGGTATAGGCTTTGTGTAGTGATAGCAATGAAGTAAAATCATTGGTAACAACAATGTTCATGTCTATCATTGAGGCTGAAAAGTTTAAATAGCATACTGATGTGTTGTTACATGTTGGCGTGACGTACTGTGAACTTCCTGGACTCGGTTTTCTGAATAAACATTGCGGAATAATTTCTTTCGCAGCATCTGATCGAAGTTGGTGGAATTCTGTTTCCATTAGAGGAGAAAGTTGCTAATGAAACAATGTTACAAGGCCTGTCTATCATAAAGGTCATACCAGCTAAACAGTTTGCATGTACACTAAAAGTTATTTTGCAGGATAACGTACCAGAAGGTATAGGAAAATTGATCTGGGTTAATGTATGTATGGACTTACCAAGGGAATTGCTGTGCATAGGAGAACCATTGGCATCCAATGAAGAGTTAGAAATGTCGCATTGTAAGGTGCACAGGAGCATAGTATGCTTTATGGACATACTGTAGATGGAGAATTTATGGATACCATGCGTTTAGACAATTTTAGCATGGACGAGGTGAGTCTGCCAAAGGGCCTAATGGTTGCCAGTTTGAATCTGTTGGAAGAAGGCGATGCTGACAGGCTGGGTGATGATTGCATCCACAAGCATACTGATAACGATTCTGCACTACGTTATAAAGTGAAACATCTGGAAAGAAGAGAAGGGAAGATCAGGAAGCTTCATTGATTAGAGTGACAGATTTGTTCAACCCAGTGGGTCAGTTACCAGTGACACATAGGATACCAACAGGAACCAAAGCTCCAGTTTATAAGAAACCATACAGGGTCTCAAAGGAATTACAGCCCCTAATGGAGGAATTCGTTGAACAGCAGTTGACAGATGGAATGAGTTAGGATAGTGATAGTCCCTGGAGTGCAAACGTTGTCATTGTGCTTAAAAAATCATTCGATTGTACCAAAAGCTATAGGTTCTCTTGCAGTTATCACTTCTTGAATGTAAAAACTGTCACTGCTACATATCCCATCCTGAATATTGTGGAGGCACTTGACAATCGTGCTCAATTTAAATACTTTTGGATTATGAATTTAAAGAGTGGCTACCACGGCATTAAGTAGTTCTGGAAGACCAACCAATGACAACATGGGGATATTATCAGTATTGTAGAACACTGTTTGGAATAAAACTTACACAAGCTACATTTTAGAGACTCTTAGATGGTGTGCTTCATGGACTGAAACTCATGAAATCCATGGTGTATCTTAATGAAATAATAGTATTTTCAAAGGATGTGGAAGAACACGTGAAAAGACTGCTAGAACTCTTTTAATGACTATGGACAGCACACTTAACACTCAGTCCCAGTAAGAGCTATTTCAAACAAACAGGAGTAAACTGTCTAGGACACATAATTAACCAGGAAGAAGTAAAGACTGTCCACATTTAATATCAGCAGTTCGTGATTTTCTTCCACCACAGACTACATAATAATTACAAAGGTTCTTAGTTCTCGATAATTATTATATGAAATCTGTGCAAGTTGCCAAGCCCTTGAATCGTCTATTAAGAAAAGAACTAAAATTCATGCGAGTTGTAGAGTGCCAAGCTGCATTTGAGAAGCATATTACCATTCAGTCCCATGTTGGTATTTTCTAACTCCATGTTGGTATTTTCTAATCCTGTGATACAATCATTATATCAGTTGGTCGAGTTTTGAGTCATATCATGGATAATAAGGAACATGCAAAGGCTTATGCGTGGAGACAGTGGACTGAAGCAGAAAGCAATTATTCGACAACAGAAATGACATGTTAGCTCTTATTTAAGGTGTTACCTACTTTCAGTACCATTTCTAGAGACAGACATTTAGGGTGACTGACCATGCTTCCCTTAAGTGCTAATAGAACTGAAAGACTCTCCAGGTAGATTAACTAGGTGGGCATTCAAATTATGTGGGTTTAATTATGAGGCAGTGTATAAACCTGAGAAAGCACACACTAATGCAGACACAGTAGGCAGAAAATTGGAGAGCTTCAAGCACTAGGCAGAAGCTAGTCAGAAAGACAGAAAGCACAAACAACAGACATAGATTGTCATGATTTAAGTTACAGCCACAGTTTGTGACACATGACGGATTGCTATGCAGTAGTACAAACTACAGACCATGTGTGGTGGTACATGAATCATTAGAAAGGAAGTGTCGCAAGTAGTAAGACAAGGGCGATGCAGCCTCACTCTGCACTGTTGCCAAATTTATTCAAGATGGCGGATCCAAGAAGGTGGAGGTAGATATGACAATGTCACAATGACGTCATAGCGTGAAGTTCAAATTTTTGCAGGAAAATAGGTTAATTGGGCTATCTCCAGTAACCTAACCTCCTCCCTCCCCTCCCCCAGAAAATGGCGGAAATGCAAAGTTTGGCAGAAAAAAGGTCACTTGGGCTACCTCCACTAACCTAAGTGATCCGACTGCCACCTCTTCCTTGGAATTGGCGGGAAAAGGACTCAGCATGTGCTGGGCAGCTGGATAGGATGGACAATAGTCTTTATTTAAACAATTTGAGGCAGTAGCTCCATCCAGTGTGTTCACCACAAGGCCCGGAGTCCAACTGACCTAGTACACAGGACTGTCACCAGAGGGTGCTGTCGTACCATGGTGGTCTGTGGGAAAAATGGCACGAACAGGACTCAGCCTGCTCTGGGCTGCTATAGAGAGGAATGAGTATACTTTATTTATTTTGGAACAATTTATTTAGGGACGGATTTCAAGTAGTTTATTTATTACACTGATACAAAACACTCGCCCTGGCATGCTTGGGGTCACACTACATAGCCTACAGACCTACAAACTACTCGTAAATCCCCGAAATAATGCAGTACACTGATGTAAATTGTGAAAATAATGCATGTTTAATGCTCTGAAAACACTCTCACTAATTATAAACTGCCGAAATAATACAGTTCACAGCATACAGAGCTGCGAACTACTAGTAAAGTGTCAATATAAAGCATGTAATAGGCTCTTCAAACACTCTCACTGTCCAAATAATGCGGTGCACAGCATACAGATCTGCAAATTACTCGTAAATTACAGAAATAATGCTGTATAAAGCTCTGACAACACGCTCACAACACTTAAACAGTGTAATTAATGTAGTGCACAAACACTCACTGCGCATAAAAACAGCCTCCAAACTATCGTTAACCATGACGTATCAGCGAACTGTCCCCAACAAAGATTCCAACATGCGCAAGCGCTGACGCTACCAGAGAGACGAACGCAGGGCCACAAGCCATTGCTCTCAGGCCACTGCCACCTACAGCCAGGAGGTGAAAGTTGCGTCTATTTTCTGGTATACAGTTAGAGTTCTTCCAGTGTTATACTGACTTCACATGTCTATGTAAATAAGAGCCATGTCACCCTCTGGACGCGCATGTGTTCACCTAACCACCAGGGCTGAGGCATACCTTCCGTCCAGCACCGAGAGAGATGCTTACATAGTGGCTCACCCTTGCAGATGCGGCTAAAAGGTTTTCAATCCTATACTGATATCACAGGTCTATGTAAATAAGAATGAAGTCTCCCCTCTCAGTGCGCTAGAAAAATCTGTTGCAATGCTCCCAGAATAGCACAGGGTGTATTGTTCCTAGCAATTCTAATGGGATACGCAAGATGCATTCTCTCCAATTCTATTCAGTACCTCCTCATTAGTTACATGACCTACCCATCTAACCTTCAGCATTCTTCTGTAGCACGACATCTCAAAAGCTTCAATTCTCGTTTTATCTAAATTGTTTATTGTCCATCTTTCACTTGCATACGTGGCTACACTCCATACAAATAATTTCAGAAAGGACTTCTTAACACTTAAGCCAATACTCGACAATAAGAAATTTCTCTTGTTCAGAAATGCTTTTCTTGCCATTGCCAATCTACATTTTATATTCTCCCTACTTCGACCACATCAGTTATTTTGCTTTCCAAATAGCAAATCTCATCTGCTACTTTAAGTGTCTCGTTTCCTAATCTAATTCCCTCAGTATCACCTGATTCGGTTACATTCCATTATCCTTGTTTTGCTTTTGTCGATATTCATCTTGTATCCTCCTTTCATGACACTGTCTACTTCATTCCATTGCTCTTCCAAGTCCTTTCCTGCCTCTGGCAGAATGACAATGTCAAAATCAAACCTCAAAGTTTTTCTTTCTTCTCCCTGGATTTTAATTTCTGCTCCAAATTTTTCTTTTGTGTGTAGAGATTGACTTACATCTGGGATAGTCTACAACCCTGTCTCACTCTCTTCTCAACCACTGCATGCCTTTCATACCCCTCGACTCTTGTAACTGCCGTCTGGTTTCTGTACAAACGGTAAAATGCCTGTCGCTCCCTGTATTGTATCCCTACCACCTTTAGAATTTGAAAGAGAATATTACAGCCAACATTGTCAAAAGCTTTCTCTGAGTGTACAAATGCTACAAACGTAGGTTTATCTTTCCTTAACCTATCTTCTAAGAGAAGTTATGGGGTCAGTATTGCCTCGCGTGTTCCTACATTTATCCAGAATCGAAACTGATCTTCCCCAAGGTCTTTTTCTACCAGTTTTCCATTCTTCTGTAAAGGATCCATGTTAGTATTTTGAAACCATGTCTTATTATACTGATAGTTCGGTAATTTTCACATCTCTCAGCACCTGATTTCTTTGGAACTGGAATTACTATATTCTTCTTGAAGTCTGTGTGTATTTCACCTGTCTCACACATCTTGCTCACCAGGTGGAATCGTTTTGTCATGGTTGGCCCTCCCAAGTCTATAAATAGCTCTAATAGAATGTTGTCTACTTCTGGGGCTTGTTTTGACTTAAATCCTTAAGTGATTTGTTAAATTCTTCATGCATTACGACATCTCCCTTCTCAACTTCATCTATGTCCTCTTCCATTTCCATAACGTTGCCTGAAGTACATCTCCCTTCTATAGACCCTCTATATACTCCTTCTACCTTTCCGCTTTCCCTTACTTGCTTAGGACTGGTTTTCCATCTGAGCTCTTGATATTCATACAGGTGGTTCTGTTTTCTCCAAACATCTGTTTAATCTTTCTGTGTGCAACATCTATCTTACCACTAGTGATATATGCTTCGACATCCTTACATTTGTCCTCTGCCCATTCCTGCTTAGCCATTTTGCATTTCCTGTCGATCTCATTTTTTAGACTTTTGTATTCCCTTTCACCTATCTCATTTACTGCATTTTTATATTTTCTCCTTTCATCTGTTAAATTCAATACCTCTTCTGTTACGCAAGGATTTCTACTAGCCCTGCTTCATCCTCTGCTGCCTTCAGTATTTCATCTCTCAAAGCTACTCATTCTTCTTTTACTGTATTCCTTTCCCCTGTTCTTCTCAGTCATTCCCTAATGCTCCCTCTGAAACTCTCTACAACCTCTATTTTTTTCGTTTATCCAGGCTCCAGCTCCTTAAATTCCCACCTTTTTGCAGTTTCTTCAGTTTTAATCTGCAGTTCATAACCAATAAATTGTGGTCAGAGACCACATCTGCCCCTGGAAATGTTTTACAATTTAAAACCTTGTTCTGAAATCTCTGTTTTAACTTTACTATATCAGTCTGAAACCTTCTGATGTCTCCAGATCTCTTTCATGTATACAACCTTCTTTCATGATTCTTAAGCCAAATGTTAGCTGTTCTGTGAAAAATTCTACCAGATGGCTTCCTCTTTCGTTCCTTTCCTCTAATCCATATTCACCTACTACTTATCCCTCTCTTCCTTTTCCTACTATCGAATTCCGTTCCCCAATCACTATCAAATTTTCGTCTCCCTTAACTATGTGAATAATTTCTTTTTTCTCATCATATGTTTCCTCAGTCTCCTCTTCATCTGCAGAGCTAGTTGGCATATAAACTTGTACTACTGTGGTGGGTGTGGGCTTCATGTCTAACTTGGCTACAATAATGCGTTCACTTTGCTATTCATAGGAGCTTACCCGTGTTCATGTTTTGTTATTCATTACATCTACTCCTGCATTGCCCCTATTTGATTTTGTATTTATAACGCTATGTTAACGTGACCAGAAGTCCTGTTCCTCCGGCCAACGAACCTCACTAATTCCCACTGTATCTAACTTTAAACAATACATTTTCCTTTTTAAATTTCTAACCTATCTGCCCAATTAAGGGATCTGACATTCCCCACTCCGATCGGTAGAACGCCAGTTTTGTTTCTCCTGACAACGACATCCTTCTGAGTACTCCCTGCCCTGAGATCTGAATGGGGGAATATTTTACCAATGGAATATTTTACCCAAGAGGATACCATCATCATTTAACCACACAGTAGAGCTTAATGCTCTCAGGAAAAATTACAGCTGTAATTTCCCCTTGCTTTCAGACATTCACAGTACCAGCACAGCAAGGCCGTTTTGGTTGATGTTACAGGCCAGATCAGCCAATCATCCAAACTGTTGCCCCTGCGACTACTGAAAAAACTGCTGTACGTCTTCAGCAAAGAGACGTTTGTCTGGCCTCTCAACAGATATCTATCTGTTGTGGTTGCACCAACTCTACAGCTATCTGTATTGCTGAGGCACGCAAACCTCCCACCAATGGCAAGGTCCATGGTTCATGGGGGGAGGGAGGGGGGGTTCCATACCATAGCAATGATATCATTTCCACACCACAAACTTGTGAATGCGATGGTTTATACTTGGATACTAAGATTTGGCGGTCCTGATACTATAATTACAGGTCAGGATACAAATTTTATGTCAGTCCTTCAGACCTTTTCAATATATGTGTCGCCTGCTTTATATCTGAAAACGTTGCACTAGTCCTTTCCATCAGCGAATGAACAGTCATACTGAATGGATTCAGCCTACAATTCAGACATGTTATGCCATTTGCTGATGGTCAACACGGTAATTGGGATGCATGGGGCGTCAGAAGCTATTTTGGATGGTGATGTTAGGTTTCTGAGGTCAGTATCTAATTGGTTTCCCACTAATGGGCGCAGGCGAGCAGTAACTCAGTGTGTGATGCCCGTCAGGCGCCCTGACGGGGCAGTGAAATGTTATTAGCAAAACAAGCTTTCATTGCTAGAAGTTACACAGTTGTCTTAATTCTCAGACTACCTCCAGCAGCAGAGGAGGAGAGGCATGCATTATGAGAATAAAGTCTTTTGTGACAGCAGGTTGTATATAACATTCTTGGACTTTTTGATGCATCAATTTGGGGTAAAACCTCGAACTTTCGACGATTTCCACCGTCGTCATCGTCAGGAGCAACTGACCGTCAAAATCGCTGCTGTGGGGGCCTTATGTAGCCCAAAGACGGCTTCTGTTTGTTCGGTATTTACGGCATGCTGTCGCAGATGGTTTCAACGTCTGCGCTGGTGGCTCGACGCTCCTGCTGTAGCGTAAACGTTGCGACGAGTATCTATGGCTCTTCTCTGCATAGAGAGCTCGCTTCCATGCACCGCTAAGATTATATCCTATGTCGTTGTTGAACGTTTTCTCACACATTCTCATTCCTACAGCCTATTTAATTATAGAGTCCCAGTATGTGGGATCCTGAGACAAAACTTTTGTTTCATCAAACAGTTAGTGAGGCTGCGATCAGCAACTGCAGATTTCTCCAGATCACGGTTTTTAATATGCCATTGATGTTCTGCTCGCTGGTCAGAAACGGTGCAGATGGACAGACCGATGTAACTGCTTGTGTGTTCACAAGGGACGTTGGAAATTCCAGGGATCCTGAGGTCGAGACTGTCCTTAATATGGCGTAGCATCTGCTTTATCTTCTTGGGGCAGGCAAACAACAGATCTGATACCTCATCTTCCCAGGACTCTGCGTATTTTGCTGTATGCAGAAGGGAAGGTTCCAATGCGCGCATCCGCCGACACCGCCAAAGAGACGAACGCAGGGCCGCGAGCCATTGCTTTCAGGCCATTGCTGCCTATAGCCAGGAGGTGAAAGTCGATTCTGTTTTCGGGTATACAGTTAGAGTTCTTCGAGTGTTACACTGACGTCACATGACTATGTAAATAAGAATCAAGTCACCCTCTGGACGCGCACGTGTTCACCTAACCACTGTGGCTGAGATGTACCTGCCAGTCCAGCACTGAGAGAGATGATTGCATAGCAGCTCACCCTCGCAGACGTGGCTAAAAGGCTCTCAATCCTATACTGACGTCACAGATCTATGTAAACAAGAGCGAAGTCTCCCCTCTCAATGCACTACAGAAATCTGTTGCAATGTTTCCCAGAATAGCACAGGGTGCATTGTTCCTAGCGACCCTGATGGGTCACATGAGATGCATCGGCCACACGCATGTGTTTACCTGCCCAACGAGGCTGACGCATCGCCACAAGATGAGTGCACAGCGTGGCTTGAATTTTCGATGCCCTACAGCTTCTGGTCTGGAGATGTCCTAACCACAATGTCGGATGAGGGACAGTGTTGCGCCATAGATGGATGGTCTGCTTCAACTTGTTTTTGAACACCTGAACAGAGGATACATCACCTTACAACCAGAACTTTCCATAGATATCTTGCCACCCCCATCTTGTTCGAACCAGTCTGTAGAGGCTCCTATGTCTCAGAACAAAGGATGTCTTGTGAATGAATGGAGCACTCTGATTGGCTCTTACTGAATTTACCTGCCAAATTAGTGATGCAGCAGGTGTGGAAGCACTGTCCGCCTTTTTTTTCTGCAGACGAGACTTTCAGTGGCAAAACTATCTTCTACAGATCGCCATATTGCATTGAGAATTAAAACCCGCTAAAGTGGTCTACAGATCGTCAAATACATCCCACATACTCACCGTGCCACAGTGCAGCGCTGACAGAGGAAACTGCCGTCATAAACACAGCCCACGGCCACAGCTGCGAAACTGTGTGTCAGCCAGAGAGAGGCCAGCTGGCTGTGGATGACCCCCAACTCCAGGAGGACCTGAGTGGTAGGAGTTCGAGTGCTATCAATACTTCCAGTGCAAATAGTTGTCACACTGAATCTTCTCAAATTTCTGCATTGTTTACACACGACACACACAGTCACGAGGGCAACTCAATGCAAATTGGGTCTTAGTTCACTATTCACCAATCCAGGGGGAGCTGTGAACCAAATCTTCATAAACTGGAAGTTTTCTTGGACTCTCTGAACTGTTGTAGAAAGGATGGGCAAGGCCCTCTCGGAACAAAGGCGTCCGCTGAGATGCTGTTTCTGGCACTGACCTGCTTGTTTGTGGCTACTGTTTCTACGGCCATCTCTAGACTCACAAGAATATTGGGAACCAGGCACATATTTATCAGTGTAACTAAAATTAAATAAGGTTGCTGCCGCAGCCTGACACCCTGCAGCGTACTAAATATGTCTTCTCTCGACGCCCTTGGTTCTGGAACTAATCTCAGTGTCTATAAGACACATAATTTTCCACATTAAAAAAAAATCTTTCATTCCCGTTATGGCTATTGACGTGCTGAATGTATACCTCCCTTCGATAGGACACACAGTCATTTTCTCTGAATATACCTAAACGTAAGTAACAGTAACTTTACACTGCAACATCAACACATTTGAGACAAAGAATGCAGTTATCGTTTTATATGTGCACAGCATCAAAAAATAAATATATAAATAAATTATGGTATGCCCACACTTGCACCAGCCGTGTGTCATAGTTCTCTTCACTTGCAGGAAATTATTTTACGTTTATGTTTTCCAGTCTGCCCTTCCAGAAAATGCTGCATACTGCCAAGACTCTCCCAAAAAAATGTTGTAAAGCACAGTCGTCAGGCACTATGTGTTAATCAACAACGCTCCCGCCGACTAAAGGGTTCAAGGACATCGCCGATATGGATAGTGTACTGCAATCTACGTCAGAGTCGATAGTGCAACAAGGAAAACTTGAGAATATGCTTAGGGCTGATGCTGAGGGACGTTTTGTTATAGTAGTATTGCCTGTCCTGTTTGTACACTATAGCAGGCCCAGTTGAGGCCCTGCATTGCTATATTATGCAGCTGTTCATGAAATGAATCTATCATCCCTTACGTCACCAACTCAAATCTATCCTTCCCTTATGACTAGACATATAGGGGAACTCGGGGCAGAACGGGATAGCGGGGCACAATGGGAAATTGCTTTTTTTTTAGACTGGACACTATTGCAACCTGTTGTATGGGCATGTAACTATTTCTCCAAATGGAAGGGAAGTGAGGGCAGCCATTCTGATTTATTGTTCCATTAAGTTTCGGGTGTGCAGCCGCAAGAAATCTCCTTCTTCTTCTAATATTTCGGGTGTGTAACGTTCAGACATCTTCAGAGTGAGCTGCAACCTGAAGATTCATATTCTGATTTAGTTTGAAGTGCGAGACCTACGTGAATTGTTGTCCGTCACGTTACCGCTTGCATTGTTCTAACGTTTGGTGAATTTCAACGCCAGGTAAGCTGTTTAATTGTTAATTGTATACCCTAAAATGACACATTCCCTTAAAGTGCATGGCATTTGTTATACTTTGGTTATTTAATGCGTCCCGTTCTGCCCCGTCATATTTTGATGCAAGCAGAAAGCAAAACCAGCCTGGATGTTCATGGATGTCAGACTCTCCCAACCAGCGTTCGCTGAACAACTCAGCTTTCCAGATATCGCCCGAGGCTGTCATTCCAATCACATTAATCTGTCGAAATACTCGGTGGACTACAAGACGAAAAGGAAAAACCATCGTATTAACAGATTCTCCTTATAAGAAGGAACTGCAGAATGCTGTCGCACGTAAAGTAGGCCTACAGAAGGGAGGAGGGTGCTCAAATATGAACAATGTCAGGACAGAGATGTCAGGTGCAATGCAACTTAAGGCAAAAATATCAAACTGTACACACAAAAATAAAAAACCCGAGGACATCAAAGATCTTAAGAAAAATAAAAGTAAGAAGATGATGGAGAAGAGAGAATGAGAGAGAGAGGATGCTGAGTGTCTCTACTGTGGGAACTTCTAGTCCGTTTCTAATGAGGGCTGGGTCGTATGCCAGAGTGGGCACACAATTCATGTGCTGGCATAGACAATGAAGATGAAGAGGAAATACTGATTTGTGGCTATTGTCGAAAGGGCTAGTAGTTAGTGGTTTGGTCGTTATTAAGCATTGTACATTTTTCAGAATGACATTAAAATGTTTTCTTATTCTGAAGAATGACTTTTTAATTGTTTAAATTACACTTTCCTAAGTCTGAATTGCCTGTTATACAACATTTTGTCATAGTTTAATACGATATTCGTAATTCAAATTCAACGTTTTGCAATAATTTAACAAAACATACCCTTATCCCATTCTGCCCTGTGGGTGGGGTGGAATGGGAAATATGCAAGACTTTCTTTGAAAAATTGTAAAAAATACAAAATGTATTGTTTTAAGTGATTTTAAAATAAGGTACATTAGGTTACACAACAAGGTGTTTTTTGTCACTTTAAGAAGTGTTTCCTTGTGTTCCCTTATTTTATAGAAATTGTTAAACATTAAGTACCTCATTCCGCCCCGAGCTCCCCTATAATTTTTTCATGTGATTAGTAGCTTTATTAGTTCCCACAAATGCTGCCGTTAGCTGGAAACGTGAATCACCACAGGCTACCGCCACCGTGCTCCACGCACCCCCAGACACAATCGTCCTACGAAACCGCTTGCATGTATATTTGATCGCTATACTTACAATTAAATATTACGTTTGCAGTCTCAATTGGGCGACATTCGACCATGAGCAAAGTATCTCAAAAACCTCCTGCTCACGGCTGTGGCTCTGGAAATAGAAATACCTGTACCATTCTTATGACTTGACATACTTTTCCAAGTAACGAAAAATCTTCTTCCCTTTGCTACCGCACTAATCGCACTATTCCACATCAAATCCATACCTTCCTTACGACTGGACATTGTCATTTTCTTTGCGCATGTTGGAACACACACACACACACACACACACACACACATACTTTATAAGCCTGATGCTGAAGGCGAACATGTCACGCATCTCCTACTACTAAGTATAATACTTCGCCAATAACTGATTGCTGGCTGTACGAAACAATTCTGAGTGAAAATCAGCGATGGGTGGACATGTCTCATAAGTTTCTCGGGCGAGTGGTACCACTGTGTCTTAGAAAGAGAGGCATAATCGTCTTACAAGCCGCCAGATGTTAAAAACACGATCGCAACGACAATATTACTATCACAGTCGGTATTGGTTCTACAGGAGCTTACAAGTATTGCTCATGATATCCGTGTTAAAAACTATACAAGCTTTATAAATCGACATATGGCATTGCCCTGAAGGAACTGTTTTTTCCAGACAAATACCACGACACTGGATATAGACGGTGATCGCCGGAATGTATATTATCAGGCCAAAAGTGCGGCCATACATCACCGACGGTGTAAGCTCGCAATAAAATCTCCGAAATTAGAAAGTGATTCGGTTACAGAACATGGTATGAAGCCAGTATTTGCAACTCCCTCACGCCGCCGCTAGATATTTCTCCAGGATTCGTAACGCATTCTGTCCCGATGCCATGTCAGAGATTCTGTGATGTATCTACTGGGTTATGGGCGATGGTTGATGGGGAACAATCACATGCTGTGCTGATTGAGGTCGTAAGAAATGTGCAAAGGCTTTTTAGATTTCTAGTGTTACGCTCTCCATTAGAAATACTGTCTGCGATTTGGAATCAAGTGTTTGCATTCAGCCACACACCTGTGTTGGATCCTATGTAGAAGTCCTTTATTGATTAAAGCTACTAGTGAATCATATTCGTGGCAATCTCATATCTCGAAACGAGTCACCTTTTTCGAACTTGTCTGTTACAGTAAAATTCCAACGAAGTTTTTTGGGCAGTCCCTATGCATCTTGCAACTGCTGCCATTCTTGCAGCTTTGCACATGTGTTTGTTCCAATTTAAGTCAGAACTTAGCAGAAGTCAGAGAGAGCTACATCTGCCACCTTCTGCATCCTGTGTAACAACAGAGTGACCTGAATTAGTGCAACAGAACCGTGTTTTGACGATTCGGTGGCAATGGGAACATGTTGTCATAGCTCCGCCAACAGTGCACAGTGTGTAAGGTCAGGGCCAAATGCAGCTTGCTCTTGCAATATGACGCAGTATAAAAGACAGTACAGGAACCAGGAGAAGGACGAGGATTTAGCTACTGCACTGTGGTGCATCTCCAGACTACATATAGGTACTGCAGTCCGAAGCAGACCCTCATCCCTCAGCGTCCATTCACCACTATCACCCCAATATACAGGGTGGCGCAGATGGATCGGGTGGTTTTAAAATACTTGTGAAACTGTCAATTGTAAAGGTATTGGATTGAAATAAAGTGCAAAACGTGTAGTTACAATGGAAGTTTATTAACAAAAAAATAGTAATGTTAGTTTTTAAAAATTACATCCATCAAATGCCCTCCTTCTCGAGCGACGCATTCTTGGAGTCGGTCCTTAACGTTCCGCATTGCCCGCTCAAGCACATCACCAGGAATTGATGTGATTTCGGTGTGAATTGCTGCCTTCAACTCCTGAATGGTCCGGGGTTTGTTCATGTAGACCCTTGCTTTTAAATAGCCCCATAAGAAAAAGTCACATACCGTGAGGTCCGGCGAGCGAGGGGGCCAATGGACATCTCCATTACGGGAAATCAAACGGCCAGGGAACAAAGCGCGTACAGCTTGCATTGATATCCTAGCGGTATGTGCAGTTGCCCCGTCTTGTTGGAACCACATATTGCCCATGTCGTAATTGTTCTCTTCAAGTTGTGGGAGAAGAAAATCTTCAATCATGTTCACATAACGCTGCGAATTAACAGTAACCGCCTGCTCCCTTTCATTTTCAAAAAAGTAAGGACCAATTATCC
Organism: Schistocerca serialis cubense; assembly: GCF_023864345.2. Classification (NCBI taxonomy): domain Eukaryota; kingdom Metazoa; phylum Arthropoda; class Insecta; order Orthoptera; family Acrididae; genus Schistocerca; species Schistocerca serialis. Next base: position 388,461,439 of record NC_064643.1, on the reverse strand, counting down.
CTACCTTAGAAACCCCACACCAAACCGTCACTTTGTCACTATGGAGAGGCCGTTGGTGTAGATCTCTTGGGTTAGTGTCGGCCCAGTAACGGCAATTTTGCTTGTTTACGTATCCGTTAATGTGAAAGTGAGCCTCGTCAGACATCATGATAATCAGGTTTACATCTTCCAATAACTCCAACATCTGTTGGCTAAACTGAAGCCTTTGAAGATGGTCTGTTGGGAGAATCTTCCGTACCAACAGGATTTTATAGGGGTGGAATTTCAGTTCTTCGTTAAGAATCCTTTGAAGGCTCCGACGTGACATTCCAAGAGCTTGAGCACGACGTCTCGTTGATCGACGTGGGCTCGCAGTGACATCGCGTCTCACACGCTCCACGTTCTCAGGCGTTGTTATTGTTGGCGGTCTAGGCGTCCATTTTGGAGCACATGAATCAGTAGTGCGGAAATTATGCACCCAACTCAATATCGTATCTCGCTTAGGAACACTACCGCGAGGTGGGATGTTGAAACGCCGGCGAAAGGCACGCGTCACAGCAACAATTGACTCGTTATTGCGTATGAACTCTTCCACTGCGAAAACACGATGCTCAACGGACCACGTAGCCATCGCGACTGACTGCCAGCCTGCAACTGAAACTTCCCGTCCCCCCCCACCACAGGACGAAGTCGCCGAACACCTGGCTCCCCCCCTCCAGACGTACAGTCCACTTCAAAACCACCCGATCCATCTGCGCCACCCTGTACTATCACCATTATTCTGTACCATCCAACAGAGAAAAATTATGAACTATAAAAGCTCCGCTAACTTCATTCAATAGACAACTCGATAAGATTTTTACTGCATCTCTCTCTCCCAATATACCGAAAACAAATACTGCCTGCTTGCCGGCATTGAGCACATGTGACGATTCTATTAAATATACAGGTATTGATCCATAGGAGTAGGCGGTCAGTGATCGAAGTCGCTTGCACAGAACAGTGTGAACTGTCAACGCCTGTATTTTAGGAGGAGGTGGATGATAGTATCCCACAGACTATACTGTCAATCGCAAGAGAAGCTCCCTGTGCTGTTATTTGAAACATTGTTTTTTTCTGCTGTAACAAGCTTTGTACGCTGTCATACATTTTGTTTTTACTGCCATGACTTCGAGGTCTGTGTCAGGTTCTAAACAGATATTAACACGTTCTGATCCTTTGTGTGTGACAGAAAACTAGGCATTGCACGGCGTAAATCATGTTGTTGCTGCTGATACCACAACACACACACACACACACACACACACAAACACACACACATGCGCGCACGCACGCACTGGATGATTTTAAATGAAAGACAATCACAACATAAGGAAACTGGAAACTGGAAGAGATTTTCAGCTTTGTGGAGCATTTTCAAACTGCTGTCTGAAGGTGATTGACGACCTCTACATTGAAACTCATGTGTCACAGTGACACGTGGCTCTGTGTTCCATTTCGGTTAATTCCTCATTTTGCAGTCACCTATGCAATCACTGTTTCTTTGCTAGCCATCCCCAGAAGGTGCTGCCCCTCCACCATGACTCTTTCTCCATCTCAAACAAATGGAGTCAGTCAGTCATTATGTGGTAATCAATAGCGTACCAATGGATGGATGGAATGGAAAAGACACCATCGATGTACTGTAATAATAATAATCGCAGTAGGTAATGTGAACAATTTTAGCAATTTTATAGTAATTTCAACACTGATCAATGATGCGACAGCAAGCTTTCTAATTTCAGTATCATCACTAAACCGCCCCTCCTCTATTTTGCGAGTACCACTGCGAATGTAGATAGATGACTGAGCAGTATGTCCATTCATTTTTAATTCATGAACATATACATCATCAAAGTATACCAGACAGCGATCTATGTACTTCTACCCCCTCGAGCGTAGTGTGGAAATTATGATCTTTCTCTATGGGGAGTCACAGGGTTTTCTTGCATTCTTTGGATAAAATTAGAGACTGAAATATCCCCTCGCACTGTCTTTGACCAACTTGCCCTACAGCACCACCACTGATTTAATCTGCAGCTGACCAGAAGTAGACCGCTACATTCTGCGTCTCGTGAATGGTGCATGTCGAGGAGGTTAGCACCCCTTATCATTGTATAGTAGTAGATTTGAAGGTGTTGTGAAGTTGTAGCAGACGCTTAGAAGAAAAAGAAACAGATAATCATTATACATGATGAAACTCCAAACGGATGAAGTTCGAAGCATTTTTTGTAAAACAATTACACTATCAACTCTAAAGTATTGTCCTAGTGTGTGGGATCAGTACCAGGGAGGTATTTGTAAGAGAGAACATAGACACATGCACTCCTAAGGCTACACCGTTCTGCACTTAAAACAGGCTACGATGTTGGCTCACATCAGTTTCTGACCTATTAGTTGTATGGAATGTAATGCTGTTAATATTCCCATGTAAGAAATACATTTCTAGTGCATGACATATGTCCTTCTTGCTGGTTTCTCTACAACAAACTATGTAACAAACTGTAAAATGAAAAAATTACTTCCTTAAAATATCGACTCTATGTGATACATGCACAATGTAACTTTCCAGAGATGTATAGCGTCAGATGTTCACATCTGATCAGGCTTCAGAAATTATACTATGCTCGCATCAGTCCTTTATAAAATGATCGTTATTAACGGAGCCTCTTATAAGGAAACAGATAAACGTATAGCAGAGGCGTTTGACGTGTGAAATTACATGTCATGCTATCATTAACTCTGTAAACAGGACGTCTGTCAAACAGATGTATACACGGGGACTGCCGTGTCTTACAATCACCTGTCGCTAACTTAGAATCACCTTAGTTATGAAACTGAAGTCTCGATTTTATACCCAAGATGTGACAGAAAAATGGAGTATGTCACATAAATCTTTGTTCGTTTCGAGGAATGTGTCGAAACAGGATGGTCACGTTTCATCACACATGAGATGGAAGTCCTCTGATGACCCAGACGTTTGCTATTAACGATCGCAAGTAGACAGTGCTCTAAGTCACACACAGAACACCCAGTTGTATACGAGTTGAAAGCAAACAACTGATGCATCCTGATGGAACAACGGTAAAATAATTGTCAAATGATCTGCAGCAACATCTCCCTCTCTCTCTAGAATGTATCATAAGTCTAAAATTAAATCATACTTCATTACAACTCCAGCATAACCGATCACTCCATCCACTCTCTGTCACCCTTTAACGCAGATGCAAGTAAGATTAGAGACAGATGGTTCTTTGTTTTCCTGGAAAGCGTCAAATACAGTAGTCAACTCGTGTGTATCACTGTTACCTCAATAGACATACAGCACAATGCTGCCTCAATGGAAAAAGGAGTGACTGTTTCCCTGGTTCCCAGCGATTCTATGTCAATGTTTTCTCGGATTGCTCTTGCTGTCGCGTACTTGTCCTCATGTACAAGAATCGTTGTGTGCCAATCAGAAGACACGCAAGTATCTCCTCGATTTCCCCGCATTTCAGTGTATTTTCCCTCAATTTATATGTATTTTCGTCATTTTTCGCAATTCTAACGATTTTTTATGTCACTTCTACCCATGCGATCATGACATAACTTCTCGTTCCGTGTTCTAAAATTACTTGTAAAGTTAGCACAGCTGCAATGCCTAGCGCAAATGCACAATTTTTCTGGTCGGGAGGCGTAGTATAGCACTGCACTTGATTGCATCCAGTCGCCTCCACCCACATATTCCACATGTGCAGTGCGTTTGCTCTGGCCTCTCTCTGGCTGACACGGGCTTCCGCAGCTGAGGTCATGGGCTGCGTTTATGGAGGCAGTTTCCTCTGCCGGCGCTGCAGTGCGGCAAGGTGATATGTGGGATGTATTTGATGATCTGTAGACCCCTTTTGCGGGGTTTAATTGTCAGTGCAATATGGCGGTTTGTACAACATAGTTTTACCGCTGAAAGTCTCGTGTGCAGAAAACAATGGCAGATGATGGTACCACACTCGCAGGAGCAGCAGTTTGATGGGCGAATTCAGTAAGAGACATTACGGATGGGCTATCTTGTTAGGACCATCAGGAGGAATGCATTCGGTCTTATTCTGGGCCATTTTCGTAAACAGGTTCTGTTAGGACAAGAATTTCCATGCAGACAAACTGAGACATCACGAAAGCTCCTGCAACAACAAAGGCGACCGTGAACTATTTCTGCAACACTTTACGATTTCCAGGAAGGGCTGTCTGTTATGATCGCTAGGAAGAATGCATCCTGTGAAACTTCCTGGCAGATTAAAACTGTGCGCCAGACCGAGACACGAACTCGGGACCTTTGCCTTTCACGGGCAAGTGCTCTACCATGTGAGCTACGCAAGCATGACTCACGCCCTGTCCTCACAGCTTTACTTGTGCCAGTACGTCGTCTCCAGCTTCTGTAAAGTTTAGAAGGTAGGAGACGAGATACTGGCAGAAGTAAAGCTGTGAGGACAGGGCGTGAGTCGTGCTTGGGTTGGTCAGATGGTAGAGCACTTGTCCGCGAAAGACAAAGGTCCCGAGTTCGAGTCTCGGTCGGGCACATAGTTTTAATCTGCCAGGAAGTTTCGTATCAGCGCAAACTTCGCTGTAGAGTGAAAATCTCATTCTGGAATGCATCCTATGTTATTCTGGGGAGCATTGCAGAAGATTTCTATAGTGCATCCAGAGGGAGACTTGGCTGTTATTTACACAGACACGTGATGTCAGTATAACACTGACAATCTTTCAGCTGCTCCTGCAAATGTGAGCTGCTATGAAAACATCTTGCTGAGGGTGGTCCACTATGTGAAAATTTCGCTGGACCACAGGTACAAAGGCTATGCGTCACTGCGCCAGCAACAGTGCCTAGGCGAACATGTGTTTGGACAGGTATTTCTAAGGTGTCAAGTATGAAAAGGATGCCACCGCCTCATCCTTGTGGGACCCGAACTAACACATGACGGCCGCATTTCACAGGGACTGCTGCTGCATCCCGACTCCTTCTAACATGTGCGGTGGCGTTCTGTGCCGCCCAGTGGACGGGGGACGGCGGGCGGTGCGTGCTTCACGATCGAGAGATTTTTAACTGTTTAATTACATGTGATGTGTTTCATGATGGTATTCCTTGTGCAAATGGAATAAAAAAGAATGTGGATCGATTTAATTACTTCTTACAAGACCTGCATAATCCGAAACAGCAGATAACGATGAGCAAGAGAAATCCAACCCCCGGTAACAGATTTTTTAATGTAAATAAACAATGTACCCTTGAATTTCCCGTCATGAGATCCTTACTCTCCACTGCAGAGCCGCCAATTTCCGCATAGGAGGGGAGGGGGAGAGGGGAGGGGGAGAGGGGAGGGAGATAGTGAGGGGGATGGGGTAGTGGGGAGGGGGGCATCGATTCCCTGAAAAATTCTTTAAATAAATAAATAAACTACATTCTGTACACTGCCCTGAATCCCATAAATTGTTTAAATAAACAACATTCTACACATTGTCTAAATTGTCTAAGCAATATTCCATACACTGCAATCGATTTCCAAACAAATTCTTTAACAAAATAAAAAAACTATGTTCCATACACTGTCAAAAATAATTAAACAATATTCTATACATTGTCTAAATTGTTTAAGCAATATTGCATGCACTGCAATCGAATTCCCTCCAAATGACCTATTAACTGAGTCTTTTTCCCACCAGTTTGCGAGAGGGAGGGTGGGAGGGGAGCTGGTTTACCAGAGGGTGTGAGGTTAATTAATTGATCAATTTAATTAAGTTGTCAATCTAATTGAGAAGAGTGAGAGGGACTGTTCCAATAACTCAGACCTGAAAGTGTATCTGAAGCAGCGAGGGGGCAGGGTGTGTTGGAGGTTTCCTGAGGGGTGGAGGGGAGGGGGTCTGGGAACAATAGGTTAAGGACCTCCAATCAAAAGGAGGGATTATTTTAGCAGAACAATAGGTTAAGGACCTGTCAATCAAAGGAGAACAATAGGCTAATGACCTGTCAATCGAAGGAGAACAATAGATTTGCCCCTCAGTACATAGTTGCTCCTGATGTCGGCAGCCTGCACTAACAAAAGGCGCTAGTGTCTTTGTTGCCCCACTACTACTGTCCCACTAATCACTTTAATGCAGACTGGTCTGTTACAACTTTAAATTGTCTACCATACCAATAACATTGGAGATACAGGGTGAGTCTTGCCCTGCGTATAACAATTTATTACAGAATAACTGTTTGACATAATAATTTACATTTGATTCTGTCACATAGGTTATTGTTACTAGTTTTTTTTTAAGACCACTTACGTAGCAAATCTCAATGTGTGCTCCCTTGATAGCTCAGAGAATTTTGAGGCAGTATTCCAGTTCCCACCAGGTGTTTCGTAACATGTTTTCTGTCACAGTACCCACAGCAGCTTGAATCCTAGCTGTCAGTTCATCGACGTCAGCAACTGGTGTGGTGAAGACTCTGTTCTTGACATAGCCCCAGAAAAAAAGTCAAGGGATGTAATGTCTGGAGCGGGGTGGCCAGGGTGTTGGACCGTTCCCTCTAATCCACCAATCTGGAAATGTTTCATCCAGGAAATCATGCACTATCAAAGCCCAGTGGGGGGGGGGGGGGGGGGGGTGGGGGTGGGATGCTCCATCTAGCTGGAAAATTATCCATGGTTGATATTCTTATAACTGTGGGGCAATGAACTGTTGCAAAACGTCTAAGTAAATATTAGCGGTAATGGATTTTTCCACGAAGAAAAACGGTCCAAGAACCTTGATATGCATGAGGCTGCACCAAACATTCACTTTTTTTCTGTTTTGCTGTAACTGTACAGTAGCATGTGGACTCTCTGAACCCCATATATGGACATTATGCCTATTTACCATTCCACTGACATGAAAGGTGGATTCATCGGTAAATCATATGCGATTTAAGTAATCGTTAGTGCCTTCAATCCTGTTGAGAATCTCAGTTGCAAATTCAGCACGTGTCAGCAAATCATTCGATTTCATGAAGACTCTTCACCACACTTGCTTGCAGTATTTGACGTTTACGTGATGCTTGACGAGTTGATTTAGACGGACTCTGGTGAAACGATCGCCGAACACGATCAACAGTTGCATCACTCACACGAGGCCTGCCACTTCGAGGACGATCTTCAACGCTGCCTGTTTCGTTAAACTTTGCATACCTTCTTTTTATTGATTTAATGCTAGGAGGACTGCGTCCATAAGAAGCCTGAAATTTACACTGAACACTGATGGGCGATTTAGTTTCGTGAAACCAAAGCACACATTGTGCTTTTTCCTGCTTCGACGCCATTTCGCCAGCAAATAAAGTCACCTAACAGACGGCGTCGGTGTTGTGGGGTAATAGCGCCATCTATTGGTCACAACAACTAGTAACACTAGCCTATGTAACGGCATCAAATGTAACTTATTATGTCAAACGTTTATGCTGTTATAAATTTTTATAATCAGGGCAAGGCTTTGTGCTTACCCTGTATATCACACTGTATATAGCACCCAAAATTTCTTTTTCCGTGCTAGAATAATTCTGCTCTGCTTTACTCAGCTGTCTCAATGTATATGCCACTACATGTCTTTGTCATTCACATCTTGGGAAAAAAAAGTCAACTCGCCAGAAAGCACACAGGGCATGATACAATAAATTCCTTAATATAATCTGGAAATCTAATACTGGAATTACGATTAATGCCTGCTTCAAATTCTGAAATGTGTTTTCGCAATAAGTTGACCACTGAAATTTTGCTCCTCTTCTTAACAAACAATTCAAGATACAGCAAATTCCTTAACTAATTTCCTACAACAGATACGAAGTTGAAGGAATGACTGAAGCTGCTTTGTTCTCTGTGGAAAGAGCTCATCAATTGACCACAGAGAAACATTAACTCAGTCAGGATTGAACTTATACATCAGCCACTCTAAGCTTTCATCTCTGAGGGAGTAGTCTAAATGGTGGTAATCAATCAGGACAGCCCACAAATTGTGATTAGCTCTTTCAACTAACCATGGATTTGGACAGCAAGGACTGGTTGTGAGAGTCTAATTCCTAGACCAAAACAGAAACTGCATAAACGTTCTGGATGTGAACACACATTATCCGAAACCAGGGCCTGCCAAGGACTAAAGATGCCAAATATCCTCCTCACCCTAGTGTATTACCTCCTTCACCTTCTCATTCCATAAATGAAACAGCCAAGAAAACCTACTAAAGGCATCCATGTGCACCAAACTATTTGCTTCTTGATCGTGAGTGTGAAAATGGTCCCGTGAAGTCTACATATAATTTCTCTAATTGCTTCTCTGCAAGTTTGAACAACAACATCCCCTCTTTAATATCCTATGGCACTTTAATTATGGAACATGTTTTACATGTCCCCAGAATAGTCCTAATAACTACATTCAGCCATTTCCAAACCATCTCGTCTCTGATCTTCACATGGACCTTTTACACCCCTAACTGTCCACCAACTAGCAGCTGATGGCAATAGCCGAATAACGTGGGAACCAGTCCCACCAAAACAATTAAGTTGGTGGTTGCCTCTAGCACACAATGTATTACACCACTCTTGAAAGTGTATGGTTACACCGCATCCGCTATGGTCAGCTAATTCCTAACAGGACACAAAAAGCATCCTCATCCTGAAGCCTTAAATAATGCTGGTAATTCTCCTAATATAGGATTAGGATGAATCTAGTTTTCTTGTTCTCCTGATATCTGAGTTCCATCATCCCACAAGATCCCCCTTGAACAGTCTACTCAGTGTGTCAGTGATCACGTTTTCAGTTCCCTTCACATGCTTTATTTTAGATTGAAACATTAATATCCAGGATGATCGTTGAGCTGTTATTTCAGTGCACCTAGGTCTCACTAACACCAGCTCAAACCCTGACTGTTGGTCTCGATTTGAAATGGACTATGTTTTAGGTAGAACCGAAACTTCTCTAGTACAAATAATACACCCAAGGCCTCTAGCTCATAAACTTAATACTTTTTTCTAATAGCGGCAATCGCCTTTAACATACAATACCAGCTGCCCACCTTCTAGGTGTTCCTATAGAAGCATGGCTGCCACCTCCAAGAGAGATGCGTCTCTCTGGACAATGAATGGCTTCTCAAAATCGGAAACTGCCAATAAGGGATGATTGTTGCTACCAGTCACGAATTCTAAAATACCAGTGCCACTGTCAGTGTGGAAATTTGCCTTGCCTTTTGCTGCATATGTTTGCACAGTACTGCTGAGTCGCTGTTTCAGCAAGCTAACCTGCCCCAGAACATTGCAGTGTTCTTGTTGAGTTATTATATGCTTGCCTGTTGCCATCACTGCTACAATACACCGCACAGGTTCGCACTAATACGCCCGTTAATGTTTGGTGTGTTACACTACTTTCACCTGATTAACCATGTCTTAAATGCAGTTGAAAATCACACGAAAATGCCAGGGTTATTCTTAAACCTAACAAACGCATTTAATGTGGTTAATTATTCTGTGTTTCTGAGAAAGCTTGAACTATATACTGTAGAAAGCGCGCCAAATATGCGGATTAAACCGTTAGGGTCATGTATTTTGCTCATGTATATTCATTACTGTGGTTTGAGGGAATGAACACCTGACAAAAACAGTTTTCAGGAAACAAAAGGCAATTATAAGGACAATGAAACAAACAAGCAACAGAAAATCATTAAAACTTTTCTTTAAAGATTTAAGAATCTTACAATTTCCGTTTGTTTATGTACTGGAAATTGTTATTCACGTCAAGAAAGGTATAGGCCTACTGAGAAAAGAATACGTTTTTTCTGAAAACAAAGTTGTCTGTGATAATATAACTGGGTCAGTGACATAGATGTTAGTCATTGCAACACCACATTCTGCCGGAATGGTATATATCATGCAGGAACAAAACTATACAACAGATCTGGGTACAGATGAATAAAATCTCTTTCTGAAATATAATACACCTTTAAAAAATCTTACATCCTGGGTTGTATGAATAAAAACGAGAACATTCTCCAGAGTTGATACTCAGAGCAAAAGAACATTCTCAAAGAAAGTTCTCAGTTTCGTATGAATAAAAACTAGGAAGCATAATCTCTGACACTGGAGTACTTTCTCTCTACCTCCCCTCCTTACTGAGTAAGTTCTCAGCAAATAGATTAAAATCCAACATCTTTGGTTCTCAGTTTGTTTCGTTTGCGTGTGTTTTGTGTTAGCGAAAGTTTTGTCAAGTTATTTCTGTGCCGAAATGGAAGACTCAGAATTAGGCTTTGTCAACATTATTAAAGATTACCCCGCAATCATCAGTAAATCACAAACTCCGGCCGCAAGAAGAGAGAAAGCGGATTGTATTAAAGAAATACAACACCGTTATATCGTTAATTTCGGGAAAGAAATAACGGACGGGCAGATAATGAAATCTTGTATCAAGGCGAAAACGGATGTGAATAAGACGGGAAACATTGAGATTTCCCTGAAAAATTGGGAGCAGATATTTTTAAAGTTTTTGGACGGAGATGACTGCAACCCAACTATCGACAGAGTTCCTGGTAAGTCCCATACTTTCCGATTTTTTAATTACGCGCTTAATGCTTTGAAATTGTGATTCAGACAAATACTTATTTTTAACATGTGAAAATGAAACAATGTTTGGTAAATTTCGTCTACTATATCGCCACTTTTCAGTAAAAGTATCACAGTGTACTATGCATGAAATTGGACGAATCTCTCCCACATTTCTGCGTAAACCTGTTTGGTATATTTACTAACTAGAAACTGAATCCTGACACACTACTATTACCTTTTTTTAAATTTTCATTAGGAGCTTGTGCAGTAGGTGGTGATTCCACCTCTGTCATCACTTCACCAAGGAATTAGGACATAGCTGACACAGACTGCATGTATGAACAAGAGTCAATTTTGCAGCTACCACTAATTGTTCCAGCCGACCATATGGATCTGGTGGGCCCCGAAGTCGTCATACCTTCACAATCGCCTGCTTCGGGGCATGAGAGTGTGCATAAACGTCGGAGATTAAGCATGGAAACAGATGAGACACGTCGTTTGTCTATTCCAGAGCTGCAAAGGCGGGTGCTATTGTATCAATTGGACATACTCAAATGAAAGCAGCAGAAATTGATGCGCGAAGAAGATAAACAATAAAACAAATTGTGTAGTGTCTTATTTACATAACGAATTTTATTAATAAAAACATATTTTTAAAGTGAATGTTCATTTTCATTCCTCATTTACCAAATTCCATATCCTCTTACAAAAATTATTCTGTACAAATGTCTTTTCAATGAAACAATAAGAGTAATATAATCCAATCTGAAATGTTAAAAAAGTGTATGCACTTATATTGTTGTGTCTGGCCAGTATCTTCACCATATCATTGAAACAATTTCTCGTATAGTAAAGCAAAAAGAGTAACTTGTTTTACTGTAGCATCTGCCAAATACCTTCACCACTAATTTTTGGTACAGTAAAGCAAAAAGAGTAAGTTGTTTCTATTTTAAATGCTGCAGGTAAGACAGTTGTGCTCTTATTTACTGTAGCACCTGGCAAATATCTTCACCACATCCTTGAAACAATTTCTGGTAAAGTAAAGCAAAGAGAGTAACTTGTTTGTATTTTAAATGCTGCAGGTTAGACAGTAGTGCACTTTATTTACTGTAGCACCTGGCAAATATCTTCACCACATCCTTGAAACAATTTCTGGTAAAGTAAAGAAAAAAGAGTAATTATTTGTATTTTAAATGCTGCGGGTTAGACAGTTGTGCACTTTATTTACTGTAGCACCTGGCAAATATCTTCACCACATCCTTGAAACAATTTCTGGTAAAGTAAAGCAAAGAGAATAACTTGTTTGTATTTTAAATGCTGCAGGTTAGACAGTTGTGCACTTATTCACTGTAGCATGTGGCAAATACCTTCACCACATCCTTGGAAAAATTTTGGTAAAGTAAAATAAAAACTTGTGCCATCAATCTGCTGAAGTTACAGTACAGAAATTACATTAAGGTTCCAGCAGTTCATGTTAACCTGTTGTGTCCAAAGCTATTTACAGTAGTATCTCTGTTCCAGTTTGAATAGTTACATGTTAAACAATTTTTGTTGAAAGTAAAATCGATTATAGATAATGAAAAAAAAAACACTAAACAGCATTTTATTGCGTAACATAAGAGCACTGTGCTTTATTTTCATGAGGGAATAATTACTGTAATTACAAAAAATATCAAATTGGGTTTAATTATTCAATGTTTGGCCAGACACCCATACATTACAGTTGTCGTATTACATTTACAATTTCCCTTCTCCTATTTGTTCCACGTACACGTACGTTTGCTGCTTCCTCTTCTCCAAGTACTGGAAGATTGTTGTCGTCATCACTAGGTGCCTCAAAATCCTCATCACCTACATGTTTTGCTACGTTGTGCAAAACAAAACAGGCTACTATCACATTGGGGATTTTTGTTTGGGCAAGCCTTATTTTATTTTGCAGAATTGGGAAACGCCTTTTCACCTGTCCAAAGCACCGTTCGATTATCACCCTTTCCTTAGAGTGAAGTCTGTTGTATGCCCTCTCATCAGGTGTTTCTGGATTTTGAAATGGTGTCATTAACCACGGTGCAATGACATATCCTTTGTCTCCTAAAATTATGGCGTTGCACTGGTTCTCACGCAATATACGATAGACATCGGAGTTTCTCCATATCCTAGCGTCATGTACAGACCATGGCCATGAAGCATCAACACTCGTAAACATTTCACTGTTGTCACACGTCGCCTGCACGTTTATAGATGGAAAGCCCTTTCGATTGACGTATTCGTCTCCATGTGAAGAAGGTTTCATTACAGGTATGTGAGTGCAGTCTAGGGCCCCTACCGCACATGGAAACTTGTATCTCGATTGCCATTTAACTTTCGCTGTTTCTAGTTCGTTAATATTTCTCGGAAATCTGATCCACAACGGTGCTTTCCTGTTGACCTGTTGCAGAACATACGAAAATGTTAGTGATACTGTAGTCTGGTGTACTCCCAAATCTTCTCCCACACTTGTCTGAAAGCCTGGATCCGCTAAATAGCGCAAAAATATTTTCATTTTGCATTCATTGGAAAGGGCGCCTCCTCTTCTTTCGTGATTTTCCGGAAGAAAGTGATTCGCCAGCCAATTAATGTTTTGACTGTTAAATCTATACAAACTTCTACAGTTCCTTTCTTCTGTGTTCCTGCGTACTATGTATATCTTTTTTTGCCTTTCAAGAAACAAATTCCGCCATTTTCGCTAAAAACACTGGGTAACGCTTAATCACAACACAACACAACTCACTCAGCTCGAAGTATGCTAAGGAGCTCACTCACATAAACAGAGAATGTTCTCCGCTTGTGAGAAACTTCTTTGGCTTTATTCATACGAAATCGGAGAATATACTTTGCTTTGAGCAAAGTATATTCTCAGACTCGCTTTATTCATGCCAACCAGACAACTTTCTCCGAACATCTGAGTATAAAGTATATTCTCTGTTTTATTCATACGACTCCCTATCTACTGCAAAACTGTTCTTAATCAATCTCACATGTGTAAGGTCTCCTGGTCGATGTTGAAATAATCGTGCTGGGAGGCAGCCCAACTGCTAACACAAAGTGTATGGGTCAGTATGAAATTTACGTAATGAGAGATAATTACTACTTGCACTACTGAAATTAAGGCATGTATTCTTGTTGAAACTAAATTTGGTGCCATAAACAGTCTTCCTCGCAGGCGTAAGAAGAATACAATGCAACATACCAATACTGAAGTCACACAAATCGTATTTTGCAGCAAACTTGGTGCTTAACAAAAAGTCAGTTGTTCGATTATTACACATAACTATATTTAATAGAAGTCACTATCAAATTACGCAGACATCACTAATTTACTTCTATTTTTTTGTAGTTGCCGATCATACAGTCCGTCCACTGAAACATGATGATTAACACATAGATATTTTTAGATGTCTTGCAGGATGGAAGAAATTACTGCTTCTTTTTATGATTGTAGGCGATATTCATGCTTGTAAACGAATATTAGCGTAATAAATAAAAATATTCTTGCGGTTATGATTACTCTAAATATAAGTACACAATATGATCAAAAGTATCCGGATACCTGGCTGAAAATGACTTACAAATTCATGGCGCCCTCCATGGGTAATGCTGGAATTCAATATGGTGTTGGCCCACCCTTAACCTTGATGATAGCTCCCACTCTCGCAGGCATACATTCAGTCAGGTGCTGGAAGGTTTCTTGGGTAATGGCAGCACATTCTTCACGGAGTGCTGCACTGAGGAGAGGTATCTACGTCGGTCGGTGAGGCCTGGCACGAAATCGGAGTTCCAAAACATCCCAAAGGTGTTCTATAGAATTCAGGTCAGTTCTCTGTGCAGGCCAGTCCATAACAGGGATGTTATTGTCGTGTAACCACTCTGCCACAGGACGTGCATTATGAACAGGTGCTTGATTGTGTTAAAAGATGCAATCGTCATCCTTGAATTGCTCTTCAACAATGGGAAGCAAGAAAGTGCTTAAAACATCAATGTAGGACTGTGCTGTGATAGTGCCACGCAAATCAACAAGGGGTGCAAGCCCCCTTCATGAAAAACATGACCACACCATAACACCACCTCCTCTGAAATTTTACTGTTGGCAGTACACACGCTGGCAGATGACGTTCACTGGGCATTAGCCATACCCACACCCTGCCATCGGATCGCCACATTGTGTATCGTGATTCGTCACTCTACACAACGTTATTCTAGTGTTCAATCGTCCAATGTTTACACTCTTTACACCAATCGAGGCGTCGTTTGGTGTTTACTGGTGCCTATGTGTGGCTTATGAGTAGTCGCTCAAGCATGAAATCCAAGTTTTCTCACCTCCTGCCTAACTGTTGTAGTACTTGCAGTGGATACTGATGCAGTTTGGAATTTCTGTGTGATGGTCTGGATAGCTGTCTGCCTACTACACATTACGACCCTCTTCAACTGTCGGAAGTCTCTGTCAGTCAACAGACGAGATTGGCCTGTACACTTCTGTGCTGTACGTGTCTCCTCGGGTTTCCACTTCACTATCGCATCGGAAACAGTGGACATAGGGATGTTTAGGAACGTGGAAATCTCGCATACAGACGTATGGCACAAGTGACACCCAATGACTTGACCACATTTGAGGTCCGTGAGTTCTGTGGAGCGTCTCATTCTGCTCTCTCACGATGTCTACATGACTACTGAGCTCGCTGATATGGAGTTCCTGGCAGTAGGTGGCAGCACATATGAAAAACATATGTTTTTGGGGGTGTCCGGATACTTTGGATAACATAGTGTATTTTATTGCATTTTTATCATGGATAGCACTTACTACTACACTGGTGACTGCATTGCACAGACTGAAAGACATCCTAGTGAACTTGAATAGATCGAAAGGTGTTGTCACCCCTGTCTTGGGATACCTTCTATGGCAGCAGGGACCTGATAATACGCCCGGACTAGATCAGTAGTGGAAAAAATAGTCTTACCATGAACACTGGCAGAGAAGTCTCCTATATGTGGTACTGGGTACCAATCTGGGATGGTCCTCGCATTGAGCTGTCGGTAATCGCCACATGGACGCCATCCGTTCTTCTTCTTTGGTACCACATGGATTGGGGCTGCCCAACTGCTACTCGAAACCCTGCAAATGCCCATTGACAGCATGCTGTGGAATTCCTGCTTCACCACTGGCAACTTCTCTGGTGTGAAACGTCTAGGCCTAGTGTGAGATGGCGGGCCTGGCGTGGTCAAAATTTGATGTGCCGTTGTGTGGTTAACTGGCGGGAGAGTAGGCGATTGCTGCATGATTTCGGAAAATTCCTTTAGTAATCGTTTGTATGGTATATCTCCTGCTACTGTACGTACCGTCATTGGAGTGATGCAACACACCTTCCCTGGAGTATGCAGGTTTGTAGCGGACTCGATCAGCTGCTTGCGTCAAAGGTCAGATCATGAAAGGATAAAAAAATCAGCTCCTATGATAGGCTGCGATATATCCGCTACAGTGAAGCCCCGCTCACATCTACGGCGCAGTCCCAGGTTTATTTATTTATTTACGTCCTGAATCTTTGTGGTAGATATACCATACCTTAGGTTAACCAACAATGTGATTTGAGCATATGTTTTAATCTTAGAGATGTTAGTGGCAAACAGACAAGAATCGTCACAGCTCTAGCATGGTACACGAGTTACCGGATACACGGACACTTCTGCCCAAGTGTTCACTACGTATTATACTTTCGTGTTGTGGTCTGTGACAAAAAGTCGACATGATTTACCGGTATGAGTAGTTGTTGCTGCTACGTTTTCCGTGTCATGTTTCCACTTGCATGGAAGTGTACGCTTTCGCGTGTCCTAGCCTAATTTCTTGTGGCACCAACACAAGTTTTGTGCCAATCAGGACAACCAAATATTGCGCAGCTCGCTGTGTTGCTGGACAGTGTACGCAAACGGTGCAAAATTTGTGACAGGGTTCGATCACTGAGCTCCTCAGTCTGTAAAAGCTTCTCTAACCGCTTCGATTACGACTGTGATAGGTGCGTCACTAGCTTGTTCTTGCCGACCGCGGTATCCGTGCAGTTCTAGGCGTTTCAGTCCAGAACCGCGAGCCTGCTATGTCGCAGGTTCGAATCCTGCCTCGGGCATGGATGTGTGTGATGTCCTTAGGTTAGTTAGGTCTAAGTAGCTCTAGGGGACAGATGACCTTAGATGTTAAGTCCCATAGTGCTCGAGACATTTGAACCATTTTTAGCGTGTTCTTAATTGACGCATACCATTCCATGTTGATTGGTGCAGCAAGAATATCCTGCACCTCAGTAGGTAAGTACTCTATTAGTGCTGCGACTACATAGCAATGCTTCGTTTCGTCTGCTGATATCTGTGCAAGGACTAACTGGGTTTCAAGCTGAGCAAACCATAACACTGGGTTATTTTGCCAGAATAGAGGGTGTTTAATTGTAACCCTGTTAACTGTGCTGTTTGTAACTGGCTCTATGGTGACTGGCGGATTATCTATTTTCGTGAGAGAACGAGCGAGCCCGTCAGCTGCACCACCATTGCAATTTTATAGTGGAGGTAGGCCAATAATAATAAATAATAATAATAAATGATAATAAATGATAATGAATTATAATAAATGCTAATGAATGATAATAAAGACAAGCACGGTTTTGCAGCCATTATCCTGTTGGAATTTGAATTTGGGGAAATTTTCTAGTGAAGGTAGGCCAATAATAAAAAACAATAAATGATATTGAATGATAATAAATGATAATGAATAATAATGAATAATATTAAAGACAAATAGAGTTTTGCAGCCATGATCCTGTTTGAATTTGAATTTGGCGCCAATTTTTTCTGGAGGGTTAGTGGACATAGCACAATCGACCTATTTTCCCACCAAAACTCAAATTTCGCGCCGATTTTCTGGGGGTTCGGTTAGTGGAGGTAGCCCAATTGGCCTATTTTCCCCTCCAGAATCCGTCATCTTGAATAACGTCACAGCAGTACTCTCTGGTGGCAGGGGGATAAACTAACACAGTTGGACTCCGGACCTTTTAGTGAACACACATGCATGGTATAAATAATAATCATAAAAAATAAATGACAATAAATAATAATAATGATAATAAGAAAGACAAGTACGGTTTTGCAGCTATTATCCTGTTGGAATTTGAATTTAGCGCCAATCTGGATGGTTAGCTTAGTGGACTTAGAACAAATTGACCTATTTTCCAGTCAAAATTCGAATTTCCCGCCATTTTTATGGGGGTTAGGTTAGTGGACATAGCACAATTGACCTATTATCCCGCCAAAATCCGCTTTCTTGAATGACATCATGCACTGTTGCCTTGTCTACACGCCGCCATCTTGGATGATGTCATCGCCACCATCTTGAATAAATTTGGCATCAATGCAGAGTGTTCCCATACACAGGTAATCCCACTACTAATGAGCGACCGTATTTTTCCAACGTTGTAGCCGAATATCTTGCGAAAATCAACGTGAAGTGCATCCCTCACCCTCCCTATAGTCTGCATTTAGCCCCATGTGACTTTTTCTATACCCTAACATGAAGAAAAGCCTTCATGGGAGGCATTATCAATCATGAGAAGCAGTGGTGAAGGCTACGGAGGCGATTTTGAAGGATATCTAAAGAAAAACGGTTTCTAGTATGTATTTGAAGACTGGTAGAAACACTGGGACAAGTGTGTCGCATTCATGGGAGACTACTTTGAGAATGACTATCAAAATCATGAGGATGAGTATAGGTATGTTGTCAAAACAAATTATGATTATTCTTTAATGAGCAGGCCTCGTACATGTGCATACTTAAAAAGCAGGTCTGTAAGTTCCTGTTGCTCCTGTTCCTTTAAGGTGCTGTACTAACTTACCTTTTGCTCTCCCATATCATATGCTTACATCTGATCCTGGCACTTGTTGATTATAGTGAGTGTTTACAAATAATACAGTAGGAAATACAAATTAAACTGTCACATCAGACCCCTCCTTCTGCTTGACCTTCTTGTCTGACGTTTCTATTAAATCGTCAAAAAGTACTTGTTCATTTACAATGAAGTAGCATTTACCACTTTCTATGTCAGTTTGATCTTATAAGTTCTAAATGTGTCCGTCCCAATCAAACAATTTACTATTAATTTGTCAACGATGAGGAAATTACATTTGACAGTAAATTGTCCTATTTTAATGGAATAAGTGCTTCTAACTTATCTACTTTTGATTTGTTTCCAGTGGCCGTCTGTATTCTACTATTTTCCACTGGGAACGTGGGAATTTTACCTCTTTTCTTTAACTCTTGGAATAATTTGGTTGACATTAAGTTAGTCGTTGCACCGATGTCTACAACTAAGTGTACTTCCATGTCAAATGAAGTTGTCTTCGTAACTGCTGTACTTGCTCTTCATACAAGTTTTCCTGAACTTTCTCCTCATGTTGGTATAAATTATCTTTCATGTCACCTTGTTCGTCGTATCTGACAAAACGTGTTTATAAGAGTATTGTCCCCACTCCGTACCTGGTCAGCTGTGTAGGATCACACTGCGACCAGTCAAAATTTTCTGCTGGTGACCAGAGTAATTTCAGCGAGCTGTACAGTGTATGTTGTGTTACGCCAATTCATATCATTGGCTGCATGTCACCTATTTTCGCGCGAATTCTTGTTGATAGTAGCGAAATTATAGTTCGCGCTATTGTGTTGTCCAAAGGCTGGCTGTGGCACAGCGCGCGGCATTTGATCGTTGCTGACCGCTAGCCACTACATCGGCTGGCTGTTACCACTTATGGATGGCAGATAGCCTTGTACTGGCGGACCGTAGTTCGCTTGCCTGTTGTAATGGATCCTGTTGTTCTGATAATCTCGTTTAAATCTTTCGTTTTTCCCATTTCCATTACCATATCCATTCCCTTTTTGTATGTACTGTGTCGGATATGGTTGCCATGCCTGTTGCATAGTAACACAGGTTGGTTTCCAAAGATGGGTTGAGGTGATTGTTTATCTGCCGCTTTATGTTGCCACGGTGCCTCTTCATAAATAAGTTCAATGGATTCCAAAACTGACAAATGGTACTCAGTGTTGTGGTCTGGTGTGGTTGATAATTTTTTCCTTATGTGTGGCGGAAGCCAGCAGCTCTTTCATATCTTCAATGCATCCACCTGTGATGTGGGATTGGTCAAATATCTGGTTCAATTTAAATAGTTTTCGAAATAACCCTGCAAGCTACAATGCTTACTATTAAATGGAGCCAGGTTAAAGACTTCACGCCTTAATATCTCTTGAACCCTTTCGACAAGTTCTTGTGTAAGAAAGCACGTTCAAATTGCTCATAACTGTGACAGTGTTGTGTCGTTTCAGTGGCCCACAAAAGAATGTCAGCTGGAGTGTAACCAACAACAAAAAAAAAAAAAATGGTTCAAATGGCTCTGAGCACTATGGGTCTTAACATCAATGGTCATCAGTCCCCTAGAACTTAGAACTACTTAAACCTAACTAACCTAGAGACATCACAGAACACCCAGTCATCACGAGGCAGAGAACATCCCTGACCCCGCCGGGAATCGAACCTGGGAACCCGGGCGCGGGAAGCGACCAACAACAAATCTTATCTTCTGAGCCTCTGTCCGGTTATTCAGAAATACGTTGCGGAACCCACTGATAAAAACTACCTGGTTCATCCGCCTTCCATCTGTCGAATACGTGGGAAACTGTCTATGTCCAAGCAATCCTTCAAAAGCAAAGATGGATGTTACACATGAGGCATTATCAGACGTCAGTGTACTGTTACAAGTGTGCAGAGCAATGTGTGGCAATTGTGGATAAGTTGTAAGTATTGCTGTAGGTAAATTTTACAATCTTCACTTGTGCTCGCTAACTGACTTGTGACAAGATGTGGATAACTATTACATGCATCTGTCTTGGGCACAGGTAATTAAATTTTAGTAACCGAACCTATTTCATTTGATGATTCAGTTCCCCTTTTCTTCACGGCCCCATCTACCATGTCTACATATTATACTCTGCATTCAGATACTATCTTCTGCACATATGTACTACTTTGATCTAAGGTACCTGCTTCTGCTCTTTTGGTTATATCGCCTAAATTTTTCCCTACCTGAATTCTTTCCTTTTTGGCACATTCAGATGACAATTCCAGTCTTTCTACTCTTAATGGTAGCTCCTCTACCGCCAATGGTAAACCTTTATAGTCCTTGTGTAAGTTGTTGGCAGTAGCGGTTAGTTTTTTTTTTTTAGTAATACACATTTGGTTTTGATTTGATCTTATACTGTTATTTGTGTCCATGATTTTCTTTAATTCACTCTCTATGTGTTCTTGATTGTCACTAACGGATCCTATCTTTTTGTTCAAAACATCAATATGTTCTTTAACGTCAGAAATAACCTCCTGTTTTAATTGTTTCTTTTAAATTTACAGATATCTCTCTGTCTACATTTTCTGTCAGATCATTAAACTTTTGTGTGACAGAGTTTTGGAAATCTTCCAACACCCGCTTTTGTTCTATTTTGAAATTTTAAACACTTGTGACAAGTCATTACATTTTGTGTTCAAGTTACTAAGCTGCTCTGTCGCTGTATTGAATTTCGTGTTCATATCATGGAATTTCGTATTCACAGTTTTCAGTAATTGCTGTAACAGTTCATTGGTGGTACTATTATCGTTGCTATCAGCTGTACTTTGCATATTAATGTTCGGATTACCGATAATCGGTTTCCATCCAAAGTTGTCGCTGTTTCACGTTTCTTCTTTTTCGTTCAGCAGCGATATATCGCTTCAGATGCGTGAAACAGTCTCATCAATAGTCATTATGGAATAGTCATATTTTGTCTGTGTATCTGTCATGGATGTAGAATTATTTTTACCTCCATGGTATCAGTGCTGTCATTTGTTACATCTGTGAACTTATCTCTGATTTATGGCGGCTTTCTGCTAGCCGCGCGGTTGGCGCTTCGTTTTCATTATCTGTTCGTGCAAATCGCCGTCATCTTGACCGATTGCAGCTTCTATATTACGGTCAACAATGGGTAAGTTTTAGACTGCCATTTTGATGGTGCTATCAACTACCAAAATATTAATAAAAGCCAGTAGGAAAATTTATGCAAATAAATATTTCACCTGAAACCTGAAGTTTCCTATGAAATCGCGATTCGATAAATTCCTGTAAATTTGGCGAAAAGTATTACAAACAAAATTGAAATTTTCGTAATGATTCACGCTATACTGATGAGTCAAAGTTTGGTATGATTTTTGAGTCCTTTCGATTAATAAATTGCCTAATAAGGAAACGGAGAGGCCAATAGGAAAGAAAGCTAATACAACAAGAGACGCGCTAGTAAGCATAATCATGCAAGCTATTGCTCAGATATTCTACCTTCTCTGCGTAGTCAAGCAGCTCACTTACATCTCCCATTAGTGGATAAATTGGTCTTTTTAATTCTCTGCTTCTCCTTTTCATATAATATTGCTTTTGTTGCACTCATACTAATACAATAAGACAATAGACAAAAACTAGTTTTTCTGTTACACAATAATAACAAAAGTTTTGTGTATCTTCATTTAATATTCGCTAGAAAAATCTTTTCGTATTTAGCTATTACTTAGTCCTGGAAAATCGGTTGCCAATTGTGCTAGGTCTCTTGGTCGATCTTGGAATAACCGTGCTGGGAGGCAGTCCAACAGTCCAGGTTCTGTTGAGCTATAGGGTCAACAGAAGCGTCCGATCTTACCCGTCGGCTTTGACCCGTGACGTAAGCGTGTTGTGGTGTGTGACGTCATTACGGCGCGGAGTTTGATTTGCGATTGTGGCGTGTTTGTAGATGTCTTGTTTTTGTTTGTCGTGCTCTCTGGTGGTGTGTTCATGGTTTTCGTTTGTTTCGTTTGTTTCGTGTGGTGGGGTCAGTTTTCTGTTGCTCTGGTGTTGGATTTGAAGCGGAATTTCTATTAGTGAGTTAATGGTTAATTTAATGCTCATTGCTGTACGTCGGGTGAGTTTGTTATTGAGTGTATTTGGTTGTGGTTTTTTGTTCAGGAATGGATATGAAAGACCGCCTTAACAGTGTTCAGTTGAGGGCGATGATGGGGGAGACAGCTTTAGAGCTGATTAAATTTCTTCAGCTATTTGGCTTAATTGCCGAGGTCGTGAAGTGCGGTGTGTGCCGTGAACCTATGAAATTGGTTAAAGTTCCGGACTCTCGGACCAGGGACGGATACATGTGGTGTTGCCGGAAAGATGGCGTATGGCGTTCTGTAAGGCGTGGTACCTGGTTCGAGAAGTCTAGATTGGCCATGCGTGAGATTGTGCTTATTACGTATTATTTTTGTTATAGTTGCGGGCAGAGTTTTTGCGCGTTTGAGACTGGTGTGAGTGAGAGGACTGTTTTAGACTGGTATTCCTTTTGTCGTGAGGTGTGTTCCGAATTTATTAAGTACAGGGGTAAGTTGGGTGGGCATGGGGTGCTTGTGGAGGTGGATGAGTCGCAGTTTGGTAAAAGGAAGTATGGGAGGGGGAAGTCTGTGGCTGGTCTTTGGGTGTGGGGGGCTGTTGTTCAGGGGGGTGGGGGTACTGAATGTGTTTTTATGGTTGTGGAGGGGAGGTCGAAGCCTGAATTAGTGGGGTTAATTGAGGAGTATGTAGAGCCGGGGTCCACAGTAGTTTCAGATGCGTTTTCTTCATATAGGGGGTTGGGTGAGAGGGGATTTAATCATTTAGTAGTGAACCACAGTCTAGAGTTTAAGAATTATGATACTGGGGCTTGCACTAACACAATTGAGGGGATGTGGGGAGCGGTTAAGTCAGTTCTTGGGAGGGGGAAGAGGCGCTCTTCCAACCTTCAGTCTCATTTAGATGAGTACTGTTGGCGGAAGAGTGTCCCAGAGGGCTATTGCATTCTTCGGGTTTTTTTAAGGGCTGTGGGTAAAATGTATAGACCGAAAGTGGTTAGTTAGGGTGGGCTGGGTAGGTGGGTGGGTGGTTTATTTTGTTGTATAGTGTTTGTGTGTTGTATTTTGGAGTTGTGGGGGAGGGGGTTGACGTTTGGGTGGGTTGGGTTTTTATTTTAGTTCAGTATTTTTTCGTTGGTGTGTGTGTGTGTGTTTTTGTATGTGTGTGTGTGTGTGTGTGTGTGTGTGCGTGCGTGCGTGTGTGCATTTGTGTGTGATTGTGGTGGCCAATCTAGTTTGTGGAGCTGGAACTTTTTTGAGGTAAGTTCCGTTTTTTTTTTTTTGGTTATTTATGTATGTTTTGTGTATTGGGTATAGGTTGGAAACATCCGATCTCACGCGTCGGCTTTGACCCGTGACGTAAGGGACCTACACATTGATCTGTAGCGTAGCCCTGAATACGAGGTTAGGTTGGGAGTTTTTTTTTGGAATGCGGCCGCGGCAGCGGCCGCCTATGATTCGAAAATATTGATTTGACACTAATGAACATGTATACGTAATATGAAGCAATTTGATGAACATATTGATCTGTAGCGTAGCCCACTTGAGGTTAGGTTGGGAGTTTTTTTTTTGGAATGCGGCCGCGGCAGCGGCCGCCTATGATTCGAAAATATTGATTTGACACTAATGAACATGTATACGTAATATGAAGCAATTTGATGAACATATTGATCTGTAGCGTAGCCCACTTGAGGTTAGGTTGGGAGTTTTTTTTTGGAATGCGGCCGCGGCAGCGGCCGCCTATGATTCGAAAATATTGATTTGACACTAATGAAGCCTGTGGGGGGATGGGGGGGCACTGCAGACTCCCCCCACCGCATAACGACACATGATGATCAAATTTTGAAAAAAAATGAAAAATTTTTTCCGTACCTGCTAAACTGCATAAGTGCCGATGTATGTAGGTGTAAGGGAAGCTTTCGTTTCTTAGTTTTCTATTGGGGGATGTGATCGGTAGGTTCTGTTGAGCTATATAGGTTAAGGGAAGTGTCCGATTATGGATAGGAATGTGTTTTTTGGTATTTGGTCAGTTTTGTGATGTTGATTTATTTCGTTGTTTTGCGTGGTTTTGAATGGCGGTCGGTGGCTACATTTCTGTATATTTAGTTTCTCCGCACCCAAAAACCCCTAATTTCCCACGCTTGTCCCGTTACAGTCATTAGGCTTTTTGTGAAACTTGTGTATTTCAGTGTTTACAATACGTATGCGATGTTTTTATATCCGCCATATTGGAATTGTTTATAGTCGTTTCCGCGGTATTTGTGACGTCATGGGTCAAAGCCGACGGGTAAGATCGGACGCTTCTGTATTTCCACACAAAGAGTATGAATTGGTATGAAATTTACGTATTGAGAGATAATTACTACGTGCAGTACTGAAATTAAAGTATGGATTCTTGTTGAAACTAAATTTGGTGCCATGAACATTCTTCCTTGCAGCTTAAGAAAAATACAATGCAGTATACCAATGCTTAAGTCATAGAAACCGTATTTTGCAGCAAACTTGGTGCTTAACAAAAAGTCAGTTGTTCGATTATTCCACATATGTATATTTAATAGAAGTCACTATTAAATTACCCTGACATCATTAATTTGCCTCTAATTTTTTATGGTTGCCGATCATACAGTCCATCCACTAAATCTCAATGATTAGCGCATATATATCTTACGGGATAGGAGAAATTAATGCCTCTTCTTAGGACTGCAGGCGAAAGTCATGCTTGTGAACGAATATTGGCGTAATAAATAAAAATATTCTTGGAGCTATGATAACTCTTAATGTATGTATTTTCTTGCATTTTTATCACACATAGCATTTACTACTACATTGTTGATGCATGAGTAAAAATTACATGTCATTTTTGTGGGAGATCTAAAACTTAAGTCTTTAAACCCCTTTTAACTTTCATAACTAATACATAACTTGGCCTGACAGTACGCAAGTAGGTGCTTCCACAAGTGAGGTTATGCGAGTGGTGGTTGGGACATGTACATGTAAGTAATTCATGGTTGTGGAAACCGGACTTAATGGAAGCTACCATGTCATCTCACATATGTATAACTCACTTGTGTATTGAGCAAGAAGTTACAAATTAAAAGGAATTCAAAATTAGTTTTGTTCATTGATTTGGATTTGCAACAATACATCTGGCGACAAGAATTTTGAGAGCTGGTTGATACACCCAAATGATTTATATGAGAAATCCATTCTTGTACCCAGTGTTTGTGGGATAATATCCTTTTGGTTAATGTCTCTGTAAGTTCTTGTCCAAAGATTTGTATAATTACATTTACACCAGCGATATTCTGGTTGACACCATCTTGAATATGGTGCCAGTAGAGAATAAGATTAAGTGTTGAAAATTACTGGGCTCTGGGTGCCCACATTTCAGACGATGATTGGGTGGGGTTGGAGGGGTGGGGATGGAGAAGGGCTGATCACATGTGCAAGTTTTTATTGCCTGTGGAAACATGGCTTAGGCGTAGTTTCCGCAGATATGAATTACTTGCAGGTGCATGCTACCACCACCAATTTCATAAAATCGAATTTCAACCCACCTCTCCTACTGAAATTAGGAAAATAATAAATTCACTGAAAAGTAAAAGCTCACATGAAATTGACAGCATTTACAACACTGTACTAAAAGCTAGTTCCCAACAAATAAGTAGGATTCTCAGCCACATATGTAGTAGCTCACTGAAACAGGGCATCTTTCCAGATAGACTGAAATACACTATTCATAAACCATTGCATAAATAGGAGGATAGATCTGATACTAACAACTACAGCCTAATCTCACTTCTATCCAAAATTCTTGAAAAAGTAATGTATTCAAGAGTAGCATGACATATTTGTAAAAATGAAGTATTAACAAAATGTCAATTCGGTTTTCAGAAAGGCTTTTCAACAGAAAGTACCATGTATGATTTCACTGATCAAATATTAAATACACTGAATAACTGAACATCACCAATTGAGATTTTTTGTGATCTCTCAAAGGCTTTTGATTTTGTGAATCATGAAATTCTTCTAGGCAAGCTTAAGTATTGTGGTATGAGTGGGATAGTGCACAAATTGTTTAGTTCATATTTAAACGGAAAAATGCAGAAGGTTGAAATTAACAGTACAGATAGTCTGCAAAAACCGGCAATGTCCTCTAACTGGGGAGGTATCAAGAACGGTGTCCCACAGGGTTCAGTCTTGAGTCCCTTATTGTTCTTAATATATATTAACGACTTGCCACTCTATATTCATGAAGATGCAAAGCTAGTTCTTTTTGCTGATGATACAATTATAGTAATCACACCTAACGGGTAAGAATCAGCTGTGGAAATTGGAAATAATGTCTTTCTGAAAATAATTAGGTGGTCTTCTGCAGATGGACTCTCACTAAATTTTGAGAAAACACAATTTATACAATTCTGTACAGTAAATGGCATAACACCATTGATAAATATGGTCTATGAACAGAAGTCTAATGTTAAGGCAGAATACTCAAAATTTCTGGGTGTGTGCATTGACGAGATATTGAATTGGAAGAAACACATCTATGATCTGCTGAAACGATTATGTTCAGCTACTTATGGGATTAGGGTTATTGCAAATTTTGGTAATAAACATATCAGTAAATTAGACTACTATGCCTTTTTTCGTTCACTGCTTTCGTATGGCGTCATATTTTTGGGCAATTCATCATTAAGAGAGAAAGTATTCATTGCACAAAAGCGTGTAATCAGAATAATAGCAGGAGCCCACCCAAGATCACCTTGAATATTTATTTAAGGAACTCGGGTTGTTCACAGTACCTTCGCAATACATATATTCACTTCTGAAATTTGTCCTTAATAACCCGTCCCAATTCAAAAATAACAGCGAAGTGCATGGCTACAACACTAGAAGAAAGGATGATTTTCAGTACTCTGGATTAAACCTCACTTTGATACACAAAGGGGTGAATTATGCTGCCACAAAAATCTTTGATCATTTGTCAAATAGTGTTAAAAGTCTGACTGATAGCCAACCAACATTTAAAAGCAAATTAAAAGAATTTCTGAACGGCAACTCCTACTCAACAGATGAATTCTTAGACATAAACTAGTACCTGTAACAAAAATTATTATTTTGTGTAAAGAAAACTTATTTTGAAGTGACACGTTCCACATCGTTACGAAATGTCGCATTCATGATCTATAGAACAAAGATTAATGTATTTACTAATAAGTGTGTGCACATTTCCACGTGCAAGTTTTTCTGCACTGCAGGATACTTCGTCTGATTTGCACCAGTGTGAGACACATGTTGAAATCGATCTATAATGCGTACATTGAAATAATCTTTGGTGTGTTTATTTGTGGCTTTGCGCGAAGTTGAAATTGATGTGCATTGTATTTGGTTGTTTATAATGAACGTGGTGAACTTTACCTTGCACGTGGATAATAACACATATTGACGGTATTAGGCGCAAACGATACGTTGAAACACTGTGAGGATGAATTTTACATTCGGAACTCCTGTTTCCAAACCTGCTACAGGTTTTACCTTATCTCTTCCCGCGGCGAGTACAGGTAAGATAATGCCTTTTTTGTGAGAATTCTAATATAAGGACGCTTAATACTTATCGAAGACCGTGGAATGTGAAATGAATTGAGTTTTCATCTGTTAATTTCGATTTGTTTGTGTACTCATGTTCGAAACATGGCTTATTGTTATGTTACAACGCAACTGCGTAAATTTGTGTTTATACAGGGAAGTTTCCCAATTCCTGATGTAATGCACCGTGGCTTTTAAGTATGTGTTGGTACCAGCTTGTGTGACAGTCGCGTCGTAATGGGAAGCTCATTAACTTTTACCTGTACCCATTAGATTAGATTAATACTTGTTCCATAGATCATGAATACGACACTTCGTAATGATATGGAACGTGTCAGGTTAATAAAAGATGTCTGTACAAGATATTACATTACACAAAATACTGCATGACACTAATGTTTAAGTTTTTTTTCCCTTAATTGATATCTAAAAATTCAGCCAATGAGTAGAAGGAGTTGTCATCTAGAAATTCTTTTAATTTATTTTTAAATGTTAGTTGGCTATCTGTCAGGCTTTTGATGCCGTTTGGTAGGTGGCCAAAGACTTTTGTGGCAGCATAATTTACCCCTTTCTGTGCCAAAGTCAGATTTAACCCTGCATAGTGTGGATCATCCTTTCTCGTGGTGTTATAGTTATGCACACTGCTATTACTTTTGAACTGGGTTGGATTATTAACAACAAATTTCATAAGTGAATATATATATATATATATACTGTGAGGATCCCTAGACCCTTAAATAGATGTCTGCAGGATGACTGTGGGTGGGCTCCAGAAATTATTCTGATTACACGTTCTTGAGCAATGAATACTTTTCTACTCAATGATGAATTACCCCGGAATATGATGCCATATGAAAGCAGTGAATGAAAGTAGGCATAGTAAGCTAATTTACTGAGATTTGTATCAGCAAAATTTGCAATAACTCTAATAGCATACGTTTCAGCAGACCATCAATGTGTTGCTTCCAGTTTAACCTTTCATCAATGGACACACCTAAAAATTTTGAAAATTGTACCTTAGCTACAGACTTATGTTCAAAGTCTATATTTATTACTGGAGTTGTGCCATTTACTGCACGGAACTGTATATACTGTGTTTTATCAAAATTTAAAGAGTCCGTTTGCTGAGAACCACTTAATAATTTTGTGAAAAACATCATTTACAATTACATCACTTAGTTCTTACTATACTTGTATCATCAGCAAAAAGAACTAACTTTGCATCTTCATCAACGTGGAATGGTAAGTCTTTAATGTATATCATGAACAGTAAAGGACCTAAGACCGAACCCTGTGGGAACCCGTACTTGATAGCCTCCCAGTTTGAGGAATCAGCTGTTGTTTTAACATTACATGAACCACTTATTTCAACTTTCTGCATTCTTCCAGTTAAGTATGAGTTAAACCATTCGTGCACTGCCCCCCTCAAACTATAATGATTTAGCTTATCTAAAAGAATTCCATGATTTACACAATCAAAGGCCTTTGAGAGATCACAAAAAATACCAATGGGTGATGTCCGGTTATTCATAGGATTTAATATTTGATCAGTGAAAGCATATATAGCATTTTCTGTTGAAAAGCCTTTCTGAAAACCAAACTGACATTTTGTTAGTACTTAATTTTTGCAAATATTGGAGGCTACTCTTGAATACATTACTTTCTCAAAAATTTTTGGTAGAGCTGTCAGAAGAGAGATTGGATGGTAGTTGTTGACATCCGACATATCCCCATTTTTATGCAATGGCATGTTTCAGTCTATCGGAGAAAACACCCTGCTCCAAAGAGCTATTACATACGTGGCTGAGAATCCTACTTATCTGTGGGGAACAAGCTTTAAGTACCTTACTGGAAATGCCATCAATTCTGTAAGAGCTTTTGCTTTTAGTGAGTTTATTATTTTACTGATTTCAGAGGGAGAGGTTGGTGGAATTACAGTTGTTTCAAACTGCACAGGTATGGCCTCTTCTATTAGTAGCCTTGCCTCTTCTAGTGAAGATCTAGATCCTATTTTCTCCACAACATTTAAAAAATGATTATTGAAAATATTTTCAATTTCTGATTGTTTGTTAGTACACTTGTCATTCAGTTTTATGGCACTGAAGTCTTCCTGTACTCTTGGTTGCCCTGTTTCCCTTTCAATAATATTCCAAATTGCTTTAATTTTATTATCAGAGTTACTGATCTCAGACATGATACATATGCTTCTGGACTTTTTAATAACTTCTCTTAGTACCGCACAATAGCTTTTATAATATTGAACAATTTCGGGGTCAGTACTCCCTCTTGCTGTTAGATACAGTTCTCTTTTACGGTTGCAAGATATTCTTATTCCTTTAGTTAGCCAAGGTTTTTTTATATGTTTTCTTGGAATTATGTTTAACTATTTTCTTGGGAAACAATTTTCAAATACCCTTAAAAATGTATTGTGAAATAAGTGATATTTCAAGTTTGCATCGGGTTCCTTATGCACTTCATCCCCTTTCTAGCTGCTGTAGGCTTTCCCTAAAGTTTGCAATATTTATATTGTTAATTGAATGCACTGCTTTGAAAGTCTGATTTGATATACTGCTTGGAGCTATGTCAGGTACTGTAACTAGCTGTGCACCATGATCTGAAAGACCATTCTCAACAGGATACGCATTTTTGTCCTTAAACTTATCTTGGTCTATAAAAAAGTTATCTATCAATGCACTGCTGTTCTTTGTTATCCGAGTAGGAAAATCAATGACGGAGCTCAAATTGAAAGAACTGAGAAATACTACTAGGTCATTCTTCCTATTACACTCTTTCAGGGAATCTACATTGAAATCCCCACAAATGATAATTTGCTTCCCCCTGTCTGACAGATAGCACAACAAAGCATCCAAGTTCCCTAGAAATAGCTGGAAATTCCCTGAGGGGGACCTATACACTGTTACAATTATGAAAGAGCCATAATTTAGTTTAAGTTCAGTGGCACATGCTTCCATATCTTGCTCTACACAAAATTTTTTACACTGTGGAAGCTTTTGACATATATGGCAACTCCTCCTCTCACCATATTATCTCTACTTACATGTGCAGCTAATTTGTACCCATTGATGCTAACATTTTGCATATCAGTGACAGTGTGATGCTCAGACAGGCATAGTACATCTATTACATTCTCAGTTTCTATATCTTCTAAACAAAGCAGAAGCTCATCAATTTTATTCTTCAATCCCCCAATATTTTGATGAAATATACTAACATTATTTTTCACTTTACTTTTGTGAGTATCTTGAACTTTTTTAACATCTATAGTACTTGCCTGGCTGAGTTTCCCACTGGACACTGATCTTACACTAAAAAATAGTTTCCACCATGAGATATAGTTCCTCCCCCATTTCCTGCTATCAGCCCAGCCAGTTTACCCTTTCCTTTCTTGTTGAGGTGTAGGCCATGTCTAGTATAGTCCCACCTACAGAGTGAATCAACAGGAACCATACCAATGTGTGACCCTGCACCAGATCCAAGTAGCCATTCCAACTCCAAAATAACTCTCCTGACAGAAGAGCTCAAATGAGGTCGGTCGTGGTGCTCCAGAACTGACACAAACCCAACACTGGTATGACTCGATGTTGATGCAATCTTTGCCAGGTCACACTCTATGCTGTACCCCGGATCTCTGTCAATACTGTTGCCCGCCCCACCCACAATAACCACGGTATCTTCCTTAGTAAAGCCTCTACATACTGAACCTAAATCCTCTGTAACCTGTCCCAGTCCAGCACTAGGTTTGAAAAAACTTGTGACCTGGTATTCTGACACTAATTCATCCTGCAGAAGTTGGCCCACACCCCTGGCATGCGAACTACCTAGCAACAAGACTTTCTTTCTCTTTGCAGACTTCCCTACATTCTTATTCAATTTGCTGCTGAAAGCTTGTTGAGCCCTGTCTACATCTACTTCTGTGAGAGGCTCTTCAGTTTCTGACTGAGGCAACAGGTCAGACATCTTGCACATTAATAACAAAGGTGTCAGAAGAATTTCTTGGCCTGTTCCTTATGCCTGTTGCCACTTCCCACCCCTGTTTACCCTTCTCCCCCCTTAACCTGCCCAATTCTCGCCTAGCCTCATCTAACTCAGCCTGAAGGGCAGCAATTTTCCCCTCCTGCTCCACAATCTTTCTATCTCTACTGCATAGCCTACAGAACCACTGATGAGTCTCGCTCATTTTCCCAATTCCCACTCCACTACAATCGCCCCAATGAAAAAAGTTACTACATCCATCACACCAGACCCCGGAGCTAACGATTCTACGGCACGTCAGGCACTTTACACCCATGGTACAAATCGTTTTTAGTGACAGAAAGACAATTAAGTTACCGGAAAACAATGAAAATATGTGTACAAAAAATTAGGCCTACTCGCGACTATGTAAACAGTGGTTCAGAAGTTTTTTACTGGAAAATACTTAAGAGACAACACTAAAATAACATTTTAGTCAGGACTAAAATCAAAACAGGGAAAATTCCATTAGTGGAAGAAAGCTCTCGTTCGATCGTTGAAAAATCCCGGAAAAAAGTTGCGTGACTTGATTTTACCTGCATCTGACACAGTAGACACGCAATACGCAGTTACATTCGACGTCGAGAGTCCTGACCCAATCAATAAGACACTGTTTGTCGTGATGAATCAAAGCAGTGATTGCCGAAAATTTCTACAACGACCAGTTATGTTATATTACTGGTACTGTTAAAGCCTTGCACTTTCATAAGAAACCTGAAGGGACAGTTTCATTTTTATCTCTTCAAAACTACAATTTCATGACTGAGTGAGGTGCGTGAATGGAGCGAGATTTAACCAGTAAATTAGATAGCTGTAAGATATGCTATAATAGTGTGTTCTATAATGTGATTAAGCAGCATATCAGCCTGTGGGGGGAAAATCTGACGAAAAATTCAGTAAGTTATTCAGTTTACTCATCTTTTTGAGCCCAGTTCTTAAGAAAATGTTTAAAAATACTGTACTTGTTTAAACAGCTGGTAAATCACTCAACTCTCTTGCCAGAAGGTCAATGTTTTTTGCTTACTGACCATTTAGATTAAGATTTTCCTTGTTTATTATCCTTGTCCAGCTTTTGCTTGTGCTCTTCATTGATCATCTTGACAATGATAGGACATTAACCTCAGACCTTCCATCAAATTCATTTACATACATGCTAAGAACTTTTCTGCTGTGCTGCATATGGTGTATTACTTCATGGTTCTTTCTTTTATTGCAGGCCTTTCTTTCCAGTGGAGTGAGTGGTTTGAAATGACAGATATTTTTTGTCTCAATATTTACGTTATTAATTTCTTGTAAACTCTCAAGCTGCCAAAAATATACCTCTTCAAGACGTAATGCTTATTATCATACCAGCATCACTAATTTATTCGCTCAATGATTAGTTTACAATGATATATAAGATCTATCTGCTTAATAGAAGAAAAAGGTGTCACATATACAGAAATAAATACTCATGTTTAATGAGGAGAGGGCAGGACAGGTGGTTGGCTGAGACCTAGTTGGAACAACCACTTCACCATTTGCCTGAAATGATGTAGGAAAACCTTAACTGGGCTTGCCAAACAGATCATGGACCTTTATCCTCTTGAATCTGAGACTACAGTCTTCACAGATGCACTACCTCGGTTGGTTATATCAAACATTTGTAGATACGTATAACTAGTTAACTTAATAACATAAAAAAAATTATGCTTTGGTCATTCAGCATTATATGCTTTAAGCTTCCCACAACACCGGATGGTGCTAACTGAGGGACACCACTAGCCCTAGATAGGTTTATTTGGACCTGGTTACCAAAACGTTACATAACTGTTATGGGTTATGGGCCATTATCTATAATGGTGGTGATGCTTTTAGGGTAATGAAATGGAGGGTCATAAGCATTATTACTGAAAACAAAAGGTTGGGTGGTGGTTGAATATAATTAGCTACAAAAGGGGGACGAGGGAGCAGGAAACCACACGGACACAAATCAAGGTTTAAAATTCAATACTGAGATCAAGAATATCTTAAAACCAATAACCCAAAAAGCAGGTAAAACCCAGTATAAAATAACAGTACAAAAGCATATTTTAAAAAATCGTATAATGATGTGAGTGAGTGCTTAATAATAATGGATGAACAAGCCATCCTTTTACACACTAAAATCTCCCATGCAGTATTTTGAAAAGGAAGCCATGCAACACAAACTTTAAAACCTATACCACTCTTGTCTCATTGGCCATTTTGTAGGGAACATCCTGTGGAAGACTCAGACTACCTCTCAGACCAGAACATAAAAATACAAATAAAATACTTGGTATACTGACACCTGTGTTCCACACATTTCACACACTGGTATCTCCTTACACCAGAGAAGAAAATCATGTGTTAGGGGACAATGTCCCATCTGTAACCATTTAAGGGCAACTTGATCTGCTTGTAGTAGCCAGAAGGGAGCAAGGCATGGTTGCTCTGTAGGTTTTACTGACTGAAACATATTGCTCCTCACATCCAGCCATTCAGTCTCCCAATAATACATGGCCCTCCTTGTCATTTATGTGGTAACTGTTCCTAGGTGAACTGCCATCTTGTTGGCTGCATCAGCATGTTCATTTCCCCAGATTCCCATGTGCCCTAGGATTTCCTTCTCTTTGTCAGCCTGGACCATCCTGTCTAATGGATACATGTGTGTGTTGGCAAGAAGGGCACTTTGGATGTTAGAGCAGGGTGAATTTCTTGCCATAAGGTCATCTTATCTGTTCAAGTGTCCTCAGGATAGCCAGCAATTCTATTTAGTAAATAGAAAACTGCTCTGAAACTGATGAAATTCTCTTGTTTAGAACCATCAGTGTAAACACAAAATAAATCGCACAGATCTAAAAGCTGCCAAGAGTTAAATATTGAGGGATTCGAATTACGATTATCCTAAACTGGAATGATCATGTATGTTTTGGGGAAAGTGAACCAAAAACAGAGTTTTATTGGTAGAAAGCTTAAAAGGTGCAACAGGTGTACTAAAGAGACTGCCTACATTAATGTTTGTCCATTCTCTTCTGGAATATTGCTGCACGGCATGAGAACCATATCAGGATTGATGGAGGACACCAAAAAAGTTCAAAGGAGGGAAAGTTATTTTGTATTCTCATGGACATGGTACTTGAGTTGGGAGTGGCAATCATTGAAACAAAGGCAGTTTTCATTGCGGTGAAATATTTTTGTGAAATTTCAATCAGTTTTCTCCTGCAAATGCAAAAATCTTTTGTCAGTGTCCCCCTAAAGAGGGAGAAATGATCATCGTGATGAACTGAGAAATCAGATCTTGTATGGAAAGATTTAAGTGTTCATTTTTCCTGTGCGCTCTTAAAGAGTGAACAGTAGAGAAATGGCTAGAAGGTAGTGTGATGAATCCTGCGCCAGGTAGGCTGCTTGTACCAATTTCATAGTATGCTATGTAAATTTAATCGTGAAGTTAGTTGAACAAAGTAGTTCTTGTCAGATTAAGATTATGTGCTAGACGTGAATGTGATCTCAGTCTATTGCTTTTTATTTATTTATTTGTCCTTTGACCACTCAGCATGACAGTATAGGACACATTAGGCACATGTTCGAACACCTCTCTTTCTAAATGGGAGTCAAGTGCCTTAATAGTGTGCTACTTCACTTGGTATCTTTTTTTAAAGGAAAAACATCAAGAAAGTTACACATATGTAGAGCCTGTCATTAGTATACATCATGCTGAAGTATAAACAGTAACTATTGGTACAGAAAACTTTCATATTTTCTGAAAAACATCAACACATGAACACCTTCCAGTACTGCTTTCTTCGTAACTGTTCTTGGATGTGATTACCTTCACTGAGGTGATGTGGTATGTGTGCATCTGAATCCAAGAAAACTGGAAACTAATAGGGGTTACGATAAACTGAATGCCCCAAGAGCCATAATACTTTCATCTAACCAAGACAGCCAAGAAAAGAGACAACCATCTTCCTCTATTTCCAAAGTGAATGTTGGTACAAATGGGGTTGAAGGGGTGAAGAAACTCCCTCAATTTATCTTCTCCATGAAGTCACACTGTGACAGTATTGTCCACATACCTCCAAAACACTGTTGGCTTAAGGGCAGTTGAGAGAAGTGCTCTCTTCTCGAAATCCTTTGTAAAAAGGTTAGCCCCCAGTGGAGATACAGGGCTGTCCTTGGCAATGTCGTCAGTCTGTTCAAAATATTCTTAGTTGAACATAACAGGTGTGGAAATAAAGAAACCCGACTCATGCTCTAACTCTTTATTGAAAAAATGTACGCAACTGAAATGTTGTCCCCTTCAATATAGTCTCCTCCTTGATCCCTGTACTGCTCCGTGTGAATTTCCATTGTTGGAAGCAGTGCTGCAAGTCTTTTTCTGTTATACTGTTGAGGAGGCTTGTCACTTTTTCCTGCACTGTGTCCGTGGACTCGAACCTGTTTCCTTTGAGTGCAGACTTCAGTTTTGGGAAGAGAAAGAAGTCGCATGGTGCTAGGTCATATGGATATGGTGGATGTTGTACCACTGGAATGTTATTTTTTCACCAAAAATCTTTTCGCAGACATTGCGTTGTGGGCTGGTGCATTGTTCTGAAGAAGAATCCCTGCGCGATACTTCCACAAATCTGGTCTCCTTCAATACACATTCAGAGGTCTTCAGAACAGTTTCGTGATAAGTGTGATTGACAGTCTGATCTTCAGGCATCATCACTTTGAATTTTGATTTGCTCATGTGCACTTTCTACTTTGTAGGGATTGAGGGCTCTTCCAATGCATGGTTTGTGGCTTAGCCTCTGGATTGTATTGGACTATCCTTGTCTCGTCACACTTAATTACTTTGCTGAGATAATCAGGGTCATTTTCAATGTTTTCAAAAATGTCAGCACAGCAGTCCACTAGATGTTGGTCAATCCAGGTGAAGTGCTCAAATAATTTAGTTAGTTGCTTGACCATTTTAAATATTTTGATTTTTTTATGTTATCACCCTATAATTGAGAATATCAAAACAGTTTAAAAAAAAAAAAATTGCCTTCCACTGTTACTGAATGGCGGCCCTTTTTATTTTTTAGCAAACAAGTTTTTGAATTTGGAGAAATTAGTGTTAATTTGAATATGCCTGCACTGTGTTAAGTTACAACTTTGCAGTTGACATGATTAATTTTAGGAGTGTCTTCTGTGCAACATAGTTTGTTACCCAAAGTACTCTAAATTCAAAAATAACCGGTCAAAATGACCTCCCAAGTTTGATATTTAAAATTTTAGACAACTCACTTTTTAGACCCAAAAATAACAACGGAGTGATTTATTAGGTTTTTTTTAGATATCATAAACTAGCTTCATATAGAACAACAACAATGACAGTTGTTTCCTTAATTTTTTGTAAATTATTGAAATTTTAAAATCCATATTTTTTTCTAAGGTTTGGGGCTAGTTACCTCTGGTGGGACTGAATAAAAAAATATGATTTTGCTCATGTTGTACACACGTGGTAGCAAAGTACTGTAAAAAATTCATCATAGATATTTGACTGTGAACAAAGATATGTATTTTTAAAAATAAGGAAATAATTCACATTGCACACAATTGATCTTATGGCTGTGTGATATTGGCTAGACGTAATCAATTATTATTGAAGATACGGTTCTAAATTATACGCAAAAACTTAAAATATTGCTGAACTAAACATTACTGTTATCATGAAAAATTTAAAATAAATATTTTCTATTGACATACTTTCGAGATGTGGTACTTCTTATCCTAGGGTTGAGTGTTAAGAACAATTATTTCTTCAGACAGCTATGTGATATAGAATAAGACCTCCCAGTTGCTGTGGTAAGTTGAAGCACTGAAAGCGTCCTAAATATATTTTTCATTAGTATCCAAACTTTGTCACTAGTAGATTTCAAACAATGAAAATGCAAATTGCAAACTGAAGAACTACAAACTTCATCTTTCTCATTTTTGAAGTATAGAACAAATGGATGCACTGTTACCTTGTCATGGACCCAGTAGTACCATTGTGTTTCATCCTGAACCACAAATGTGAAGTTTTCTGCAAAATCAGCTAGGACTATGTATTCAGTTTTATAAAGTTGTGCTTTTTATCCTTCAAAAACTTGTCGGATTTTAGAAACATAGTGGTGTGGTTCTGAGATTTCCTGAGTTATCTATTATAGGTTCAAAGTACTCTTCCTGAGATGTAACCTCTGTTAGCATTTCAGCCCTGTTGGTTGTGATCCACTGTATGAAGTTTCTTGGTTGAGCAGCTCCTTTTCAGATTTGTTAAACAATTCAAGAACAGTTTCTTTACAAGGACATTATCATGTAACCTCACCATGCAGTCATAATTATTAGTGTCACAAACCATAAATCTAGTAACTCCTTGTAGTTAACATCATTGAGTTTTGCACCTGCAGTCATCAGTTTGCCATTTTGATGATATAAACAAACACATATGGAGCATGTTCCTGAGGAGCCAGCCAAAATACACCACTTAAGAGTGAAAGTCACAAAATTTTGACCTTCCAATTTTACATTCAGGATGAGCATTTTTGAAAGCTACATAAAGTTCATTTATATGTGGCAGCACTAGTCATTTCTGCTTTGTTACGCACTCCATTTATAACAACGCTTTCACTATCTTTGCTACCTGAGCACATTCTACTATTTTTATTATTTGCAAAAACCTGCTGGATCTTTTCAGTTGTTTCTTTACAAGTACCTACTCCTTTCTTTCCTAAAACTCGTAGAATGCCTTGCTCTTTCACTAATTTTCATGTTAGTCTAACCAAACGAACAGAAACGCTGAACTTGTGAACTGGTTTTTCTCTTGATCATGAGTGAAAGAGCAAACTTAAAATTTTTACTTTTTCCTCTTTATGTGTCACTGAACACTTACTTTCTAATTTCTCAGTTACGCTCAAATATTCGGTGTCGGATGATTCTGGAGGTAGGCTTTCTTATTTTTTAGAAATACTGTTGGTATATGCATTATTAAAGCATAATTCTAAGTCTTTTCTAATTTTGACTGAAATTCATTGTACCTTGCTTTCAATGGCTGCTTTTCTTTCTCTGCTACTAAATTTTCTTATTTTTGAAGCAAGAGATTACCCTGAATAAGAACAGGCAAAATTCGATTTGCTAATAGCTTCCTCAGTAGGAACATAAATATCATTAACAAGGTTATGTGATTCTGATTCAGGATTCACGATAAATGTTTGAGTAACAAGTGAACAAGTAACAGGGAATTTCCAGTAATTACTCACAAACTAATGATACAGAGAAACATCCACATAATTTAAACAAAGTTTGTCTATCTTCATCGAAGTCACTAAAATTTTTTAAGTTTTTTGAAACCGAACTGTAACCTTTTTTGTGACACACTTACTTACTATCTATCCAATAGAGCACTGTTCATCCATTTTATTGTATTCCAATTAGTCTTTCAAATTTATTTAGTATTAAATTTTACA
The DNA here is from genome assembly GCF_023864345.2 of Schistocerca serialis cubense. Taxonomy (NCBI): domain Eukaryota; kingdom Metazoa; phylum Arthropoda; class Insecta; order Orthoptera; family Acrididae; genus Schistocerca; species Schistocerca serialis. The sequence continues at coordinate 388,421,776 of NC_064643.1, read as the reverse complement.
ATTATTTTAGTTAATTAAAAATTACACTCACAACAAAAGTGCACAAAATATTCTACATGCTCAATGGAGTATGTACTTTCAGTCTGACATAGGTTTCTGAACAGACTGAGTACAACAATGCCACACCCAGCAAATGTAGTGGGAGTACACAGTTCATGTAAGGACCTGTTGCTCTGTGTACTGAGCTCCTGTATGCACTTGCCTTGAGGACTAAACTCGTGCACCAAACTGTAGCCTTCTCATCAACAGAGAAATTACACAAGTTTATTATTGTACTTACATCATTTTGAACTTGTCATAATGTGCTACTTAATTGAGAATAAATCTAGATGTAAATGGGCAACGTTTTAACATAGAACTAAAGCAAAAGCTCATACTGTTTAATATTTTATTGTTAAAATAAATAGTACTAACTAGTTATATAGGGTGATAGTGTAAAGTAAGTATAGGTTACACTAAATTTCATTACAATGAAATAATAAACCATTTAAGTAGGCAACAACCCTGAGAGCAATTGTAATGTGAAATATTTCCTGATTTTCAGAATTCATATCTTTGTTCAGTCAGATACCAATGTTGAATTTTTTTACAATACTTTGCTTCATGTAGGTGTACAAAATGTGCAAAAATTGAATTTTTCTGTTCAGTCTCACTAGAGATAAGTAGTCCCAAACTTTACAAAAAATAAAGATTTTCAAATTTCAGAAACTTATAAAAAATTAAGGAAACATTTGTCAGAATTCTTGTTCTATACAAAGCTGGTAGTTTATGATATCTAACTAGAGAGGGAAGAAAAAAAAAAAAAAAACTTTGATAAATCACTCCTTGGTTGTTATTTTTGGGTCTAAAAAGTGGATTTTCTAAATTTTCAATACCAAACTTCAGAAGTCATTTTGACTGGTTATTTTTGCATTTGGGATGTTTTGGTTCACCAACAGTGTTGTAGAGAAGACTTCTCTAAAATCAGTCATATTAACTGCAATGTTGTTACTTAACACAGTGCAGAGATATTCAAATTAACGTTAATGTCTCCAAATTGCAAAACCATTGTGTTCTTACAAATAAAAATGGCCACAATTCAGTAACAGTGCAAGGCAAAAAAAAAAAAAAACAAAAAAAAAACTGTTTTGAACTTCTCAGTTATAGGGCAATCACACACAAAAAATCAAAATATTTAAAAATCGTCAAACAAGCCTCATTGTATCACATCATATGGATTGACGCTGTTACTTTTGCTTGTCTGTGAGTATTCTTGGCACCACTTTAGCACAAAGCTTTGTCATGCTCAGATCATTGTGCAAAATGTCTGTTTCTTTATCGGTAAGGGCCAGTTCTGAAATTGCTCGAACGCATGGGCGGTGGTCTTCTCGAACAATTCTACCGACCTTCTCCACATTCTCTGCAGTTTTTGAAGTGGAAGGTCTTTGACATCTTCCCTTCTGTCCTTGAACCTATTAACCCAATTGAAAACTTGCCTGTGATATGAACACTGATAACCATAAACTTGTTGCAACAAATGTTAAGTGGCAGACTTTTCCAAGTTTTGTGAGGAATTTGATGTTAACATGTAGTTCCACTTCACGAAACAATTTCTAAGAAGGCTCACAGCCAGACTAACCACCACACCGATGTGAAATTTTGTATGCATGTCAGGGAAAATCCCAAGGGTATTCACCCTCTCTTTTTTGTTGACAAAGCAGGAAATACACACAACAGCTCACCCAGTTTCTTTATTGCTACACCATGTAAAACAGATTAAGGCTAGAATATGCCGAAACAAAGCAGTGATGCCCACCTGAAACTTTTTGTCGACTAGTGGCAAAGAATCTGTGGGAGGTACCTTTGTAAAAAGTGATAAAACATCAAAGCTTACCAAACGGTCAGAACTGCATAGGCGGAGAGCCTCCAGTCTATTGATAGTCAGCTGAGTTATGGATGTGATGTGAGCGTTTACCCACCAATGGTCTCAGCAAAGAAGCAAGATGTTAAGCCAAAACATATGTAGGAGCTCCAATGTTGTTCACTATTGGGTGTAATGGAACACAATCCTTTTGAATTTTTGGGATGCGGTACTGTGTTGGTGGTACACAACCATGTGGTCTTAACCTCTTGATGATATCTTGAGGTAAGGAGGTGGAATTCAGTAGTGCAGAAGTTTTCTGTTGCACACTTCCTGTGGTGTCGTTAATCAGTTCTCCTACAGATAGTCCTTATGAATCCAACTCAACTTGGCCAAAATCATTCCATCAACTCAATCCCATGCAATAGGAGAGGGATGTTCTGTAACCTTTAGATGTAACTGGTACAATTCTTCTAAAATGGCATCTAATCTTCTTCTAGTATAGCAATTCCTCTCTTTTGACATTAACATGACTAGTCTTCTCAGTACTTTTCCATGCTGTGGCAGTCTTAATAAAATGTGTCACTCTGGCAAATTTCAATATTATAAAATGGTCCTGACATCTCAATAAAATAGTTAAAGTATTTAACAGTTTTGCTCTCTTACTTAATTCTGACCACAACAATATCTTTTTGGTACTTCATTATGCCAGAATACACGGAAATACGACTGGCAGAGAATCTGATGGACCTGACAGTGGCTACCAGTTGGACAGTGCATTGAACCCCATCATCTCCACAATTTGTTGTAATTGAAGACAACAGTGCGCCAACAGTCACAGCAAGCAGTAACATAGAGGATAGGTGAGTTTCCAGGGAATCGTTTTCTGTCCGTAAACTTGATTTTGACACATGCGTGGAGTCCTCACAGTGCGCTATATTTTGCAGAAAAGTAGCTTTTTGTCATTCTCAAATGGCCCATGTGAAGATGATAGGCTACAAGCATGAAATTTGTTCGAACATTCAGTTCGCTGGGAAAATTTTAAAACTTAAACTCAGATCAGACGCCTTTATGGGGAGGTGGCGGCCTCATGTCCAAAGTTTCAACCATGTGGTAAGAGAGCAAAACTGTTAAATACTTTAACTATTTTATTGAGATGTCAGGACCATTTTATAATATTGAAATTTGCCAGAGTGACACATTTTATTAAGACTGCCACAGCATGGAAAAGTACTGAGAAGACTAGTCATGTTAATGTCAAAAGAGAGGAATTGCTATACTAGAAGAAGATTAGATGCCATTTTAGAAGAATTGTACCAGTTACATCTAAAGGTTACAGAACATCCCTCTCCTATTGCATGGGATTGAGTTGATGGAATGATTTTGGCCAAGTTCAGTTGGATTCATAAGGATGCAAGTTTTCAGCAGATGTCAAAATTTTGATCATTTTTTGCCACAAGAGGTAACTACACGATGCTCCATTGTCAATTTATGGTGAAAAATTTGGACAATACAATTCTATTTGTATTACACAAGTGACGCAAATTTTGCATCTACACCTAGAACACCACCTGCAATAAGTTTTGTGAGTGGTGCTTATGGAGCTGCACAACACTGTCCATTGCAGAGTGCAGAAGAAATAAGTAACGTAACCTCAACAGAAGGGCAGCACTATGAAATTTGTGTGAGGATACTGATATAATGGTACTGAAGGCTGATAAATGTAATGCAACTGTTGTGTTACCATATAGTGTGTAAAAAGATAAGACATGTTGTCTGCTAAGTGACTGCCTGTTGGAGAATTGATTGTGATCCCACAGAACACTTGCAACAGAAAAGTTCTGCACTACTGAATTCCTCCTCTTTACCTCAGAGGATTGTAAGTAGGGTAAGACCACATGACTGTGTACCACCAAGACTGTATGACTTTCCAAAAATTCAAAAGGAAAATGTTCCATCACATCCAATAGTGAGCAACTTTGGAGCTCCTACATATGTTTTAGCTAAACATCTAGCTTCTTTGTTGAGACCATTGGTGGGTAAATGCTCACATCATGTCAGTACTCAGCTCTCTGTCTAAGCAGTTCTGGCCATTTGGTTAGCTTTGATGTAGTGTCACATTTTACAAATGTCCCTCTTCCAGGTTCTTTGGCATGAATTTGCATAAAGTTGCAGGTGGACATTACTGCTTTGTTTTGGCATACTCTATCCTCAACCTATTTTATGTTAAACCAAGAAATTTGGAATTGACTGATGGCATTGCCATGGACAGCCCTCTGTCTCCCTTGGTGGCCAACCTTTTTATGAAGGATTTTGAGGAGAGAGTGCTTCACTAAGTTGCCCTTAACCCAAAAGTATTTTGGAGGTATGTGGTGAATACTTTCATAGTGTTGCTTCATGGAGAAGATAAATTGAGGGAGTTTCTTCACCACCCCAACTCTGTTTGTAACAACATTCATTTTGGAAATAAAGGAAGATGGTTGTCCCCCTTTCTTGGCTGTCTTGGTTAGATGAAAGTATGATGGCTCTTGGAGCTTTCAGTTTATCGTAATGGCACTCGTACCGATTTGTATTTGCAAGCATCAAGTTGTCATCACCTGTTGCAGACTATGAGCATGCCGAAGACAATCGAACACAGAGCTCACACTGTCTCAGATGTAGATGGTTTGCTAAACGAGGTTGCCCGCTCGAAGACAGTGTTGAGAAAAATGGATATTCCACCCTGCAGATTAATAGGGTACTGTCAGTTAAAACCAAACAAGCACCCAAAGCAAGTGGACAAGAGGAAAACACATCAGCAAAATCTTTAGCTTTTCTTCCTTTTGTGGGCAACATTTCATTTAAAATAGCAAGAATCATCTGTACATTCCAGGTGAAAGTGATTTTCTTTCCATCCTCTAATATAGCAGACCTTTTGGGACCAGTGTAGGATTACTTGCTATTGTGGAATGCTGGAATTAATAAAATACCTTGTCAGTGTGGTATGGCTTATATAGGATGGACCCCACACACTCTGAAAGAATGCTGCACTTGAACATCAATATTGCACTTGCCTTTTTCAACCAAGGAAGTCTGCTACTGCCAAACACTGTATTTCTAGTGGATGTTCAATAGAGTATGATAGAACTATAATTCTATATAACTATATTAAAGCAGTATATTTTTCTTACACCATTATTAAAGAATCCATGGTAAATAACGCCTGGTGGAGAATCTGATGAACTGCAATCGTGCCTACCAAGGTTATAGTGCATGGAACCCCATTATCCCCACGATCTTTTGTAATCAAAGACGACAGAGTGCGCCATCATCCATGGCAAACGGTAATGCAGAGGACAGCCGAGTTCTGCAGTTCCACCAGTGAGGAGGCTGCCACTGGGATATGTGGTCTGTCTGTCAGCTTGATTTTGATGCATGCATAGAATACTCGGAGCGCACTTTATATTCCAGAACAGAGCAGCTCTTTGTCAGTTTCCAGTTGCTCACCTGAGGAAGACTGGCATTTGCTCAGTCAAAATATTGTATGATGGATTAAACAACAACCGGCTGCAAGCCCAAAATTTCTTTGAACATTAATGATAATAAAACATTATCAGTGTTCATTATGGACATGTGCGAATGTTCACACAAAATTTCAGCAAAATCTGTGATTGTCATATGGGAGCTTTTTGTGATATTAGATCATTGTCATGGAATAGCTGTATTACATTCTCAGAATGAAAAATAAAAAAAAGATTTTCAGTACCTAAGTGATATAAATGTTATATTTGAGAAACAACACTACAGTGAGACCCCAGAGTCCAGATGCTTGCAATTTGTTCACTGCCTATTCATCCGGAGCAACCACTCATGAAATCTCTTCCTCTGGCAAAACTGTTCTTTGTGTAACATTACTGCTCTGTCTTGAATGACTTTGCTTCATTAAATACTGACAGTGCCATTGGTTAGTGAGTGGTACTTAGAGTAATTTACACAGTTACCATTGTGGTTACTTTTCTTATTGTTCTTCTGTAGTTTATTATCATAAAGATCAGTACATATTATCTGAGAAGTTCAGATATTTATCTGGGATGAGAATGTGGAGAAAATTTAGTCTGTAAGTAAAACTTCACATTCAGTGAGCTCATCTGTTTTTTTGCTGAAAGGAAAAACATTAAAAAAAAAATTTAAGATACTTTAGACTAAATGGTTTGTCATTTATGAAGGACTGACACTAACACCAAAAACTACAGCCACTACGTCAACAGCTGCTGCATCAGGAACAACAGCACCAGCAGGAACAAGCACAGTGGCGACAACGACCGCTGCTACTGGCTTCAGCCTACCTTCAACTGCAGCATCTGGCTTCTCCCTCATCTCAAGTGCCGCTACATCAACAGCTACAGGAACTGCACCCACGTCCATTCAGGCTATAGCAATAAGCTCATCTGTACAGGCTGGACTGGGTGCAACCACTGTGTAAGTTCTTCCACTTGGTTATTTTGGTACAGGGTGACAATTATTGAGCTATATGAAAAAAAAGTACATCATACACACACTTTATTCAACATGTAAATGTCACAACAGATACTAGGATTTAGGTTATGACATGTTCAATATGCCTGCCATCATGGTGATGTGGTGCAGACGAATAGTGAAATTCTGCATGACCCGCTGAAGTGTCAGAACATTGATGCTGTCGATGGCCTCCTGAATCGCTGTTTTCAACTCAGCAATGGTTTTGAGGTTATTGCTGTACACCTTCTCTTTAATCCAGCCCCACAAAAAGAGTTGCATGTGTTCATATCCGAAGAATATGGCAGCCAATCGAGGCTCAAGTGAGCTGCCTCTTGGAACCCAGAGCCAAGATGTGGTCCACAAAGTGCTCCTCCAGGACATTAGACACTCTCCTGCTTCAACAGGGTTGAGCTCCATCTTGCATGAACCATATCATGTAGAAATCAGGGTCATTTTGGATAATCAGGATGAAATCATCTTTCAAAACCTTCACATACGTTCAGTAGTCACTGTGCCATCAAGGAATATTGCACTGGTTATTCCGTGACTGGACATTGCAGACCACACAGTCAGCCATTAAGGGTGAAGAGACTTCTCAGTTGTGAAATGCAGATTCTCATTTCCCCAAATGCGCCAATTTTGCTTGTTGATGGACCAATCCAAATGAAAGTGAGCTTCGTCACTAAACTAAATCATATACACTTCAAAGTCCCGTTCGTCCATTCTGTGAACAATAATGTTGGCGAAACCCAAACGCTGGTCCATGGCCTCATGGCTTAATGGCTGATGGGTTTGAATTTTGTATGGGAAGAGATACAGGTTTTCAACAACAATTTGTCACAGTGTCTCCATGTCCCACGTGTTGTGCAGCTTGGCTGATCAATTTCCTGGGGCTGGTTTGAAACACAGCGCTTGTCTTCTCAATGTTTTCAGGTGTTTTCACCCCTGTTGGACAACCACTATTGCCAACACTGTCATCACCAACACTGACTGGTCTCTCAAACTTGTGAATCAAATTGTTGATTGTTAGTTAGTACACTTGGACCAGTTGCCTTCAGCTTGAACTTGGTTGCAAAGTTACTTTGAGCCGCAGTTGGGCTGTTATTGCTCATATAGTGTTGCGTGCTCAGGCATGCTGTACAGTGACATTTACCCATGCAAATGGCCGACAAGAGGGCATGCGCATACTAATTCCCATCATGCCCCGCGGCCAACTGTGCAGTTTGAACATCCTAACACAAACTGTTCAGAAGTTATGACTTTTTATTTCAAATAATTAGTAATTGTCACTCTGCAGTTACTAGTGTAGGTTGGTATTACTTATTAAATTTTACGAGACTATCTACTGTATACCTTGTTTGCTGCTGTGATTATCATATAGGCTAAAATCAAAAAGGCAATGATGATGATTACATATTCTTGTTTGTGAAGACCATCTATTGAAATCCTTAGTGATGTTTTTTTTTTCCTCGATAGGCATTGTGCCCTGGTCCAATTAAAAAATTGACAAATTGCCAACATATATTTATGTTAGTATTTACACTATACTTATTCACAACTATATATTAAATGCTTCATATATAAAAACAAAGATGAGGTGACTTACCGAACAAAAACGCTGGCAGGTCGATAGACACACAAACAAACACAAACATACACACAAAATTCAAGCTTTCGCAACAAATTGTTGCCTCATCAGGAAAGAGGGAAGGAGAGGGGAAGACGAAAGGAAGTGGGTTTTAAAGGAGAGGGTAAGGAGTCATTCCAATCCCGGGAGCGGAAAGACTTACCTTAGGGGGAAAAAAGGACAGGTATACACTCGCACACACGCACATATCCATCCACACATACAGACACAAGCAGACATATTTAAATATGTCTGCTTGTGTCTGTATGTGTGGATGGATATGTGCGTGTGTGCGAGTGTATACCTGTCCTTTTTTCCCCCTGAGGTAAGTCTTTCCGCTCCCGGGATTGGAATGACTCCTTACCCTCTCCTTTAAAACCCACTTCCTTTCGTCTTCCCCTCTCCTTCCCTCTTTCCTGATGAGGCAACAATTTGTTGCGAAAGCTTGAATTTTGTGTGTATGTTTGTGTTTGTTTGTGTGTCTATCGACCTGCCAGCGTTTTTGTTCGGTAAGTCACCTCATCTTTGTTTTTATATATAATTTTTCCCACGTGGAATGTTTCCTTCCATTATATTGATATTATTAAATGCTTCATTTATAAATAAGTAGTAAACCATCTTAGTTTATAATGTTAATAGTGAAATAAGCCTATGCACTTCTACAAGCAACTTTTAATCCTCGGGAATCCATACACTTCTGCGTGTGGTAGCATGAGCAGTGCATACATGCTACCTGGTAATGAAAGAAAGAAGTGGTTTTATTAAAAGTAATATTGTTTTTAAATATTTCAAGATATTTATTTGAACTAGAATTAGGGAAAACAGTATAAAGTTGATGCAGAGCAGTCATTACCAGGGCAAGCTGACAAGTTTTTGGACTGGCAGTGAAATACTGCATTTATTTACGTCATAAAAAACTTCATAGCAGTGTAGTTTCATTTTATATAGATGTGCTTTGTCTGAATGTTCTCCCAGCTGGTATATTCCACCTATAAAGTGATGTGCAGAATACTGATCTGTAGCTGTAATGACCGTGATTGCTCTAAAAAAATTTCTGACCATAAATCCCTTTAATACATTTAGATCTCAAAATATGGGGAATTCAGATTATACTAAATCTTGTGAACAGAATAAATGTCCCAGTAATGCATATTTTTTGTTTCATTCATTACCAAAGCATCTTTGTGGACCGGTACATTGTGCCAATTAGTTATAACTTTTTCATTTTTGTTATCCAGATTTCTTCTCACCAAACTGTAGATTAAAATGATTTGTATAGAGCCACCAATTATTGTTTCAGCCATTCCAGAATAATAATAATAACAACAACAATAACAATGAAGCAGATTAAGGTAGCAGATTCATCTCAGATCATCAGATGTGATCCTTTTAACATGCTTCAAATGTTAAAAATTCATTTTCAAATTTCATCTTCATGAGCATTCGACAGATATGGCACCCACATGACACAAAGGGTTTCATTTTTATTTCATGTAAAGTGGACTGCACTCTTACTTATACATTTTTAATCACTGAATGTACAATTCTGAGCACTTTCTGTTTTCATAACATTGATTGCAGTTCCTGTATTGTTTAACATATAACATCTTAATGACATGTAAAACCATGTTGAATTCAACTGACCATTTCACAAGTGCTGAAGACAGAGGAGAAGATTGTTTATAAATGTTCCCCAACTTGGGGACAAATTGCGTTCGCTTGTAAACTGTCCTACTTATGCTGACATGGTGATATTCTACTTCGGACAAAACTTGTTTTAAAAACCCGTATAACTAAAATTATTAGGAGAGCAAGTTGGTAATTACATTGTGTTGTGACAAGTAACAACTCTATAAAAGGAAAATTTCATCATATTGGATGATGTCTCTGTGCAATTGCAGAGTATATTTTGCCTTGTTCTTCTAATAATACTCAATTCTCTGACACAGAGTGAATGACTTATTATGGCTATTGCATTCTCCTTGTGTGGTATTTCACTCATTTGTCATATATTGGTATCTACGTATTGTGCAATTCAGTGACCAACTTAGCATGGGCTCTGCAACTGAACAATGAAAAGTAGTCGTGTGTCTGTAAATCCACTGCCTTGCAATGTCAGCCACTATATTTAATTCAGCTATCTTGCCTTGCAAAGTAAGCCACTGTATTTAATTCAGCTATCTTTTCAGAATCAGTCACAACACCTTTTTGAATGATTTGACTTCATGTTCAAATTTAAAATTTGGGAATAAAGGTTCAAGGCAAAAATTCTGCACGAGATTGATAACAGTTGATATGGCATATCAGCCAGTTTGGGAGTGTTTTTTATGTGATGCCACAGACTGCATTATATGAGTGCCAAGCACATTCTCCATTTTCACTTGCCTCTGAAACATAAAATACGAATAGTTAACACTTAAACATGTGCAGAACAAATGCTACACAATTCACATAGCAGGGCTGTTAGAGGACTGTTTTGGAATAGGAGGTGTTTCCAGTCGCAAAAACAAACCAGTTCCACAATGAAAATATACTCAGCGTGTTAACATTGGGTAGTTGTTGAATGGCGGGAGGCAGAAGGAAAAAGTAAATAAATGATTTATGTATTTATTTACTTTTGCCATTGCAACTTTGCACACTAGATAAAGCTATCCATTGGTGTGCAACACTAGAACAATGGAAAATGTGACACTCTCTAAACCAGTGTGCATGAGTCGTTGATCCCTAATGAGTTTAACCTTTAGAAGTAAGACTTTTATTTTTTCTGTTCATGTGTAAGTCACACATATTTTTCAATCAAAGTCTTACCTTGAACTTCTAACACTTAGATTATTGTTACAGATACAAAACTTTGCACTTCTACTCAAAAATGTGACCCATTTTTAAAGTTCCTGACATTTTTTGATATATTTACTTGTTTATTTTCAGACATTGAAATTGTGCTTTGAGTACATTATTAATATTTTTCACACACATTTCCGGCTGAGGTCCTCTTTGCATGTCTCACAGATGTATTTGATCTTATTTCCTGTGAGCCTTCCAGTTTGACACTTTTTTGAATTGTCCAGTCCTTCAGCTGCTTCTTTGTTTGATTGGCTTTCTTACTATTGTCCTGTGATTTGTTGCTTTCAGTTTCAGAGTTTATTTACCAGCTGAAGACTGAATGCATTCCTCTTCAGCCTATTTGATTTTGGAAGAAACGCACATTTATTGTTGCTCTGTCTAGGATATAAAGGCAGGCATCAGCCATCTCGTGCAAGAAGGCATAGTTAAATTTCTGTGAATCACTTGCTCACATGCATCCACACCGCACTTTGTTGCTTTATGGACGGTAACAGTTCCTGGTTTTGTCTTTCCTTCAGTGCCCACTGGTTCTTCAGGATGTAATGTTTTGAAAATAATGGAGTTCTTATTCTTCATCCCTTGCTACACTGTCAGGATGCACCCTGGTTTGTCAGTATTTTTCAGGAAGATGGTGGAATTTGAGTCAGAGTTGTTCTTGAAGCAGTTCGGGATTTCTCTGTAAATCTTGTTCACCGTTCCCGCTAGTAATATTTACTTCTGTTGAAATTTATTGACAAGCGGAAGGGATGTGAATAAGTGCTGTCACATTCCTTCCATGCTTAGGAAATGGCTCCAGGAGGCAAGGGATGACATACTCTGATCTACCTTCCTCCTTACCAAGGTATGGGAAGCTATTGCAAATGTACGTGGATACATGTCAGTAGCTACCTAAAACTAGAGTGAACTTTTCAGCAGGGATGCATTGAGCTCAGGATGACTTCTCATCGAAGTGGAGGAATCTGTCACATGTCATTTTATCAGTGATAAAATTTTACCTCAGTGAACACAACCAAAGGTCATTCAATGAGACACATTTAGCACAAAGAGCATCTCTGGTGTACATCATACCAAAAATTGTCTCCAGTTCCTTCAACAATACAGTCTAAGTGGTGATTTTTATTTTGTGCTGAGCATTTGATTCTGTGCATTTTTTATTATACACATCATCTGTTCATCAAAAAGAAGAGGGAAGGCATTGTTGATGCAATTATACACTTGGTGTGAGGCATTTGCTGTGGCCCCACTCTCCTTCCGAGCATTCAAAGCAGCTGTTCTTCCAGGCAGTGGTGTGTTAGTGACCTTCCATTCCATACCATCTCCATCTGCCAGCTTCACTGTTGTGCCAGTTTATCTTGAGCTTGGAATGGAAAGAACTGAGATGGGGGGACATCTGATAGTGGTTTCTCTTCCTCTGTCTTGCTACTTTTATTGTCAGTTGACTCTGACAGATAATCACGATAATCACCAAAAGAATCCAGTAAGTCACTTTATGATTCAATATCTGATTTTTTCCAGAATAAGCAAAATCTCTTTATTAGTGACATTGAGAGCATCTGTTACCAGCCAAAAAACACTTGGGGGTCAATCGATTCATCCTGCAGCTCTAGGTACACTTCATGTAATTTCCATGAAATCGTGAAAACTTTCCAAATTGCAGTACACTCTTGTGAGAAATTGAAGTGATGCAGGAAAGTAACTAAGTTTGGTTGAAAAATGTTAAAAGTGTAATTTATTGCTGCAGAAATGAAAATTGAGAGGTATCTTTGAGATATCTTCGCTGTTCTAGAGTAAACTATGTTCTGGCTAGCACCAGCACTTTCTTGTAGCCATCATTAGAATGTGCCAATTGTTTTCAGTATGTCATTGTGTTCGCATGAGTTACGGAACACTTACATTAGGATTCTGGCTATTTTCAGTTCACATATAATCAAGTTTCCATTAATATTTTGCATTACTTTTTGTTTACTTACCCAGTGGTTCAGTTATAGTGAAGTCATGCTTATGTATGCAGAAGTAATGTTGTTTAGTAGTCATTAAGTTTTCATGCTGGTTGCTTAAGCAGACAACACATTTTCTTTCGAATAGATAGCAGCACACATTTGGAAAATTTAATCATCATCATTTTTAACCACTTGATGCCCACTGCTGGATAAAGATGTGCTTCAGCCATACCCATGTTGCTTCTGCATGTTTTCAAGTGTCATATACCCACATTCAATAAGGTAATTACATCCATTTTTTATTTTTTGAAGTCCATCAGTGTACATCTTTATTGCATAAACCATTCATTTGCGTGGATGTATGTCCTGCCCACATCCTTTACGTTTTCTTGTACTACATTCTGTTCCTGATCCATTTGTATGTCTGCCTGTCTCTTTTAGTAACTAGCAACACCTGCATTTCCATTTCACAGCTTTGAATGGAAATGGGTGATATATACTGAAGGGAAATTTTTCCTTTCAGATATACTAGAAGCTTAGTTTTGAAAAACTGTTGATTCCTTTTGCTGTCCACAATGAATAGTCTTCAGTTGTCCTAAATACAACCCAACTAATTCTGTGATTACAGTATTAATTTGTATATTTTTTTTCACTGTGTTGACACTGTAATTTCTGTAGTTTTGTGATAATGTTTTCAGTTGTACATGCAAATTGAGCCTGTGAAGTTCTTTCATTAATTGTTGAAATTTATCTACCATTGAGGAAAACAGTCCAATGACATCTTCAAAACAAAATTATTCCACTACTTTGCCAACTTTATGGATCTGAAAACTTTAATGCGACACATTTTTCCAAATAGTGGATGTATGACAAACACCTTAGCTGCAAAAGTCTGCAGTTTGGCTGTTCAGATAATATTACGCCTCAGAAATCACCTTGTCATTCTGCAAGTTCCTGCCACACAACGATTTCTTCATTCCAGGGAAAAAAAAAAAAAAAAAAAAAAAAATGGTCACAGGATGCCATGTGAAGAGAATACTGGCAGAGGAGTCAAAGTGAAACAACGTAAAAGTAATTGTAGGAAAGTCAGATGCCAGACAGATTCATTGGAAGAATCCTCATGAGATGCTATAATTAAATGGAGGGAGTTTGCAACCATCATTTTAATTATCAACTTTCTGCATTGTGCTCCTGCTTGGCACAGTATGTTTGTTGAACTTTGCAGTGATGATAAAAGTGTTTACTTGTAATTTCTGTGTCGACTAACTGAATCTTCCATTACTCATCCAGTGGCCACTTAAGACTACTACACACAGTTTGTATTTGATAGTGTGCTGCACTCTTATTTTTGGGCTGTGTAATTATTGTGTTCTGCACTTCCTTGTATAATTCTCAAGCTGTTTTTTGCCTGTTTATCTGTATTGTTTTTCCTTTGTAACTCTTTTGCTCTTTTCTGAAGCTGCTAGCCGAGGTGGTCAGCAGCTCTAGGAAAGAGCAAAAGAGTTACAAGGGGAAAACGATACACGTAACAACACCAAACACAGCTCTTCTTCTATATTTCTGGCACCTGTCAACTTTACATGTAGGGTTTTATTTTGGAAAGTGTTGGAGAATGAGATGCTGCTATGCCATTTCTAGGCATTTCTTTATTTATTGCCGTATTTCAATAACAATTAGTGCATACTGGTTTCGGTTGTATAAATGAGAACTGAATGCAGAATTTTTAAATTTAATTACACAATTGTAAGGGAGATGCTAATGGACTACTAACTATGTCTGCTCCGGGTTACCCAGAAATACAGTTTGCCTTCAATCTTAAATCCTATGAAAAAAGTCTCTTAAGTTATGGTCTGTGATATATGCAGTTTGTGTATTTTTTACTGTATCAGTTTAGCCAGATCCGTAGCAAAATCGTATATAAGTCAGAATGCTTTCTGCCACAGTTCTATGGGATTAGTTTGTCATGTTGGCTTTAAAACTCTCTATTCAAATTCCAGAATGGCCCCTGACACCACAAGAAATTCTGCTTTCACCCTTTTGTGATCTGAACAGCACCTCTACTTAAGTAGCATCATTCTTTCTATAGTTGAAATTACAAAGAAGGCAGTAGAGTTTAGACTCGTTCTGCGCAACTGACATCATGCTTTTTCTAACAGCCAATGAACTTAAATGGTAATGTTTCAAGTGCACTCTATTTCAAATGTTGTATTCTGTGCACGTATATAATGTGTTCATAGCAGGTTATTTAGTAAATTTTTACTCAATTTGTTGCTAGTTATCATGGTGATGAGGTGGTAAGTGACATATTCTACATAAGCAAGTGAGAAAACAACTTTCTTCAAGCATAAAGCCCCTCTATGCATGTACAACAACAGTCACTTGGAATTGGCGATACTGCAGTCCCCATCCATGCTTTGACTTGTGTAAAATGCCATCATTTGTGAATTGGGCTATGGTACATGAACAGAATTGAGTGATGCTTTATGCTATACTTTGCCTAAAATTGTTGTCCTCGTGCATATTGCATTAATCTATTGCTAACATTTTTTAACCAGAAGGTGCCTTTATTTTTAAACATGTTCAAGGAAAGTAAAGGATGAAAATTACTGTTTATATTGGGGATTTTAGGTGCAAATATAATTGACTTACTAAAAAGTCTGACATAAAATTCTCAACATGTCTCCTTCTGTAAAAGGATTTGTACCTGTTTGTTTTGCTTCATCATCCTAGTACTTGGTACATAGGTAACAGTGCAGTATAAAGTTTCACTCGTATGCTGATGTTTGTACTTTGAGTTTAATATTTGCAGTTCATCATACAGTACTTAAATTCACAGCTGTGATCTCTGAAACCAGTTATTCTCTGTCTTCTAGGGTTTCAAGTGCAGCAGGTACAACTTCCTCTCTTAACTTCAGTCAGCTTGAAGAAAACATAAACAAATGGACTCTGGAATTAGAGGAACAAGAAAAAGTTTTCATGAATCAGGTTGTGCAGATTAATGCATGGGACCGCATGCTTATTTCTAATGCTGAAAAGGTAAGATGACAAATTTCAGTGACTAACAGTCGCAACTTGCATTTTTTATGATAATGAAGAACTTGCTATTAGCTGTTGCAACATGAGCAGAGAGTATGTCTTAAATTTTGACTGAAGTCTTTGTGTTGAATCCTGAGTGATATAAAAATTTCACAAAGTGCTTGTTCAATTGCTTTTTCGTATGTTACTGTTGAAAAGTTGTTAATTAGCGATGAAATTAAGTATTCAATGGTAGTAGTAAGTGAATGACTGATGTGTGTCATATCAGTGTGTGAGGTGCTTAAGATACTAGAATCATATTTGGGATAAGTGTGGTTAAAATAATTAGCTTTCTGTTCCTTTGCTTTGCTGCTTAGAAATGTTGCAGGAAATTTCTAGTGAAAAGTTAAGTACTTTAGGATTCAGTGAGACTACTCTCTGAAAATCTGAAGCATTCAGTTGTCAATGCACACAAAGAAAGAAAGAAAGAAAGAAAACTTGATAGTTTATAGCAGATTAAAACTGAAGAAACTGCAAGAAGGTGGGAATTTAAAGAGATGGGACCTGGATAAACTGAAAGAACCAGCAGTTTAGAGTGTTTCAGAGAGAGCATTAGAGAACAATTAACAAGAATGAGGAAAAGAAATACAATAGCAGAAGAATGAGTAGCTTTGGATGAAATAGTGAAGACAGCAGTTCATCAAGTAGGTGAAAAGACGAGGACTAGTAGAAATCCTTAGGTAACAGAAGATATTTTGATTTTAGTTGATGAAAGGAGAAAATATAAAAATGCAGTAAATGAAGCAGGCAAAAAGGAATACAAACGTCTCAAAAATGGGATTGATAGGAAGTGCAAAATGGCTAAGCAGGAGTGGCTAGAGGACAAATGGAAGGATGTAGAGGCATATATCACAAGGGGTAAGATAGATACTGCTGACAGGAAAAGTAAAGAGGGCCTTTAGAGAAAAGAGAACCACTTGTATGAATATCAAGAGCTCAGATGGAAAGCCAGTTCTAAGCAGAGAGGGGAAAGCAGAACGATGGAAGGAGTATGGAGAGGGTCTATACAAGGGTGATGTAATTGAGGACGATATTATGGAAACAGAAGAGGATGCAGACAAAAATGAAATGGGAGATATGATACTGCGTGAAGAGTTTGACAGGGCACTGAAAGGCCTAAGTCAAAACAAAGCTCCAGGAGTAGACAACGTTCCATTAGAACTCTTGAAAGCCTAGGGAGAGCCAGCCCTGGCAAAGCTCTACCATCTGGCGAGCAAGATGTATGAGACAGGCGAAATACCCCCAGACTTAAAGAAGAATATAATAATTCCAATCCCAAAGAAAGCAGGTGTGGACAGGTGTGAAAATTACTGAACTATCAGTTTAATAAGTCATGGCTGCAAAATACTAAAACGAATTGTTTGTGGACGAATGGAAAAACTGGTAGAAGCCAACCTCTGCGAAGATCAGCTTGGATTCTGTAGAAATGTTGGAACACGCGAGGCAATACTGACCCTACGACTTATCTTAGAAGATCAAACCTAAGTTTTTGGCATTTGTAGACGTAGAAAATCTCTTTCAAATTCTGAAGGTGGCAGGGGTCAGATACAGGTAGCAAAACGCTAGTTGCAATTAGTGCAGAAACCAGACGGCAGTGATGAGTCGAGGAGGCATGAAAGGGAAGCAGTGGTTGGGAAGGGAGTGAGACACAGTTGTATCCTATGCCCGATGTTATTCAATCTGTATATTGAGCAACCAGTAAAGGAAACAAAAGAAAATTTTGGAATAGGAATTAAAATCCATGGAGAAGAAATAAAAACTTTGAGGTTTACCAATGACATTGTAATTCTGTCAGAGACAGCAAAGGACTTGGAAGAGCAATTGAATGGAGTAGACAGTGTATTGAAATGAGGATATAAGATGAACATCAACAAAAGCAAAATGAGGATAATGGAGTGTAGCTGAATTAAATCAGGTAAATGCTGAGGGAATTAGATTAGGAAAGGAGACACTTAAAGTAGTGGATGAATTTTACTATTTGGGGAGAAAAATAACTGATGATGGTCGAAGTAGAGAGGATATAAAATGTATCCTAGTAATGGCAAGGAAAGCATTTCTGAAGAAGAGAAATTTGTTAACATCGAGTATAGTTTTTTCTGAAAGTATGTGTATGGAGTGTAGTGATGTATGGAAGTGAAACATGGACGATAAATACACCTGTGCTCATAAATTAAGGATAATGCTGATACATGGTGAAACAACGCTCTGGTGGGCAGTTTGCTGGTTTAAATCACCTCGTGGTATTGAGCATGTGGTGCAATTGACCTGCAGTAGTTGCACGGTGGCGCTGGCACAGTCCACATATGCAGAGGTGTGTTGGTGCATGTCAGAGTACAGTGCAGTGAGTAAGTGTGCAGACGTTTTCAGATGCCAATGGTGACTGTGTGTTGAAAATAGCTCAAAGAACACACATTGATGACGTTATGAGGTGTAGAGTACTAGGGCGACTGGTGGCTGGTCAAACACAGCAGGTCATAGCACAGGCCCTCCGTGTGCCACAAAGTGTGATCTCAAGATTCTGGCAGCAATTGCAGCAGACAGGAAACGTGTTCGGGCGCTACAGTACAGGACGTCCACAATGTAGAACACCACAAGAAGACCGATATCTCACCATCAGTGCCCGCAGACGGCCACGGAGTACTGCAGGTAGCCTTGCTCGGGACCTTGTCTCCAGACACACAGTCTACAGGACCCCTGGTCACAGGAGAGCCTGTAAAGCCTGGTGTCAAGAACACAGTACATGGTCATTGGAACAGTGGTCCCAGGTTATGGTCATGGACGAGTCCAGGTATAGCCTGAACAGTGATTCTCACCGGGTTTTCATCTTGCATGAACCAGGAACCAAATACTAACCCCTTAATGTCCTTGAAAGGGACCTATATGGAGGTCATGGATTGATGGTGTGGGGTGGGAAAATGATTGGTGCATCTACACCCCTGCATGTCTTTGACAGAGGAATTGTAACAGGTCAGGTGTATCGGGAAACAGGCTTTTCTCAATAAACAGCTTTTAGCATCGATGAAATACAGTGTGCAGTGTTGCAAAAACTTTATCAACAACATTTTTAATTTTGAATTCTTCCTTATTGACAGAGTTGTCACTAAAGCTTGGCATTCTCTGAATTAACAAAAAAATCTGTAGGCATAATTGCACTAAAATCTTAAGTGTTCAGTAGTATGTTCCTGAACCAGTTGTCACTGACTTTCAGCTTTTCCACAGGAATCATAGCATACAAATAAGAGTGAAGGACTACCATTCCTCAGATCCAGTTTCTGTCCATCTTGACAAGCGAGAGCACATGGAATCTGATGTATTTGTTTTGGTGTGTAAATAAAATTGCTACATGTTTAATTAGGTCTTCCATTACGAATATCTGAGAAAAAGAGGCTTAAACTTTGACCAAAGGCACATTTGGGTCATGTAGCTGAATCATCAAATGTGTGTGCACAAATGGATAAAAATCAGTTTTCTTTCAGTCAAACATGTCGCTAAAGTGTGCTTTTTTCCCATGCACTTTGCACTCACTGTGACCCTCCAGAGCCTGTAGAATTTTCATCTCTTGTAGGAACAGATGGTTGTGTTTTGGTTGTTGTTTACACAGATGGGGACTGTTACTTTGAGATTCTTTTGAAGGATTTATTTTCAGTGTCACTGCTAGTCAGACTCTCTAAGGTTTCTGCCTCTCTACAACTTTGATGGGATGCCATTTTCTTTCCATTTACATAAACCAGTCTTAGTCAATAGCCAGTAACTAATTCTGAAGAAGAAAACAGCAACAGAAGACAATAGCAGCAAGTGCACACAAGGACTCCAACTGAGCACACCAAATGTTAAACAGCTAGTAGGCTCTCAGTGTGGAAATCTGGCTCTGCATGTTAACATGTCCAGAACACCCAAGGACCTGAGCAGCTGTGTGTCATAACACAACTGGAGCAGACAGGGGTCATCAAGGTGGCACATAACAACATGTCTACAACACCTGGCAGAAGGAGCAGTAGCATGTTTAAAACGTCTAGAGGACATAGGGACAGGAGCAGCAATGTGCGTTAATACACCTTGAGTAAGTAGAGGTGTAGCTTGTAAAATTGTTTTATGTTGCTGAGTGAAAAGATCCTGTAATGTGAAAAGCATAAGTAAAACACTGGGTATCAATTGTTTAAATAATCTTCCTTAATACTGTAGGTCTTTCAGTGTGTGTACACACATTGTACTTTACTGTACAACTTTGTATGTGTGCTGGGCAATTCTAACAGCACAAAGAAGCTCTGCATTTCACACACCCATTTCTGTTGACAGTGTGACACACTTCCAAATTCATGGCTTCCCTTCCTTAGTGGGAATGTATTTGACCTACTACATCAAAGTGCCAAACCTTTTGTTGAAGTTCACATAAATTTGGTAATGTTTCTACCTGCCATGTGCATCAATAATTATTCTTAGAACTTGAAGCTTATTTTAGATATCCATTTTAAGTTATTTCCTTAATAAAAATAGGTAAGCAGGAGTCTGAAAAGTCAAAGTTATAACCTCAGGAAGGTTATGTGAATAGAAATTCAATTTTATATCTTGGGTGTGGAAATGTGATAGTGACAATACATTTTGCTTTACTTTGCGTAGTGCCAGATGTCTAGGAAATGCCACAACTTCACAATAATTCCCAGTATCATGCAAGATGAATGATGTTGTTCTATTATTCCTACATGTTGGAAAATACTGTTTCATTGCATGAGAAATATAGTAAAGTGTAATTAACACCATAGTCACTAAACACTCCACTTAAAAATAAATATGTAGCCAATGTAAATCAGATTAAAATCTTCCTGGGTACACTACTGTGGTATTATTTGAAATTCATTCAGGGTCAGTCCCAGAAATGTTATGTTTTCAGATACAAAATTAGCAGCCCAAACTTGGATGTGAATAATTGGTTCCAGGTAATGAAGTGTTATTGCACCCAGATTGTATTATGCATAACTTCATGTTTGGCTAGACAGTTCAAATGATTTAGAGTAAAAGAAAAGTTAATTGTGTGTATGTGTTTGCTTTATAAGTTTTTGTGTTATTTTTATGAAATGGATTCTGTTGCTAATGTAGTGGTTATGTCTTTTGTATAAAGTGTAGCTAAGCAGTGCAACTTTTTTTAGTTAAATGTGTCTTCAATGTGCAGATTGTGAATTTGAATAGTGCTGTGGAACAAGTCAAGCTAGAGCAGCAACAGCTGGAACATGAGCTAGATTTCATTGTGGCTCAGCAGCGAGAACTGGAAGAATGCTTAGTTCCTTTGGAAAAAGAACTTGAGAACACTATTACTACAGGAATAGATCCAGAGCGGGAGCGAACGTGAGTGGCCTTGCAAATCTTGCTCACATGTTATTTGCATATTTATTTCTTCCTCCTCGTATTGATGTTAGTTTCATAAACTGTGTCGCTTTGTAACAGTGTTTTCTGAAGATACTTACTTTTTGTTTACCACTCCATCATAATTACAGTTTTTGTGTGTTGTGAATGTTAGGAAATTATTTTGATTGTAACTTTTTTTCAGTTATGATTTGGCTGAGAATCTAGATTCTCAGCTTAAACAGATGTCGGAAGATCTCAAGGAACTTATTGATCTGTTGAATGAAATGAATCGCAGTGGCAAGGATTCAAATGATCCGGTAAATTTCATTATTTTGTGTTCATAAACGTAAAGCGACTTTCTCTAAGAGTGACAGTTTATCAAAGTAAGTTGTACTTTATTTTGAAGCATGGACATTGTAGTTGTGTTCTGAACAAAATATCATTCAGATGTCACCCACAGCTTTGAACACACTGACAGTCTGTAATACCCTGATGAAAGTTCATCTCCAAATGTTCCAAAGTTTGTGGCTTGTCAGCATAGACTTGGGCTTTGATGTAGCCCCCCAACAAGACCCCCTATGGGTATCATATGTGTAATACAGCCAACTGGTTGCAGCAAGATTTTACTTCAACCTGGTTTTGACACCAACTATGGGTAATGTCAGAAAGTCCAGACAGTTACCTCAAAGGATTACAAAACCATTAACATAGAGGGAAAACCAAGAATAGATGGTTATTGTACCAAACAGATTCATGCCAACGAAAATAATCAATTGATGACGAAATAATGTAATTGAACAGATAAAAAAAATCTACTCAAAGCGGAAGCATAGCACATCACAAAAAAAAATTTAAGAAAAAGGGGCGCATGCATGCATGCACGCACGCAAAGGCTTTACTTACGTAAGTGTTCAGAGCCAGTGGCTGCTCCTCCTGGCAGAAGGGTTGGAGGAGGAAGAAGCTGGGTGAAGAGAGAGAAACTGGAAAGGTTTCAGAAAAGAGGTAGAGTTCCGAAAATTCACCCAGGGGAGACCTACTGGATGGGATGAGAAGGATCAAGACTTTTTGCCTTCTCATCCTGACTGGTAAGTCTCTCCTGATGCATGGTTCTGGGTGACTTTTCAGAACTCTACCTCTTTTCTGAAACCTTTCCAGTTTCTTTCTCTTCACTCCTCTTTCTTGCCCTTCAACCATTTGAGCTCAGAATATATATGTCAAGGGTGTTGGATGGTAGTTTTGTGGATCACTTTTACTACCCGTCTTGTAGATGAGTGTGACCTGTGCTTTTTTGTCCAAGAACTGTGCATGATTCTTTGTTTGAGGCACCTGCAGAGGATTGTAGTTAGAAGAGGCGCTAACTCAGCCACAGAATCAGTATAGAATCTGACAGGAATATCTGGTTTTTCGATCGTATATCAATCAGTGCACATGGAGAGAATGTAGCTTATTCATCAGATCCATTAAAATGGAATGCAGGATGCATTAAATGCTTTGAGATATAAATTCTCACTTATGGCTGTTAGGTTTTGATTAAATACTATTGCATTAAATTAGGAAAATAGTGATGTTTAACCCTTGGGCAGCCATGTGGCGTACTTTGTACGCATGTACAGAATAGCTGTCTTTGTCGCCAAGGTAAACATATGAGCAAAATCAGAGTTTAATCATACAACAATAAAGTAAACTCACATTTTATGAGCTAAATCATTGTTTCA
Source organism: Schistocerca serialis cubense (assembly GCF_023864345.2). Taxonomy (NCBI): domain Eukaryota; kingdom Metazoa; phylum Arthropoda; class Insecta; order Orthoptera; family Acrididae; genus Schistocerca; species Schistocerca serialis. The sequence continues at coordinate 388,398,898 of NC_064643.1, read as the reverse complement.
TTAAACAATAATAAAACAAACATTCATCATACCACTATCTACTCAAGGCATTAAACAGCGCAGTTGCATCAGATCCCAGCCAACCACTTAGTCAGTTGCTAATGATCTTGTACACAACAGCCTCATTATGGGATTAAGCTTGGAATCTGGGTCATTTTCTTGCATGGGTTGTAATTTTTTTCTCACCTAGTTTGCTGTTTATTTTATACTACTACTGCTGCTCACTTGGATGTATCCACTACTTATCATTGTGTTAGCTGAAGCAGTAATGAAGGGATAGGTACGGGCTCACAATCGTATAGCAATGGAATGGTACAAGACAATGTTATTTGTGGTTGCCGCACTTTATACGTAGATGCACCCACTCGAAGGTTGAAGGAGTAGCAAGCAAAAAAAATAATAGACAACAAACCCTAAATTGATAGACTGTCACAAGGAAATTTTTTATTAGAAAATGCTAGTCACACTGTAAAGTAATCTCTAGTGGTTATGTATACTTAAGGTGCCAATATTTTGTAGCTATTATTGTACAAAGTAAATTTTTGTGTTGTATGCAACAAGCTCTTTGCTCTGTTACAGTTTGTGCAAATTGGCCGGATTTTAAATGCTCATATGAACTCTCTGCAGTGGATTGATGAAAACACTACTCAGCTCGCAACTCAGATCGAACAAGTATCAAAACTGCATGACATACTCAAAAGGGAGAATGAACGATCTTTCCATCTTACTTATGATAAAGATTATTAAACTCTGTACAACAAACCACTGTAATTATGTTTTTCAATAAAAATTCAGAAATTAATACTGATTAAATCATTTCTAAGCCATTTGCCAACCTCTGCCTTGCTTCCTTTGTATTTCAAAACTGTATTACTGCCGAACCTCATTTCAAGATGCAGAATTTATTTTAGTTGTCTATTAACAGCTACTAGTGCATGCAGATAGAGCTGCGAAAATGGTGGCTGGGTGACAAAGTATGGATGGTGCTCCCCCCCCCCCCCCCCCCCCGCCCCCCCCCCCCTCCTCTTTCTTCCTCTTTGCATTCTTCAGCTGAGTTGGGACTTTGACCTGAAGCTAAAACACAAAGATCACAACATTCCCAGATATTACCATACAAAATCTATATTTGCAGTAATTATGATTTTGATTGAAAGAAATAGTTTCCTGCCTATTTGGACTGTTCACACAGCTGATTTTTGAACACAATGTTTCAGTAACTTTTTAAGGCAAAGGCATAGTATTACACATTACAGGATATAAGATGTTCATTTTTGTCATCTTCAAAGTCTGTGCAGATCATCTTAATGTACGTTTTACGTACGTGTGGGGAACAAATAGCACATACTGTGGAATGCTTGTCACATGCACACCTTCATTTGCTAGGCTGTGGTAGCTGGTCCTGTTCTTTGCATGCTGGCACCATATCCTCTCCCTGCAAGACGAATCTATGTATTTATCATAGATTTTGATATATATGGAACTGGCCATTTTTTGACAACATTGTTGATTAGTCTCCTTAGCCACAGCCCTCAAAAATTCGTGTATTGTAACTTTATTACCAGAGCTTGTAAGAGAGAAATGGATTCAGAGCAGATGTTTACCAAATGAAGGGGGAGGAGCAGGGGAACAAACCACGAATGGACGTCTTCCTTTTACCAACGCTACAATTACTACTAATCCAATCACAAGTAGCTACTCCAACATCCATGTGCTCAAAAAATGTAGCATCTGGCTTTCTTTGACAGCCTTTTGTATTCTTCAATCTTTCCATCATTATGCATCATGGAGAAGAGTAAAACAGACAGCAACTTAGTTGTAAAATATGACACCGTTGTTGCATCTTTTATAAAACTGAACACACTTGAAGCTACTGTTATTTGTTTATTGGTCAAAAACTGAGATGATTATTTGGTTTATCTTTTTATTTATTTATTTATTTATTGTTCCGTGGGACCACATTTAGGAGAAGTCTCCATGGTCATGGAACGAGTCAATACATGAAATTGTAACACGATTGTAGAAACAGATAAAATGAAATATAAGAAACATATTCAGATGACAAGTCGTTAGTTTAAATAAAGAAAATCAAGAATGTAACACTGGAATTTGCTTAATTTTTTAGCTCTTCCAGGAGCTCCTCGACAGAATAGAAGGAGTGAGCCATGAGGAAACTCTTCAGTTTAGACTTAAAAGTGTTTGGGCTACTGCTAAGATTTTTGAGTTCTTGTGGTAGCATATTGAAAATTGATGCAGCAGAATACTGCACTCCTTTCTGCACAAGAGTCAAGGAAGTGCATTCCACATGCAGATTTGATTTCTGCCTAGTATTAACTGAGTGATAGCTGCTAACTCTTGGGAATAAGCTAATATTGCTAACAACAAACGACATTAAAGAAAATACATACTGTGAGGGCAATGTCAAAATTCCCAGACTATTGAATAGGGGTCGACAAGAGGTTTTCGAACTTACACCATACATAGCTCGAATAGCCCGTTTTTGAGCCAAAAATACCCTTTTTGAATCAGAAGAATTACCCCAAAAAATAATACCATATGACATAAGCGTATGAAAATATGCGAAGTATACTACTTTTCGTGTTGAAATGTCACTTATTTCAGATACTGTTCTAATGGTAAATAAAGCGGCATTTAGTTTCTGAACAAAATCCTGAACATGGGCTTTCCACAACAGCTTACTATCTATCCGTACGCCTAGGAACTTGAACTGTTCCGTCTCGCTTATAACATGCCCATTCTGTCTGATTAAAATGTCAGTTCTTGTTGAATTGTGGGTTTTGTATAGTATTCTGACCATGTCAACCTTTTTTCCCCACTAGAGTTCTGGCAAGAGGCATGCTGTTACACCACTTATTTTAGTTAAATTTCTGCCAGTATTTACTAGAGGAAAAACAAGACACTACACTATTTCTGAAGAATTGTTTGGTTTGTTGAAAGGACCACTTCACTGTTTGCCTGCATAAACTTGAAATTTCATTAGATAAATTTCTTTTTGAGTCTACCAAAGGAAACCTTTATGGCATATTCCTTGGGGATCTTTTGGGAGATGTTATTGGAAGGAACATTGTCCCCAGAACAATGAGTTTCTCTTCATCACATTCTCTCCAGAAGTAAACAACTTCAGGTACTTACCTTGCAATGGTGTTAGCACCAAGCTTGTAAGTTCTTTTTTCCTCGTCTCTAGTGATTTATCACTGCAAATACATCAAGCCCATTTATATCCTGCAGGTCACTGAAATGAAGATGGGAAGCTCTAAGTTCCTGCGTATAGCAGAAGATCCAGAAATGCATTCATCTCCATGTGGTTAGTGTCGACGTGTAGAATCATCCAAAAATGTTCATCAAATGCATGTTAGTGTATGTAATGATGTCATCGATAATTTTTTCTTCAAAATAAAAACTTTCCCTTGGGAGTCTATGCTGCTTTAGCCAGCACTAAAGCACCTGGTTTATGAGAAAAGATATGGCTTTTGGGTCTTCCTTCATGACTGTTTTCACTTGTGTCAGCTCATCTTCACGACACAGTAGTCTTTAGAAAGAAATCAAACAATGGAAAATCCAGGATGGAATGTAACAATCAGAATATCTCTCTCTCTCTCTCTCTCTCTCTCTCTCTCTCTCTCTGTGTGTGTGTGTGTGTGTGTGTGTGTGTGTGTGTGTGTGTGTGTGTGAGAGAGAGAGAGAGAGAGAGAGAGAGAGAGAGAGAGAGAGAGAGAGAGAGAGAACAAAAGCCTTGTTAGCCGGAAGTTTATTTTGTGACAGTCTTTTTGTTGTGCCTATCTGTGGCTCTGCATCTCTGCTATATGGTCTTTACAAAGAAACAAATTCAACGATTTGTCACTTGAAGAGGCAATGACATTTTCATCAGTAGCCTCTCCATCTTCTTACTTCTCCTCTGAAAGAGACTGTTTTGTCATCACTTTCTAATGCCTATGACATAATTGCCTCTTCTTTGAGAAACTGATATTTTGGTAAAGGACATAATTGACAACCTTAGGACCTAGAATAAAATGAATGCCTTTGGTTTGTGAACAGAAATTAAGAGTGCCACACAACAGAAGAAAAAACTCCTGGGCCATCTTGACCCGACACGAGCAGTTAAGGGTTAAGCATTCAGTAACTCTTCCTAGTGTCAAGGAATTCCTCTGTTCTGGGCACATATACTTTCTGTTGGACTGTAATGGTAACTGGCAAACCTCACAAACTCTTTGGCCATTGTTGCTAATAGTTCAAACTGGTTGTAAAGGTGCTTGTCGCACCTGACTTCCTCTGGCATCACCAGTTTTGTACAGCAGCATGAAAGTGAAATTATTTTCTCCTCTATTAACTGTAATTTCTTCCTTCCTTGTGCTTTAACCAGTATTTGAAAAAAATCACCAGATTTGGTGGCTGCACGACAGTCTTTCCTTCGTTATTTGCTACTTTCAAACCATCACTGCCCTTTGAATCCGATTTTGATTGAGCAAGGCCTCATCAAGATACACAATAAGGCTGCAATTATTTGTTTTCCTGATAATGTGCATTTTTCTCAGGAAAGCTGCCACAACATTATATCTGTCCATCAGAATATATATAATCCCAGTTATTTCAAAATTCTGGCAGTCAAATGGTGGTGTCATGGGAACCAGTCTTGTAAGACATCTTCCACCTTTTGCTGAGTGGGATACTCATTGTGGCCATAAAATTCTTAAGCAGTCCTGTGAATCATCCAAGTGTGTGACAGTTCTTTGTTCCTCAGAGATTGCTGTTGCAGTCTGCAGTTTCTTATATGTGAGTCACCTTAACTTATAAACAAAAATAGAAGTAATAAATAATAAAAATCAAAGCTCTCTTGGCAAACTAGCAACTTCATGTATTTTATTTAAGTTTGTAATTTATTTAAGTTTTGCCTTTCGCAACCTGTAATAAAAATTTTGATGTTCTTTGAAAATAAACTGTTTGTTCATATAGAAATGTGAATATCATGTGAAAGTTATTTTCTTGCCATGTCACATACACCAGAAAAAATTACAGGTACATTATAAGTGTCAACAAAATGTTCACACATTCTGTAATTTTGTCTATATTATATCAAAACTTACGTCAGTTAGGTATGTACACATTTCTGGTGTGTTGACATCACAATAAAGGTGCTTTGATAACCAACTAAGCCTTGATGAAGCTGTACTTGCATACTAAAAACACAGTGCATATTTATTATTCAGTTTTCCATTCATTTCAAATAGTAATCTTAGCTTCAGTGGAACAACTTTTTGGTTGTGATGCTGTGCCATCATGAAGTGCAGCACTGCCATGTAAACCTTATCAGTGATGACAGGTGTCGTTTTGCTAACCATTCCTCTTTGTTACCTGGCCTCTAGTTGAGTGCACATCCTTTGGTTGGGCAATATGTACCTTGAATTGGGAGTTTACATTGTGCAGCTGCGTAACTGATATCCGAAGCGAGTCAAAATCTCTGATATAGTCCATTGGACCATGATGTGTTCCATACAAAAAATTGGGTAACCCATTGCAAATGGCCAGTTGTTAATCATCTTCAGCCTTACACGGCATAGGCTTTTACCCATTGACCATATACTTTCACAATAGCAATTCTACACAATAGTTTTGTTGTGGGGTTACACTCTCCAAGAATTTTTTAAATGACATATTCACCATCTACTGTACTACCAATTACGATTGCAATTTCGACCTTAGGTCATTTTCAACCATATTTAACAACTTGATAGTGACTTAAGGTCAAAATTGCAATCGTGGAAATTTGAATAAATAGTACAGTTGATGGTAAATGTCATTTAAAAGTAGCTCTTCTGTTTTAATAGAAACTTTTTAAAAGTTTTAGGCAGTAAATAATTCACTTAATGTGAAGCAGGAAACTAGAAAAATTCCCACTGACATCACTGATCAGATTCATATAGAAATTAAACGTTGATTTCCTACCGTTTGTTTTGACTTGTTTTATCCTGAAGGCTAAACTTTGGGAATAAGTGAAGTATTGATATATTTTAGATTAAGTATTTTAATATTATAAACTTTACATAATTACAATAAATATTAGGGTACAAATTCCTTTTAACATTGTGTTAAAGAGGAAAGCACTGCTCATCTAAGTAATTTACTTTCTGTACCACATCTGCAGTGTCTTCATTCGCTTCACTTTCTTTTGTAATTGGAGTATTCCATACAGGAGTGCTTCAGCTGTCGGTGGACAACCTGCAAAAGAAGAAAAGTCAGAAATGGTATCCACACATATTTTACTATTTATTTGATCCTAACTGACCACAGTAAACGTTACTCAAATTTTACAATCAAGTAACGAAGGAGTGAAAAAACTGAGATCTAGTTTCATCTCAATAATCTGATTTAAGGTATGCTTAGCTTGTTCTGATAAAATACAGAGTAACATCAAAATTTAAACCACAGAAAGGCAGCATTGTCTCAGCAGCTGAGGATCTTATTTCATTATTTTATGAACAAAACAGTCAAGATAACTTCATATTTAATGGTAAATGCCAGTTTTGGATGAAATGGGCCTTATTCAGATATAACACCAAATATAGGATGATGACTGGTACCACATTGTCATCTCGTAGAATCAGGTGTACTGCCAGTGGTCTGCGTTTTCCCAACACTATATTCTGAATGTAACTCGGCTTCTTTGTAAGGTGTTCCCTCAGACTGGTTGATGAGCTGATCTCGTCCAATATTTATGCCTGGGCAGTGTGTGGCGCTCCCTATGCCGTCCGTGCCCACTGTGGCCATTTCTGATCCAGAGCGAGGCAACCCAAAACAAACATCTCAAGAGACGTGAGAATTGCCGCAGCCTCCTACCTTAAGAAGATGTTGGCACCATATGTGGGAAAGAGGGTCCACCACTTCCCCAACTCCTCGGACTTTGTGGAATGTCTCGACAACCTACGGATCTCAGACACAGACCTCATGGTCAGTTTTATTCACCAGCGTACCACTTCAGGACACACTCAATATAATTAGTGAGGAATTTGACAGAGCCTTGCTGGATCTTTTCAAGCATATTTTGATGTTGTAGCGGGACTTTGAATTTCGCCGCGCTACACTCGTTCCCTCAAATATAAATTATACAGTCGCAGCGGTATGAGCGCTCGATGGCAGAGAAAATTGTAACCCTTTTTGTTTTCTATCCGTCTTTTGTCTCTCGAGAGCGGAAGCTGAAGGCAGACGTAAAAACTTATTAGCTAGTCTTGGTCGGATGGAGACGAAAAAACTTATTGATGTGCAGATGTATTGTGGAAGTTTGTATGTAATTCAGGGGGCATAAAATATGAGGGTTATTCCAAAAGTAAGGTCCGATTCGCCATAACTATTGAAATTTGGCGCCAATGACAAAACACGCATGCGCGCCGACTCCCGGCAAGCCTTGCGCGTGAAACGCCGCCATTCGCTTTGTTACTGTTGCTGAGTGTAGTTCACAGTGTCACTTTACAATGTTTAAGACAATTGATCAGCCCGCCGATTGTGAAGTAAGGGCAGTGATACGGTTTTTGTCTGCAAGAAACAATTCAGCGGCGGAAATCCATCGGCAGATTACTGAAGTGTACGGTCCTAACATAATGAGCGACAGTAAAGTGCGCAAGTGGGTGCGAGCTTTTAATGAAGGACAGGATAATGTGCACGATGAACCACGGTGTGGCCGACCATCAGTGATTTCAGACGATTTGGTCAATGCGGTTGACAAAAAAATTGGTGAAGATCGCCGATTCACTATTACAGACGTAGACATGCATTTTCCGAATGTGAGTAGAACAACTTTGTACAGAATTGTGTCTGAACATTTGAAGTTTCACAAATTGTGTGCCCGTTGGGTTCCCAGGCTGCTAACTGAGCCCCAACGAATGAAAAGAATGGCTTTTGCTCTTGATTTTTTGGAGCGATATCATAAGGAAGGTGACAGTATTTTAGACAATGTTGTCACAGGGGATGAGACATGGGTTTCTCACATCACTCCAGAGTCTAAACGTCAGTCAATGCAATGGCGTCACACGTCATCGCCAGTCAAGGTCAAGGCAAAGCAGACAATCTCAACACGTAAGGTTATGGCGACTGTGTTCTGGGATAGACGTGGAGTATTGTTAGTCGACTTTATGGAGAGAGGAACAACGATTAATAAAGCCGCCTACTGCGCTACCCTGACTAAACTTCGACGTGCAATCCAGAATAAGCGACGTGGTCTTTTGTCGTCTGGAATCTTGTTGTTGCATGACAATGCCAGACCCCACACTGCAAATGAAACGCAAGCTCTGATCAAGAAATTTGGATGGGAACAGATAGACCATCCTCCTTACAGTCCGGACCTGGCGCCAAGTGATTTCCACCTGTTCCGTTACTTAAAGGAGTTTCTCGGCGGCAAGCGCTTCGACACAGATGATGAAGTGAAAGAAGCAGTTAAGGACTGGTTATCGTCACAGGCGGCTGATTTCTATAACATGGGCATTCAAAAGCTTGTTGAACGATGTGACAAATGTTTAAATAAGTATGGAAGTTATGTAGAAAAATAGATAAAGATGTAAGGAATGTAAATAAAACAATTGTTTTGAAAAAACATTTTAGTTTTGATTTTTTTTTTATAACCGGACCTTACTTTTGGAATAACCCTCGTACATTGCATTCAACATCAAGACGGTTTTGTATACATTAGTAATTCCTAGACAATGAAATTTATTGCAAAATTTCGGAGCCGCTACTACTTTTCACGCAGAAATGAAGTAGGAGATTTTTGAAGACCTGGACGCCGCACGCGAGAAGACATGTTAACATGGCAAAGGATGAACTCTTATCTATGCCATTTCTCCCTGTTAATCACATTTGTTATTCTCTGCTCTCTTTCAAATAATTTTTGTAGTGGAAATTGGTTTGACTTTTGCTCAGAAACGCCACAAGGACCACTCCAACAATAGCTTTTCCGAATCACTAAGTCCGATAACTTTTCTGTAATAAGAAGTCCGATTTACATTTCATTCTTTCCCTTTTTCACGGTCATTAACGATTTTAAAACCCCTTTTTATTCAGCATTTCTTCCCACATTTCCTTTCTTGTCTTCTCTCTCTCTTTTTTTAATATATTAACCACTACAACTGGCGACCGTGACAGGACGCAATTTTCGGATGTTTCGTTTTTGAGCAAATTTCAAACTTTAATTTGTATTTTTTCCCAACAGAGAACAACCAAAAATCCTAAAGTTTAAAGGGTAACTAAAAGACCAACTTTATTGTCCCTAAACAAATGATTATACAATATTGTAAAGAATTTTTGTAACTAATTCAATATGCTTTTCTTTTCATGTTAACATCATTGTTGCAAAAGTGTTATTTTGAGACCTCTTGGTGATTATCCGATGGAGATGTATTAAGAAAATCCATATTTTGACGAATACGATTTACGCAGAAGTGATTGACCAGCCACTGAAGGACAGAAAATTTAATGGTGAGTCACAGAATTATGTTTCATTCAAACATTCAATAGCCGACTCCAGAATCCATTTTTCCCTTTCCACAGATCCTGTAGTTTTCTTCTAGATTTTTCCAAAATTATCTCTATTGTAGTTTGTGGTAATTAGAGTATTGTTGTAGCATATGAAGATCATGAATTTGACCGCCAGTCATTTGCTACGAAAAATTTTGTCCGTCCTGCTGCATCTTTCTCAACCATTGTTTGCAATAGAGCAATTATTTACATTGACGGAAAATATTTCAACCTAAATTTGAGTCAAATCATTATTAATCAGACTTATATTATTCCCTTTTAAACTTACGATTATAAATCCTATTACAATGGAACGCGGTAAGGTCGAGATATTTTTGGCAGATGAGTTAAGTGAACTAGATTCATCGTTCAACCAACAAGAAAGTCCGCGTTTCCCTCCATGGACGAGCTCACAGGTCAACGCAATGATTTTGCCTCAAACTCACAACATTTGTGATAATACACAGATGGCGACTTTAAATGACGAAATGTGGAATGGACGCAAGACTAGACCGTCAACGCCATGGTTAACATCAATGTCAGAACCGAATATGAGACAAATTCAGCAATGTGACAAGTCGGACACAGGAGACACAAACTGGACCGACTGTTAAGAGTTATTTGCAGACATGAAACGAGACGTTAGTCAGAAAATTGACGCAAAACTGGATGCACTTGGTCAGGACTTTAAACAAAGGCTAGATAAAAGCGATGAAAAATTTGACGTATTAAACCGTACTATGACCGAAAATTTTGAACAAACGACAAAACAGATGACAGAATTAAATAACACCACTCAACAGCTCAGCCAGCGATTTGAGACATTGTCCAACCGAGTCACTAAACAGAAAGAAACTTTCGTTACATTCACACATGAAACAAAAAACAATATCACCCGATGTGAGAATCAGTTGACTCAAATAGTTAATGTGCAGCAGGAAGTGAACACCCGTGTGGCAGAGTTAGCTCAGGCCCACACTTCAGCTAGCTCCACCCAAGAAAAGCTGACTGAAGAAGTGTGAAATATTACCCAACAGCTCACAATGGTAGTTCTTGAACAAACCCACCTCAAAGAAAAGATAGAAAAATTAGAAGACCGAGCGGACCTCGCGTCACTAGACGACACCAACATGGCCGAAAGAATTGTACATGAATGTAAATTGTGTGACGACTATCTGGACAAAAAACTTGAAACAATTACACAGGACATACTTTCAAAAAACAAAGACACATGTTAAAGACGTGACAAAATTACGAGACAATGTTGTGCCGTGTTTGGCAATTGGTGCAAACGCATTGTCAGGGAACGACAGAACAGCTAAAACCATGGCTAATGACACAGACAGAACACCTATTGTGGAATCACCCGTTACCGATCAAAATTACAATGTGCCGCTTTCTTTTCCACCAAATGAGCAATATTACGGTACGACACCTAGAGTAGCAAGTGACACAAACCACGTCAATACAGTTATGCCAACCGGCATGGCCGATGACACGTTTGTAAGGCATGGTTATTTCCAGATGTTTTCCAGTGAGGACAAGCACAAAGTCCACCCTATTGTGTTTATTAGATCATTTGACGGTGTTTTTCCACGCAGTTGGTCAGAAGTCGATAAAATCAGATACGTCACCAATCTCATGAGAGGATGAGCAGCTAAGTGGGGTGCCGCTATGAAACGGCGGGGCTTTACTTTTGAACAGTTCAAACAAGCCTTCTTGGACGAATTCTGGTCCGAGAATGAGCAACAGAGTCTAAGGAGAGAAGTGTGCAACTCCGAGACCTATGACCCTAAAAAAGAGACATTAAGACAATACTTTGAGAGGTACCTAGACAAGACACTGTACTGGTCCAAACCAGCCGACTTGCCAGCCATAATTGACACTTTAAAGAGCCACTTACCCTTTCTGTACCGAGACAGATTAATAGGAGTACCGGAGAATGACATTAAGACTTTCTTAAACTTCTTAGATCAAATGGACGTAGTTTACAGAGGCGACTCACGCCATTCAAATTTTACTCATGTTATTAACCAAAATCAGCACCCACCCCAAAGGAACTGTAGTGACGGTGGTTGGTGGAACCATCTGTTCATGCCGCGACACAATACGATGCCTGCGCGCGAAACATATTCAAATGGAAACATGTATGACGGTAGAAACAACCGCAGAAATTCGTGGAATAATAATTATCACCCATATCAAAATGGTAACTACAAGCAAAATGAAAATCACAGACAGAATATGTGGAACACACAAAATTCACGCATGACAAATCAAAACCTCCACGGAATCCGCTGCCGTTCCCCAGTACAGTTATGCACTGCCCGCCACGAAGTAGCAATAACAATTGTGGTGTGCCATCAGCTGACGCGTGGGCGCCAACCGGCCGGAATGTAAACATAGTGGAGCTGGTCAATGAACCCGGCCAAGCACATCAGACGACGACCAAGCTAAGCGCTCGTGCTTCGGTCGTGAGGTGTTGTACGAGCGCAACGCCTGAGACGGTTTGTTTCCTCAGGTACGACGACAAAATGACAGCATAACAGGATTTAACAAACCTATCAGGTTGATGACCTTGTTCTTTTGCGTTCACATCCCAAGTCTACAAAATTAAAACAACTGAACAGAAAATGGCAGCTATTATATTCGGGTCCTTTCAGAATAGCAAGCATACTTCACCCAGGTTGTTACTCCCTAGAATACCCGTTATCTCTGCATCCCCACAAACATCTGAAACCCTTTGTGCACTGAAACAACATAATATAATGACAACTAATTTGAACACGAGCAAGTCGCTGTGAAAATGAGATCGTAAATATTTGTATTGAATACTCGAACATTAAGTTATACAGCCTAAGAACACAAACGTTAATTTATGGAAATTATATACTGCAGTTACACTTGTACACATAATTATGAAGAGAATGTAAACCCAGGTGAGTACACTTACTGAATGAAAAAAGATATTCATATAGGAATGAGATCTACGCAGGTTACATTTGTTGTTAATTGTAAATTATAAGGTGAATCAACAATTAGTTATTTCAAGGCACTCTAATGACAGGAGATAATAGCTATTGAGATCAGTAATGACATAGGTATGTTGCAGAATAAGACTGAATGATCAGTATGAATGAGTTAATATAAGAAGGTAAGTTACTGTGTAGTTGAGGGGGGCACAGAGATTATTTGAGGAAAATATTATTGGAGTTTTATGAGAATGGAAGTGCCAAAGACTAGTCTTTAAATATGTCTGCTTGTGTCTGTATATGTGTGGATGGATATGTGTGTGTGTGCGCGAGTGTATATGTGTGGATGGATATGTGTGTGTGTGTGTGCGCGAGTGTATACCCGTCCTTTTTTCCCCCTAAGGTAAGTCTTTCCGCTCCCGGGATTGGAACGACTCCTTACCCTCTCCCTTAAAACCCACATCCTTTCGTCTTTCCCTCTCCTTCCCTCTTTCCTGATGAGGCAACAGTTTGTTGCGAAAGCTTGAATTTTGTGTGTATGTTTGTGTGTCTGTCGACCTGCCAGCACTTTCATTTGGTAAGTCACATCATCTTCGTATATATATATATATATATATATATATATATATATATATATATATATATATATAATGATTAATATATGAGTGAGAATGTTTTGGTAATATTGTGCTATGTAGGCCTAGAGGAGTGAGTAAATTGTCAACATCTTTAAGATTACATAAGAATTTCAGTTTGAAAGAAAACATTTGGGATGAGTTAGAACGGACGTTAAATATGAATCTATTTTCAGTGCCCTTGAAAATGAACGAATGCAAGAAAAGCAGAGTGAACATAATGATGATTACAGCTGTTGAAAGAAGTGTAATAAGAATGTAACTTGGAAACACATTAGCTTTAATTTATTTCAGAAATAACTTTGTAACCTTTCGTTAAGTTTTCTTAAGCCGCTGTGTGGAAGAAAACATTTCTAGTTCGTGTCTAGACAGGAGAATGATATTTTAAGCAACTTAAGTTGAAATACAGTTTTTACACGTCCCTCATGTGAATACATTTGGGTATACAAAAGTGAAATTTAGTGCCATGTTAGCCTTTATTATACTTACACAACAGAAAACCCTGAGGAAGCAAAAGATAGGAGAGTTATTAAGGCCGTTTTGCGACTCGTACAACACCACCACTTGAGCGAACAGATGACAAAATTACATCTACTTTGAAGACAACATTTGACTTTTCAGGTAATGCAAGGTAAGTGCAAAGGAGCAGCGACCACCCGTGCAACCGACACTGAGAAAGAGATATTTTACTGTCAATTATAATACTATGTTCTTTATTTATGTTTTATAGAAAGAAATGACACACACACACACACACACACACACACACACACACACACACACACACACAAACATACATGATGTTTAACCTTCACTAAAGTAGAAGAAAGTTCATGGTTGAACTCTTGAGAGGAAATTTGATACGTTATTATAAATATACATTATGAGAGAGACAATCTCTGTGAGATATATTTTCCATTTGTATAGACGGTATCCACAAGAAGTGGAGATATCAAGGAAGTACTGAGCAGATATGTGATTTACTCATGCAAGAATTTGTTAAGGTATAATACACTTAGTCATATGAACAGTCAGAACACAAAGAGAGAATCTGTCATGATGTTACACTACACAGACTTGATGTAAGGACACTTACATTTACCTCATGATTTGGTAAATGATAAGCACCTCCTTTCACACACACCTTGAAGGTGATGCAAGCGTTATAATGTATTATGTTCTCTTTCTATGTCGTAGCTATAGGATTTGGTAGCTTATAGGTAGTGAATAGTTTCTTCCATTCTATCTTTCTCCATTATCCTACCACCTCCTGCAGCTGGGTATTGTTTGTTTATGGAATGTAAGAGTATGTTGTGTGACAGTAAACTTTCAGGTATGAATAAAAAGACATGAATATTGATGGCATTACAAGCCTGGTCAACCACTAGCCAAGATATGGAATCAAAGGAAAGAAATGAATTATAAATGAAGGAAAGCCCGTGCTATTAATATTAAGTCCGATATCCCTTGGCACGCCCAAACCTGAATAAAGAAACTTAATACCGCAATAAAAGAAAGCCAATGGGACTTAGTATAATTTTTTTAGTGTAAATATTTCACACGCATATTCTTGTAAATTTATGTGTTAAAACTTTGCATATTGTCAACATATTTTGAAATGTGACCACGAAATGTAAGCTTTCATAATTAATGATGTAAACATGCTTGGACAAAGTGAACTGTTAAAATGTAAATATGGCAAACTGTGTTAGTTATAAACGACGAAATTTGTGAAACTTATGGTGCATAAACCAAATAACTGTTTGCAAACCGATATAAACTACAATTTATTTCGACGATAATGTGGATTTTCACACTGCAAATGAACGTTTGTTGGCAAGTGTAAACAACATGATGAAACACCTACCTTTGCGAACATCGACGCCCTTGTTCCTGGCCGGCCTTCAGATGCTTTGGAGACAAAAAACTCAGCACCTGTCATAGGCGATGTGGAGGCAAAAAACTACATCGACAATATATGCCCCGGAAGCAATAGTCATGAAAACGCACAAGGACCTGGAGTGTTGTGCCGTAACAGAAGACATGGACATTGCTTCGGATCACGCACACGCTCAATCTTATGGTGTCACCGGACTTAGCATGCCATTTATGCAGGAATAACAACTTCTAATCAACACTATGTGAAAGTGAATACTGTGCAAGACTGTCATGACACAGAGATTTTGAAACTGCCGCACACGAAATTCAGTGATGCTATTGAGCATGCGCAAAGACTATGTGCTGCCATAGGTGTATTGGGAAACCAACGCTGGACGCGCACAACATTAACTGTGCTTGCTCAAACAAACTATGTAAATATATGTATATTAATTTTGTAAAAGGGATCAAAACTATAACAATTGTATTTAGTATATAGGTTTAGAAAGTAAGTATTGACAGAGATTATCCCCTACGAATGCACGTGGCCTTTCCTATGAAAATATGTATATACTGACAGTTAGGTATATCTATTATATTGTTTGCTAGCCTGCCACGCTAAATGTTTTAGCGTAATAGTCGAGGGGGCGATGTAGCGGGACTTTGAATTTCGCCGCGCTACACTCGTTCCCTCAAATATAAATTATACCGTCGCAGCGGTATGAGTGCTCGATGGCAGAGAAAATTGTAAGCCTTTTTGTTTTCTATCCATCTTTTGTCTCTCGAGAGTGGAAGCTGAAGGCAGACGTAAAAACTTATTAGCTAGTCTTGGTCAGATGGAGATGAAAAAACTTATTGATGTGCAGACGTATTGTGGAAATTTGTATGTAATTCGGAGGGTGTAAAATAAGTTGCATTCAACATCAAGACGGTTTTGTATACATTAGTAATTCCTAGACAATGAAATTTATTGCAAAATTTTGGAGCCGCTACTACTTTTCATGCAGAAATGAAGTAGGAGATTTTTGAAGACCTGAACACCGCACGCGAGAAGACATGTTAACATGGCAAAGGATGAACTCTTATGTATGCCATTTCCCCCTGTTAATCACATTTGTTATTCTCTGTTCTCTTTCAAATAATTTTTGTAGTGGAAATTGGTTTGACTTTTGTTCAGAAACGCCACTCCAATAATAGCTTTTCCGAAACACTAAGTCCGATAACTTTTCTGTAATACGAAGTCAGATTTGCATTTCATTCTTTGCCTTTTTCACGGTCATTAACTATTTTAAAACCCCCTTTTTATTCAGCATTTCTTCCCACATTTTCTTTCTTTTCTTTTCTTCTCTTTTTCTTTTTTATTAACCACTACAACGTCGACGTAAATCCTTTATGGAGGCCAATTCTATGAGCAGACTGAAGGAGTGGTCATGGGTAGCCCCTTATCTCCAGTAGTGGTGAATCTATTTATGGAGAAATTTGAGGATGAGGCAGTTACAACTGCTGCCTACCAGCCGACGTGTTTCTTCAGATACGTTGATGACACGTTTGTCATCTGGCCACAGGGCAAGAGAAGACTGGATGAGTTCCTGGACCATCTGAACACAAGACACCCCAACATCAAGTTCACCATGGAACTAGAGAGTGATGGTCAGCTCCCATTCCTCGATGTCCTGGTAAAGAGGAAGCCAGACAGCACCTTAGGCAACAGTGTGTACAGGAAACCAACACACTGACTTATATTTATAGGCTGACAGCTGCCAACACCCACAACAGAAGCATGGAAAACTCGTAACCGAGCCAAATCACAGCCTGACAGCGGAATTAGAGCATCTACAAAGAGTGTTCACAGACAACAGATACTCCACCAGGGACATCCACAAAGCACTCCATCCCACCAGACGACCTGAGGCAACAGGAGACCAGACCAGGAAAGTAGCCTTTCTACCGTATGCTGGACCTATATCTGCCAAGATCAGAAGAATCTTGAAGAAACACAATAGCAAGATAAGGACGCTCCTCGGAACTGTCAAGGATGATTTGGGGTTAAGGAAAGCTGGTGTCTACGACATACCATGTGAATGTGGGATGTCTTACTTCGGTCAAACTACCGGAACAGTTGAAATAAGATGTAAAGAACACCAGAGACATACCAGGCTACAACAGGTAACTAAATCTGCAACAGCAGAACATTGCTTGACCTTTAGCACATCATGGATTATGACAAAACCAAATTGGAACTACTATAGAAACAATGGAAGAAAGCTCCCTCCTCCAGGAATGAACTACAGATGTCCAAGGGCGTAAGTAACGAAACAACCACATACGCAATACCAGGCAGCAGCAAGCTCCTTTGAGGATGACCATCGTAACATGCAGCTCCAACAGCAGCCGGATGCCGCAGGAAGTGCACCTCACAGGCACATACCGGGTTCAAAGGCCAGGAGAATGGCTCAGCCACGAGAGAAACTCACCGTGGTCACGGACAGCACAAGGAACTTCAACCACAATGAAATTTATTGCAAAATTTTGGAGCCGCTACTACTTTTCATGCAGAAATGAAGTAGGAGATTTTTGAAGACCTGAACACCGCACGCGAGAAGACATGTTAACATGGCAAAGGATGAACTCTTATGTATGCCATTTCCCCCTGTTAATCAGGCGCGGACCCAATACGGAATGCCTTGGGATGTCCACTACCTAAAAAGAGAGCCGCAATGGGTGGAGACGGCATAGAGAGTGCCACACATTGCCCAGGCATATATATGGGACAAGGTCAGCTCATCAACCATCCTCAGGGAACACCTGATGAAGACCCCGAGTTACGATGTCAAAATATCGTGTTGGGAAGATGTGGACCACTGGCAGTAGACCCGATTCTACAAAATGACAACAAATCACCGGGAAAGTCTTAGAAATTATGGTACCACATTCATACAATTAAATTTAAAGTGCAGGAGGAGGGTTGTATTTTAGTACTCTCTATCCGGCATGTCACAATTGAAAAATGCCCCCTGGCGCACGCGTGTAGTTCAAGTGAGGCAAAAGACATTGTAATTGTAAAGTTTATACAGGGGGGGAAACAAAAAAAACCTCAGTCATATTATTTACACATGTTTCTGCAAATTAACAGGCTAACACTCATTCTTTTCGATGAGAGGTAGGTATGTGATGTACCACAGCAACTGTTCACTGCAGTGAAGAATGTTTACTGTATTTATACTCTAAGTAAGTAGAATGCAACCACTTTTATCCAATGTGGTGCATTGTCGAAGTTTATGAGTAGAGTACATGCAGTATTCTTCTCCCAAATGTACACAGACTTTTCCGTCAAAACAGATCATGGAAGAGAAGTGTGTGTGTGTATATCAGGTGCTGTGATGATGCCAGAACAGCAGCTTCACCGATGGAAAAGGAAAGACACATGTATTGCAATGGCAACACACTGCCACTGCAGATACTTCAATAAATTGAGGAAAAATGACATTTCCTGCTTTCCAATGCAGGTATGACATCCGCAGATGGCTAGGCTGTAAGGAAGAGATTTTTTGATGTGGAATGGGTGACAGCTGTCGACAAACAGGTACTGTTGGTGGTTTTTACTACCTTGATATGGAAATTCATTTGCAGTTACTCATTATTTCTAAATGTTCTTAGGTCAGCAAATTATACCCAGCAAACAGAATGCACGGGAGGCCACTTCAGAAGTAATGAGTCTACAAATTATGAATCATAATCACTAAATTATGTAAAATAACAGGAAGGTAACCACTCACCCCTGTAGCAGATCAATGTGTGGAGCACAGTAACATATATCAGGAAACAGCTCTGAGTAGGACATGGGGAAGTCTAATTCCTGGTGGATGACGTGGTTGAGCTTTTCAAGGCCAGAGAAACTTTTCTTTGTATGAGCTGGATAGGATATTGTGTGTCATTAAAGGTTCTGGTAAAGTTATCAGAATATTTTGACATTTCCTGCTTTGCAATGCAGGTATGACATCCGCAGATGGCTAGGCTGTAAGGAAGAGATTTTTTGATGTGGAATGGGTGACAGCTGTCGACAAACAGGTACTGTTGGTGGTTTTTACTACCTTGATATGGACAGACATACTTACGGAGCCATCAGAGGTGGATGTCCTCATCTAGGAAGTTGGCTCGATGAATTAAGAAGGATCAGGTGAAGGGGATATGGGAGTAGGCGTCAAGGTTTTGGAGGAAAGAGCAAAGGTTGTCCTCGCATTAAGTCCAGATCAAGCAGGAACTGTTGAAATATACCAATAACCTTAGCAGAACCTTTACTGACAAACAATATGCTAACCAGCTCATCTACAAACAAGTCTCCCAAGCCATCTGCTCATCTGATGTCAATAAATCTGTTCACTAGCCGCAAACGAGCACTCTTCTGATCTTCCAGTAATACTGCGGCCTTGAAACGTTCAACCACATCTTCTACCAGGGCTTCGAGTACATTTCATGCCCTGAGATGAGGAATGTCCTACCCAAAATCCTGCCCAGATTCCCCAATGTAATGTTCTGCCACACACCCTACCTACAGAATATCCCTGTGCATTCCTACCCTACTCCAATCCTATTCCCAATCCTGCACCCCAAGGGTGGTTTTCTTGTGGTCAGTCCGGGTGCAAGAGATGCGTTGTGTTGTGCAACACTGTGTCTGTCCGATATATTGTTTCCCACATTCACAGGAAATACTGCAGACACCCAGTGTTCTTAGACCCAAGTTGTCCTTCATTGAGCCCAGCATATTTCTGATTTTTGCAGGAGGATGGAAGATGGTTTTTATCTTGTCCTTCTCCAGTATCCTGGCAATCTTGACCATGGGCGGCCCTGTGTACAGGAGGAATGCCAGACCTTTGTTGTTCTCTTCTTCCTAAAGGTCCTCCCTCCTCCTCCTCCTCGCCCATCTTGAGAGCATGTCTAATCTGCGCTTTGATGTATCCATTCTTCTGGAAGGTTTTCTTCAGGTGCTGAATCTTTGTAGATAAACTGTCCTTGTCGCATATGTCATGAGCTCTGCAGACAAGAGTAGTGAGCATGGATTTCCATTGTGCTGGGTGATGGCAGCTGTTGGCGTTGAGGTACAGGTCTGTGTGTGTTTTCTTTCGGTAGACCTAGTGCTCCATCCGTTTTCTTCTTTATTAGGATATCGAGGAAGGGTAGACAACAACCATTCTCTTCCAATTCCATTGTGAACTTGATGTTCTCATCTATGCTGTTCAGATGGTTGAGAAATTCCATTAGAGTGTCTTCGCTGTGCGTCCACTCCGCGAAAGTATCGTCAATGTACGATAAAAGACCTTGAGTTTAAGGTGTGCTGTTTCCAAGGTGATATCCTCGAAGTATTCCATGTACAGATTAGCGACGCATGGTGCCAGTGGGGATCCCATAACAACTCCATCCATCTGTTGGTAAAACTTGCGCCCACACTGGAACGTGGTCGTGAGTGCATGGCGGAATAATTCCACTGTGTCTTCGTTGAAATGATTCACCAATAGCTTCAAGGAGTCCTCTAACGGTACCCTCGTGAAGAGGGATGTAATGTCAAAACCGACCATATCATCATTTTTGTCAACACGCCACTCCTTGAGTGTCTTAACAAACTCCATGGAATTCTTGATGTGGTGAGGACGTTTACCCCCAAGAGGCTTAAGTAGTTGCATCAGGTGTTTGGCTATAGAGAATTGATTGTGTCTACAATCGGGCGTAGTGGTACCTCCCTCTTGTGTATTTTGGGGAGGCCGTACAACAGTGGTGGAACCGGAGCTCTGAGGTAAAGCCTTTTTATCAGGTCCTGGTTCAGACCTGAGTTGTTGAGAAGACCAATGGTCTTTCTAGTCACAGCTGTTGTAGGGTCCTTCTCCACTTGTTTGTAGGCCTGGTCCTGCAGCAGCAAATTAATCTTGTCCCACTAGTCAGCCGCTCTTAGCAGCACCAACACATTCCCTCTGTCTGCTGGTAGAATGACAATATTCTCATCTTCTCTGAGGCTGCGTTCCACCACTGAGATGTTGGATTTCAGCATTCTCGCTTTGTCTAGGATTCTGCAGGTTTCCTTTCTCACCTCTTCAGCAGCTTCAGACGGCAGCCCGCGTATGGCCTGTTCGACGCTGCTGATGATCTCTAGTTTTGGTAAAGTGCTCGGAACCGGTGCAAAGTTTAATCCTTTGGATAGCACGGGTGTTGTCACCTCATCCAGCTCCTTGCTGGTCAAGTTAACAATGGTCCTCGAATCCTCGGTGTCAGGCTCCTGCCGTTGTGCACCTGGTAATTGTTGGAACTCGTTTTGTTGTTTCGTGATCGCCTTCCGCTTACATTGTTGACTGGAGGCATCACCAGTGCCGAGCTGGCACGTTGGAGGATGCATTTGGTTCTTGCCATATGTCTAGGATGTCACAGGTGTGTGAACTGCGGCAGTACGTGCTTGTCCCGACAGCATTGCAAGAACACCTTCTTGATCCGAAGTCTTGCAATGATTTGATACTGCAATATATGTCCTCCCTGTAGAGGTGCGTTATATGAGAATGCAGGATTTCTCGGTGAATCTCAATGATAAAATCTCCTCAGATTGACAGCCGAGTCAATGTGTTGTTTTCCAGTAACGTTTAAGCAAGTTTCTTACTTGCCTTCTTCAGGCGAAGTTTTGAGTTCGTGTCTCATCCTGATCTTTATAGCCATTGGACCACAGGCTTCTCTGCATCCTCGGAGCCGGGTGGGTCAATGAGGCACAAGCGGAATTGGCGCAGCGGTGAGAGGGGGAGCAGCAGGCATCGGGTCCTGGCATCTCGTCTCGGTGCGGCCTGTTTCGGTAGCTCAGTCTACCATCTACTGAAAGAAAACACACACAGACCTGTACGTCAACGCCAACAGCTGCCATCACCCAGCACAACGGAAATCCGTGCTCACTACTCTTGTCCGCAGAGCTCATGACATATGCGACAAGGACAGTTTATATACTGAGATTCAGCACCTGAAAACCTTCCAGAAGAGTGGATACACCGAAACGCACATTAGACGCGCTCTCAAGATGAGCAAGAAGAAGAAAGAGAAGGACCTTCAGGAAGAAGAGAACAACAAAGGTCTGGCATTCGTCCCGTACGCAGGGCTGCCCATGGTCAAGATTGCCAGGATACTGGAAAAGAACAAGACAAAAACGATCTTCCATCCTCCAGCAAAAATCAGAAATATGCTCGGCTCAATGAAGGACAACTTGGGTCAAAGAACACCGGGTGTCTACAGTATTTCCTGTAAATGTGGGAAACACTATATCGGACAGACACAGTGTTGCATAACACAACGCATCTCTGAACATCTGAGAAGTATCCGCCTCTGACAAAAGAAGCCCGTGGTCCAGCGGCTATAAAGATCTGGAAGAGACATGAACTAAACACTTCACCTGAAGATGGCAAGTAAGAAATTTGTTGAAACGTTGTTGGAAAACAACACATTGACACCGCTGTCAACCCGAGAAGATTTTATCATCGAGATTCGCCGAGAAAGCCTGCATTCTCATACGACACTAATCAATAGTTTACCGCAAAATATTTTGTAACATACCAATTTAGGTGCCTAATGACAAGAAACCTATTATAAACAAATTAAGCAAGAGACGCAGAAATAACATAAGTGGATTTATGCTTCAAGCAAATTTTGAGGATGCACTTCTGTTTTGCTTTTCTACACATCAGTTCTCAGACCTCTCTTTGTATTTTTCCTCTTTCACCAAACACGGCATCCAACATTTCAGACACGCTCCTGATTAATGTTGCGAAGCCTCTTTAAGAATCACCTCCCATTCTTTCAGGAGAGCCACCCATACGTCATGTAGAGTCTATGACAGATCCTTCTCTCTGGCCGGTCCCATATAAAATCAATAAGATTCAAATCAGGTCTTCGAGCATGCCATGTATAAACTTCACTTTATCCAAAAACTCTTAACACAATTCTCATAACATGAGGGCGTGCACTGTCATGCATTAGTGAAAAGTTATCACCAATAAATGGAGCAAAAGCCACAACATGCCCCAAAAGGATTTCCTTCACATACTAATATGCTGTGTCACCCCCATGGTCCATGAAGACCAAATCTTCTTGCACTCTTACTGATTCCTGTCCACATCATCGCAGAACAACCTTGAAAGGCATCCAGGATGAAACATGTTAGGGAATGCCTTTCAGCAGACCTTCTCTGTTCTTTAGCGTCAGGTGATTCCAGGTCAAATTATGACTCTGTGAACAACATTTGCTTCCATTGCTGTACTCTCCAGCCACAATATTTCCTTATGAAACACTATTTAGTTGTGCAATGCTCTCTGGTGAATTCTTGGCCTGTAGCAGGTCTTCTGGTGGGAATGTTGGCTCCTTCAAATCTTCTTCAAACAGTTCTTTCACTAACATTGACCCCCTTGAACTTGGCGGAATCAATTTTGTACTTGCAGGAAGTGTGATAGTCGTAGAGACTTAAGTTGTAAGAAGTGGGCATTTATTGGTGATGTGGCTCTTCTCAGGCTTTATTCTGGTTTCCTTGCATAGTTTCCAGTCTGCCTATACCTTCTTACAGTTTTGGAAATCATGGTATGTGTAGTTCTAACATTTTTGTAATATAATGCATGCTCCATCCATCCTCCAGCAAAGCAACAGCTTTTGCATCATCTTCAGGGATTAACACCACATGCCCTCGAGACAGCTGATTATGATAATCACAGAAAGATCTTATGAACACACATGATGTACCGTTCCCTTCAAAAGATACAACAATAAGGGTTAGAAGAGCGGAAAAAAAAAATCAATTTGCACAGGGAAACACACTTAAGGCTACTGGAATAAACAATCAACATTTCATTGTTTTTTCCCTAACCCAATAACATACACCATCTCAAAACAAAGGATAATGCGCTACAGCTTGATTAAATACATAATTACACAGAATTTATTACGTGCTGTGTTTTTCACATCGATCAGTGCATTTAAGTGACCTAGTGATAACATCTGAGGTTCCAAGAGGCTTTTTCTGATAATGCTGTAATGTAGAAAGAAGTTGCAAATTTTCGAAAATTATAGTGCAATGCAGGAAGATCTGCAGAAGATTGACATTTCGTGTAGGTATTGGCAGTTGACTCTCAACATACAAATATAGTCACAGCCATTAAATGTCTGAGTATGCATAACGAGTGATAAAAGTTGAACAGCCACATAAACTTAGTCACAGGGATGGCAGGTGCCAGACAGATTCATTGGGAAAATCATCAGGAATGTAATCCATCCATGAAGGAGATAGCTTACAAAAATCCTTGTTCAGTCATAGTTTGGTTTTCACAGCGTATGATTGCTAGACGAAGCACAATAGATTCAAAAAGATGGCTTGCATTGCATCACAGTTTCATTTAGTAAGTGTGAAAGCTTCAAGGAGATGCTCATGAAGCTCCAGTAACATGCACTACAAGAGAGGCGTTGTGCATCACAATGTTGTTTCCAGAATGAGATTTTCACTCTGCAGCAGAGTGTGCGCTGATATGAAACTTCCTGGCAGATTAAAACTGTGTGCCAGACCGAGACTCGAACTTGGGACCTTTGCCTTTCGCGGGCAAGTGCTCTACCAACTCAGCTACCCAAGCACGACTCATAACCCGTCCTCACAGCTCTACTTCTGCCAGTACCTCATTCGCAGGAGAGCTTCTGTAAAGTTTGGAAGGTAGGAGAAGGGGTACTGGCGGAAGTAAAGCTTTGAAGACGGGGCGTGAGTCGTACTTGGGTAGCTCAGTTGGTAGAGCACTTGCTTGCGAAAGGCAAAGGTCCTGAGTTCGACTCTTGGTCCGGCACACAGTTTTAATCTGCCAGGAAGTTTCACAATGTAGTTTACTCTTAAAATTCAGAGAGCAAATGTTCATACAAGAGTCAACCAATATATCACTTCCTCCACGTATATCACATGAAACAACCATGAAGGTAAAATGAGATCTGATTTCACATGAAGGCTTACCAAAAAACGTTCATCCCAAAGACAATTTGTGACCAGAACAGAAGAGGGAGTCTAGTGGGGGCTTGGGGTGGTGACAGTGATACAAAGAGCACTCATAAACCACAAAGTGGCTTGTGGAGTACAGATGTAAACGACAACTCTTTCTTATGGACAATTTAACATTTTAGTTAATCACAACCACATATGTAAATGTATTTTAAAATTATCCTTATCTTGGCAAAATTATCAGAGGGATAATGATTCTCAAGTTAAGGAGTGCTACAGCTTATTTTGGACAAGGCGAATTAAAGTAATAAAATTTATTTACCCATGAATCATTTTTACAGTACTATAGCATTTCTCAGCTTAATCTAAAGAAAAAGACTTGTCATAAATACTCTGGCCAAAAAAGTTAGTCATCCCCAGAAGGCATCACACACATACTGTGTAACACCACTTCTAGCTTTAATAACACCTCAATTCAGTGAGATAGAGAATCTACAAGTTTTGTCACGTACTCCACTTCCAGTTTAAACCACTTTATGATTAGACGCTCGTGAGACACCAAAGAGTGAGGAGTTTGATTGTTGTTTTTCACCTACTGTTCCAAATACTCAAACATTTTCTAGGCAACTAAGAGTGGGTGATTTTGTGAGGCAGTCAAGTTGTGATAAGAGTGCCTGAGTGTTCGTCAAACATTGCTTGTGCAGCCCTGTGAAGACGCCTGTTATATTGGAAGATGTGCGAGTCCACAGCCTACTCATCATGAAGATATCGAAGAAAGAGCAACACTTGGTCACCGAGAATGTAGAAATAAAGATTGTGGTTCATATCCTCAGTAATCTGAATGACTGGACCCAATTTATAGTATGGAAAAACACCCCCAAAACATCACAGAATCATCTCTGGCCTGAACTACACCCACCAGACACTGCAGGTTATGCATACCATACAGCTGTTGGTGCAGTCGACAAAGTGCATCATTGGAAAAGAAACAAAATTTTGACTCATCTGACCACACTACATGATTCCCATCAGTTACTGTGTTGTTTGGAACATGGAAGAGTTGTAGCTCTATGTGCCCTGGAAGCAATGGCTTTTTGTGAGGTATCCAACACCAAATGTCCATTGCTGACAGTTTCCTTTGCAAGGTTTGCTCAGAAACTGATTGAGATGAGCCTACATTTATTGACAGCAGCAATTCCTGTGAAGTTCAAAACCAACTGTGATTGACAAGGCCCACCACTCACTTCTGGTCCCTGTCAGGATCTTTTTACAACAACTGCATTACATGATTGCAATTGGTAGACTGTTCCTTCTAGGCCTGTTGGACAGCCTACATGATACAACAAATCAGGCAACTTCATTCACTGTCTCTATGGCATACATAAACACAGCAGTGCCTCTCCACCACATATCTACATTGACCCATCTTAGGACACTGATCCAGACAACCAGCTGGCAAGTACACATAACAGACAATTACTGCCTACATCTACATTTACCTTGGTTATGTCAGTTTTCTACAGCGCGCGCGCGCGCGCACACACACACACACACACACACACACACACACACACACACACACACACACAGAGAGAGAGAGAGAGAGAGAGAGAGAGAGAGAGAATAGTATTTATTCTTGCTCATATTGGATGTTTACCTGGTACATAAATGTCCACTGGGATAATTCTGTCACATCCCCTTACAACAGAATATGAATAGTGATAGTAACCTCCACCATTTGCACAGCTTCCCATTGATATGACCCATCTTGGTTCAGGCATCTGTAAAAAATAATGAGTGTTCTGACACACAGCAGCAGTGAACTAAATTGTTATTACAAAACGCAGAGCATCTGCATCTCAGTGGTTCCAGAGCTGGCCTAATTTTTCCCACCTTTGAGAGGTTTGGTGTATTAATCGAATTTCCTGCCTTTGGAAACCAAGCATAACACTATAAGAAGTATTTATTAACATGGAATCAATAATCTTTCTACACACTGGGGTTGCATGAATGTGTATGTCTATGCTGGTCAATTCAGAGGTTGTTCTTTCGGTTGAAAGCTTACTTGTTTAGAAGTCTTGTTGTGCCTGTTTGCAATTCATGTCCACAATATGGTGAGTAGAAATGTACCATTTTCATAATACTGTCAAAACACACACACACACACACACACACACACACACACACACACACACACACGCGTGCACAGGAATGGCAGGGGGAGCTGGCCGAACAAGGCAGCTAGGTCAGCAAGAGGGAACAGGTGGTAAGCTCCATTCCTGCCCGGATTCTAACAGCCATAGCCTCAAGAGCCGTGTGAAGTGGCACTGGGGCACTAGGAACAGTGGGAAGAACATAAACACAGACAACGCCAGACACCCTGTTGTATTCTACGTGGTTCTTATAGTAATCCCGGTAGCCACAGAGGGAGGGGGTCCGCCGAACAGGAAACCAGGTTTCCTGTAGGGTCAGACAAGTGGCAGGGAAGCGGCACAAAAGCTGTTTCAACTCAACAAGATGGTGGAAAAAACTATGACAATTCCATTGAAGGATAATGGTATCCGACTGTGAAGACATGAAAGAACCTGGGAAGGGGGGGGGGTATAGGTTACGCCTTAGAAGCACTCGTCGCCACCGATTGCAAAGTAGCCTGATCAACTTCCATAGGAGCTGGGGGTTGAGCAACATCTAGCTCCTGAGGGGACACTAGATGCTCCACCTCATCTTCAGGTGCAGTGGTGAACTCCTTTTCTGTCTATGTCCTTCTGCTTTTGCTTTTGCTTTTTCTTCTTTTTGGTAGGGT
The DNA here is from genome assembly GCF_023864345.2 of Schistocerca serialis cubense. NCBI lineage: Eukaryota > Metazoa > Arthropoda > Insecta > Orthoptera > Acrididae > Schistocerca > Schistocerca serialis. The sequence continues at coordinate 388,371,115 of NC_064643.1, read as the reverse complement.
CCCGTTTGTCCTTCAGTTTATCAGGCTGGGTGGGCTTTTCCGACCCAGTCTCATGGACCGACGAAGACCTGGAAGCCCTACAGGCCTCAGGTGGTGGCTTTTTCAGCCACTGGCTGACATCTGGAGGGGCAGTAACCATGGAAGGGAGGGCACCAAGCGATCCCTTCCGCGCGAGGGGAGCCGGAGGAGGCGGGCACTTCTCCAGCGCAGAGGTGGGGACTGAAGTCCCCAAAGAAGGAGGGGTTGTTACTCCCAATGTTGATAATGGGGGAGCAACAGAAGAGGGTGTTCCCCAACTACCTGAAGGGGCAGGAATAGACGGCCAGGCTGGAGGGCCCACAAAAAGCGGCTGAACTTGGGGGCTCGTTGCCAGGGACGGCGACATCGAAGCTGCTGCAGCAAATGTCGATGAAATGCGCACAGTCGGTCATACTTGCGTTTAGCTTCTGTGTAAGTGAGCCTGTCTGAGGTCTTATACTCCATAATCTTCCATTCTTTTTTGATAAACCACGCAGTCTGATGAGCAAGGTGAATGTTTCTGTCTGCAGTTGGCACAAACAGGGGGTGGCAAACACGGGACGTTGGGGTGGGAGGCACTTCCACAATCCTGACAGGTAGGGTTGGCGTCACATCTTGATAACATATGCCCAAACCTCCAGCACTTAAAGCAGCGCACGGGAGGAGGGATGTAATGCTTAACATCACATCGATATATCATCACCTTGACCTTCTTGGGCAGGGTGTCTCCCTCAAAAGCCAAGATGAAGGCGTCGGTGGCGACCCTGCTATCTTTAGGTCCCATGAAGACACGTCATACAACGTGAACACCGCGACGTTGCAGATTTGCACGAAGCTTGTCATCGGACTGCAACAGGTCACGATGAAAAACAAGTCCCTAAACCATATTGAGGCTCTTATGAGGCGTAATGGACACTGCAACATCACCGAGCTTCTCACAAGCAAGCAATGCCCAAGACTGTGCTGAGGATGCTGTCTGTATGAGGACTGCTCCAGACCTCATTTTAGACAGGCCCTCAAATTCTCCGAATTTGTCCTCTAAATTTTCCACAAAAAACTGAGGCTTTGTGGTCAGAAATGAGTCCCCATCTGTTCAGCTGCAAACTAGAAATCAAGGAGAATACATCTCACTGGGTAATTTAGACCGCCGTTCCTCCCCTGGTGTGGACAGGGAAGGGAACGATTGGGGTTCATACTGTAAAGCATTGAACTTTCCTTTCTTAGAGACTCGTGCTTGCACACTATTCGTATTTCGTTTCATGGTGGTCCCACGAGCAGCTAGGGGAATGTCTATCCAGGCAGAGCCTCGCTTGCCTGAGTAAGCCTAATACAACCGGGAGGGGGGGGGCAGGTTCCCCAGAGGTCGCCCGCTAGCAACTGTTCTACCTCAACAGCCATGCGTCTCCTCGGCACGCAGCACACCTTGAGATTGAGGTTTTTTTTATAGACGTTTATACCATCCTTGCGACCCAGGCAGTTAAGCCAAGATCCCCAGGCTCTGTACCGTAAAACGTTCCACTGTCGCGCCTTACGGTGGTCGGTGAAGCATGCTCAGAGCTTACAGTATTGAGGACTGGTGGCGCTTCACTCCCCAGCTCAGGGACCCCGGGGTCGCCAAGCCCATACCCAGCAACTAAATGCTGAGCCCCCTGAGGAGGATGAACTGTGGTATCATGTTGAAGCTGCATGGGCAGCTGTACCTGTACACGCCATCCAAGCTCTGTTTGATTCAATGCCCAGGCATATCAAGGCCATTATTATGGCCAGAGGTGGTTGTTCTGGGCACTGATTACTCAGTATCTATGCACCCAAATTGTGTGAAAATGTAATCACATGTCAGTTCTAGTATAATATATTTGTCCAATGAATACCCATTTATCATCTGCATTTCTTCTTGGTGTAGCAATTTTAATGGCCAGTAGTGTGACAAAATAAATTCCATCATATAATGTAGATTCGGGCTGCGGTTACTCTTGACACTGCATCACAGACAGGAGCGCCTGCGATGGTGTACTCAATGACGAACCTGGGTGCATGAATGGTAAAACGTCGTCATTTTTGCAGATGAATCCTGGTTCCATTTACTGCATCATGATGGTCGCATCCGTGTTTGGCGACATCGCGGTGAACGCACATTGGAAGCATGTATTCGTCATCACCATACTGGCGTATTACCTGGTGTGATGGTATGGGGTGGTTTCGCAGCGAACAAAAGAATGCAGTAAAGGATTTATAATATCGATCCATAAAAAGCCAAATGAGTGGGAGAGATTTTTAATGTTTAGTTATATCACTCCTGGTGAATATATTGATCTGGGAATAGTATTTCTGAAACAAACTGCCACTCCTATCAGCACCTCCTAGAAGAGAATTTACTTGGTCCATCTAACAAACCTTTAAACACAGTTGTTGTTACAGAACTTATTTGCCCAGATCACATAAAAACACACAACGATAACTCGTTGCAGTGAAATTAAATCACCATCTTCAGATCATTTGTATAGAAAAAAAATTGTGTAGTGTGAATGCATTCTGTTGACCGATCACATTAACTGGACATATCTTATAGACACAATATTCCATGGTACTCTCTCGTCATACAATAGGAGAGTATGTGTGAATAGCGCAAAACAGTTACAAATAAAATTGTGACTATTGTGCACTGCTTTTCTCTTATGCGATTTCATTTCTGATAAAATTTACCAAATTTTTGTCTGCAAATTTCAGTAGGAAGGAGAAGGGTGTGAAACTGAATGACATTTGGATCCCAATGTTGAAGAAGATGTGTACCAGTCTTCCACCAGCAGTTTATAGCAACAGTGGACGGAGGCAATTGAAAACTGGCAACTGTGCTTGAGTATTCAAAACACGTGATGTCATGCCACAGCATGGAAGCACCCATAAACAGAATTTTGCTGCAGACGTTAGTGAGCTAGGTTGTGAATCGGACACTCAAAGATGCTACAATCCCCCTTGAAAATGTTCTACATAGCTGGGGATGAAACAATGGGTTTAAATGTAAAATCCATTCCACCTTGGCATAATAGCCTGCAACATTTTATTAATTGAGACATTTCTGCCCATGACAGTTTACAGGGAGGAAATGTCAAGAAATGGGCAGTACATAGAAGGTCTCCAGAAGAGGAGAGTATAGCTTTGTTTTGCCTCACAATTCTGTCTCTTTGCACATCAGTCAGTGTTATTCGGAAGCTTATGAGAATTAAAGGAAGCGTATGAGAATTAAAGGACTATGCAGCTCACCAAAAGTGCAGCATATTTTCAAACGAAGAGGCAAACTGAAGAGGCTTTATGAAAAGAGCAGATTCAACAGACCTGCTGGGACCTGTCAAGCACAGACTGTTAGTTAATGTCTCTCCATTTTACTATCAGCAATAAATTATGTAGTGGTGACGGATATAATTAATAGACTATTGCATGATACTGTTAGGAAGTGTATATTGACAAATTATGTAGTGGTGACGGATATAATTAATAGACTATTGCATGATACAGTTAGGAAGTGTATATTGACAGTGTCAGTCAGACAGAAGAAGGAATCTGATAATTTGCAACCTAATCAGACAACTCGCCATTTGGACACCTGCTGCACAATTAACAATTTATCAGGACAGTCATTATCTGTTGATCTGCACTTACCACTGGTGCAAATGTTGACACTAGTCCGTGAGCTGTGCTCACAGAAGAAATAATAGCCAGTTTAGAAGCAGGCATTCGTAGTGTGGGCATAGTTACAGCTGATCAAATCCTTATAGAAGCCGTAAGAGTACAGGCTCGTGCAATGCCTCCAAAAAGTAATTTAACTAGAGGTGAGAGGAATGCTGTAGAAAGCCTGAATGAGGATGACAATATTATCATTATCCCACTGACGAGAGAAATGTAACGGTTGTTCTGAATGTGAATGACTATCATTTTAAGATTAATGACTTACTGGATCTGCAGATATATAGGAAACTGAGTGATGAGCCCAGTGACAAAGTTCGTACGACTGTTACGTGGATGATAAAAAAAGTCCTTTTAAATAGAATGTTGAGAAAAGTCCTGTTCAATTCATTTGCACTGCCAACAAAACTTTATGGGTTGAAAAGGTGCACAAAGAACATGTTCCTCTAAGACCTATAGTGAGCGTTACTGGTTCACCCATCTATTCAATTGCTAAATTCTGTACAACAACATTACAATCATATGTGGGCCATCTGGATTCATATATCATGAATATGGCACATTTTACTAGTAATTTAAATAGCATAGTCAGCTGAATTGGATTTTTCCTTCTGATGCAGCAGAACTGTTTAAATTTTGCCCCACAACCATATATTTCAAATGGAATAATGAGTTCTATGAACAAATGGTTGACATGGCTATTGGGGGGGGGGCGGCTTAAGAGAGTTATAGCGAATTTCTCTATGGGAAAATTTGAGGAGTTGGCATTGCAAACAGACAACAAGGGATATTTGGTTCCAGTGCGCAGATGATATATTTGTTTTGTGGAGACATGACAGAGAGGAACTAGCTCATTTTCACAAGCATTTCGATAGAATTAATCCGAAGATCCAGTTTACCATGGAGCAGGAGGTAGGTAACAATATTAAATTCTCTTGATGTGCTAGTTGTCAAGGAGATGGTAGCTTAGGTCAAGCCACTCAGTTTACTGAAAACCCACACACAGACCATTAACCTATACCGAGATTCGAACCACCACCCACAAAAAAAGTGAGGCGGCACCGCAACGTTGGTTGAAGAGCAAGGAACATCTGCAACTCACAGCTGCTCATCACAGAATTAAAACATCTAATTAGTGCATTACTCAAGAATGGTTATTCACCTGCTGAGGTAAACTTAGCATTAAGACCACCAGACAGAAATCATAGCAATACACAAGTGCCTCTCATTAAGGACGTTACTGACTGAAGAGGAAAAATCTTGAAAAAATGGAACATCGCAATAATCTATAAACCTGCTTAAAAGACACAAAATAACATAAAATTGGTCAAGGATGCTTGCAAAAGCTGGAAAAAGCAGGAATTTATGGGATTCGATCTAGTTGCAGGGAGGTGTATGTGGGTACTACCAAAAGAATGGTCAAAAAAAGACTAGAAGAGAATTAGGGCAATTGCAGAAGAGGGGCAGACTGACACATCAGCTGTTGTGGAACATGCTTTGCAGACAGGAGACCACCACATTCATTTTGATAGAGCTCTAGCACTGACAGACACAAACAAATACTATGAAAGGCTACACAGAGAGGAAATAGAGATTGTAAATACCTCAGGAATTTCAGCAGGAAGGAGGAGGACGTGAAATTGAATGACATTTGGATCCCGGCACTGAAGATGATGTATAACAGTCTTCCACCATGGGGTGATAGTAATAGCAGACAATGGCAATGGACAAGGGCTTGGGTAGTGCTTGGGTAGTCAAAACATGAGACGTCACACCATTGTGCAGAAGCAGGTGTAAATGCAATTGTGCTGCAGTCGGTGGCAAACAGGGTATGAATCAGAAACTCAAGGAAGCTACAATCCCCCTTGAAAATGGGGTGAAGTCTGGCATATTGTTCCAGTTTGAAGTTGGCTTGGCAGATGATACCATCCAAGGAAACATGAGGGCCAGATAGCTGCAATATTTTGTAGGAGGAGAGAACTCTGGTGGAGTGGAAATTGGCTGAGGACGCATACTGGCTACAGATTAGCTGGTTAAGAGCAAGAGATTGCAGTCTTTGAATAGAGCCTGGTGTAGAGTAGATTTACATCCAACCCAATCCTAAAACCATTCCAACAGCAAACCTGACATTGAACCCTGTCTTTAACTGTTCAGACCACGATTCCAACTTGATCCATGACCACAACCTCAAAATACACTACTGGCCATTAAAATTGCTACACCACGTAGATGACGTGCTACAGACGCGAAATTTAACAGACAGGAAGAAGATGCTGTGATATGCCAATGATTAGCTTTTCAGAGCATTCACACAAGGTTGGTGCCGGTGACGACACCTACAACGTGCTGACATGAGGAAAGATTCCAACTGATTTCTCACACACAAACAGCACTTGACCGGTGTTGCCTGGTGAAACATTGTTGTGATGCCTCGTGTAAGGAGGAGAAATGCATACCATCACTTTTCCGACTTTGATAAAGGTCGGATTGTAGCCTATCACGATTGAAGTTTATCGTATCGCCACACTGCTGCTCGCTTTGGTTGAGATCCAATGACTGTTAGCAGAATATGGAATCGGTGGGTTCAGGAGGGTAATACGGAATGCTGTGCTGGATCCCATTGGCCTCGTATCACTAGCAGTCGAGATGACAGGCATTTTATTTGCATGGCTGTAATGGATCATGCAGCTAAATCTCGATCCCTGAGTCAACAGATGGAGACGTTTGCAAGACAACAACCATCTGCACAAACAGTTTGACAACATTTGCAGCAGCATGGACTATCAGCTTGGATACCATGGCTGCGGTTGCCCTTGACGCTGCATCACAGACAGGAGCGCCTGCGATGGTGTACTCAATGACAAACCTGGGTGCATGAATGGCAAAACGTCATTTTTGCAAATGAATCCCGGTTCTGTTTAAGGCATCATGATGGTCGCATCCATGTTTGGCGACATCGCGCTGAACGCACATTGGAAGCGTGTATTGGTCATCGCCATACTGGCGTATCACCCGGTGTGATGGTATGGGGTGCCATTTGTTATACGTCTCTGTCACCTCTTGTTCGCATTGGCGGCACTTTGAACAGTGGGCGTTACATTTCAGATGTGTTACGACCCGTGGTTCTACCCTTCATTCGATTCCTGCGAAACCCTACATTTCAGCAGGATAATGCACGACCGCATGTTGCAGATCCTGTATGAGCCTTTCTGAATACATAAAATGTTCGACTGCTGCCCTGGCCAGCACATTCTCCAGATCTCTCACCAATTGAAAATGTCTGGTCAATGGTGGCCGAGCAACTGGCTCGTTACAATACGCCAATCACTACTCTTGATGAACTGTGGTATCGTGTTGAAGCTGCATGGGCAGCTGTACCTGTACACGCCATCCAAGCTCTGTTTGACTCAATGCCCAGGTGTATCAAGGCTGTTATTATGGCCAGAGATGGTTGTTCTGAGCACTGATTTCTCAGTATCTATGCACCCAAATTGTGTGAAAATGTAATCACATGTCAGTTCTAGTATAATATATTTGTCTAATGAATACCTGTTTACCATCTGCATTTCTTCTTGGTGTAGCAATTTTATTGGCCAGTAGTGGAATCCCTTATAAGCCTTCCAAGTATTCATCACATCCAGCATTGCTTCACAACCCTTCCCCAGGTCCCTACAACATGACCCTAACCTGCACTCTACTGAACTCCAGGCTCTATGTTCCGTAAAAGCTGTTGACTATCATTATTCTCCCAGCAGACAATGGATCTACCTGTGTAGTACTTGACTGAAAGGAGTAGACTATGTTACCAAAGTCTGTCTGAAATCCGTGCCCTCCCCATTCCCACCACACGCCTTGCTTGTCGCCATTGATGCCACTTCCTTCTATCTACCAACATCCCTCACATACATGGTCTGTCTGCTGCTGGACATTTCCTCAGTCAGTGCTCACCTGATTCCAAACCTATGACGTCCTTCCTACTCACCTTAATCATCTTTATACTTACCAACAACTACTTCACCTTTGAGTTGCAGACACACAAACAGACCAGGGGTTTGGCCATAGGAACCAGAATGACTCCTTCCTATAACAATCTTTTCAAGGGTCACTTGGGGAGTGCTTTCTTGCGATCTATAAATCTTCAGCCCTTGGTTTGGTTTAGATACATTGGTGACATCTTTACCATATGGACCCATAGTGAGGATGACCTGCTAAAATTCCTAGAATCTCTGAAGACCTTCCCCCTATTAAATTTCACATGGTCCTATTCTGAATCCCTTGCTACTTTTCCTTAATGTTGAGCTCATCCTCACCAAAGGCCAGCTACTCACTTCTGTCCACATTAAACGTACCAACAAACAACAGCACTTACATTTTGACAGTTGCCATCCTTTCCATGTCAAATGTTCCCTCCCATACAGCCTTGGCATCTGCAGCTAATGTATCTCCACAATACCCTTTTCAGACCCTATGCTCCTTCTGCACCCATCTCCCTATCCTATGCCTCCTACTCCTGTGACTATCCCCACTGTAAGATCTGCCCTATGCACCCTCGTACTACCACCTATAGCAACCATGTAACTGGCAAAACATATACTATCAAAGGGAGAGCCACCTGTGAAATGACACATATCATATACCAACTGTTATGTAAACAATGTTCGGCCTTCTACAATGGCATGACTATCAGCCAGGATGAATGGGCATAAACAGAGAGAGTATACAGGCACCACACATTATCCTGTTGCAGATCATGCTGTACAGCATGACAATAGTGGCCTCGGTGCCTGTTTCATCACAAGTGCCATCTGGATTCTTCCTCCAGACACCAGTTTCTCAGAACTCCAAAGGTGCGAACTAGCACTGTAACATGTCCTTGGTTATCGCCACCCACCTGGCCTTAATTTATGTTAATTTCTTCTGTCTCAGTCTTTCTTCACAGTAACTACTCTTTGCGTCACTCTGTTTTAGTTGTCTACCTCTTTCACTGCCTTACCTGTATTTTTCACAACCCACCTCCCACCTCTGTTACGTATAATGCTCTTAGCTTATCACTCTTATTAAATCATGCATCATGTCTAAGCAGTAATCACTGTCTGCATATTACCCTGTCTTCCACTTTTAAGTTCTCAGGTTTTCAAATCTCATTCAATGGAGTCCTCAACAATAAGTATTTCCTTTTAATTCTGTGTGCAAAGTCTCCCCTGACCCGTGGTTCTGGGTGACTTTCCCGAAATCTTCCCCTTTTCCTAGGCCTCTCCAGTCCTTTTCCTTCAACCCTCTTCCTTCCCCTTCAATTTTTCTGCCTGAAGACGGAGCCACTGTCTCTGAAATCTTGCCAATTACAACTGCCTTTTATGTGTGTGTTCTGCCACCACTTGGGGAGTAGATTTTTTATCTATTCATTTAAAGTAGAAGTTGAGGCTGAAAGTATTATAAATTTTCTGGATCTGAGCACTGTCTGACACTTTTTGAAACCTATATTTTTATGTTATAACTACTATCACTTTTTGTAAAAATCATCGTGATGAAATAGTAACTTCATCACATTAGTGAGGACTACATCCAGTCAGTTGTGTAAATTGATTTCGTGTAGATTTTGAACATTAATCACAGTACACTTAAATGTGTAGGAAACTTTGAAATGGATCCTTGATATCTGAAACAATTTGTAAATAAATTGTAATGTGCCGTTGAGACTTGATCGCACATACATAAGATGAAATGTCCACAGGCAGCATAGAAAAAAACTGCTGCTCATATTTCAACTCCAACAGTTTGGCTAAAGAAGTTAACAGTCCCATTGTTTGTTGGCTATACCAATTCTGACACTTATGTCATTCTCAATAGCCCATATTAGTCCTTAGTTTTCCTCTCGGCTGTAAGGCGAATGCCAGGACTGTCCCCCAAATCCTCCAAAGGCATCTCTCTCCCTTCTATCCATGAATAAACAGTGCCATAACAGAACTACATTAGCCTTGCTGAAAAGCAGTTCCCCACAATAACAGACTCAATTTCTCCAGCCCAGAAATTTGGGGAAAAATGTTTGCATCAATATGTACTAGAAGAAAACATATCCTCAGGTCCTCTACCACAGAACTAAGTAGTAATATGGGCTACTGAGAATGATGTAAGTGTCAAAATCACTCCAGCTAACAAACATTAAAGGTCAGCATTGATTTTAATCTCTGTCGTCAAATGTAGTATGCTCACTGGTGCTCTATGCCAGCAATATTGCAGATGTAATCACAAGGGAGTGTCCAGCTCATTTAATTCACCATCAGATCTTTGCCAACATCACAATATGAAGTAATCTCAAAGTCACTTTCCATGCACAGTGGAAATCTGCACATCAGGATATTTTCTTTTCAGCTTCTTTTTTTGTGAACTTTTCTTTCACAACAACCAATAACAACCAAATCACTAAACTGTGCCCCAATTGTAGTACCTTAACAGAATTAATGTATTCAACAATCTGGCCAACATCTACATGCATCAGAGAATTTGGTAAGCATAGTGGTTAGATAGTATTCCAGCTGTTTTAAGAGCATGTGGAAAGTGTATGCCATAGTACAACCTTGGCACAGTAAACTGCTGAAAGAATGTTCATATCCTTGTAATGCCATCACATCTGGAGCTCATCAGAAAAAAGGAGCAAGTTAACACATTGGACTACTCATGGAACTCTGGCCAGAGCAGTGAAAGGTGAACAGATATTTTTAACACACTAAACTCAGTTCCACATTTGTATCATAAATCACAAACTGCGACATCAGTATTTTCTATTACAAACTTTATTTGTACCTGGTCATAAACTTTTCGAAGAGCTGGTGCCATTTTATTGGTGAGAGTTCCTGCGACTATAATAACATCTGCCTGTCTTGGTGAGGCACGGAAAACAACTCCAAATCGGTCCATATCATAGCGAGGAGCTGCAATATGCATCATTTCCACAGCACAGCAAGCCAAACCAAATGTCAGTGGCCACAGAGAACCCTGTAAAAGGAATGTATCTTCAGCAAAGTACATTAGTTGTAAAGGCACTATGGTACTATATCAATAAACCAGAAATCAAATCTGCATATTTTGATACTATATTGATAAACCAGAAATCAAATCTGCATGATGATGAGGTCCCATACTCCGAGGAGCATAGGGGAAGATGCGGGAGACCCGCACCGCCAACTAGGCAAGGTCCTAGTGGAGGTGGTTTGCCATTGCCTTCCTCCGACTGTAATGGGGATGAATGATGATGATGATGATGATGATGATGATGACGACAACACAACACCCAGTCACCTCGAGGCAGGAAAAATCCCTGACCCTGCCGGGAATCGAACCTGGGACCACGTGTGTGTGAAGTGAGAACGCTACCGCAAGACCATCAGCTGCGGACCAAATCTGCATATTTTGATATTATATTAAATTATAGTTTTGACTGACTGACTGCCATAACCAACGACTGTTGCAAAATGAATTCCTAAGTCAACCTTTTTGACATTAAACTGAAATTTTCTCTTGGAGACCCATTCCACACAGAAGTTTCAATCAAGGCTACACCTATGCTTTGTCTTTATTAGAATTACAAAACTTGAAAGATGATAGCAACTAAGTGACAGAAAGCTTTTGTTGGGAGACAGGAGCTCACTCTTCATGTGATGACAACAGGTGCCTTCTCATCAGTCCAGGACTTCCAGCCCTTCCCCTCATCAGTTGTTGCTTTGCAAACAAAGCACTAGAAGTATATATTATTTTCTGCTAACAATACGGAGTTCTTTGATGAGGCCTGCATTGGAGTACTGCGATGGTGGATTTGAACCACTATAATTCGAATAGTCTTCATTTTCAAGGATACGACACTATTAGCAACTAAACATCTGCCCATATTAGCAGCCCACAAGTACCACAGAATGGTCAATATGCCTTGAGAAATGTTTAGATTATTCTCCGCAAAATTTCCACTGTGTTGATTGTTGTGAATAGTTAACTGACATCCTTGCCTTTTGCAAACACGGTACACCCATATCTGATTTACGTACTGTTCCGACAGTGGATGATTATGATGAATATGGTTTTACGGTGCTCAGTATCTGATTAAATATCAGTGGCTCTGGTTGAATAAGAAAGTTTGCATTTAGGCATAAGGCAATCTTTTTGAGACAATAGACCATGGACACATATTGCAGACTGACTGATAATGACGACATGTACAACAGTTGGTTATCAATACATTAAAATAGATAATAACTAGCAACCCAGCTCGGCTTCACGTGAGTAACATTAAATACCTACAGCTAGACAACTTGTGCAGCATAGCTTATTTTGTTTACGGGCCACCGCGTTGAGTTGCGAAAAAAATTCTGAGAACAACATTCTGTCTGTCTGTGTGTGTGTGTGTGTGTGTGTGTGTGTGAGAGAGAGAGAGAGAGAGAGAGAGAGAGAGAGAGAGAGAGAGAGAGAGAGATTTTTCACTACGTATTGAAGGCTGGCTGGGGTAGCACAAATAAAAGAAAAAACAGGCATGATCTACATGTTTGGCTCATGTTACAGCACTCTTCTTGTCAAGCTTAATACACACTGTGATGCACTGTTGAGGCTCCCTGCCACAATTCAAAATGCGTCCACCAACCACTGAAATCTTTTTTATTCATCCACAATAAATTTCTTAATTCTATTCAGGAAAGTCAGGCCCATGTCTCTATGATTTTTAAGAGGCCTATGTGTCTTTCTGACCAGAGGAGATTCATTTACCAATGTTCTGTATAAATCAAAAGTGTTCAAACAAATAATGTCTTTCACTCCACCATGCAAAGATTGTATTAACAACTATGCTTGACTCGAGGAAATCAAAAGTAGGTGTGGGGAAGCAGCACAATAGGAAAGTCCCCAATCCTTTGGAGAGGGGGATGGTTGATCAGCCCTGAGAGCCCACTGCAGGAAGTGTAAGGGATGGGAGTACCATTGCCAAAGTGGGCGATGTCGTCATAGCTGTGGCATATAACACTATCATACATGCTGGGTGCAACTGCTTGTACATCTTCTTGACTTATTTACAAGTAATTTAATCCAGAGGCTTATATTCTTGTATTTTCTTTCCTCCCTGGAAAATGGTGCAATCTGGTGAGCAGGGAGACTGATGCTTTCCACAGGTGACACAGATGGGGGAGGGATAAAAGGAGCATTTGCACACAGTGGTCGTCCACAATATCTACAAATGGGGTTAGCATTGTAACGCGAAGACATGTGCCCGAATTCCAAACACTTGAAGCACTGCCTAGAGAGGAGAACATATGGTTTCACATTGCTTTGATATACCATCACATTCATCTTCACCTTTTCAGGCAATGAGTTGCCTTCAAAGGCCAAGATGAAGGCACTGGTAGCAACCCCTTTGTCCTTTGGTCTACATCTACATCTACATCTACATTGATACTCCGCAAGCCACCCAACGGTGTGTGGCGGAGGGCACTTTACGTGCCACTGTCATTACCTCCCTTTCCTGTTCCAGTCGCGTATGGTTCGCGGGAAGAACGACTGTCTGAAAGCCTCCGTGCGCGCTCTAATCTCTCTAATTTTACATTTGTGATCTCCTCGGGAGGTATAAGTAGGGGGAAGCAATATATTCGATACCTCATCCAGAAACGCACCCTCTCGAAACCTGGCGAGCAAGCTACACCGCGATGCAGAGCGCCTCTCTTGCAGAGTCTGCCACTTGAGTTTATTAAACATCTCCGTAACGCTATCACGGTTACCAAATAACCCGGTGACAAAACGCGCCGCTCTTCTTTGGATCTTCTCTATCTCCTCCGTCAACCCGACCTGGTACGGATCCCACACTGATGAGCAATACTCAAGTATAGGTCGAACGAGTGTTTTGTAAGCCACCTCCTTTGTTGATGGACTACATTTTCTAAGCACTCTCCCAATGAATCTCAACCTGGTACCCGCCTTACCAACAATTAATTTTATATGATCATTCCACTTCAAATCGAAGTATGCACACTCCCAGATATTTTACAGAAGTAACTGCTACCAGTGTTTGTCCCGCTATCATATAATCATACAATAAAGGATCCTTCTTTCTATGTATTCGCAATACATTACATTTGTCTATGTTAAGGGTCAGTTGCCACTCCCTGCACCAAGTGCCTATCCGCTGCAGATCTTCCTGTATTTCGCTACAATTTTCTAATGCAGCAACTTCTCTGTATACTACAGCATCATCCGCGAAAAGCCGCATGGAACTTCCGACACTATCTACTAGGTCATTTATATATATTGTGAAAAGCAATGGTCCCATAACACTCTCCTGTGGCACGCCAGAGGTTACTTTAACGTCTGTAGACGTCTCTCCATTGATAACAACATGCTGTGTTCTGTTTGCTAAAAACTCTTCAATCCAGCCACACAGCTGGTCTGATATTCCGTAGGCTCTTACTTTGTTTATCAGGCGACAGTGCGGAACTGTATCGAACGCCTTCCGGAAGTCAAGAAAAATAGCATCTACCTGGGAGCCTGTATCTAATATTTTCTGGGTCTCATGAACAAATAAGGCGAGTTGGGTCTCACACGATCGCTGTTTCCGGAATCCATGTTGATTCCTACATAGTAGATTCTGGGTTTCCAGAAATGACATGATACGCGAGCAAAAAACATGTTCTAAAATTCTACAAGAGATCGACGTAAGAGATATGGGTCTATAGTTTTGCGCATCTGCTCGACGACCCTTCTTGAAGACTGGGACTATCTGTGCTCTTTTCCAATCATTTGGAACCCTCCGTTCCTCTAGAGACTTGCGGTACACGGCTGTTAGAAGGGGGGCAAGTTCTTTCGCGTACTCAGTGTAGAATCGAATTGGTATCCCGTCAGGTCCAGTGGACTTTCCTCTATTGAGTGATTCCAGTTGCTTTTCTATTCCTTGGACACTTATTTCGATGTCAGCCATTTTTTCGTTTGTGCGAGGATTTAGAGAAGGAACTGCAGTGCGGTCTTCCTCTGTGAAACAGCTTTGGAAAAAGGTGTTCAGTATTTCAGCTTTACGCGTGTCATCCTCTGTTTCAATGCCATCATCATCCCGTAGTGTCTGGATATGCTGTTTCGAGCCACTTACTGATTTAACGTAAGACCAGAACTTCCTAGGATTTTCTGTCAAGTCGGTACATAGAATTTTACTTTCGAATTCAATGAACGCTTCACGCATAGCCCTCCTTACGCTAACTTTGACATCGTTTAGCTTCTGTTTGTCTGAGAGGTTTTGGCTGCGTTTAAACTTGGAGTGGAGCTCTCTTTGCTTTCGCAGTAGTTTCCTAACTTTGTTGTTGTACCACGGTGGATTTTTCCCGTCCCTCACAGTTTTACTCGGCACGTACCTGTCTAAAACGCATTTTACGATTGCCTTGAACTTTTTCCATAAACACTCAACATTGTCAGTGTCGGAACAGAAATTTTCGTTTTGATCTGTTAGGTAGTCTGAAATCTGCCTTCTATTACTCTTGCTAAACAGATAAACCTTCCTCCCTTTTTTTATATTCCTATTAACTTCCATATTCAGGGATGCTGCAACGGCCTTATGATCACTGATTCCCTGTTCTGTACATACAGAGTCGAAAAGTTCGGGTCTGTTTGTTATCAGTAGGTCCAAGATGTTATCTCCACGAGTCGGTTCTCTGTTTAATTGCTCGAGGTAATTTTCGGATAGTGCACTCAGTATAATGTCACTCGATGCTCTGTCCCTACCACCCGTCCTAAACATCTAAGTGTCCCAGTCTATATCTGGTAAATTGAAATCTCCACCTAAGACTATAACATGCTGAGAAAATTTATGTGAAATGTATTCCAAATTTTCTCTCAGTTGTTCTGCCACTAATGCTGCTGAGTCGGGAGGTCGGTAAAAGGAGCCAATGTCCCCTATGGACACAACAGACAAATTGTACAATCCGTCACTCCAAGTTGGCATGTAGCTCATCATCAGATTGCAAGAGCAAGTATTGCTGGAAAATGATGCGCTGTACCATATGTAGACTATTATGAGGAGTGACAGCCACTTGTACATCACCCAGCTTGTTACAAGTTAGCAGCAACCATGACTGGGCAGGGGATGCTGTTTTAATCAAGATTGTTTCACTTTAGAGATGGCTGCCACTTCCTCTAACTTGTCCTCTTTGTTCTCCACAAAGAATAAGGGCTATATGGCCCAGAAGAAATTCTTATCAGTCCTTGTGCAAACCAAGTATTGGATGGAGTATTGCTATGCTTGATGCTTAGTCCTGCATTCCTCCCACAGTGTAGCCACTGAAGGAAACATTTCCAGATCATATCTCTGTGCATTAAACAAGTACTTCGCAGCCATAGAGACTGCTGGGGCTATTGGCCACCAGCAAGGCACAACTTCACCACTTACACAACTTCGCCACTTCATTTGCAACTCATCCGCCATGCTGCCACCCACTCCGAACTGGGGCTCTCCCCAAAGGGGCCACCCAGCCTCAGCAATGGCTGCCTGGCCAGTAACATGTTGCTTGGAGTCCTCATGCCCCAATCACACCGGACACATACTCCCTGGCATATGTCTGCAGCTTGTGGTCTTGCAATTGCATTCTCGCTTCCCGAGCACAGGTCCCGGGTTCGATTCCCAGAGGGGTGAGGGATTTTCACCTGCCTCAAGATGAATGGGTGTTTATGTTGTCCTCATCATTTCATCATTATTCATGAAAGTGGCAAGATTGGACTGAGCAAAGGTTTGGAATTTGTACGGGCGCTGATAACCGCACAGTTGAGTGCCCCACAAACCAAACGTAAACACCACCACCACCATCATCATCCTTGGCATATATGGGGATCTTTCACCTCAGGCACCAACAGTGCAATCCCTATGTGGTCAGAGGGCTACGACTGTGCAGGTACTTGACGATCCCTTCACAACACAATGGCTACCAAGCTGGGATTTTTGATGTACTTCCTTATTAAACGGAAGGGGGTGCAGACATGGAAAGACACAAAAGTGGAGCATACACCGCACTGGGTGACCTTCCCTGTATGATCAGCACTTCTGGAGAATTTTGAGTGGTAGTTGAAACTCAAAAATGGGGACTATGTATTTATTTAATGAAAAGTTGTAGAAAATGCAAGGTGGAAACTTGAGTCCCAAATCATAAACCAGGTCCAAGCAGGTCCGCAACAAGAAACCATCTGATGGAAAGGCAGAAGGGGAATGGGATACTGGAAGTACAAGCTTGAAGCACGGGAAGAAAGTAATGCTGCAAAGGCTGGGGCCCCGTGGAAGCCAAGCACATACTCATGAAAGAGTTGTGAGCCTCTTGGGGGTGCGTGGGAGAGGGGGGTTGAGCAATTTCTGAGACCAGTCTGCATATACATGTGGATGCAAAAAGGAGACTTGAATTTATATTGATAGAGATGATAAATTTCGTGAGTGTGTTCATGTTGTGAGGTAACAGAATAGTGTAGCACTTGATCTAGTGAAGTACTTGATACCAAAACATGAGCATAGAAATATTTTATAGCTACCGCTTACATTTTGTGAACTCATTATTTAATGTTTTACGAGTTCATAAATTACTAAATGAATATTAGTTTGATTTATACGGAGTATTTTCATATAAAATTATGGTCTCATAAACTCTTGTGACATAACATAGTAATTTTAGTTGTGTTCAATATTATATTGCACAATCAACTGATCTAAAGTGTAAAACTTCTGTAAGGGATCTTGTATAAATGTTAAATACAGTAAATTTAAGTTTCATGAAAATAATTTTTTGCATATTATATCACACAATATTTCATGCAGAATATTAACTTTTGTCGAAATTGGATTTATTTTTGAAACATTTCCTTTCTTGCAAAACGTAACATTGTATTCAAACATTTGTAACCTTGCAACTTTTAATCACACTGACCAGTTACATTTACATAATAACCTGTCAAAAGTCTGAATAACCACCTTTTGCAGTGTGGACTGCTGCAAGACATGCAGGAAGAGAGAGTCCGAAGTTCTGGAAGTACCAATAGGGAAGTGGAGCTATGTCAACACCAGCGTGGCCAACTGCGCTAGGTTTCCCCGTTGAGGATCCATGGCGTGAACAGTCCGAGGCAGTCCCACAGATTCTGATTGGGTTTGTTGTTCAGGGCAGTATGGTAAACTAATCCAGGTACTTTTTGAACCATGCATTTACAATGGCAGCATATGACATGCTGCATTGTCCTGCTGGTAAATGCCATCGTGCTAAGGAAAAAAAACTGCACGTAGGGGTGGACTTGGTTCCCAAAGGATAGATGCATACTTGTATCGATCCATTATGCCTTCCAGAATGATGACATCACCTAGGAGAGGAGGAGGAGGAGGATAGTGTTGAACGTCCCGTCGACAACGAGGTCATTAGAGATGGAGCGCAAGCTCGGGTTAGGGAAGGATGGGGAAGGAAATCGGCCGTGCCCTTTCAAAGGAACCATCCCGGCATTTGCCTGGAACGATTTAGGGAAATCACGGAAAACCTAAATCAGGATGGCTGGAGACGGGATTGAACCATCGTCCTCCTGAATGCGAATCACCTAGGGAATGCCATGAAAACATTCCCCGCACCATAATGCTCCCTCCTCCAGCCTGGACCCTTCCGACGATTTTGCAAGGTGTTTGCTTTCAGATTTTTCACACTGTACACGCCAACAGCCATGTGTCCAATGGAGAATGAAACGTGATTCATTTAAAAAGGGCATCTCTCACCACTAAACAGATGTCCAGTTGTGGTATTCGTATACAAATTCCAGCCTTTGTTGCTGATGAATAGCAGTCAGCATGGGTACATGAACCAGGCACCTGCTCCGAAGGCCTTAACACAGCAATGACAATCAGTCTATATCGCAAAAGTTGTTTACTTTTATGGTGTGGTAACTGGTTTCAGTCACTCTACACCTAAACCTACATCTTTACTCTGGAAACCACCATGAAGTCCATGGCAGAGGGTACATCCCATTGTATTAGTTATTAGGTTTCTTCCCATTCCATTTGCATATCAAGCATGGGAAGAATGACTGACTGAAACAAGTAGGAATTATTCTAATCTTATCCTCATGATTCCTATGTGAGCAAGGCATAGTTGGTTGTAGTATATTCCTAGAGTCATCATTTAAAGCCAGTTCCTAAAACTTTGTTAATAGACTTTCTCGCGATAGTTTCTTCAAGAGTCTTTCAGTTTCAGTTCCTATGTCTATGACACTCTTCCACAAATCAAACAAACCTGTGACCACTCATGCTGACCTTATCTGTATATTTTCAACATCTCCTGTTCATCCTATCTTGTATATGTCCTCCACACTTGGGAGACTTGAGCAATATTCTAGAACTTATCACAGGAGTGAGGATTTGTAAGCAACCTCCTTTATAGACTGATTTTTCCCCAGTATTCTACCAATAAATCACCTGCTTTACCCATGACTGACCTTATGTGATCATTCAGTTTCATATTTCTAGAGTGTGTTACACCCATGTATTTGTATGAGTTGGCTGATTCCAAGATTGAGACATTGATATTATGGCCACAGGATATTACATTTTTTTCATTTTGCAGATTGCACAGTTTTACATTTCTGAACATTTAAAGTAATAAAAAAGTATCAAGGCTTTCATGGGGACTTGTTGACAAACTGCCTGTTGGCTTCTGTCTCAGGTTCTTGAGCCAATGTTTGTCAGATGACTTTGAGACAGACATTGATCGAAGAACCCGAGACAGAAACCAACAGGCAGTTTGTCATCTAAAGCAAGTTACCCTCTTTGCACCATTCAAAATCTTATCAAGATCTGACTGAATATTTATGCAGATCCTTTCAGACAGTACTTCATTATAGATAACTGACTCATCTGCAAAAAGTCTGAGGTCACTATTAATATAGTCTGCAACGTCATTAACATACAACTTTAACAACAAGGATCCCAACACACTTCCCTGACACACACCTGAAATCACTTCTATATCTGATGATGACTCTTCATCCTAGATAACATGATGTGTCCTCCCTACCAAAAAGTAATCAATCCAGTCACAAATTTCACTTGATACCCCACATATGATCATACTTTTGACAAGAAGTGTGGGTGTGACAGCAAGTAAAATGCTTTTTCGAAATCAGGAGATATACTGCATCTATCTGACTGCCTTGATCCAAGTCCTGTGTGAGATGGTTTCACATGTGATTGATATTTTCAGATCCATGCTGGTTGGCATTGAGGAGATCATTCAGTTAAAGATAAATCACTATGTTTGAGCTCAGAATATGTCCTAAGATTCTACAACAACCATCGTCAAGGACATTGGACGGTAGTTGGACCTGTGATAGATTATTGTTAGAAGAGGGGTTAATGCAGCCACAAATTTGGTACAGAATCTAACAGTGATTCCTTCCAGCCCTGGAGCTTTGTCCAATTTTAATTATTTCAGCTCTTTCTTAACACCATTGACGCTAATACTTATTTCATTCATCTTTTCAGGGGTGTGAGGATTGAATGGAGCAGTTCTCCTAGGTTTTCCTTTTTAAAGAAACATTTGGAAATGGAGCTAAGCATTTCAGCTTTTGCTTTACTATCCTTAATTTCAGTTCCCATCTCATGCATTAGGGACTGCACAGTAACTTTGGTGATAGTGTCAGCCTTTACATACAATCAGAATTTCTTTGGGTTTTTTGAAATATTATTTGACAATATTCTGTTATGGTAGTCATTGACAGAACCATAGATTGCTCTCTTGACACCCAAATGAGCTTCATTCAGCCTCTATCTATTTATAGCCCTATGCTTTGTTTTACACCTATTATGCAGTAATCTCTGTCTCTTCACAAGTTTCTTTTCACTCATGTTATGGACTGTTCTACTGGGTACATATCTATTCAGAGCATGATCAACTATTCATTTAACTTGAGCCATAGTTCCTCTGCAAGCTCCTGCCCTGTGCTGAAAGTTTCCATCTTCCTCACTGATATATGACACTTCTCGTTTTATAGTTTACTGAACATATAGATAAGAAATCTACTCACCAACAGCAGCAGGGGAACAAACACACAAAAGGGCTTCACTTTCACAAGCTTTCAGAGCCAGTGGTTCCTCCTCCTGGCAGAAGAGTTGAACGGGCAGGAAGAGGGGTGAAAAATGGATTGGAGAGGTTTGGGGAAAGGGTGCAGAAGTCACGCAGAACCTCAGGTAAGCAGGGACTTACCGGACAAGATGACAGAGGAAGACTGATTGTTGGGGACTGCACGAGACGAAATTTGAAAACCTGAGAGTCTGAAGGTAGAGGACAGGGTAGTATGCAAGAGAGAGATTACTACTAAAACATCGTGCATGAGTTAATAAGAGTGAAAAGCTAAGTGCATTGTATGTAACAGAGGTGGGAGGGGGACAGCAAAAATAGACAAGTCAGAAAATAAAAGGTGTAGAAAACTAAAATGGGGTGAAGAAAGAAGTAGTTACTGTGAATAAATGCCGATACAGAAGGAATTAATGTAAATTAAGGCCAGATGTTTTAGCACTAGTTACCAACTGCGGAATTCTGAGAAACTAGTGTCTGGGGGAAGAATCCAGTTGGCGCATGTGGTAAAACAGCAACCACGGTCATGGTCATGGCTGTTACGTTGTACAGCATGCTCTGCAACAGGATATTGTGTGTTGCCTGTATACACCTTCTGCCTATGCCCATTCATCCTGACATAACTGGGTTCTAGTCATGCAGATGTAAAAGACCAAACAGGGTTTACATAACAGCTGGTATTTGACATGTCATTTCACAGGTGGCTCTCCCTTTGATAGTATATGTTTTGCCAGTTACAGGGCTGCTATAGGTGGTGGTAGTAGGGTACATAAGGTAAGTCTTGCAGGGGAGATGGTCACAGGGGTAGAAGCCATAGGGCAGGGAGATTGGTCCAAAAAAAAAAAAAAAAAAAAAAAAAAAAAAGCATAGGGTCTGACACGGATATTGCGGAGATTCGGAGGGTGACAAAAAGCTATTCTATGTGTGGTGGCCCTACCAATCTCTGCAATATCCTTGTCAGACCCTATGATGCTTCTATACCCATCTCCCTACCCTATGGCTCCTACCCCTGTGACGGTCCCTGCTGCAAGACTTGCCCTATGCACCCTACTACCACCACCTCTTCCAGCCCTGTAACTGGCAAAAAATATACTCTCAAAGTGAGAGCCACCTGTGAAATGACACATCATATACCAGCTGTTATGTACACACTGTTTGGCTTCTTACACTGGCATGACTACCATCCAGTTATCAATCGGGATGAATGGGCATAGGCAGAGGGTGTATACAGGCAACACACAATATCCTGTAGCAGAACATGCTGTACATGACAGACATTACTTCGGTGCCTGTTTCACCATACACACCACGCGGATTTTTGCCCCCAGACACCAGCGCCTCAGGATTCTGCAGGTGGGAACCAGCACTAAAATAGGTCCTTGTTTCTTGCCACTCATGTGGCCTTAATTTACGTTAATCCCCTCATCTCAGCTTTTCTTCACAGTAACTACTACTTTCTTCACTCCATTTTAGTTTTTACATCTTCCATTTTCTGACTTTTCTATTTTTCGCCATCCCCCCTCTCACCTCTGTTACATGCAATTCACTTAGCTTTCCACTCTTATTAACTTGTGCACTATGTTTTAGTAGTAATTCATGCCTTGCATATTACCCTGTCTTCCACCTTTAGGCTCTCAGGTTTTCAAATCTCGCCCAGTGCAGTCCCCAACAATCAGTCTTTCCTTCTCATCCTGTCCGGTAAGTCTCCCCTGACCCGGGATTCTGAGTGACTTTTCTTAACTGTACCGTTTTCCCTAAACCTCTCCAGTCTTTTCCTTCACCTGTTTTCCTTTCCTTTGAACTCTTCTGCCAGAAGAAGAAAGACACTGGCCCTGGAAGCTTGTAATAGTTAAACCCTTCATGTGTGTGTGTGTGTGTGTGTGTGTGTGTGTGTGTGTGTGTGTGTGTGTGTGTGTGTTCGCTGCTGCTGCTTGATCTAAATTTTTTTTTTATCTAATCAAGAATTCATTATTTTTGTTGTTTCTTAACATATATATCTTTCTGCTTGTTTTAGTAGTCCTTTGTACTTTGGTAATTATTGTTGTCACAATCACATAATTGTGACTGATCCCAGTTTCAATGCGGACATCCTCAAAGAGGTCAGGCCTATTTGTTGCCATTAGATTCAATATACTTCCATCGTGAATGGGGTTCCTAACTACCTGTTCTAGGGAGTTTTCAGAGAAGACATCTAGTAATGTTTCACAGAATTCGTATCACACCCACCACTAACAATTCTGTAATTTTCCCAATTAACTATTGGATGATTAACGTCTCCACCAACAATGACAGTATGATTGAGGAACTTACGCAGATTATCTTCAGACCAGTATGTCTCTTAAATCAACAAAGTAGGCCAGGAATAATACAGCTACTAATCTTATGTAACATTAAATAAGCAACACAGTTACAAAACAAATATATCATGCATATACCCATTGGTGAAACACTGAGTCAATGTGTGGAGCTGAAAGGCACCTATCATCAATTAGTGGGTAGCAGAGGGGTGCTCAGGTCATAAACAGAGCACCA
The DNA here is from genome assembly GCF_023864345.2 of Schistocerca serialis cubense. Classification (NCBI taxonomy): domain Eukaryota; kingdom Metazoa; phylum Arthropoda; class Insecta; order Orthoptera; family Acrididae; genus Schistocerca; species Schistocerca serialis. The sequence goes on along the minus strand of NC_064643.1, from coordinate 388,347,794 downwards.
CCCATCAATCCACACATGATCGACAACCAGTAACATCAAAACACGCAAAATAGTATGTATAAAACTGCATATGTTTTTGGCTTTTGTAACTAATGTCAGCTGTTCATTGTCTTATGGTCAGCATTGCTGACTCTCAATCACACAGCCTCGGGTTCGATTCTCAGCCACATCAGGCATTATCTCAGCTTGTGCGTGCGTGTGCGTGTGTGTGTGTGTGTGTGTGTGTGTGTGTGTGTGTGTGTGTGTGTAGCATATGCACACCAGGCAGCTGAGATCATCACAGAGTGGGTCCCCTGGCAAAAAATCCGACACACACATTTTTTAAGCAACATTATAATCTTACGTGTCTACTATATGAAGTCTGTATAATTAGGCGCACACTATTGTGTGTGTTTTAATGTTATTGGTTGTTCAACTATTGATGTGCATATCAACGGGCAGGTGCTGGCTCCATACATTGACTCCACACATCACTAATGGATGTATGCACAACATATTTGTATTCATTTTGTAATTATCTTGCTTATTTACAATTTTATAAGGTGAATTACCATATTATTCCTGGCCAACTTTACTAATCTCAGGGATAAACTGGTCTGAAGATGGTCTATGAATGAAAAAACCAGTTGTTGTTGTTGGCACTGTCTTTAGACCAGAGACTGGTTTGATGCAGCTCTCCATGCTACTCTGTCCTGTGCAAGCTTCTTCATCTCCCAGTACCTACTGCAACATACATCCTTCTGAATCTGTTTTATGTTCATCTCTTGGTCTCCCCCTATGATTTTTACCCTCCACGCTGCCCTCCAATACTAAATTGGTGATCCCTTGGTGGCTCAGAACATGTCCTACCAACTGATCCCTTCTTCTAGTCAAGTTGTGCCACAAATTCCTCTACATTTCAAAAACTTGTATTCTCTTCTTGTCTAAACTATTTATCGTCCATGTTTCACTTCCATACATGACTACACTCCATACAAATACTTTCAGAAATAACTTGCTGGCTCAAATCTACACTCTATGTTAGCAAATTTCTCTTCTTCAGAAACGCTTTCCTTACCATTGCCAGTAAAAATTTTATACCCTCTCTACTTCATCCATCATCAGTTATTTTGCTCCCCAAATAGCGAAACTCATTTACTATTTTAAGCGTCTCATTTCCTGATCTAATTCCCTCAGCATCACCCAATTTAATTCGACTACATTCCATTATCCTTGTTTTGCTTTTGTTGATGTTCATCTTATATCCTCCTTTCAAGACAAGACAATTGTGCAGAACTATACCACACAGCACAGCAACAGCTCAGCTGCAACCAAAGGCTCTGCAAAATAACACAGAGCATCTACTGTGAGAAACTACCATTAAGCCACTTTAAGAAATTTAGGCCCTTTCGAGATCTTCCAATCTGATGGTTCACACATGGTAATGAAATGAGTTTCTCATTAATGATAAGGCCCAGGAACTTAACTGATTCAATGAAACTAAGAACGGTATTCTTCAATCACAGTTTGGATCATTTTAAACCATATCATATATGAGTAAAAGTAACACACACTTATTTAAACAGAAAATTTGAAGCCTGTGGTTTTCCTCCAATTCTAGCCTTTCTAGTGTTAGTTGTAGATGTTGAGGGTAGAAGATAAGCAAAAGACAAAAATTGTCCACAAAAAGAGAGCAGCAGATATGATTTCCAATTGTAGATGATATGCTGCCAATGGCTACAGCAGATGACATATTCCCAAATGACACCATTCTTCTGCATACAATGGTCTAAGAATCCTCACCAACTCTGAATTAAATATAGGATCCTGAGAGGTTGGTTGGTTGGTTTGGGGGATTAAAGGGACCAGACTGCTATGGTCATCGGTCCCTTTTTCCAAAGACAAGAAACACCCACAGAATAAAAACGAGGAACAGAAGAGATCACAGACGACACAGAACAAGAGAAACTGAGACAAAGACAAGACAAAACGAACTAAAACCACACAGAGTGTGACGGTGGTTGGCCGACCATAGAAATAAAAAAGGAAAAACCAACCACTTAGAAACACATTAAAAAAAATCAGTTGAAAATCATAGGCCAAAGGCCAGAATCAACACAAAACAATAAAATAAAACAGAAACACTCAGAGTAAATGATAAAATCCCCCTGCCCGAATAAAACGTAAAACTAAGTCAGCCATAGTGGTGTCGTCTGTTAAAAGGGCAGGGAGCGTATCAGGCAGCGCAAATGTCTGCCTGACCACAGCTAAAAGGGGGCAGGCCAACAGAATGTGGGCCACTGTCAAAGCCGCCCCGCAGCGACATACAGGAGGGTCCTCCCGGCGCAGTAAATAACTGTGTGTTAGCCGGGAGTGGCCAATGCGGAGCCGACCAAGGATGACGGAGTCCCTGCGGTTGGCTCGCATGGATGACCGCCACACAGTCGTCGTCTCCTTAATGGTACGGAGTTTATTGGGTGTAATCCGATCGCGCCATTCAGCGTCCCAAAGCACAAAAACTTTTCGGCGGAGGACTGCCCGCAAATCAGTCTCTGGGAGGCCAACATCCAGAGATGGTTTACACGTGGCCTCTTTCGCCAGGCGGTCAACATGTTCATTGCCCGGGATACCGACATGACCGGGGGTCCACACAAAGACCACAGAGCGGCCGCAACGCGCAAGAGTATGCAGGGACTCATGGATAGCCATCACCAGACGAGAACGAGGAAAACACTGGTCGAGAGCTTGTAAACCGTTCAGGGAATCGCTACAGATCACGAAGGACTCACCTGAGCAGGAGCGGATATACTCTAGGGCTCGAAAGATGGCGACTAGCTCAGCAGTGTAAACGCTGCAGCCAGCCGCCAAGGACCGTTGTTCGGAATGGGCCCCGAGAGTTAGCGCATACCCGACACGACCAGCAACCATCGAACCGTCGGTGTAAACAATTCCAGAGCCCTGATACGTGGCAAGGATGGAATAAAAGCGGCGGCGGAAGGCCTCTGGAGGGACCGAGTCCTTCGAGCCCTGTGCCAAGTCGAGCCGAAGGCAAGGGCGAGGAACACACCACGGGGGTGTACACAGAGGCGCCTGGAAAGGAGGCGGAACAGGGAAAAACCCAAGCCCGCAGAGAAGCTCCTTGACGCGTACGGCGATCGGACAACCCGACCGGGGCCGACGGTCCGGCAGATGGACGACCAACTGCAGGAACAGGACACGGTAATTTAGATGCCCGGGCAAACTAAAAACATGGGCAGCATAAGCAGCCAGTAATTGTTGGCGTCGTACCCGCAGTGGAGGTACACCTGCCTCCACTAGTACGCTGTCCACAGGGCTGGTGCGGAAAGCACCAGTGGCAAGGCGTATGCCGCTGTGGAGAATTGGGTCCAGCACCCGTAACGCAGATGGGGATGCTGAGCCACAAGCCAGGCTCCCATAATCCAGACGGGACTGGATTAACGCCTGGTAGAGCCGCAACAGGGTAGAGCGGTCGGCGCCCCAGTGGTTGGTTGGTTTGGGGGGGATTAAAGGGACCAGACTGCTATGGTCATCGGTCCCTTTTTCCAAAGACAAAGAACACCCACAGAGAATAAAAACGAGGAACAGAAGAGATCACAGACGATACAGAACAAGAGAAACTGAGACAAAGACAAGACAAAACAAACTAAAACCACACAGAGTGTGACGGTGGTTGGCCGACCATAGAAATAAAAAAGGAAAAGCCAACCACTTAGAAACACATTTAAAAAAATCAGTTGAAAATCATAGGCCAAAGGCCAGAATCAACACAAAACAATAAAAGAAAACAGAAACACTCAGAGTAAATGATAAAATCCCCCTGCCCGAATAAAACGTAAAACTAAGTCAGCCATAGTGGAGTCGTCTGTTAAAAGGGCAGGGAAGTATCAGGCAGCGCAAATGTCTGCCTGACCACAGCTAAAAGGGGGCAGGCCAACAGAATGTGGTCCACTGTCCAAAGCTGCCCCACAGCGACACAGAGGAGGGTCCTCCCGGCGCAGTAAATAACTGTGTGTTAGACGGGAGTGGCCAATGCGGAGCCGACAAAGGACGACGGAGTCCCTGCGGTTGGCTCGCATGGATGACCGCCACACAGTCGTCGTCTCCTTAAGGGCACGGAGTTTATTGGGTGTAATCTGATCGCGCCATTCAGCGTCCCAAAGCGCAAAAACTTTTTGGCGGAGGACTGCCCGCAAATCAGTCTCTGGGAGGCCAACATCCAGAGATGGTTTACACGTGGCCTCTTTCGCCAGGCGATCAACATGTTCATTGCCCGGGATACTGACATGACCGGGGGTCCACACAAAGACCACAGAGCGGCCGCAACGCGCAAGAGTATGCAGGGACTCATGGATAGCCATCACCAGACGAGAACGAGGAAAACACTGGTCGAGAGCTCGTAAACCGCTCAGGGAATCGCTACAGATCACGAAGGACTCACCTGAGCAAGAGCGGATATACTCTAGGGCTCGAAAGATGGCGACTAGCTCAGCAGTGTAAACGCTGCAGCCAGCCGCCAAGGACCGTTGTTCGGAATGGTCCCCTAGAGTTAGCGCATACCCGACACGACCAGCAACCATCGAACCGTCGGTGTAAGCAATGCCAGAGCCCTGATACGTGGCAAGGATGGAATAAAAGCGGCGGCGGAAGGCCTCTGGAGGGACCGAGTCCTTCGAGCCCTGTGCCAAGTCGAGCCGAAGGCAAGGGCGAGGAACACACCACGGGGGTGTACGCAGAGGTGCCTGGAAAGGAGGCGGAACAGGGAAAAACCCAAGCCCGCAGAGAAGCTCCTTGACGCGTACGGCGATCGGACAACCCGACCGGGGCCGACGGTCCGGCAGATGGACGACCGACTGCGGGAACAGGACACGGTAATTTGGATGCCCGGGCAAACTAAAAACATGGGCAGCATAAGCAGCCAGTAATTGTTGGCGTCGTACCCGCAGTGGAGATACGCCTGCCTCCACTAGTACGCTGTCCACATGGCTGGTGCGGAAAGCACCAGTGGCAAGGCGTATCCCGCTGTGGAGAATTGGGTCCAGCACCCGTAACGCAGATGGGGATGCTGAGCCATAAGCCAGGCTCCCATAATCCAGACGGGACTGGATTAACGCCTGGTAGAGCCGCAACAGGGTAGAGCTGTCGGCGCCCCAGCGGGTGTAGCTCAAGCATCTCAGAGCGTTTAGATGCCGCCAACACGTCTGTTTAAGCTGCCGGATATGAGGCAGCCAAGTCAACCGGGCATCGAAAACCACCCCCAAAAACCTGTGGGTCTGCACCACAGCAAGGAGTTCGTCGGCAAGATAAAGCCGCGGCTCAGGATGGACTGTTCGGCGCCGGCAGAAATGCATAACGCGGGTCTTGGCTGCCGAAAACTGAAACCCATGCGCTACAGCCCAAGACTGCGCCTTACAGATAGCGCCCTGTAGCTGACGTTCAACAGCTGCAATGCCAGTAGAGCTGTAATAAAGGCAGAAGTCGTCAGCATACAGGGAAGCGGAGACAGAATTTCCCACGGCCGCAGCAAGCCCGTTAATGGCTATTAAAAACAGACAGACACTTAAAACAGAGCCCTGTGGCACACCGTTCTCCTGGACGTGGGAGGAACTATACGAGGTCGCGACTTGCACGCGGAAGGTACGACACGACAGAAAATTGCGGATAAAAATCGGCAGAGGACCCCGAAGGCCCCATCCATGAAGCGTAGAAAGAATGTGATGACGCCATGTCGTATCGTACGCCTTCCGCATGTCGAAAAAGACAGCGACCAGGTGCTGACGGCGGGCAAAAGCAGTACGGATGGCCGACTCCAAGCTCACCAGATTGTCGGAGGTGGAGCGGCCTTTACGGAACCCACCCTGAGATGGAGCCAGAAGGCCCCGAGACTCCAGTACCCAATGCAAGCGCCGGCTCACCATCCGTTCAAGCAACTTACAAAGAACGTTGGTGAGGCTAATGGGACGGTAGCTGTCCACCTCCAGAGGGGTCTGTCCAGGTTTCAAAACGGGGATGACTATGCCTTCCCGCCATTGCGACGGAAACTCCCCCTCGACCCAAAGACGGTTGTAAAGATCGAGAAGGCGCCGCTGGCAGTCCACTGAAAGGTGTTTCAGCATCTGACAGTGGATGCCATGTGGCCCAGGAGCGGTATCAGGGCAAGCAGCTAGGGCACTGCGAAATTCCCACTCACTGAATGGAGCATTGTAAGATTCCGGGTGGTTGGTGCGAAACGAAAGGCTCCGACGTTCCAGCCGCTCTTTAATGGAGCGGAAGGCCTGGGGGTAATTCGCAGAAGCGGAACTCATAGCAAAATGCTCTGCTAAGCGATTTGCAATGACGTCGGAGTCAGTACACACGGCTCCATGCAGTGAGAGTGCAGGGACGCTGGCAGGGGTCCGATAGCCGTAGACGCGTCGAATCTTGGCCCAGACCTGCGAGGGAGTGACATGGAGGCCAATGGTGGACACATACCGCTCCCAGCACTCCTTCTGGCCTTGGCGGATAAGGAGGCGGGCCCGCGCACGCAGCCGTTTGAAGGCGATAAGGTGCGCTAAGGAGGGATGTCGCTTGTGACGCTGGAGCGCCCGCCGGCGATCTTTAATCGCTTCAGCGATCTCAGGGGACCACCAAGGCACAGCCTTCCGCCAGGAGACCCAGAAGAACGGGGAATGGCAGATTCGGCGGCAGTAACGATGGCGGTGGTGACCGATTGAACCACCACATCAATGTCATCAGTAGAGAGAGGCTCAAAAGCGGCAGTGGAGGAGAACAAATCCCAGTCAGCCTTATTCAGAGCCCATCTGCTAGGGCGCCCAGAAGAGTGACGCTGTGGTAGTGACAAAAAGAGCGGAAAGTGGTCACTGCCACACAGGTCGTCATGCACACTCAATTGGACAGATGGTAAGAGGCTATGGCTACAGATGGAAAGGTCAATGGCGGAGTAGGTGCCATGCGCCACACTGAAGTGTGTGAAGGCACCATCATTTAACAGCGAGAGATCGAGCTGCGACAATAAATGCTCAATGATGGCGCCGCGACCTGTGGCCACTGACCCACCCCACAGAGGGTTATGGGCGTTGAAGTCGCCCAATAGCAAGAAAGGTGGCGGCAATTGGGCGACCAGTGCAGCCAGGACAGGCTGCGAGACATCACCATCCGGTGAAATGTAAAGACTGCAGACGGTAACAGCCTGTGGCGTCCACACGCGTACAGCGACAGCCTCTAAAGGCGTCTGGAGAGGGACAGACTCGCTGTGCAGAGTGTGAAGGACATATATGCAGACACCACCAGACACCCTTTCATAAGCTGCTCGGTTCTTATAATAACCCCGATAGCCACGGAGGGCGGGGGTTCGCATCGCTGGAAACCAAGTTTCCTGGAGAGCAATGCAGAAGAAAGGGCGAAGGCTGAGAAGTTGGCGGAGCTCAGCTAAATGGTGGAAGAAACCGCTGCAGTTCCACTGGAGGATGGTAGTGTCCATGGCGGACAAAGGCGTGACGGGGCTGGGAAGGCAGATTACGCCGCTGGGTCACCTGCTGCCTCCGATTGAGCACCCGTGCTAGCGCTATCCACGGCGTCTGAGGGACCGGCGAGATCGAGGTCCTCAGCGGACGCCAGGATCTCCACCTCGTCCTCAGACGCAGATCTGGAAGGTGGCGGTGGGGTGGCTGCCACCCCGAGTTCCTTGGGCTTAGAGCTCTTCTTCTTTGATTTCTCACGCTGCTCCTTGGGTTTAACTAGCTGGGAGGGCTTCACCGATTCAGTCTCCGGGACTGAGGAGGATCGTGAAGCCCGTCGACCAGCTGATTGCGGGCACTTACGCCACTGGCGGTCGTCAGCCTTCCCACTGGTGGAAACCTGGGAAGGGAGGGACCCGACGGACCCCTTGCGAGCGTGAGAAGCCGAAGAAGTTGGACACTTCTCCGGCTTAGAAGCAGGGACGGACGTCCCTGATGGGGGGGATGGTGTTGCCCCTGAGGTAGGTGGCGCAGGAGCAACCCGGTGGGTAGAGCCCCCCACTGGCAAGGGGGCAGGAGGAGTCTTACTGCTTATTGAGCTGGCTGTAAGTCGCGAAACTGATGGGGCTAGCACAGGTGTTGTAGCAGCTGCATAAGAAGATGTCATTCTCACAGGATGGAGTCTGTCATATTTCCTCTTGGCCTCAGTATAGGTCAGCCGGTCCAGGGTCTTATATTCCATGATTTTGCGCTCTTTCTGAAAGACGTTGCAGTCTGGCGAGCAAGGTGAATGGTGCTCCCCGCAGTTGACGCAGATGGGAGGCGGGGCACATGGAGTATCGGGATGAGATGGGCGTCCGCAATCTCGACATGTGAGGCTGGAAGTGCAGCGGGAAGACATATGGCCGAACTTCCAGCACTTGAAGCACCGCATCGGGGGAGGGATATAGGGTTGGACGTCACATCGGTAGACCATCACCTTGACCTTTTCCGGTAACGTATCACCCTCGAAGGCCAAGATGAAGGCACCGGTAGCAACCTGATTGTCTCTCGGACCCCGATGAACGCGCCGGATGAAATGAACACCTCTACGTTCTAAGTTGGCGCGCAGCTCGTCATCAGACTGCAAAAGGAGGTCCCTATGGAAAATAACACCCTGGACCATATTTAAACTCTTATGTGGTGTAATAGTAACGTTAACATCCCCCAACTTGTCACAAGCAAGCAACCTGCGTGACTGGGCGGAGGATGCCGTTTGTATCAGTACTGACCCAGAGCGCATTTTAGACAAGCCCTCCACCTCCCCAAACTTGTCCTCTAAATGCTCGACGAAGAACTGAGGCTTTGTGGAGAGAAAAGACTCCCCATCAGCTCTCGTACAAACTAAGAATCGGGGCGAATAACTGTTACCTCCATCCTGAGACTTACGCTCGTCCCACGGCGTGGCCAGGGAGGGGAACGTTTTCGGATCGTACTTCTGAGCATTAAATTGAGCCCGAGAACGCTTAGAGACTGCTGGCGGCTGGCTGCCAGCGAGAGATGATGTACCACGCTTCATTGCGGGTCATCCGCCCTGATGCCACCTACTCCGACCAAGGTCCCTCCCCAAGGGCGCCACCCAGCCACAGCAAAGGCCACCTGGCAGGATGGCCGTTGCCGGGAGTCCCGATACCCCAGGAGGATAGGCATCTACTCCTTGGCATACGTGGGGAGTTAACAGCGCAGGCATCAGTAGAGCGATCCCTGTGTTGTCAGGGGGCTACAACCAAGAGGTTACATGGCGGCCCCACCACAACGGGCTGGCTACCGTGCTGGATCTTAGGTGCAAAAATGTCCAAGGTCGTCGTCACAGTGAAAAGAAACACTGCAGAGGGCAGCGTGGTAATCGCACCCAGGGACGTATCCTCGCCCAAGAGATCGAAAACGAGCGGAACACCATTCCAACGACGAGAAATCCGGCTAAAGGTCTAATTGCACGACGGATACAGTGCACCATGTAAGGCGCCCTTCCCCAATTGGCTCGCTCTTCGGATAAATTTAGAAAGATGGAGGTCAAACCCAAGAGGGGACCATCACTTAAGGCCGAAACATGTGAGACTCCTTTTAGTCGCCTATTACGACAGGCAGGAATACCGCGGGCCTATTCTAACCCCCGAACCCACAGGGGGGGGATCCTGAGAGGAAGGTCACACTATAGTCACAAGATGGCCCTGAAAACTATATTCCCACGTTTTTTGGATGATATTGTACCATCATGTAGTACCAGAAGTGTTTTCAATATCAAAAAATATTCCAGTCAAGTACTGCCTATGTAAAAAGCCTCCTGTATTGTCAAGTGCATGAGTATTGGCTTGTCACGTGTAGAGTGGTACCTATGGGAACCACAATGAGGATGAAAGAGTTTTCAAGCTGCAAACATCCGTACAAAGTGGCTGTCGAAAATTTATTCCATTGTCATCCCTACACAATTGTTAAGTGCTACACTGGATTGGTGCAATCATTTCCAGGTTTCAGGTACATCATGTTTCCCTTCAGGGCTTAGTATGGCCACTGCAGTAAGCATTACCTTTCCAAAGGAGCCTTCTCATCACTTCCCATACACCATTCCTGAGGATGTGAAATGATTAATACAGTGAAACTTCTTTATAACGTTCCTCCATATAATGTTTTCCTCTATGTTACATCTGTTTTTTTTTCGGTTCTGACTAAAAGCCCATATAAACAATGTTAAATTTTCCTCTTTACTGTGTTTCCTCTATATTACAATTTCCTCCATGTAATGCTCATATTTTTGGAACCCTGGTCAATTATTTACCTCTTTATGACGTTTAAGTGACTGGATGTAGACGCATCGTTTTCTGTTCTGTGGATACACAGTTTGCACCGACTCTGAAAGCCCTTGCGATCTTTTTGGCGCTATTTACTTTCACCCATCCACATACTGGGCCCCATGTTTCAATTACAAAAAAACTAATAATTTGATACATTGATCATTTGCAATGAATATCATATTACAGTGTCGCGAAAATTTAAAATGTCATCTATGGCACCATTTGTCACAGCTGATTAGTGGTATCCCGATCTTCAGTAATGCCCTATAATTATTATTTGGAAGCCTTCCTCTTCATAGTGTTTTCCTCTATACAGTGTTCAGAATTTGTGGTCCCTTGAAAAATGTTATATAGAGGTTTCACTGTAATTGTAAAAGTTCTTGCCATACCTTTTTTTGCTCTCTCCTTCTGTTCGAGGAATTCAAAAGTTTATAAGGTGCTCAAATTCTGAATTGATATAGAACTTGCACGAGCTCACTCACTTGCCATGATGGCTAAATGGCACTCCTTGCATCACCACTTCTGATTATGAAAACTATCAACACAAACACACACACACACACACACACACACACACACACACAAATAAACTGATAATGGAAAATCTGCTGCTAGTTTATTTTTGAACTGGTGATGAGCACCAAGTGATTTGACTACCAACTTTGAAGGTATACTCTAAATTTCTATTTCCTATCTTTCTGCAGCTCTATTATAAGAGTTTACTTGGTATTACTGCAAGTTTTTTTCTGTTTGCAATGAAAGTGCAACTGAAATGTAGCATTACCTTCCGTCCCCAATTAAGCAGGTCGTCCAGCCTTGCCAACGCATATTCAGCCAAGTTGCTAGTGTTTTGAAATGGAGAATATGGTTTTCTAGTTGCAGGTACAGCTGGAAAGACAAAAAAAGAAAGTAAAACAATTCTCATTCTAGACTATGAAAAAATGCCATGGAAATACACACAGAAGCTGTGGAGGTCATTTAAATTGAAGGAGTGCTGTAGAAAAGTGACATGATTACCACTGATGTTTTATGATTTCTTATTTATTCATGATATGCAAAATACACCAATAGCACCCGCACTGATGTGGTTTTATTATTTATAGAAAGTAACTATGTAAAGATATTTAATAAAAGGAAAACAGAATGTATATTCTCACTGGAAAGAATCCATATGTGATCCTCAAAATTCAGAAATCAAGAAAAGTGACAGAATAATCGTTCTTCGTGTTACGTATAGAAACATCTAAGGAGATAACTCAGTCTTTACCTAATGTTCACATACATGGTGAAAGGGATAAGGGGAAGGACATTACAATGTTGCTGCAGAATTAAACACAACCAGCAAGGAGCCAATACTTTATGGAAAATGTATTGTGATGTACATAAGCAGTCTAATACTAATAGAGAGAAATGTCTAACAGCGAGAAATATCTAACAGTAATTAAGTTTTCTTAATCGGTTTAGTAAATTTGGACACACAGATTGGGTGGAGATTCATTTTACCAAGTGCGGATGGATGCAGCTTTTCTGCAAGACAAGGTAGGGCTGGCAGTTTGATCATGCTTTGCGGCACCTGCTGGTTTGGCGATTACTCCATGCAGCTGCATCCTTACATAAAAGACACACTGCACCTTGACAATGGACTACATCATGAAGAAAAAGATATGAGAGAGAGAGAGAGAGAGAGAGAGAGAGAGAGAGAGAGAGAGAGAGACTACTCTGGCTAGAGAGTTGGCTCTGAACTGTCTATCAATTTGTAACACAAGATGTAATTACCAAATTATAAAGGCAGGCAGTTACTGTATGGGATGTTCTGAGATTGAAAGGAAGAATATACATATGACTTCAAAGGATGACTTATGTTAATTAGTAGCTTATTATAAATATATAAGTACAATTCCATTTCAAGGACAGGCAAAACCACACACGAAACCAAGTCCACAAAAATAAAAATAGATATCATGAGGGGAGATACACACCAGACAAACAAGTCAGTATTTTCAGATCAGTAAATATAAGCATCCAAATTAGTACAGTAAGTCACCTCTCTGAGTATCCATCCTACAAAGCAGGAAACATCCCAAAGATTTAAACTTTTAAAAAGTAAGTAACAAAGCTCTTCACTAAATCATTTATGTCCAACTGCCCAACCCAGAGGAAGCCTAACAAATGTGGTTAAGAGAGTTAGAGAAAGTTCAAATACAAGTTTAAATTATCACAGAAATACTAAACAGACTCCAACAATAGTTTTTAAAAAGATAAAGGTGTTTTGCCTCATGGAAAAGCATGCTCTCGAAACTTTGAAACCTACTATAAACCTGCATATAAAATCAGTATAAATGGATTGACTTAGTACCGATGCCTCTAACTGGAAGACCACAGAAAGGGAACAAGTGTTTCCAATGTAAAATCACCAAAGGGCTTAGAAAGATGAAAACAATGCCAGTGTTGAAAAATATGAAGGGATGAGAAATGATTCAAGTGACATGGTACAAACACTGAGCAATGGTGGCTAGCAATTTTTGAACCAAACTGAAAAGTTTTTAACAAAATTTCCTATAGAGAAGTCAAGAAAATCTAGTCTCATGTGAGCATGTAGAATGGCAATGAAAATATTATTAAAACGAAGCCAACATGCATAGTGTAAGTGACTGATTTCCACAGCATTAAAGTAAATGTCATCAGTAAACATAACCACACAGAAAAATACAGCAGTCTACGAATATTTCACCTGTAAAGAGGGACCATTGGTTTACTAAACAAGCAGCAAAAATGTACAGCTTATTTTATTACACTAAACTAGCTGAATCCGGCCACATTTTATTGTAGCTCAGTCTGCTTAAATGGAAAAGAAAGAAAAGAGAAAGCACTTTTTTGTAATATGAATGGGAATGTGATATACATCCTAATTTCTTCTCCCTGTATCTGTTCATCTTGCACTTCCCCTTTGTCCATCTCCTCCTCCCCCCCTCTTCATCTCCTCCTGTCCCCCTCTCTGTCCATTTCCTCCTTCCCGTTTTCTATGTCCATTTCCTCCTCCTCCTCCTCCGCCGCCGCCGCCCTCTCTCTGACCTTGCGCCTTGTTTGATTGTTATTTGCAAATCCTATATAAAGATATGTTGTCTATATGTGCCTACACATTTATTACTGTAATGTGTAAAAATTTGTAGTAATTGGAAAGATACATTTTGAGATTTTTGTTAATAATGTTTCCCCTGTGATTACATATATACAACATAGTATTGCAGATGGTATATAAAACCATGCAAATATTTGAGTGCAATGTGTCAAAATTTTAAAGCAATCTCTGAAGAACTTTCAGAGATTAACACAATCAGTCAAGAATGTGATTCTGAACAAAAGGACATACATTTTTATTTATACAGATTGATGTATTTTTGTTTTTGAATTATTGTGACCATATTAAAAAAACGGGTGAAAAAAAGAAAGATATTCAACATGACCGCCTACTGTTACATTATAGATCTTAAAACTTTTTTCGTTTTGCATCTAGTGCCGGATTTATTGTTGTAAATTAGAGATTTTTTTTAGCTTTTGAAATATAAGGTTTGTACCTGTACAGAGATATAGGTAAGGTTGAAGGATAGCAATTTGGTTGAAAGTTGATGAAGCCAACAAATATGAATACAAGATCTCAGCTGTGGTGAAATAATGATCTGTAACATAGCCTGTGCTCTAGGTTAGCTAGAAAGGTGACAGTTTTGTTGTGAATGTTGGAAGCAATATCGAAAGTATCATTTAATCTCTGTGCCATGGGTTATACAACTGCTTATTTTTAGTTGAATAGACCATCATGATTGACATTTGCAACATCAAATGTCTCTGGGGATTTTGGAACAGCTTCTCTTTGTGAACAGTTTGGACAGTGTGTGGATGTCATGAGTAAAGCAGGAAATGGGTAAGTTTTATGAATTGGCCTCTCTTACATTTTCATAGTTAATTTACAACATTCGTGCATCATATACTCCAAAATAATTGGAGTACTGTCTATTATGCAGTACAGGTTTTCTGAGTTTACCTTGTACTTGTACATATTTATAACAAAAAGTGTAAATATGGAGGGAATCAACAACTCAAGCAATGCCACAGATCTGTCTGTAACTATAACCTTTTTTGTATTCCCATTCACAAAACCTAAAGCTCAGGTTATGCTTCAGATTACTATCACCACAAAAAAAGAGTTTTTTGGGGGGGGGGGGGGGGCACTATCACTATTAACCCTCAAACAGAGTGATGACTTCTTAGTATCATAAATCGTGTTGTGGGGTCCAAAAGTATACCACTCAATTTTATCCATGAAAATTAATTTACTTCTCTTTCATTAAAATATTTTATTTATAAATTCCTTAACTGCCTATGTTACAACACAAAACTTAAGTCAAACTAAAAAAAATCTCTATAAAAATCACAAAAGGAAAATAAGTTTATGCAACACTACTTAACATTGAAATGAAATGCAATATAAAAATTCAAACTAGTTTATTGTATCACAAATAACATGAAACAGTAATAGATTGCTGTGAGATAAATATATAGTGTTTGAAAAATTAGCTGCATTTAATGAACATCAAAAATGAATTGATACAGAGTTTTTCACAAATTGTCAATAATCACCCACATTCTCCTCTCCACACTCTTTACTGACAACCGAACGACAGGTTTGGCAAACTGGGCGACTGCAGCAGATACAATACTGGTTTGTCTTTTTCTCACTGGCACATGGACAAAGAGCACATCGTTTCCTCTTTAAATCCAGAGTGGATATTTGTGATTTTGGGAGAGGTTTCTTCAAAAGTCCTGAGATTGTTACTCTTGGTTCTTTTGGTAGTCTGCCATTCAACAGCCTCTCATTGAGATAGGGTTCAGTAAGCTGCCTGGCAAGTGTCTCGATGAATTCAAACCGGGAAATAGGTATTCTATGTACTTCTTGCAGGACGTTTGTCTTACATACGAGTTAACTCCAAGTATGTTCAGAACTGCCTAAAATACAGCAAGAGGTCATTGCGTGTTCGTCTGCCTGTGCTGTAGGTAGCACACTTCTGGACAAGAGGGTCTACGCCACCTTTTGTGCTATTGTAAAAGGAAATTATTTCTGGTTTTCCTGTTTTTGGATCTGCACTTTTTGAATGATGCATACTGGAAATCAAAATGACAGCTTCTTCCTTTTTTAGGGACATAAGAAATCAATGTTCTGTCATTTGTGAAGCCATGAAGTGTTGAACCATCCAAATGCCTTCTTAGATGGCTGGAATTCGGGTGGGATTTCCTTTTTGTTTTTCCTCAATGTACCAAAATAGGTCAACTTTCGTTTTTTCAACTCTGAAACTAATTCAATAGAGCCAAAGTAATTGTCAGCTGTAATGTTACGTTTTGTACTGTAAATGGGCTTTGCTAGTCTCAGGACAGATTGTGTAGGTTTCTGAAATTTCTTTTCTTCTGGTGTCAAGCCAATGTCATCACAGTCTTTTCCAGTGTATAAATAGGCATTCAGAAGGTAATTTGTTTGAGCATCAGCTAAAATCATTATTTTCAGCCCATATTTCACTGGTTTGCTAGCCACATAAACCCTAAATGTGCATCTCCCATGAAAACCAACCAGCATTTCATCCACGCATGCATGTGAACATATGTTATAAGATGCCTGAGAATTGTGAACCATAATCCAAGAAATCACTGCTGCAGGGTCATTTTTCCTCCTCTCATCTCTGCTAGTTATGTCATAAAATCTTTGGCAGTAAAGCAATATCAGCACTCTCTTCATGGATAGTGTGGCACGGAACATATCTCTTCCCATGACGTCTGTTGCAAACATAGACTCCAGATTTTAATGATTAGATTTGAAAATGGCACTGAAGTATAATAATCCAAATAGTGCCCTAAGTTCGTTGACATTCATGTCTCTTAGTTCTGTGCACTGCTGATCAGAAAAGTTTGATTGATATGAAGAAATTTTCACATTGGTATGACCCACAATTTCTTCTAGCATATCTCTGGAAAACAAACACTCTCATGCTTCCAATGGACTGCATGAGTCTCCCAATCGGCTTGCAGGGCCTTTCAATGTAGGAACTTTTATTACCAAGTTGTGGGCTGGTGTTCTCACATTCCTTTGAGGTTCTAGAGTGGACCACTTATACCTATTTCTGCCACAGAAACTAGATGATTCCCCTCTATGTTTATTTCCCTCTAATTTATCTGATTCACTAGAGTCACAACTTGAGTCGAAACAAGGCCCCGGGAGTAGACAACATTCCATTAGAACTACTGACGGCCTTGGGAGAGCCAGTCATGACAAAACTCTACCATCTGGTGAGCACGATGAATGAGACAGGCGAAATACCCTCAGACTTCAAGAAGAATATAATAATTCCAATCCCAAAGAAAGCAGGTTTGGACAGATGTGAAAATTACCAAACTATCAGTTTAATAAGTCACAGCTGCAAAATACTAACGCGAATTCATTAGACAAATGGAAAAACTGGTGGACGTCGACCACGGGGAAGATCAATTTGGATTCCATAGAAATGTTGGAACACGTGAGGCAATACTGACCTTACGTCTTATCTTAGAAGAAAGATTAAGGAAAGGCAAACCTATGTTTCTAGCATTTGTAGACTTAGAGAAAGCTTTTGACAATGCTGACTGGAATACTCTCTTTCAAATTCTGAAGGTGGCAGGGGTAAAATACAGGGAGCGAAAGGCTATTTACAATTTGTACAGAAACCAGATGGCAGTTATAAGAGTCGAGGGGCATGAAAGGGAAGCAGTGGTTGGGAAGGGAGTGAGACAGGGTTGTAGCCTCTCCCCGATGTTATTCAATCTGCATATTGAGCAAGCAGTAAAGGAAACAAAAGAAAAATTTGGAGTAGGTATTAAAATCCATGGAGAAGAAATAAAAAATTTGAGGTTCGCCGATGACATTGTAATTCTGTCAGAGACAGCAAAGGACTTGGAAGAGCAGCTGAACGGAATGGACAGTGTCTTGAAAGGAGGATACAAGATGAACATCAACAAAAGCAAAACTAGGATCATGGAATGCAGTCGAATTAAGTCGGGTGATGCTGAGGGAATTAGATTAGGAAATGAGACACTTAAAGTAGTAAATGTGTTTTGCTATTTGGGGAGCAAAATAACTGATGATGGTTGAAGTAGAGGGGATATAAAATGTAGACTGGCAATGGCAAGGAAAGCGTTTCTGAAGAAGAGAAATTTGTTAACATCGAGTATAGATTTTAGTGTCAGGAAGTCGTTTCTGAAAGTATTTGTATGGTGAGTAGCCATGTATGGAAGAGAAACATGGACGATAAACAGTTTGGACAAGAAGAGAATAGAAGCTTTCGAAATGTGGTGCTACAGAAAAATGCCGAAGATTAGATGGGTAAATCATGTAACAAATGACGAAGTATTGAATAGAATTGGGGAGAAGTGGAGTTTGTGGCACAACCTGACAAGAAGTAGGGACCGGCTGGTAGGACGTGTTCTGAGGCATCAAGGGATCACAAATTTAGCATTGGAGGGCAGTGTGGAGGGTAAAAATCATAGAGAGAGACCAAGAGATGAATACACTAAGCAGATTCAGAAGGATGTAGGTTGCAGTAAGTACTGGGAGATGAAGAAGCTTGCACAGGATAGAGTAGCATGGAGAGCTGCATCAAGCCAGTATCAGGACTGAAGACCACAACAACAAGCCTAAAAATAAAATGACATTTCGTTGATAAGTAAACTTTTGACGTATGGCAAACAAACACTTACGGTGTTGTGAGGTCAATAATGGCACCACCCAAACTTTACAGCTGTGCACTGAGAAAGAGAACAACTCGACAATGCTGCTAGTTCGTCAGGAGGTTCACCTTCAACTGCCGAGATGGTATGTAGAACCATCAAAAATAGAATTACCAACAGAGGAAATGGCACGTGTGTACAGTTTGACTGGTATCAAAAAGGACCCTACAACTCCGTTTGAGGGTTAATCTGATGAAACGAGCCAACTGGTGTTTTTGCCGTATTCCTGTTACTCTTTACAGAAAATAAAAAAAGTGGTTCCAGAGATTATTACGGGCACAGACTAAGTTGGGAGTAAGTTACAAAAGAACATGCAAATTTCGCAAGGGCGAGGAGGAGGGAAATAGCGAGAGGAAAACTAATAGTGTGCAAAAGGTTCAAACCTATAAGTTCATGCTGAAATTTCTACAAAGTTGGAAAAAAAGACCTGAATACAGAAAGGAGTTCATAAACCACTTACTTACATTATCAATGAAAACGGCAGTTCGCGACAAGGAGTACCAACAATATAACTTCCTTACCATTTGCTTTTGATTGCTGTGCTACAGTTGACTGAAATCGACAGTGTGAAGATAGGGCAGCACATGACCTTGCCGCAGAGTCCAAATATATATCGTTGTTAACCTTTGGCGTGTGATGCACTGAAAAAGAATATTGGTCTTACTTTGCGCATAATAATTTTTACTCTTTCTCTGCGTTCTCTCTTAATCAATTAGGGCCTATAATTAACTAACTAGGGCCTATGACAAAACAGTTTTCACTGAATTACCTATGCATGTGACATGACTAGCAGTAAACCATATAAAACTGCAAACATACTAAACCAAGCACAATAGAGCAGTAGTTCAAAAATATGACGAACTGGTGAATGCTGTTATGTGACGCCACAATGTGATTTAGTGTCAAATCATTGCCCCCCATTTTTTATTTTTATTTATTTTTTTTTTTTTATTTATTAGGAATAATCGCACCACAGTCGCATTCATCAAGCTGAGTACAGTGCTTTAAAAATTCCACTTGCTTATGGTGCTGGCATAGTCGAACATCCCACACACATTCCAATTTCAATAGCACAAACATCAACTTACACTGTCTCAACCCAATACGCAACATACTGCGCTCCAAACACTCAAACTTTCACTATACGAAATTCCTCTATGTGACCGACACTACAAATGCAAAGCTCAAAGCTGAAAGCAGTAAGATATCAAAGCAGCTTCAATCAAAGATACACCACACGCAACACCTGCGTATAGCAGACATCAGAGGATTCAGTCGTAGCCGTCGAGATGGCATTGCTGATTGGTTTATTTGTCATCCAAGACGGTTGACGCTTGACATGTTAGCTGCAGAGGCTAGGGAATTGTCGGGGTGGGGTAAATGGTACGTAAAACCAGTTTTATGAAGTAAGTAATAAGGACGGAATCAAAGGTCAAGCATTGATAGAGTCGAATGTATATATATTAGTACTTATACCGGACGTTTAAAATTGTGATTGCAAGGGACAAATTGAATTTTCTCATAGAGTTTACTATCCAGTTCACTTAATGCTTTTACTGTTCGAAAATGAGAGAGTAAATAATCACTAATAACATATGACATTCGCAAAATTACTAGAGGTTTACAATGTGTCAAATGCACTTCTTTGTTCAGGAGTCGATCCTGCGTTTGTATCAGTGCTCGAATTCTATACCTGTTGATTGTATGTAACCTCATGCAGCTAATGGCGAAGACTTCGATGTCTAGGCTGAAAGTGTGCCCAGGAAGTTTTGTTGGATTTCAGCCATTAATTACGAATTGTGTGGCATTAGCTCACTGGCATTACTGCACGATTTCAAATACTTGCCAAACTCAAGAATTTGTAGTCGATCTTTTTAAACGATGTACTGTATACGTACCAATAGTAATATCTTATATCACTATATTCTAATTTTTTCTCCACACGAAAGTTGCCGATATAATTCAGCACATTCACACCGTTTACAAGTAAATGACTGCTCCTTTTAAATATAGGCTCGTTTGGTCCTGTAATCTGGTCAGTGAAACTCGAATATCGCAGGAATTTTGGGTACACTGCGTGCATAATAGTATTTAATAAAATCTTTGAGCTAATTCTCTTTAAATTTTGACCAGAAATGTAGGCATGTATCCTGTGGGACTTGATTCCCTTTAAAGTTCAGTTTCCTCCCAAACAGTCCTTTATATGTGATAAGTGCATTGTGAAATAATAAATGCTAGTAATGTTGTATGTTCATGTAATACAAAATTTGTCAACCACTTTTTGCTCAGAACAACCGTAATGCTTCGGTTACTAAACAAGAGGCATTAACTGATTCGTATTTTTTAAAAGTGAAACAGCATAATCCTGATTGCTGTAATATCTTAAACAATCCATTGTCAAGTTTATATATTTTTGACAAAACTATTTCCAACACTTATTGTGTTTAGTACTTACATAAAATTTGTTGTACCAAAACAAAAAGGACCACTTTTGTTTGTGTGTCTATGCACTAGTGACAAAGGTAAATTGAGACAATAAATATGTTGTATTGCATGTAACTGTTTGAAAGTATTTAACTTCTATACTGATGGTTTTGTGCAAAATGGTCAAATGTATGTATCAACCATATGCCATTCACTTCTGTGTAAAAGTTATGTATTGGACTCCCCATTCATTTTTCAGTGTGGTGTGGAGATAAACATTAGACTTTACTACCGGTCAGTTTGTTAACACAACCAGATTTTCTGCTTTCACATTCATTGGCTTCCCCAACTTTCAACCAAATTGTCACATTCCAACCTAACATAGACCTTGGGCTGTGCTATAGGTAAGTCTGTTATCACAAACAAGATTTCAGGGGTGTCTAACACGTAACTTCAGTCCATGTCTGGACAAAGCCCTTATCAAGACTTCCCACGTGTGATGCTTCCATGTTGCTCCTGTATGCTTTCTAATGACATTACTCACATTCTATTAGGTCTCCATCTTTCCTAATCCCTTGGAATCCAGCAAAAAATTGTGCCTGATCCATCAAACACTGATTCACCTGACCATGTGCCCACACCACCTTAATTTCATTTTTCACTGTGCTCTTTTACCTGATCTATTTATTTGTTCTGTCTTTCTTAGTAATCCATAATATGCATCTCTCTTTCGCTCCACGAAAAATCCTCGGTTGTAAATGCTTTATGCGCTGAAAGTCTCTCTTTCATTGCTGTAGGTCAAAAGTGTGTTAGGCACATTGACTGTACACTTACCTTTCAAACCCATTGGAAAATTTGCATTGAAAGTCCTATTTAGTTTGTCACTACTAGTGCAGTCTATTTTTACTCTTAAATTCTTTCTCTTCCTGTTCATCCAGTCATTGCCTAAAACTGCGCTAAACATGAAATTTTCTCACTTATTCTGTGTGTACTTTATTAAGTTGTAGAATTATCTTTTTTGTGTGTTTATTGTACATTATTTTAGTCTTATTATAATTGATTTTCAGGCCTACTTTCAGATTTGCACTATTAACTTCTTTTTAATTCTTGATGTTGACCTGCACTGTAGGCAAACAGTACAATGTCAATAGCAAATGAAGTATTTCAGATGTGCCCCAGTCACACGAATTCTTCCAACTGCGACATAGTTGCGTAAACAAACAGTGATCCAATACTGTTAAATGTTTTTTATTCCAGTCTTTGATCACAATATCAGTTCATTAGTCAATGACCGGTTTCAGTCCGTAATGACCATACTCATCCTCATGGTGTAAAAAAGATCTGAGGGTGGTCATTACGGACTGAAACTGGTCATTGACTAATGAACTGATATTGTGATCAAAGACTGGAATAAAAAACATTTGACACAAATTTTTTTACATTTTTCCACACTACAAATCTGGAAACTTCACTAGGTCTGCTGAGAACAGCTTTTGTGATACTTAATCGCTTTGCCTGACTGCTCTTTCAGTTCTAAATATTTCCTCTTCTGTTGAAATTGGTATAGGCAAGACTGAGTAGCAATTCAGATTCATAGTTCTGTATCTACTTCAACAGTTGGCTTGATCCTTTTCCTGATATTTTTTTAATGTGTTTAATTGTTAATTTAGTGAATATTTTGTACACTAGGGATTGGAGGCTAATATGTCTGTCTCCTTTTTTCTCAAAGGTAATAATTTCAGGGTTGTTCCTGTGTAGTGGAATTGACTTCTTTCCTGATCAGCCTTAAACACTAGGAAAAGGAGACTTGGACATAAATAAATTGCAATATAACTTTATTTTTCGGCACAACTACTTTCAGTAATACTGATTCAAAAATTGTACAAATGTTTTTGATACATTTAGGTAGGTCCAATTTTTTGCCTTTTTATATGCTTAGGCAATGTGATATGTGTGGGTGGTACTCCTCAGCTACCAAATACTTAAAACAAGGGTGATTCCATGTCAGATTTTGTTCAAATTTCAAAGACTGAAATGACTGTAGCTAAATAACTTGAAAGAGCATAATGTACGAATTGATTGACAAGGGCTATAAATTTTTATGGATTTGTCAAATTGCAGAACTGAATCAAAATCTTCCATGCTACATCAATGGGAGAAATGCACTTGACTCACATCTTACTAATCTGTACAAGGACATTGGTCCTATAGAAACTGTGGTGGATGAACAATGCACCGGAATAGATTGTGCATTACTTGCAACTAATCAACTGTAGGTAGAAAATTTTGTTATAAAGATGGAATCACAAATCTCTAACATAACCATTCTCTACTTTGTTTCAAAAAGAAAAATATCTTAAAACTGTGAAGCAGAACCTTAGGCCTGGTGAAGTAATTGCATGCTTGATTTTGTTGAGTATTGGTCATTTCTTGTCCAAGATGCTGCCCAATGTTTTCAGTGGGAGAACAGTCAAGTGAAAATGGTCCGTTGACGATAAATAATGAAAATTGTGAGGTCATCCACATGAGTGCTGTAAGGAATCTGTTAAACTTCAGTTAGACAAAAAAAAAAAAAATCAGTCAAATCTAAAAACTGTAAATTCTCCTTAATACCTAGGAATTACAATTATGAAGACTGGAGAATATGTTATAAGGATACCCCCCCCCCCCCCCTCCCCCCATCTGCACAGCTCAGAAAAGATAGTGGTGGAGGGGAAGATCCAGACAGGCTGGGTTGTTAAGCTGCCATTAAAGTCTAACATATTATGTTCTGCTACATGTTGTGCCAGAGGTTGGTCTATTTTGCTCTTGGCCACAGTTTGGTGGTGACCATTTATCCTGGTGGATGTGTGATTGGTAGTCGTACAGATAGAAAAAGCTGAGAAATGATTGCAGCAGAGCTGGTATATGATATGGCTGCTTTCACAGGTGGCCCATCCTCTGATGGTGAGAGATAAGTATGTGACAGGACTGGAATAGGAAGTACTGGAGGGGGGGGGGGGGGGGAAATTGGACAGGTCTTGCACTTACATTTTCCACAGAGATATGATCCCTGTGCTGAGGGGTTATGATTGGGAGTGACGTACGAATGGACTATGATGTTATAGAGGTTGGGTGGTTGACAGAACACCACTTTAAGAGGGGTCGGATGTTGGCCTGGCTATTGAGACCACTTCCTATCCGAAGGCTCCATCCACACCTCCATATTAAGCCCATCAACCAACACCAACACCTACATTTCAACAGCTATTATCCCTTCCACACCAAAAAATCCATCCCATCTGGGGACAGTGTATATACAGTGATGAGAACTCCCTTGTACAGTATGCTGAAGGTCTCACGAAGGGCTTTACAGACAGGTACTATCCTGGTGAAAAAGTCCATGAACAGATCTCCCATGTCATTTTGCACATACACTCTACCCTCCTTCCACCTCCAAAAACTAGCTGCAAAGGAGCCCCTCCTCCCTCCCTTTTTCACCCATTATCACCCTGCACTTTAGCAACTGAATCACATCCTTTGTTAGGGCTCTTATTACCTGCCCTGATTACCTGATCATCATGCCCTTAAATGAGGGACATTCTACTCAAGATTCTTCCCACCCTTCTTAAAGGATGTTCAATTGCAGACCCAACCCCATAACATCTTAGTCCATCCGTATGCTATTTCCATTCCCAATCTCTTGACACAGGGATCATGTCCTTTAAGCAGCGTCTGAGAAGGTACAAGTGGGTAGAGGTTCGCTAGTTATCAGGAGCCCCAATGTTTTTCGTGTTATGTAGCCCTGTAGAAAGATAGCTTTCAGGGCTGGAAAGAAAGCCATTGTGCATTCGGTATGTCTGCCAGGTTGCCTCATCCGAAATACGTAGGTGGCCTTGCCTGAGGGTATCGATTGTGCAGGGTGCAGTCGTCTCCAAGTTGTGGCTCATGTTGGCACTAATGGTGACTGTCGCATGCTTTCTGAGGTCATTCTCAGTTTGTGCAGTAGCTGGCAGAGATGGTGAAGGCTGCCAGCCTCGCATGCAGTGTGCAAGCAGAGCTCGTAGTTTGCAGTATTGTTCCCAGCATTGATTGGAGTCCTTTGGTTTGGAGCCGAATGGGATAGCATAAAGGAAAGAGCTACTCAGGTAGCAGAGCACTTGTGGAGCACTCTTTTTTTAACACTCACACGTCAATACGCAGAAAGGGAAGCCAGACCTTGTTCAGAGTAAAGATGCTTTGACTGCCAAAATGTTATCAGTAAATTGTTAAAGTATTCATAACAATGTTCTCAAATTTACTGCCCTCCAGGAAAGCTCATGCATTCAAATTATTGTTGGGACTGAAAGCTGGCTGAAACCCAAAGTATTAATCTCTGAAATGTTTAGCGAGTTCAACATATATCAGAAAGACAGATTATATGCCACAGAAGGGGAAACTGTTCATTGCAGTTGACAAAAATATTTTGTGTATTGAGTTTGACATTGCGTGTGATAGTGAAGTTATATGGTTCCATATAACAGATCCAGGTGAAACCAAGTTAATTGTTGGATGTTTTTACCAGCCACCAGGTTTCGTTGTGACAATTCTAGAGTCATTCCAAGAAAGTCTACAGTTAGTAGCATGTAAATACCCAGATAATGCCATAATGCCGTATTAGTTGGAGGCGACATTAACCTACCGAGTATAGACTGGGATGTCTATGGATTCATTGTATGGGGGGAGCGGAGGGGGGGGGGGGGGAGGCTACAGACACATAGTCTTACAGTCTTGTGAAGTACTTGCGAACACATTTTCTGAACTGTCTTGAGAAGCTAGTTCGGCAGCTCACTTGCAGTGGAAATATCTTAGACCTTGTAGCTACAAAAGGGCCGGACAGCGTCATTGTAGAGACAGGGGTTAGTGGTCAAGGTCTCATTATACCACACGTAGTTACCAAAGTTAATAAATCAGTCAAGAAGCCTAGGAGAGTGTCTCTGCTAGAAAGAACAGATAAGCATTGTTAGCACGTTACTTAGACAGTGAATTGACATCATCTACTTCTAGTAATATGGACATAGAGGAATTATGGGCAAAGCTTAAACAGATTGTAAATTGCGGTCTGGAAAACAATGTGCGTAGGAAGTGGATTAAGGACAGAAAAGAGCCGCCATGCTTAACAACAAAATTCAGAAAATGCTGAGGAAGGAAAGAAACTGCAAATGATGACAGGCAAAGGTTAGTAGAGATAAGTGTGCCTGTGAAAAGATCTATGCATGAAGCATACAACCACCACCACCACCACCATCATATGTTAGCAAAAGATCTGGCCGAGAACCTGAGAAAATTGTGGTACTATGTAAAATTGCTAAGTGGGTCTAAGGATTCGTTCAGTTCTTCATTGACCATTGTGATGTGACAGTTGAAGATAGCAAAACAAAAGCAGAATTTTTAAATTTTGCATTCAAGAAATTGTTCATGCAGGAGAGTCATACAAACATACCATCATTTGACCAGCGTACAGACTCCCATGTGGATAACATAGTAATAAGCTTCCCTGGCGAAGTGAAGCAGCTGAAAGAGTTGAAAACAAATAAGTCAACAAATCTGTAGAGAATCCCAGTTTGGTTTTATAGAGAGTGCTCTAAGGCATTGGCCCTTTACTTAGCTTGCATTTATTGCAAATCTCTCAACCAGTGCAAGTCCCAAGTGACTAGGAAAAAGTTCAGGTTACCCCTGTGTATAAGAAGGGTTAAAGAATGGACTCACAAAGTTAGAGATCAATAATACTAACACCTGTTTGCTACAGAATTCTTGAACATAATCTCAGTTCAAATATAATAAATTTTCTTGAGACTGATAAGCTTCTGTCCATGAATCAGCATGGTTTTAGAAATCATTGCTCTTCTGAAACTCAACTTACTCTTTTTAACATATTATGTAGCTACAGTATATAATATACTGCAAACTATAGAAGAAGAGCAAGAGACAAATTCCATATTTCAGGATTTCTGCAAAGGCGTGATACAGTTCCTCACTGTAGACTGTTAACAAAGGTATTAGTGTACGGAGCAGGCTCCCGGTTGTGTGAATGGTTCAAACACATCTTAAGTAATAGAACCCAATAGGTTGTCCTCAATGGCGAGTGTTCATCAGAGACAAGGGTATTGTCTGAAGTGTGCCAGGGAAGTGTGATAGAATCATTGTTATTTTATGTAAATGATCTGGTGGCAGGGTAAGCAGCTGTTTGCTGATGATGCTGTGGTGTGTGGGAAGGTGTCATCGTAGAGTGGCTGTTGGAGGATGCAAGATGACTTAGACAAAATTTCTAGTTGCTGTGATGAATGGCAGCTAGTTCTAAACATAGAAAAATGTGAGTTAAGGTAAACGAGTAGGAAAAACAGACCTGTGATGTTTGGATACAGCATTAGTAGCAACCTGCATGGAACAATCATGTTGGTTAAATATGTGGACATTACATTGCAAAAAAATGGTAAGAGCACGTGAAGATTGTGGTAGGGAAGGTGAATGGTCGATTTCAGTTTATTGGGAGAATTATGGGAAATTGTGGTTCACCCATAAAGCAGACTACTTATAGTATGCCAATGTGACCTATTCTTGAGTACTGCTCGAGAGCTTGAGATCCATACCAGGTTAGAATAAAGCAAGACATTGAAGAAATTCATAGGCAGGTTGCTAGATTTGTTAGTTTGAAACAACACGCAAGTGTTTAAGAAGATGCTTCAGGGACTCAAATGGGAACCCCTGGAGGGAAGGTGCTGTTCTTAAGAACCACTATGGAGAAAATTTAGAGAACTTGCATATGAAGCTGACTGCAGAACGATTCTGCTACTGCCAACATACATTCTGCTTAAGGACAATGAAGATAAGATAGAAGAAATTAGGGCTCATAGGGAGAAATGTAGCCACTTGTTTTTCCCTCACTCTATTTGCGAGTGGAACAGGAAGCCATTCTGGCCCATTCAGTATCCATCTGGTCTCTTGTACTACTCTCCCCCAGTGGAACTGTAATGGTTACTATTGTCAGCTTCTGGAATTGGAACTCTTCTTTCACTCTACTCTGTAGCTTGTGTTGTGGATACTTACTCACCAACTCTTCGTGGTTTCCAAGCATTCTGCTGGAACCATATTGGCCCTTTACGAGCTTTTGGTGGTGTCTGTATGTTGGTCCTGATGAACAATGTTAGTTCTTGGGATCCTATTCATACTGTGGTTGAAGTGGTGGCTGTTCAGATCCATTTAGACTCTGCGGTAACAATAAGCAATGTTTATCTTCACAGACTGGCTATCTATAGTTCCTTCTCTTCTTGCCCTCCTTAGACAACTCCCTCCCCCTGTCATTCTACTTGGGGTTTTAAAAGCCATAACTCACTGTGGGGTTGTACTGTGACCACTTACTGCGGCAGAATTGTTGAAGACTTGCTGACAGGGCTTCATCTGTGCCTCCTCCACAAAGGAGGCCCCACACACTTCAGTGTGGCACATGGCACTTTCTTGGCCTTCCAACTGTAGCCCTGGATTCCTCCCCTCCATTCAACCATTCAACACAGAGCCCATGATGATTTGTGTGACATTTTTTGATCCTCATTTCTTTTCTTCAGCATCACTTGCCTAGACACCTTCCCAGGTAGGCATTTATTAATGCAGATTGGGATATCTTTTCCTTGTCTGCCATCCCAACCACTCCATCACACAATGGCACTGATGAGTCCATAAGGAGTTTGACCGAAGCCATCCTTTCGGCAGCTGTTTTGACACTTACTTCTTCCTTGCATTCTCCCTAGTGGAAGACTGTCCCTTGGTGGACCGCCTGCATCCATCTCTTGACCAGCTCCTGGCCTTTAAACGGTTTCATGCCCGGGCCCATTATCTTCCTAAAACCAGAAACAGCTCATGTTCTGTTATTACCAAGCAACAAACCTAGGAACCAACACAACTGGATACAGATCACAAGTATACACAACATTTATTACCAGATACCCAGAATTAAAATTTTTAACAGAACGACGACTAGCTGATCAGATCCGTGTAGTAATAAAAAATAACAGGATACCCCAGTCAGAATTAGAAAACATCAAACAAGTACAACAAATACTGGAACAAAATAATGTGCAATCAGAAGAAGAAGAAAATACAGTAATGGACTCAAACATCCCAGAGCAAACAAGCAAAGAACAACACGCATCAGTTAAACAGTCAGAGGGAAACAAAATCTTAAGACAGCCACCAGAACAAGCACAAATAGAACACGAAGTGACACACATGTTAGATATAGAAGAAAAATTTCAGCTGACATATATAGAATACAAAGACACAAATACAGACTTTAGACCATTCTTGCATAGACCACCAAATAACCCACATGTCAATACAACAATAACAACTATCCACACAATCATACACAACAAAATAAATGAAAACACAACTATGGAAGAGTTACAATTACTAGTTTATATAGGAGCACTCACTACACAAAATATACACACTAGACAGAGACCAGAACCAACCAACACACAGAAGAAACCCACAAAACCAGCATGGCAACACAGGCTACAGATCAGAATAGAAAAACTGAGAAAAGACATCGGACAGCTAACACAATTTATAAGAAATGAAATGTCAGAAAAAAAACGAAAAAGGTTAGGTAAAATCTCACAACAAGAAGTGATAGAGCAATTAGATGAAAAGAAGCAGAAATTACAAGCATTGGCCAAACGACTTAGAAGACAAAAAAAGTGAAAATAGAAGGAAACAAAACCAAACATTCAACACAAACCAAAAGAAATTTTACCAGACAATAGATAACACACACATTAAAATAGACAATCCACCAAACATAACAGACATGGAACACTTCTGGAGCAACATATGGTCAAACCCGGTACAACATAACAGGCAGGCACGGTGGATACAAGCAGAAACAGATACATACAAGATGATACCACAAATTCCTGAAGTGATAATTTTGCAACATGAAGTCACCCAAGCAATTAATTCTACTCACAATTGGAAAGCCCCTGGAAAAGATAAAATAGCAAATTTCTGGCTAAGGAAATTCACCTCAACACATTCACATCTAGCTAAATTATTTAACAGTTACGTTGCAGACCCATACACATTCCCTGATACACTTACACATGGAATAACTCATCTGAAACCTAAAGATCAGGCAGACACAGCAAACCCAGCAAAATATCGCCCCATAACATGCCTACCAACAATATACAAAATATTAACTTCAGTCATTACACAGAAATTAATGACACATACAACACAGAACAAAATTATAAATGAAGAACAAAAAGGCTGTTGCAAAGGAGCACGAGGATGTAACGAGCAACTGATAATAGATGCAGAGGTGACATATCAAGCTAAAACTAAACAAAGGTCGCTACACTATGCATACATTGATTACCAAAAAGCTTTTGATAGTGTACCCCACTCATGGTTACTACAAATATTGGAAATATACAAAGTAGATCCTAAATTGATACAGTTCCTAAACATAGTAATGAAAAATTGGAAAACCACACTTAATATCCAAACCAATTCAAATAATATCACATCACAGCCAATACAGATTAAGCGTGGAATATACCAAGGAGGCTCATTAAGTCCTTTCTGGTTCTGCCTTGCTCTGAACCCACTATCCAACATGCTAAATAATACAAATTATGGATACAATATTACTGGAACATACCCACACAAAATCACACATCTGCTATACATGGATGATCTAAAATTACTGGCAGCAACAAATCAACAACTCAACCAATTACTAAAGATAACAGAAGTATTCAGCAATGATATAAATGTGGCTTTTGGAACAGACAAATGTAAGAAAAATAGCATAGTTAAGGGAAAACACACGAAACAAGAAGATTACATATTGGATAACCACAGAGACTGCATAGAAGCGATGGAAAAAAACAGATGCCTATAAATATCTAGGATACAGACAAAAAATAGGAATAGATAATACAAATATTAAAGAAGAACAAAAAGAAAAATATAGACAAAGACTAACAAAAATACTGAAAACAGAATTGACAGCAAGAAACAAGACAAAAGCTATAAATACTTACGCTATACCAATATTGACCTACTCATTTGGAGTAGTGAAATGGAGTAACACAGACCTAGAAGCACTCAATACACTTACACCATCACAATGCCGCAAATATAGAATACGTCACATACATTCAGCAACTGAAAGATTCACATTAAGCAGAAAGGAAGGAGGAAGGGGATTTATCGACATAAAAAACCTACATTATGGACAGGTAGACAATTTAAGAAAATTCTTTACAGAACGAGCAGAAACTAGCAAAATACACAAAGCAATCACTCATATAAATACATCGGCTACACCACTGCAATTTCATAACCACTTCTACAACCCTTTAGATCACATAACATCAACAGATACGAAGAAAGTAAATTGGAAAAAGAAAACACTACATGGCAAGCACCCGTATCATCTAACACAGCCACACATCGATCAAGACGCATCCAACACATGGCTAAGAAAACGCAATATATACAGTGAGACGGAAGGATTCATGATTGCAATACAGGATCAAACAATAAACACCAGATATTACAGCAAGCATATTATTAAAGATCCCAATACCACAACAGATAAATGCAGACTTTGCAAACAACAAATAGAAACAGTAGATCACATCACAAGTGGATGTACAATACTAGCAAATACAGAGTACCCCAGAAGACATGACAATGTAGCAAAAATAATACATCAACAGCTTGCCTTACAACATAAACTTATAAAACAACTTGTTCCCACAAACAAGTATGCACCACAAAATGTACTGGAGAATGATGAATACAAATTATACTGGAACAGAACCATTATAACAGATAAAACAACACCACATAACAAACTTGACATCATACTCACCAATAAAAAGAAGAAATTAACACAACTAATCGAAATATCCATACCCAATGCAACAAATATACAGAAGAAAACAGGAGAAAAAATTGAAAAATACATCCAACTGGCTGAGGAAGTCAAGGAAATGTGGCATCAGGATAAAGTTGACATTATACCAATTATACTATGAACTACAGGCGTCATACCACACAATATCCACCAGTACATCAATGCAATACAGCTACATCCAAACTTATATATACAACTACAGAAATCTGTAATTATTGACACTTGTTCAATTACCCAAAAGTTCCTAAATGCAATGTAACATATACCGTACAGTTGAAAGGAAGTCACGCTTGATCAAGGTCCGCGTCACCTTCCATTTTTAACCAGACATAACGTCTGAGACAAGAAAGAAATAATAATAATAATCTATTGCTGAGCATTTTGCTTATCGTTTCACCCAAGTCTCCGCATCAGTCCACTATCTGCCTGCGTTCCATCTTCTCAAACATCATCACAAATGTCCCCCCTGTATCTTTCGTTCTAGGCCACCTAGAGCCGTATAACGCCCTGTTTAACAAGTGGGAATTTGCCAGCGCCCTTCCTGTCTACACTGACACCGCTCCTGGACCGGAATGGGTGCACAACCAGATGTTTCAGCACTTATCGAGGGCTAGCCAGTGTCATGTACTTGCACTTTTTAACCATTGCTGGAGTGAGGGGGGAATTTCCCTTTCCAATGGCAAGAAAGTGTCATTATTCCAGTTTTGAAATAGAGTAAACCACCTATTCAGATGGACAGCTATTATCTGATCAGTTTAACCAATGCCCTCTCCAAGTTACTCGAAAGTATGGTGAGTCGAATTCTGTATTGGATCCTTGAATCCCAGGACATTTTCGCTTCAGCCCAGAGTTGTTTTTGCTGAGTGACTCTCCTACATGTAGTTTAGACCATGTGGAGTTTGCCATCTGAATGGTTTTTGCCCAGCATCAACACCTTGTTGCAGATCTTTTCAATCTGCATAAAGCATATGGTACCACGTAGCACAATCACATCCTTGTCACCTTACACGAATTGGCCTCTGTGGTCTGTTCCCAATTTGTATCCAGAACTTACTTTCGTGTCTCACTTTTCAGGTATAGGTTGGTGCCTCCTGTAACACATCCCGTCTGCGGGAGAATGGGGTACGCATGGTTCTGTTTTGAGTGTCCCCAATTTTAGTGGCTATCAAAGGTCTGGTGGTGATCGTGTGACCTACAGTATCCCCCACTATGTATGCTGATAATTTTCGCATTTATTTTTGTTTGACTGCGATATATGTTGCTGAATGCAGACTCCAGGGAGCAACAGACTGAGCACAATCTTAGGCTTCCTCTCATGGATTCCATTTTTCAGCTGACAAGTCCTGCATTACGCATTTCTGTCATCACCGTACAGTCCACCCCCCACCAGAACCTGTACCTTCTTGGCCAGTCCCTCTTTCCTCAATCTGGTGGACTCGCATCATTTTTCAGGACATGTCTTTGATGCCTAGTTGACATGGCTTCTCCATTTCCACTACTAAAGCAGGCACAACCCAATGCTTATCTACATCTTAGCAACACCAACTGTGGTGCAGACTGCGCTGCCCTAATACTGCTTTACACAACATTGGTCCAGTCTCATCTAGATTATGGATATCTTAAGTTTGGCTCGACATCACCTTCAATTTTACAGGTGCTGGATCCACTATGCCATTGTGGAGTATGACTGGCAACTGGTGCCTTTCGGACTAGCCCATAATGAACCTCCCAGCAGAGGCAAGGGTTCCACTGTTGCAACTACTGTTACTGCAACGGTTGATCATTTATGTGCTACACAACCACTGCGCCCTGGAGCACCCAAACTACTGTTTCCTCTTTACAGATATGGAGATCCACCACCCACAATGCTGGCCCAGATTGGGGTTACATTCGCCAGCTGCATACAGTTCCTTTTTTTTTCTGCACTCTAGCTCTCTCCTCTACCACCTGTTCTCCGGGCCCATTCCCATACACCTCTGTGGTGCAGCCCCTGTCCACAGCTTGGTCTTGCCCTATCACAAGTTTCAAAAGACACAGTTCATCCTGAGGCTCTTCACTGCCAATTCTCCATTCTTGGCATGTTTCAGAAGTCAGTGTATACTGATGATGACTTAATGGTTGCCCGGTCATGCTGGCTTTGCTTACATGCTTGTGGGATGTAATGAACTCCACTCCTTGCCAGATGGCTGCAGTATTTTCACTGCAGAGTTAGTAGCCATCTCTTGTGCTCTTGAGTATAACCATTCCTGCATCAGAGTGTTCTTCCTCATTTGTGCAAATCTATGAGCAGTTTACAAGCTCTTGACCAATGTTAAACTTATCATCCCTTGATTGATTATCCAGAATTTCCTACTTGCCCTTGAGCAATTTGGATGTTTGGTCTCTCTTGGTGTGAACCCCAGGTCATGTTGGGATTCCCGGAAATGAACTCACTGACATGCTGGCCCAATTGGTCACCTTTTGAGATCGGTATTCTGGAATCAGATCTTTGCTCAGTATTAAGCTGTCATGTTCTAAGGATTTCGATACAGAACAGCGTAATTGGACTTTGCCAAACAAACTACATGTGGCAAAGGAGACCACAAATTTGTGGATGTCCTCCATATGGGCCTCTCACAAGGTCTCCACTGTCCTTTGCCAGCTCCACATTGGCCATACTTGACTGACTTGTGGTCATCTCCTCCATCATGAGGGACCACCCCACTGTCGTCGTATTGCACATTTGATGGTGGTCCTCATTTTGCTGGACTGTCCTAACCTAGTCATCCTGAGGCAGACCCTTAATCATCCTGAATTGCTACCACCTGGTGTTAGCGGATGATGCATCAGCAGCTGACCTGGTTTTACTGTCTATTTGCGAAGGGGTTTTTGCCATCTCTCTAAGGGAGGGAACCTCAACCTTGTCAGCCCATTGAGGGGTTGGCAGGACGCCCCGTTGCCTCATCTGCTCCCGAACGGGCAGCGGCAGTCTGGGTGTGGTGGTCCGCCCCAGCCCTCGCCATACTGGAACAGCCGTGGTACATGAAACTGTACAGTATCCTGGAGACGAGGCTGGCAGGAAACACAAATAAGTGAACTGAAGTCTGGCTTCAATAGCAGGAA
This sequence comes from Schistocerca serialis cubense, assembly GCF_023864345.2. Lineage (NCBI taxonomy): Eukaryota > Metazoa > Arthropoda > Insecta > Orthoptera > Acrididae > Schistocerca > Schistocerca serialis. The sequence continues at coordinate 388,313,235 of NC_064643.1, read as the reverse complement.
GTGGACATCGCTGAGTCGAAGATATTCCAATGGGCCATGGTGTCACCATAAAATGATGATAAAATTTGAACAGTTTGCCTTCCGTTGATTTTCCCTTTACACAGTAATAATTTTATTTTCATACTGTTGTTTGTTAATCATTTTATATGCTTTTATAAGGTTTAATGTGTACTTGTGCTTCACTTGTTGTAGAATTTATTACAGTTTGCGTGTAAGCTAGCACTCCCATTTTGTATATAGGCGCAATCATTGCCCTTGAAATCATCAATCTGGTGGTTGTTATAAATACTGCGTATGATGTGGAATTTGATAGTTAATCGTTTGCCACTCATCGCACATGAAGTACATTTTTAACGATATCAGTCGGTTTTATTGCTTATCTAGCAAAGGTATGTTGGGGCTCTTAAGCTTAACTGTTTTACATAGCTGTTCTAACAAACTTGTTTTACTTCTGCTGTTCACTCGTTGTGTATTCGTTTTTTACATACCTGCTGGTCTGCCGCTTGCAGCTCGAAATCCATCTGTCATATATATGTCATTGTGTCTCCGATAAACTCTCTGTATTTTAAAGTCATTCCTAGACAAGAAATAGCAACGAATCCAGATTTCATAAAATTGGGAAATTTGCAGGGAGTTTTAGAGTGTTCTGTGCACTCAAATCAGGAATAAAGAGCAGTAAGACTTCACAACTTGAGCATGTTGTAATAGTCTGTCTACCACTCACAGCTCGAAATCCATGTGTCATAAGAATCCGCTTCGTGTCGCTGTCGGAAGTGTATGTGGTTCAGAGGTCTTATAAAGTTGCTTGTACTCTACAGTGAGAAGAGTTTTTCCCTATATCTTCCCAGCACTGGCTGATGCAAGTGACTTTTGTGTGTCACGTAATGCATCTGTGAAAGATGAAGGCTTGAGAGCACTGCTGACAGCTTTTGGAGTTAAATGCACAAATTCATACACAGAAAGAAATGTACATATGAAACCAATCTTACAACATTGTTGCTGCTTTTCATTATACATTGTGAGAATTGTGGAACACTTTTTGATTTTTCTTTATTTGACATTGTCTTGTCTTTCCACTGACTAATCCAAAACCTCATATTTTGACATGTTGCCTATTAGCTTCTGCCTCAGGATCTTTGGTCAACAGTTGTTTGATGATTTTCGTGTCATTTCGCCAGTGTGAGTGGCATCTGTTTCAAACGTTCATTCTCCACTGTCGGTGTCGGTGGAGGACGACTCTTCGATAATGCCAATTACTCATGTTTCCAAGATGTCAGAATAATCGTTAAGTAAACATCAAGCAAAGATCTTGAGGCATAAGGCAACAACTGATACATCGGCAACTGACCACATAAACACTAACAGTTTCATACATGTTCTTTTACAGTAGTTCTAATTTTTTGTTATGATGATTGATGGTAAATAAATGTATTCTTCCACACATATATTAAGTAATCACTGTAACATAATAATCTTACTTATCATTCAGGTCAACTGAACCTACCAATTCTGGACGTTGTCGTCATACAGTTACGTAATGCAGCATGGTGTGTGTTGCCATACATGCACAAACAGAAGGGAACAGAGCACTAGCAGTAATTCTGTTGTGTCTATATTAGTTTAATAACTGTATAATGTAGTGACACACAGATATTCATAGGCGCTTGAACTGAAGGTCTAGGTTAGCTTGGGAAGTGACAAGGTGATTACAGTTTGGTGTAACCAATGAATTTAAATAAAAAATCTTAAATATTGTTACATTCTGATCTGTAGCATGTTCAGAGATGTACAAGGGCAGTTCAATAAGTAATGCAACACATTTTTTTTCTCGGCCAATTTTGGTTGAAAAAACCGGAAATTTCTTGTGGAATATTTTCAAACATTCCCGCTTCGTCTCGTATAGTTTCATTGACTTCCGACAGGTGGCAGCACTGTATGGAGCTGTTAAAATGGCGTCTGTAACGGATGTGCATTGCAAACAACGGGCAGTGATCGAGTTTCTTTTGGCGGAAAACCAGGGCATCTCAGATATTCATAGGCGCTTGCAGAATGTCTACGGTGATCTGGCAGTGGACAAAAGCACGGTGAGTCGTTGGGCAAAGCGTGTGTCATCATCGCCGCAAGGTCAAGCAAGACTGACTGATCTCCCGCGTGCGGGCCGGCCGTGCACAGCTGTGACTCCTGCAATGGCGGAGCGTGCGAACACACTCGTTCGAGATGATCGACGGATCACCATCAAACAACTCAGTGCTCAACTTGACATCTCTGTTGGTAGTGCTGTCACAATTGTTCACCAGTTGGGATATTCAAAGGTTTGTTCCCGCTGGGTCCCTCGTTGTCTAACCGAACACCATAAAGAGCAAAGGAGAACCATCTGTGCGGAATTGCTTGCTCGTCATGTGGCAGAGGGTGACAATTTCTTGTCAAAGATTGTTACAGGCGATGAAACATGGGTTCATCACTTCGAACTTGAAACAAAACGGCAATCAAAGGAGTGGCGCCACACCCACTCCCCTACCAAGAAAAAGTTTAAAGCCATACCCTCAGCCGGTAAAGTCATGGTTACAGTCTTCTGGGACGCTGAAGGGGTTATTCTGTTTGATGTCCTTCCCCATGGTCAAACGATCAACTCTGAAGTGTATTATGCTACTCTTCAGAAATTGAAGAAACGACTTCAGCGTGTTCGTAGGCACAAAAATCTGAATGAACTTCTCCTTCTTCATGACAGCGCAAGACCTCACACAAGTCTTCGCACCTGAGAGGAGCTCACAAAACTTCAGTGGACTGTTCTTCCTCATGCACCCTACAGCCCCGATCTCGCACCGTCGGATTTCCATATGTTTGGCCCAATGATGGACGCAATCCGTGGGAGGCACTACGCGGATGATGAAGAAGTTATTGATGCAGTACGACGTTGGCTCCGACATCGACCAGTGGAATGGTACCGTGCAGGCATACAGGCCCTCATTTCAAGGTGGCGTAAGGCCGTAGCATTGAATGGAGATTACGTTGACAAATAGTGTTGTGTAGCTAAAAGATTGGGGAATAACCTGGTGTATTTCAATGCTGAATAAAACAACCCCTGTTTCAGAAAAAAAATGTGTTGCATTACTTATTGAACTGCCCTCGTAAATTAAGGTGAAAGGGGTCAGTTAGGTTGAATTGGTGTAGCAGTATCAAACACTTCAGTTTGTAATGAACATAAACAGCCTCAACCCCAAGAAACTGCTATTTTTGTGGTAACCAATTTCTGTCAGTTAGTGACCATCTTCAGACCTAATACCATGGTGGTAGATGGTGGTGGAGAATGGAAAAGAAGTTATGGAGTCCATGAACATCAACTGCTCAGTTTAATCCATAACGCTTGCTCTGTTCTCTGCCACCACCTACCATCATGGTATGAGGTCTGAAGATGGTCAGTAACTGACCAAAACCGGTAACCACAAAAATGAAGGTTTCTTGTGGTCGAGTCTGTTTATGTTCATTTTAAAGTGCTAAGAATAGCCATTGTTCTCTACGAGAAATGTTCTCAAAAATTACTTCAGTTTATCCTATCTTTCTCACATGCTTTCTAATTTGTGAGAAGTTCTTTTGCATTATAATAATGCTGCAAGATAACTACTAGGAAGGTAATTTTCCTGATTTGTAACTGCTCAACAAGTTTTGAATGAAGAAATTTTGGCAGTAATTTCTTTATCTGCCTTTCTTCTTCACTTCAGATATCAGGAAATACTGCTTGCAACAGTTTCCACCTGTTGTGTGGTCTGCCCACTCTGTCTGCCACAACATTTATAATCTTTCACTGTTTCTTTCTTTCCAGTTGGTCGCTCTATCTGAAACACTTTCGATGCATACTTTCATTGAGGCTTTATACCTGTAGTTTTCTTAGTGTTTCATTTGTAATCCTGCTTGTTCTTGTATACCATTTCACTCTAAGAAATCTCATATATACTCTTCTTTTAAAATTTTAGTGTGAGGACTTCCATTACTGATGTTGCCATACGCACTATATTTCTGAAGTATTTTGTAGTTTTCCAAAGATTAAAATTGATTTTTTAATTATTGAGCATTTTGGCTACAGTATTAAGGCTTTTTGAATACCGTAAATCTATAACATTGTTCTACTTCTGTTGTTTCATTATTGATTGTAATCTTTGATATTTTTTTATCCTTGTCCATTAAAGACCATTACTTTCATCTTCATGCAGCAAATTTTCACGTTCTCCCTTTGTCATGCAGTTCATAATGATTCCAGAGTGTAGACGTTAGCTATCTCTTGTGCTCCTGCTTTTCGTGACACCTCAGCTTTTTCCTGTTTACCCGTATCAAAAGCTTTGATAATGTCCATGTTTATTCATTCATTAACTGCCCATTGGATCATGCACAGGACAGTCTACTTGTAGCTGAATGAGCATTCCCATTCCTGAGACTTGGGTTCTTCACTGCTCAGCAGTTCCATTATTCTATTTCATTTTCACCATGCAAGTGTTGCGTATCATTTCAGGCCGAATCCAAAAACACTCACCCCTCTTCAGTTGTCTTGCTAATTATTGAATTATTAATTTCATGTGTGTCTCATTTGTAGTCATTTGTGTTGCTTGTTTACCAAAGACAAATTTTATTTTCAGGTCTGCACACCAGTATGACACAGAATGAGCAGCAGCCCAAATTTTCAGTCAAGGCTGGAGTCACCACAGAATGATTTTTTCAATTACTTTAGGTGCTGCATGCGGTGGTTGCCATGCTTGCAGAGCAGGCGCCAGGTGCATCCATCTGCAAGCAATCTGGTGGAAAATAAATTCATCGTTTTAAGCACGCAAAAATTGATTAGAGTTATCCATATGGACTATGAGTCAAAAATTCCACCCATCAGAGACAGCCTTACAGGCAATGTCAGCCAGCCAACTGCTACAAATTCGAGGAACTGCTCTAAAATATTATCACCTGACATTGAGTGCAGTGATTATAAAAGGAGAAGCCATTCAATGATATCCAATACTTCAGAGCAGTCATCAGAGGATTATTGGTTCACTCATTGGAGTAGACCGGCTAAACCGATGGATAGTTGTAACTGTTCTTTTAGAACATCATGGCGCTCCTCACTAAGAGATTCCAGATTTTCAGATATCCAGAATGCACTATCTGAAGTAAAAGAATGTCTCTACTCTCCTCAAGAGGAAACTAACACTCAAGTGATCCAGCCAACTACGGTACATAGTTTTGCTAACAACCTTGTAGAAAAAATTTTAGTTGACGTTATAGATCATTTGGCAAGTGATGAGTCAAAGAACGGTATTGCTGCAAAGACTAACAGAGCATTTAATATTAATTCCACTCTTCATAAAGATGAGTTTAACTTTAGTACAAAAGATCTGAAGTTTTCTTCAAATGGTTGCGTGCAGAATGGAAGAGGTGTTTTGAATCCGTCTTTTGCTGATCACCCTTCTGATCCAGTCGTTGCAGCATGCAATGATATAATTGGATTGGAAGACATTAATTTTAAAGTAAATCGATCAGAGCGACTTCAGCCTAACTTCATCAGTTTAAATAAGTCAGCAAAAAACATATTTGAGACAAGGGATTGTTCCAGCGAATCTGTAGAACTGAAAATTACTGACGCTGAAAAATCGTTGAGTAACAAAGTAAAGGCAGTTGAGCAGACTGGTTCTCCAACTGGCAACAAAGTACAACCCCTACTTGAAGAACCCCCTGTTATCACTAGAACAGCACACTCTAAGTGTCATCAGAAATGCACCCACAGCAAAAACAATAAAAGACTGGTGAGTATTGATTAATATTGCCTACTTTTTTGTACTTTATTAAAGTTAAATCACACATATAGAAAAGATTGAGGCTCATTTAATTTAAAATCACCCAAAAGTAAGAAATCTTGTTGCCCTGGTGTCGTAAATGTTTGTGAAAGATTTGTGTGAGAAAGTAAATACCACAATGAAAGAAGCGTAAAACATTTTTTTCAGATTATTTTTGATCAAAAGTACAATCAGTGTCAGTTTGAAAAGTGTCATTTTCACAAACTGGCCTCGGTAGGAGAAGTGAGTCAAAATTATGTAACCACTATAACTTCTTTATTTATAACTCAGTTTCATTAAGTGTGGCATCATGGAAAGATAAAATGGTCAACCATGACATAAAATTATTAAAATTCTAGAGTTATGGGTACAAATGTTTACAAATCAGTAATGAAAGATGAAAGTCATCTCTACAGATTATTTTATTTCCAAATTTCAGAAATTTTTTTCGCCAAAACCACAAGTGCTAATATCTTAATTTTTGTTTCACATAATCCCTATTATCATACGTTTCAGTATAAAAAATATAAGGATGTTTGTTCTGTTTAGTGATTTAAGACTGAAAGAACACAAATGTATATGTATATTCATTTCCTATTGTGCTTTGTAGAACAAACGAGCTTTGAGGGCACAAAACAACTTTCATAACATTCTAAAAAGAGTTCATTGTTTCAAACAAGCTTTCACTGGAGAATATTGTGTCTGATCCAAAACTATATAAATGATTTGTGCATGTGCTTGTGGCAGGGAAAGTCATTAAAATGTTTTGAAAAAGGGATGCAGCAAACATCAGCATGTGGCCATGAATGAACTGAGGAAAATGCACTTGGTTTCATGAATTTCTCTTTTGCATCTCTTGTCTTCACAGGTCTACAGAATTTTTCCAAGCTGCCATTGGTTATCATAGATACGTACGACAAACTTTTCTTCTTTAATAGTGACAGAGGTGGTGTTTTGAAGCCCAAGATAAACTTGTATGAATTTAGTCAGTGATGGAACACACTGCATCAGTAAACTGCTTTCACTTTGTGGTTTGAGAAGATGATTAACTTTTGTCCCAGGAATGGTAGAACCAGCTTCATACTGTTTTTGTAACATACTTGGGTATTTTATCTCCTTTGTCATTAAATGAAATGTTTTTGCTCTTGGAACATGAGTTTTGGCAAATGTAAACAGATCTTTTGAACTTAAAATGTGATTGTCACATAGATTCTGTAAATGTGTTCTTCTTGCTAAATGTTTAATAATACCAACAACTCCATCATGTGCATTTTTGCCATGACTAGTGGCAAAAAATTTACATTCTGCAGTCACCCCATCATTTTGCTTGTGGTGGCACAAAATTTATATGTGCTTAAAGTTTTTGTATTGTGCAAAGCTGCCATCACTGAAGTAAATAACAGGTTGGATGTGTGGTATTTGTTTCAGTATATAGGTGATACTGGTTTTTTGGAAAACTTAGAATGTGTTTATATCACGCTGCAAGCAATCCAGGAGGAATATTGACAATGTAGGAATACTGATTGCTACTGATTATAAAGAGGACATGCCATGTTGGAGACAGGCACAATTAAGACATCACATATAGCTTTCGGCCACAGCCTTTGTTAGTAAAAAGGACACACACACACACACACACACACACACACACACACACACACACACACACACACACACACACACACACACACACAAGTAAGCACACTTCATGCACACACGACCACCAACTCTGGTGTCGCGGGCCGGAATGCAACATTTACATCCCAGGGATGCAAGCAACAATCTGGAGGGAGTGAGGAAAGGGAAGGGATAGTGTTTGGGTGGGGAGGGAGACTAACACTGTCTGGTGAAGTGTGCAGGGTCCAGACTGCTAACAGGTGCAGGGGATCTCAAGTTGATTCTGTATTTCTAGATTTCCGGAAAGTTTTTGACACCGTTCCTCACAAGCGACTTCTAATCAAGCTGCGGGCCTATGGGGTATCGTTTCAGTTGTGCGACTGGATTCATGATTTCCTGTCAGGAAGATCGCAGTTCGTAGTAATAGACAGCAAATTGTCGAGTAAAACTGAAGTGGTATCAGGTGTTCCCCAGGGAAGTGTCCTGGGACCTCTGCTGTTCCTGATCTATATAAATGACCTGGGTGACAATCTGAGCAGTTCTCTTAGGTTGTTCGCAGATGATGCTGTAATTTACCATCTAGTAAGGTCATCCAAAGACCAGTATCAGTTGCAAAGCGATTTAGAAAAGATTGCTGTATGGTGTGGCAGGTGGCAGTTGACGCTAAATAACGAAAAGTGTGAGGTGATCCACATGAGTTCCAAAAGAAATCTGTTGGAATTTGATTACTCGATAAATAGTACAATTCTCAATGCTGTCAATTCAACTAAGTACCCGGGTGTTAAAATTATGAACAACTTCAGTTGGAAAGACCACATAGATAATATTGTGGGGAAGGCGAGCCAAAGGTTGCGTTTCATTGGCAGGACACTTAGAAGATGCAACAAGTCCACTAAAGAGACAGCTTACACTACACTCGTTCGTCCTCTGTTAGAATATTGCTGCGCAGTGTGGGATCCTTACCACGTGGGATTGACGGAGGACATCGAAAGGGTGCAAAAAAGGGCAGCTTGTTTTGTATTATCACGTAATAGGGGGGAGAGAGTGTGGCAGATATGATACGCGAGTTGGGATGGTAGTCATTAAAGCAAAGACGTTTTTCGTCGCGGCAAGATCTATTTATGAAATTTCAGTCACCAACTTTCTCTTCCGAATGCGAAAATATTTTGTTGAGCCCAAGCTACATAGGTAGGAATGATCATCAAAATAAAATAAGAGAAATCAGAGCTCGAACAGAAAGGTTTAGGTGTTCGTTTTTACCGTGCGCTGTTCGGGAATGGAATGGTAGGGAGATAGTATGATTGTGGTTCGATGAACCCTCTGCCAAGCACTTAAATGTGAATTGCAGAGTAATCCTGTAGATGTAGATGTAGATGAGGCAGTTGTGGGGCAGAGAGGTGGGATAAAAAAGAGCAAAAGAGGAGAGGAGCAGGGAAAGACAGGTGGATGTGTTGACGGAGGCTGCAAATAAACAGGGTGGGAGATGGGAGATGAAAATGAGGAAGAGATGAAAGGACTCAACCTACAGTAGTATACTGTTTCCACACTCTCCACCCAACAGTTTCCACTCTTCTCTGTTCTATCATCTCCTCTCTATTCTTATCACCCACCCTGTTTATTTGCAGCCCTCTCCCAACACATCCCTGTGTGTGTGTGTGTGTGTGTGTGTGTGTGTGTGTGTGTGTGTGTGTTTCTTTTTTTTTTTTTCCTTTTCTTTTTTTTCTGATGAAGGCTTTTGCTGAAGATTAAATGTGTCTTTTAATTGTGCCTATCTGCAACTTGATGTGTCTTCTTAATGGCAAGTAGCAATCTGTCTTTCCCTACATTGTTGTTCTTATACAATACAATCCTTTTCATGATATTGTTACATTCCATCCTGGATTTTCCAATCTTATACAACACAGTGACATTGACTTAATGGAATCCTATGTTTTATAGTAGACAACGAAAGGATGAAGGATGACTTGAATGTTCTGCCAGAGAAATCCTGACACAGACATGTCTATTTCCTTCAGAATCCACTGCAATGATGCAGGATTTTCCAATCTTATACAACACAGTGACATTGACTTAATGGAATCCTATGTTTTATAGTAGACAACGAAAGGATGAAGGATGACTTGAATGTTCTGCCAGAGAAATCCTGACACAGACATGTCTATTTCCTTCAGAATCCACTGCAATGATGCAGGAAATATCAGGGAGTTTTCTTTGCTTGATTAAGTAATGGGTCTGAGATTTCGATATGTAACAATGTTGTGTCGAGGTTTTAAGTTCTGGGATGAAATACTCGAAAAATTCATTGATGTTCTCCATTAATGTGTCCAGTGTAGGTCAATCAGTTTGCAGTCTATGCTTGAAAATTAAATTTTTAGCATCTTGCAAGAATTCTAGCTCTAGCAAAAAATTGTGCAGTTTGTATTCTTCAAGACACGGAGAACAGCAATGCCGCATATGCCCCTCATTTTCCAGATTGTAAACAAGTCTCTATAAAAGTTAAGAGTATGGTTCTTTTACACAACCAACACGCTTCAGTAGTTTTAATTTTGGTGGTAAATGAACACGCATAAGTTACGTTATGCATTCCACAATTTTTGTAGTAACATATTCTTTTGGGCAATCTTCGTAAAATCAGTTTTATGGAAGCATATTTTTCTTTGAAAGCTAATTACACTTATTTCAGATTATTGAAAATGAATGTTTCGCTCTTATAAAATTTTTTGCCACTTTCTGAAGGAATGGATAGTGTGTTTTTTTATAATCAGAAATTCGACTTATCATCATACTAAAAAGTCGGCACATGGGTTTCCACATCCTTACATATTCTGTTTCCCACATTGTAGGTTTCTTTTGACAAACAGCCATCTTCAACCTTGATTTCTTTATCACGTATTCCATAGCATTTTCTTTCCCCTATGAGGTTGGTGCTAAAGTAAGTATTTGCAGTTCTTCTTTAACAGAGCTTCTCAAAATTTTTGCGTTAAAGTATTACAGTCTGTGCAGTCAGGACGGCCATTTTCTTGAGACATTATTCACTGGAACATGTTGCACTTTCGATGTTGCTTGCTGGAATTGTAATGCTAAGCAACAAGACTTGGATCGAATGTATTCTGGATGCCTGTCTTGTGTTTTTTTAATATACAACATTAAATGGTGAACTTTCAAGTAAGTCACAATGTTCATTAAGTTTTTGAGAAATGTAGATGGATCTGGTCTGTATTCTGGATTGTTAGCTTCACATTCAGCCATGTAGCTATGTAATGTGAGATGTCACATGGCCTTATGGCATGTTACACAAGTCTTAGTATCTGGGAGAAGTCCAAGACTTTTCTATTTCCTTCCAAAGGTTAAAGAAACAATTTTCAAAGAGTTCTTCAAAGTTTTTTTGCCATGCTTCTTGAAAGGGGCAAATCAAATCGTTGTCTTCAAATGTTCCCAAATAGAGCCTTTTATGAGAAGAACAGACATTGTCACCATTTTCACAGATACTTCTTAGCTTCAGTAATTCAATATCAGTTTGATTCAGACTTCACACATCTATTAAATCAATCTCTTTACTACTGCTACTTTTCTTCTGACATGGCTCTGCTGTCACAGAACTTATAGAACATGCTCTTTCCCATAATGAATTCTAAATGAAGTGTGTATGATGCAGAAAAGAACTGAATAATTTAAACTTTTTCTGACACAATTATGAAAAAATTGTATGGGGGAAAGGCTAGAGAGTGCATGACTACTTTATGTGATCTCTAGCACTGATGTTAGGGAACAAATAAGATTTTGTGACATAGTGGAAATCTCCATGTAGCATGCTCTGAATAAGAAAAACTATAAAACTGCTACAATTCACAACAGTCACACTTCTTTCACCTGCTAAAATTAATGTATTACTTTCAAATAACTTATCAGACAGAAGAGACACTGACATAGAAAGCACAAAATCAAAAGACTGAAAAGTTCTCCAGAGATAAAAAAATCACATACACACAAAAAACTAACAATCACACGGTCTGTGTTGGCTGCGAGTTGCTGCCAGATTGAATTTTTCAGAACATGGGCATTGAGCGCCATGAATTACTGTTAAACTGAATTTTTCACTTTTGTTTCATGTATTATCGTTGTTTAGCTGTATGAAGCAACAATCATTAGAGCTCTATTGAAAAACTATGAGATCTAGCAAAAAAGGAAAAACACCATTCCGATTTTTTTTATATTGAAAAACATGTTAACAATCATTATATGAAACAAAAATTAAGATGGTGAAACTTGTGACTTCTTTTTTTTTTTGGGGGGGGGGGGGGGGGTGTATTTCTTGAAAATTGCAAATAAAAAACTGTCTTCATAAGTGGCATTCATTACAGATCTGTTTGTAAATATTGGTATGCATAATTCCAGTAATTTCTTAGTTATTCCCTCCAAATTTCCAATGACAGCATATTGAATGAAAATGGTTCATAAATAAAAAAAGTTATATTTGTACTCATCTGGGCCCACTGTATCGTACATGTTGTGTAACAACATTATATATTATGCTGTGAGATCTAGTTGATGCTGTGTTGGATTGTTATATTTAACTGCACTAGGCCTATTTCGGCATGATTGCCAACATCAGATAATACCAGATGGTCTTGATGTCCATATGATACCGCTGCCTAAGTGGCTGTCACTACTGCCTAACGAAGTGGCCGTGCGGTTCTAGGCGCTGCAGTCTGGAACCGCGAGGCCGCAACGGTCGCAGGTTCGAATCCTGCCTTGGGCATGGATGTGTGTGATGTCCTTAGGTTAATTAGGTTTAACTAGTTCTAAGTTCTAGGGGACTGATGACCTCAGAAGTTGAGTCCCATAGTGCTCAGAGCCATTTGAGCCACTACTGCCTAAGTTTGCTCCATTGATGTTGGAGCTAGAGTTGTTAAACAGTAGTTGGAGCATTTGCATCTGAAGGTTTCCAATTATGAAAGCTTATTTCATAATGGTATTTGACAACTGTATTGACAGTTGAGTCAGCAATGTTTTTGTTACCAGTCACTGTTTACCTGTATTTATATCCACAACGTGTTATTAAGGTTTAAACCTCCATCTTGTGTTAGTACTGTGTGTGTGTGTGTGTGTGTGTGTGTGTGTGTGTGTGTGTGTGTTTTGGCTTAAGACTTTGGGGTAACCTGTGGGACTGTCTTTTGGAGAAACACACACACTATTTCACAATATGGCTTTGGGGAGGCTTATGACTAAAAACTAAATGTACCAGGGTCATGCAGTAATTAAAGAGACAAATTGGTCTGGGGAAAAAACTCTTAGTAGGGCAAGTTTAGTACTTTTATGGCTTGAAGTTCGCATCACTGGGATGAGCTCTGATCAGCTGATGTATCAACATTGTTTTGTTTGTAACCTCAAAAATTCATTAAAAGATGGCGAGTCCACTTGAAACGTCCACAATAGTTGAACAACATTGTTGTTTGTTTTTTACTTGCTGAAGGCAAGAAACCAATGAATATATACTGTTGAATGTCTAAAGTTTATTCTGAAGGTTGTATGAATTGTGCAAATTTTTACAAGTGGTTAGAGCAGTTCGAAAATGTTTATGACTCGGTGATTGATGAACACCGTTCTGGCCAACAAGTTACAGTTTCAACTCCCTCTCATGAAAGTCGAATTGATGACATTATTTGTGTCAACCACCGTGTGACTGTGGAAATGGTAGTTCGTTAGGTTCAAGTTAGTACTGGTACTGTTCATAACATTATCTCTAACAAGCTGAAGTACCATAAAACATGTGCAAGATGGGTCACAAAAGAGTTGACACGGCTACACAAGGAAACAAGGTGGAGAGTGGGCACAAAGCTAAAGGAACGTTATGAAAGGGAAGTGAGCACTTCCTCAACAAAATTTTAACTTTTGATGAAACTTTGGTTCACTATTATGAGCCAGAATCAAAAAGACAAAGCCTGGAATGGAAGCACACCAACTCACCTGTCAGGAAATAATTCAAAACCCAAGCTTCAGCAGGAAAAGTCATGTTGACGGTCTTGAGAGATATTGAAGGTCCAGTTTTTGTGATTATCTCAAAGAGCAGCGTACAATGAACAGCAATACTTCTTGGATTTGCTGTTAAACAAGGTGAAACAAGCCATGAGAGAGAGACGTAGTGGATCTCAGAAGAGAGGTGTGATTCTCCAGCAATACAACGCACATCCTCATATTGTTCAACTAACCCATGAAACCATCGACAAAATGGGCTGGGAAGTACTGCCTCATCTTCCTTGCAGTCCTGATTTAGAACCTAGTGATTTCCATTTGTTTGGTGCACTGAAGGAGGTGTTACGTGAGAAGAGGTTCCAGGACAACGAGGACATGAAAAAGTTTGTGGGTAATTGGTTCCAACATCAAGATAGAGTTCCTTGCAGCCAGAATAAAAAAGTTGGTAGCCCACTGGAACAAATGCATAAATGTCAAAGGGGATTAGGTTGTAAAAATAAACATTTTTTTTCTGCAGACCAACTTGTCTCTTTAATTACTAAATGACCCTCATATATCTAAATGTGAAAATGAAACAACTAGTAGAATGTCTCCAGTGGTCACAGGCACATTTCTTTATCATAGTACACCACATGTAAAACTTGTCATACTTTGTAAAGAAAGATAATGTCTGGAAACTGATAGGTGCAAAAACATTTAATGAAACACAAACATAATCTGGAAGTACAAGGAAAATATAGCAAAACAACATTTATTCATGAATAAGTTTTAAAGGATTCTGGAGGTCTTTGTTTGAGTTAATTAATACATATGTAGGAATAAGTACTCCAAGTGGTATACAAATCTATTTCTGTGAGGTTTGTATAGCTTAAATTTCATACTCATTTATATAATCATGTGATATGTTGGAAACCTTATTATGTTGCTAACAGTGGTAATATTGTACATTAAAGATCAGTCTTGGCTGGAACTCATAGGTAGAGGATGAAAGGGTTGCAAGAAAGAGAGCTCAGTTTAGGATATACTAGAGGTGTGGGATCATTAAACTTATGTCTGTTGTGTTATAACTAAGTAAATGCTGAATGAAAACAGTGATACTGAGTTCAAGGTGTCCAGATAGATATGTTTGTAGTAAAACAAACAGGTAGATGTATATCAGGCAGACATGGGTTACAAACTGTTGGTTTTATTTCAGTGAATCCATTGAGTTTTGTGAGTTAGATAAGTTATTGCTCATTTGGAAAATGTTGAAGGAAACAAGCAGATAACTAAATTAACTCATGGAAAATAGGAAGGGAGTATGGAGAAAAGCAAATAACTAAATTATTTCATGGGAAATATGAGGGGATGGATGGAACAGAGAGAGAGAGAGAGAGAGAGAGAGAGAGAGAGAGAGAGAGAGATTCAGATACAGTGGGGAATGAAGTGATTGGAGGAGAGCAAATTTTTCAGAGTAGGGGAATCTTGAGATTACATCTGTCACATATCATAACTAAGTAAAGGCTGAAGTATGCTTTAAGTTATGCAGGTAGATAAACAGTTTATGCTCTTAGTTGATATTCATATGGTCTCAAGCTAACAGGGTACAAGCTGTTGTTGTGATGATCTGTTTGTAAATGAAGCCATTCTGTTGTTCATTTGGGGGATTAAAAAAACACTCAGCAGTGGCAAAGCAATCAAAAAAATGTACTGCACAATCCCATTACTTGGTTGTATTTCATATCAGATTGTCAGTGTCTTCAAACGAAAAGGTATAAACATATTCGTTACCACTGACAACAAGTTTGAGCAAAAGTAACCTCACACCAGTGACACACGGATTCCACTTCTCCATACAGGTGTGTACATAATTGAATGTTTGGACTGTGGCTGTTTTTGTACGTAGGCCAGACAGGTAGATCATTTGAGATTAGATTCAAAGAACACATCACAGCACTAAAAAACAGAGTACTACAGAAATAGCTGCATGGATCAAAACACCATGCCAATAAAACAAGTATCATCTTTCTACATATCCAACCTAAAGACAAAAAAGTAGACATCCTTAAAAAAATTACAATATACAAACGCCAAAGAAAACAACATTCTTCTTCATATTTATCATAAAATAATTAGTTATGTTACCATGATGTTCCCCAAATGTACAGGAGAATGGCCTCGCTTACAAATATATAATAGCAGCAGCTTGTACCCAATGTCAGCTTGAGAGTACATGTATGTCAACTAATAGCATAAACTGTATATCTGTATGCATTATTTAAAGCAGAACCAGTTTTATTACTTCAGACTTTATTTAGTTATGACCTATAAAAGACATATCAAAAACCCCTGCTCTGAAAAAATTGCTCTCCTCCAATCACTTCCTTCCCCCCCCCCCCTCCTCTCTCTCTCTCTCTCTCTCTCTCTCTCTCTCTCTCTCTCTCTCTCTCTGTGTGTGTGTGTGTGTGTGTGTGTGTGTGTGTGTGTGTGTGTGTGTGTGTGTGTCCATCCTTCCCTTCATATTTCCTATGGATTATTTATTTATTTACTCTCCTCCATCCTCCTTTCCTATTTTCCAGAAGTTAATGAGTTAATTTAGTTATCTGCATGTTTCCTTTCATATTTTCCAAATGAACAATAACTTACCTGATACACAAAACTCAATGGATCCACTGACATAAAACCAACAGTTTGTACCCTATGTCCTCCTGACATACATTACCCGTTTACATTACTACAAACATATCTATCTGGGCATCTTTAATTCAGAATCACTGTGTTAATTCAGCATTTACTTAGTTATAAGCCCCCTCCCCGCCGCCCCGCCCCCTCCCCGCCGCCCCCCCTGTGCACTCCTGAAGGCTGGCCCACGCATCTGCCACATAACGGGTGACAGGATAATGTGTAATTCCCAGCCCTGCATCAACAGGTAGGGTTTGCGCGTACCCCCTGGTAAAGGCCAGGCCCAGGGATGGGTGATTGTGTGAGCTGTTACCTTCCCAAATTGCCAATTTGTCCCTCTGTCAGGAGTTTGGGAAGTGTGACCCGAGGTATGAACAGTCACCTAAGTTGGAAGGAGCACACCATTGGAGGTGCTGGCAATCATGGGGGAATTTCTTGCAGTGAGCCAGTCACCATCTCAGTCTATGTCCACTAAACTTAAACCAAATGAGGCTAAAGATTCGAAGACTCTCCGTGCTGCACTTCAGTTCCTCCTGGTATCACATACTGAAGGAGGTCAGTGCTTTGCTACAGTTAATCCGTTTATTATTCAGAAAGGTGTCGATGCAGTTGTCGGCCCTGTGAAATCCTGCTCTCATTTACGTAGTGGCACTTTGCTTTTGGAGACTAATTGTGATTCTCAAGCACAGCTGCTTGCAGCTTCCTTCCTCTACGGCTATCCTGTTCATGTCGAGTCCCATCGAATGCTGAATTCTTTGTGTGATGTTATTTACACTAGGCGGCTTGATGGTCTGACTGAGGGAGAAATCCAAACTTACTTCTCTGATCAGTGCGTGGATCGTGAAAAATGTTGATGCATCCATAGTGCGCGCGCGCGCACACACACACTTTTTCTCCCGGTTGATTGAGTAGTGCTTGCATCGAAGATCAAAGAAGGCTCTGAAGTCATCACAGTCCAACCTTACATTCTGAAACTGATGCACTGCTGTCAGTGTCAACATTACAGCCACACTCAAATGTCCTGTCGAACCTGGTCAAATGTGTTGCTTGTGGTAGGGATGCCCACAAGGGCAATTGCCTGCCTCTTTCTCCTCACTGTATCAGTTGCAATGGTGGTGAAGCAGCTTCATTCCGAGAATGTCCCACATATCTCGATGTGTGGGCCTTCTGGGATATCTGGATGAAGGAAAAAGTGCCTTACCCTGTCGCTCACAAGCTGTTGGCCAGTTGAAAGCCCTGCGATTTACCGTGTGGCACAGAACCGTTCTTGCTGCACTATGCTCCACAAAGGACGTGGCCATGCAAACTTGCGACCTCATATTCAGCGCTATGGTTGTAAAATCGCCCAGTATCACAGAAGCATCTGCATCTGCTTCTCCTCCAGCCCCAAAATTTTTGCATCCTGCTACACAGCCAGCAGGCCAGAAAGGACAGAAGGATTACTCCCGTAGGGACTTTCTATGTTCCTCCACCAAACATACATCTGAGTCTTCATTTGCCAAATAAAAAAGCTCCAAGAAATCAAACAAAGGCAAATGGTATTCTCCTTCAATGACTTGCCGCACGATACCCTCACCTGGCTGACTTCCATTTCACCAGTGCAAACCACCAACCATTTTTCTGCCCTGGATTCCACAGGCCAACCCAGTGACAATTCCAATACCTCTGTAGATCTTATAGAGCAGGATCCTCCAGCCTCTGCACCCTGTAGCAGTGAGTCTTTGAAGGCTGACACCCAGCAACTGCCGAGGTGACAACCCTTCATTTTTTCCTCTCCTCCCTTTCCCGTCATGACTCTCCTCAAATGGAACATTTGTGGCATTAGATCCAATAAGGAGGAATTATGGCTGCTCTCAGAATCGCAACTCCAGGAAACAAAATTGTGTCCCTGTGACTGCTTTGACACCTCGCAGTTCTTTTCGGTCCACTTTGACCTTCTCCCCTGAGGACAGCATTCCATCTCATGGGGGAGTCAATGTGCTCATCCGGGATGGCGTTCATAGTCAAACCGTCTCTCTGAACACCTGGCTGGAAGCTGTTGCAGTCTGGATTTTCCTTCCTCGCATTCCCTTTTCTCTTTGTACTGTCTACATCCCTCCATCATTCAGTGTAACTAGACAGGCTTCCTCCAGCATATTGGGCAACTTCCTCAACCCTTCTTGCTGCTTGGTGACTTTAATGCACGCCATCCCCTTTGAGGCTCTTTGAGAACCTGGCCAAGACGCGCCCTCTTTGCTGACTTTCTCAATCAGTTCAATCTCATCAATGCTTGTACACCCACATTCCTTTCAGACTCTACATCCAGCTATTTCCCGTGTGGTCCATTTTCTCTGACACATACTCAAGTGACCATTTCCCGTGTGCTATCCGTTTGCTGACTCTTACTCCACCTATGTGTAAACCCAATTGGCAGTTTTCTGAGGCCAACAGGAGGCTTCACTCCTCCATTGACCTTCGATATCAACATTTCCCCAGTTACAATGGCCAGGTGGAATACCTTACAGACGTTATCTTACTGCCGCAGAATGTTCCATTCCTCGCACATCACCTTTATTGTGTCATGTCTCGGTTCCTTGGTGCACTGAGTTATGCTGCAACGCAGTCATATGCGGAGACATGCACTCCATGTTGTTAACTGTCATCCTAAAATGGCAAACAGTATTTGTTACAAACAGTTGCATGTGCAGTGTTGTAGCATTCGTCGGGAAAGGAAAAAAAATTGGTGGCTTTCATTTACTAGTTTTTTTAATAGTTCCATTCCCTCTTCCGTCGAGTGGGCCAACGTCAAATGGCTCTTTGGGACGAAGGTCCGTTCCCCAGTTTCTGTCTTGACTGTAGCGGATGATGTCATTGTGGACCACATTGCTCTCTCCAACACCTTGGGCCGCTATTTCTGCGGAGATTTCAAGCTCCACCCACTATCACCTCACTTTCCTCCATTGGAAATGAATGGAGAAGGCTTGGGTGATTCCCTTCTCCTCTCAGAATCGTGAATGCTACAATGCCGCCTT
This sequence comes from Schistocerca serialis cubense, assembly GCF_023864345.2. Taxonomy (NCBI): domain Eukaryota; kingdom Metazoa; phylum Arthropoda; class Insecta; order Orthoptera; family Acrididae; genus Schistocerca; species Schistocerca serialis. The sequence goes on along the minus strand of NC_064643.1, from coordinate 388,294,163 downwards.
TACCGTGGAAGCTAGATCAAGCTCTCACATCATCTTGATCTTCTGCCCCAGGGCCATGTTCAGATACAGATGTTGCACCATGTGTCTCTTGCAGGCAACCACTTTCTCCCTCATAAGTACAATTGCATATCGGCAGGTGGCACATTTCCCAGGTGCTGGTGTGAAGCCATTATCGCACCCATACCTAAGCCCAGTGAGGACAAACACCTTCCTTCTAGCTACTGCCCCATTTCTCTCACCAGCTGTATTTGCAAGGAGGTGGAATGTATAATTCATGCCCAGCAGATATGGTGGCTCAAGTCTTGCTATTTACTATCCACTGCACAATGTGGATTTTGAGCATGCCATTTTGCAGTTGACCATCTCGTCACTTTGTCAACCCATGTCATGAATGGTTTTCTGCAGAAATATCAGACTGTGGCCGTGTTTTTTGTTTGGAGAAAGCCTACATCATCTGCTGGAGCATTGGTATCCTCTGTGCTCTCAACACGTGGGGCTTCCGAGGCCGCCAGCCCTGTTTCCTTCAGGCATTTTTAAAAGACAGTGTTTTCAAGGCACATGTGGGTTCTGTCTCATTGGACATCTTTATCCAAGAAACAAGGTTCCTTAGGGCACTTTCCTGAGTGTCATCCTGTTTGCTGCCGCCATTAACCCTATTATGGCCTGTCTTCTGCTGGGCATCACCGGCTACCTTTTGATTGAAAATTTTGCCATTTATTGCAGTTCTCCATGGACTTGGCTCCTTGAGCAGTGTCCTCAGTGATGTCTTGACCATCTTTACTCATTCAGCATCAACAATGGGTTTCGCTTTTCCACTGATAAAACAGTTTATAGAAATTTTGGGCAGTGCAGTGGATTTCTTCCATCATCTTATACCTTGGGCTTGTTGCTCTTTCATTCACTGATACTATGAAATTCCTGGGGCTTGTGCTTGATAGGAAACTTTCCTGGTCCTTCCACATGTCTGGCCTGGCCACACACTGTACCTGGTCCGTCAATGTTCTACGCGTCCACAGCGGTACTTCCTGTGGAGCAGATTGGTCGAAACTAGACTACGGGTGTTTCATTTATGGATCTGCATGTCTGTCCATGTTATACTATCTAAATACAGTCCACCATTGTGGAATCCATTTGGCCACTAGTGCCTTTTACACTAGCCCAGTTGAGAGTCTCTGCCAAACTACTGCTGTCATACTGACATGATGTTCTCCTGAGCGGATAACCATGTCGTTTGTCTGCCATTCATGGCCACCCTTCCTATGCCTCCTTCTTCAATGACTCCTTTGACTGCCAATGGTACATCCCTCTTCTCTAATACCTCCTAGAGGTCGCTTTCGGCTATTGCACCAGCAACTTACCTTCATGCTACCTGCCACTTTACCGATGTGTGCGAACCCTTCTGCACCTTGGCTTTGTGCAATATCCCATGTGCACTGTGGACTTCGTTCACTTCCTAAAGACACTACTCCAGATTCGATCTATAGCTGTAAGTTTCTTTACCTTTGCACGAAACTTAGCAATAGTACTTATGTGTACACTGATGGCTCTCTACTGACTGTGGTGTCACATTGGCATTACAACTGATCTTCCCTTCATGGAAATGAGCTCCAAGGAATTAAACCTCTTCCAGTGGCTTGCCAACCTCCTTTTGGCCCACTCGCAGTGAGGAGATTATTTTAGCTAGGTTGCGTATTGGACACTGTTGTTTTGCCATTGCCATTTGTTAAGTGGTGGTTCCCCACCACTTTGTACTCATTGTTATCAACCTTTGATGGTGCATGATTTCCTGACTGAATGCCCTTATTTTAACCACTTACATTCTAAGTATGTTTTTCCATTTGAATTATTGGCCATTTTAGTGAACATCACACAGGCTGTGAACTGTGTTTTACTTTTCATCTGTTGTAGCAATATGGCAAAGGACATTTACTCTTTAGTTTGGGACCTCCATTGTGTCTATGGTGTATTTTGTGGACCTTCCTCCTGGGGGAATCCTTATTCTTAGATGTCTTTCCTTCCATCGATTGGGCTTAATGTGTAGTCAGTTTAACTCCTTTTTCATATTAGTGTTCTAAGGTTCTGACATGGGCCCGTATGACCTTAGTTGTTTTTGCGTCCTTAAAAAACCACATTTCAGCAGTACTCAAGAATGGTTGCACAAGTGTTCTGTACTTGGTCTCCTTTTTATATGAGCTACACCTTCCTAGAATTCTCCCAATTTAACCAAAGTCATCCATTTGTCTTTCATACAACTGATTTTACATATCCATTCAATTTCATTTTGTTTTACAGCGTTACCCCTAGATATTTAATCGACTTGGCACTAACAAGCAGCACACTACAAATAATGTATTTGAAAATTACAGAATTGTTTTTCCTACTCAGATTCAGTTATTTACATTTTTGCATGTTTAGAGCAAGCTGCTACTCGTCACACTAAATCAGAATTCTGCTCAAGTAATCCCGCTGCTCACCCAATCCTCATGAAAGAGTTAAAGGAAGACTGTTGAGGAAAGTAGATGTTGCACTGAAGAAAAAGTCAGCAGGCATTTTAATTTTCAGTATGCTTTCATTGCTTTAATATTTAAAGGATGGGTTATATACCACAATGCAAGACCTTCTATATCAGAGCATATGAGATGATGATCCCTATACAAGAGATACAGGCACACCAAAGTTCAATGGGGATAAGCAATACACAAGATGGAATCACTGTATACATCTTCACCAAAGTATGTTAACTGTCAGGGTGCTCTTGTGTGTAACAATGAATGCAATGTGTGTACCATACTACAAATACCTGTATGGTTGATGAGGTGAGCTGCAGGAAGAGCTATGAGCTGCTTATTAGGAGAAGGTGGTAGTCGCATATGAGGAGCCTTTGTAGAAGTGAGTGTGTGCACTGTCCCTGCTACTTTCCATCTTAAAAATATTAGACGGTCAAATGAAACTTATCTGCAACGTAGGATTATAGTGACTGGATTCCACTCATGTCAGTGTCACTGCTGCTACTGCTGACTGCGGAGTCTGTGCTGTGTGCAATGCTTCTTGCATCGTTGTTGCTCTCTTTGTCACTGTCATCACTACTCTTTTTGTGTCAGCGACGAATTGTTCTGGCATTGTGTCAAGAGTTTGTTTAAGGAGAAGTTACTTCATATTGCAATCACAAAATGCAAAGTGAAGTCTGCTTATATTTACATATTGACTGAAATGTTTCTTCCACAATTTTGATTGCATCATGTAGAGTGAAAGCAACATTTTTCTTTCATAAATGCTCTTTTACTGTAGCCCATATAGGTTTAGTTGTATTTAAATCGTGCTGGGAAGCAGGTAATCTAAGCACTGAATGTCAGTGTTCAGCAAGCAGAGCGTCAGTTTTAAATGTCTGAAACCTTTCTTTACACTACATGAGGAGGCATTTGAGTCACAGACGGGCACAATGAAAAAGAATGCTAGAAATATTTAGCTGTTCTTTAAAGTTCTAATCATGAAGCACTTGCCAACTTCTTGTTGCATTAAGTAAGCATTGGTCTGACTTCTGGTCAGTGTTCATTCTTCACTGATTTAAACATTGCACACATGTAATTCATACCACTTAATCACAGTAGTTAAATATTACTTTAAAATAATCAATCAGTTCACTTTAGAAAGGAAATGATTAGTCCAGTCTTCAGTTTTATAATAAATTCAGAATAGTCACAAAGTCTTCAGTTCTTTTTATGTTGTATAGTTGCTTGATCACTTCTGCGCATAGTGACATAGTTGGCATTGGTTAATGTCTTACAGATTTGCTCTTCTTTAGCATGGTTACCAAGTGGAAGGTGGCATCAATCCTTGAATAGTTTATTGATAACTGTTGTTGTCTTTCTCAGTTTTCAGAAAATGTATAATACTTCTCCAGTGCCAACCTCTCCTTTCTTTATTACATCCTTTGGATTAATGTTGATTTGCTTCTCAACTCGGACACCACATCAAAGGGTGGCACCAGTTCTGGCATATTATTTTTTTAAATCATAATGAATTACTTCTGTTGTTATTTTCTTCGAAATAATTCCCATTTGTTTCAAATAACAACCATCTTTTAATATGATGCGTGCAGGTTTGGCAGGCTGATGGGTCAGTCATGTTTTGGCATTTCAAGAGGCATTATATCGAAGAACTTAACTGCATACAGGAAAGTGGGACATCATCATCTGCTAAGTCATAACGTGGATGAAAGTGTGTGTTGAGTGTGATCATGACAGATGGTCATTGAAGAGGATTGTGACAAAAATGAGAGAACAGGTGCAAAGTCAGTGCAGATCTGAATGTCACACTCACGTACCCTCTCAGTACTGAAACAACTTGAAGAGAGCTCCATAAGGAGGGAATTTCAGGGCAAGCTGGAATTTCATAACCATTGATCAGTGATGTGATGCAAATGCTCATAACAGGTAGACTTGGTGCTGAAGCCATAAAACCTGGACTATGGGGCAACGGAAGTGATTTGTTTGTCGAATGTGTCCTGTTTCACACTGTTTCTAAATTCTAGCTGCATTCACATTCCAAAAGTGAAACATCGTAGAGGTTCAGTGTTGATATGGGCAGCCATGCCACTGTATTTCGTGAGCTACATGGTTACTCAGCAAGGTCATATTACTGCCAAGGATTATGTGACCATTTGGCTGATCAGATCCATCCTGTGGCACAGTGACCAAGTAGGTTAGTACAGTTGTTAGCACACTGTACTCCCGTTCGGGAGGACGACAGTTCAAACCTACATCTGGCCAGCCTGATTGAGGTTTTTTGTGATTTCCCTAAATCGCTTAAGGCAAATGCTGGGGTGGTTCTTTCGAAAGAGCATAGCCAATTTCTTTCTCTGTGCTTCCCTAATTCGAGCTTGTGCTTTGTCTCTGATGACCTCATTGTTGATGGGATGTTTAACACTAATATCCACCGTCTCCTATCATGATGGTATGTTCCAAGACAACAGGGCGCCTGTTAACGTAGGCCACATCATCCAGGAGTGGTTTTATGAATGTGAGGATGAATTGTTGCATCTCCCCTGGCCACCACAAGTCACTGGATCTCAATATTAATGAGCCTTTGTGGTCTACTTTGGAGTGAAGGGTGTGTGATCACTATCCACCTCCACCACTATTACCTGAACTTGCCATTATTCTGCAGGAAGAATGGTATAACATTGTCTTAAAGATCATACAGTACTTGTGTTTATCACTTCAGAGATGACTGGAAATTGTTTGAATGCCAATGGGTTTTCTACACTCTGTTAGGCATGGTTTTAGTGTTATGTTTTTGGTGTTTCCAAATTTTTGTCCAACCCCTGTATTCATGCTATAGTTGTATCTCGAGTTGTCAGTTTGACATTTCATATTCAAATTATTGCAGTGTTTTCTTATGAAGAGATGCTAATATGAACATTCATTGTATTTAGTATTGTGTTTCCAAATTTTTGTATTGTATTTGAGAGTACACATTGATTGTTGCTCTTGTGGTCTTCATTCCAATGACTGGTTAGATGCAGCTCTCCCTGCTACTGTATCCTGTGCAAGCCTCTTCATCTCTGAGTAACTACTGCAACATACATCCTTCTGAATGTGTTTAGTTTATTCATCTCTACGTTTCCCTCTACAATTTTTACCTATCCTCAATTCCCTCCAATACTAAATTGGTGATCCCTTGATGCCTCAGAATGTGTGCTACCAACCGATCCCATCTTCTTGTCAAGTTGTGCCACAAACTCCTCTTCTCTCCAGTTCTGTTCAGTACCTCCCCATTAGTTACATGATCTACCCATGTGATCTTTAGCATTCTTCTAAGCAACACATTCCAGAAGCTTCTATTCTCTTCTTGTCTAAACTGTTTATTGCCACGTTTCACTTCCATACATGGCTACACTCCATACAAATACTTTGAGAAAAGACTTCCTGACACTTAAATCTACACTCGGCATTAGCAAATTTCTCATCTTCAGAAAAGCTTTCCTTGCCATAGCCAGTCTACATTTTATACCCTTTCTACTTCGACCATCATCAGTTATTTTGCTTCCCAAATAGCAAAACTCATGCATTACTTCAAGTGTCTTATTTCCTAATCTAATTCCCTCAGCATCACCTGATTTAATTCAATTACATTCCATTTTCTCATTTTGCTTTTGTTGATGCTCATCTTGTATCCCCATTTCGGGAAGCTGTCCATTCCATTCAACTGCTGTTCCAGGTCCTTTGCTGTCTCTGAGAGAATTACCATGTCGTAGGCAAACCTCAAAGTTTTTATTTCCTCTCCATGGATTCAATTCCTACTCCAAATTTGTCTTTTGTTTCCCTCTACTGCTTGCTCGTTATACAGATTAAATAACATTGGCGATAGGGTACAGCCTGGTTTCACTCCTTCCTCAACCACTGCTTCCCTTTTGTGCCCCTCGGCTCTAAAATGTAACTGCCATCTGGTTTCTGTACAAACTGTAAGTAGCCTTTCACTCCTTGTATTTTATCCCTGCCACTTTCAGTATTTGAAATATAATATTCCAGTCACCATTGTCAAAAACTTTCTCTGGGTCTACCAATGCTATAAACATAGGTTTGCTATCGCCTAAGATAAGTTGTTGGGTCAGTATTGCCTCACATATTCCTACATTTCTAAGGAATCCAAACTGATCTTCCCTGAGGTCAGCTTCTACCAGTTTTTCCACTCGTCTGTGAAGAATTCATGTTAGTATTTTGTAACAGTGACTTATTAAACTGATACTTCGGTAATTTTCACACCTGTCAACACCTGCTTTCTTTGGAACTGGAATTAGTATATTCTTCTTGAAACTTGAGGGTATTTGGCCTGTCTCGTACATCTTGCGCACCAGATGGAAGAGTTTTGTCATGGCTGGCTCTCCCAAGGCTATCAATAGTTCTAACAGAATGTTGTCTACTCCCAGGGCCTTGTTTAAACTTAGGCAGTATCGTATCTCCCATTTCATCTTCATTTACGTCCTCTTCCATTTCCATAATATTGCACTCAAGTACATCACCCTTGTATAGACCCTCTAGTACTCCTCCCACCTTTCTGCTTTCCCTTCTTTGCTTAGGATTTGGTTTTCCATCTGAGCTCTTGATATTCATACAGGTGGTTCTCTTTTCTCCAAAGGTCTCTTTAATTTTCCTGTAGGGGACATCTATTTAACTCTAGTGATACATGCTTCTACGTCCTTACATTTGTCCTCTAGCCATTCCTGCTTAGCCATTTTGCTCCTCATGTCGATCTCATTTTTGAGACGTTTGTGTTCCTTTTCACCTGCTTCATTTACTGCATTTTTATATTTTCTCCTTTAATCGGTTAAATTCAGTGTATCTTCTGTTACCCAAGGATTTCTACTTGCCCTCATCTTTTTACAAGCTATCCATTCTCCTTCTACTATGTTTCTTTCCCCTGTTCTTGTCAATCATTCCCTAATGTTCTCTCTGAAACACTCTACAGCTTGTGGTTCTTTCAATTTATTCGGGTCCCATCTCCTTAAATTCCTACCTTTTTGCAGTTTCTTCAGTTTTAATCTGCTGTTCAAAACCAATAAATTGTGGCGAGAGTCCACTTCTGCCCCTGGAAATGTCTTACAATTTAAAATCTTGTTCCTAAATCTCTGTCTTACCATTATATAATCTATCTGAAACTTCTGGTGTCTCCAGGCCTCTTCCATGTATACAACCTTCTTTCATTATTCGTAAACCAATTTTTAGCTGTCATTAATTTATGCTCTGTGTAAAATTCTACCAGGGGCTACCTCTTCCATTCCTTACCCCCAGTCCATATTCACATACTACTTTCCCTTCTCTTCCTTTTCCTACTATTGAATTCCAGTTCGCCATGACTATTAAATTTTTGTCTCCGTAACTATCTGAATAATTAAATTTATCTCATATTTCTTAAGTCTCTTCTTCATTTGCAGAGCTATTTGGCATATAAACTTGTACTAGTGTGGTAGGTGTGGGCTTCAAGTCTGTCGGGGCTGAAATAATTCATTCACTATGCTGTTCATAGTAACTTATATGTTTTCCTATTTTTTTATTCATTATTAAACCTACTCCTGGGACTCATATTTGATTTTGTATTTATAACCCTGTGTTCAACTGACCAGAAATCTTGTTCGTCCTGTGACCAAATTTCACTAATTCCCACTATATCTAACATTAACCTACCCCTCAAATTGAGAGGAATCCTGGTGCTGGACATATCTTGCCCATTATAGTTTCTGCAAAACTTTGTTCCACCTGAATTACAGTTGCAGCATATATTATGGACTTGCACTATCTTCGTGGCTGATTGGTTTTAAATTTCTAGCCTGGTTGTTGAATAGGTCAAGGACAGTTTGAAATCTGGTGGGTACTGTAAGCCTCATACCTGATACTGTATTTTCAAGCTCTAATTTTATGAGATTTTAAAAGAGAAATATAATTTTAAAGTTAAGTTAGGTGCACATTCAGGCCTGAGCCAGGGTAAGCATTCACTGTGAAATTGTTTTCTTGGTAGATGTCTTCAGAATACATCTCCAAATTAATGTACTCTCTATGACCTAGAATACCATGCAGTTCTGAAGATAGTGGAATAGATGTGACAAAAACAAAGCAAGAAAATTCTTATCTGCCCCTATGCCTTCGATATAATACAATACAGTCCATCCAGTTGATAAAACTGCACAGAATGTCCAGGACAATCATTATTAATTACAAAAATGAGGAAAGATGGTGGCCATTTGTCTGTGAAATTTCTGTATTCCAGAATACCTTACAAACACTGTTAAGTTCAAATTAGACTCTTTGGTGCATGCACCCAGTGGGAAGGGACAGGGGGGGGGGGGGGGGGGGTGTTAGTGTAGCTTGTTTTGATGCATTAATAGACACAAGTCCAAAAGTTTTCATTTATCAGAGAGGCCGGCTGTTTTTATTAGTAGTCAGTCAGGCAGGCACATATTGCTGACAAACAGTTTCATATACTTTCATTATTTTATTGGGTCATAAATAATTTTACCTCAAGACTATTACTGTCATTATAAATATTGGAAGCAAAGGCTTCAGGTGTTTTAGACTCACCGTTGTCATTCTAAGTGTTGAGTACACTAAACTCAATCAAGAACAATAATAACTTATTGTATGATGTTACCTGAAGGTGTGTGATTCTGTAGTGATTTCTTTCAAAATAAAAGGTTCATTCATTAAGATGTGTTGATATTAACAGTTCTGAAAGGAACAGGTCTCATAAAGGCATGCTCTGTTCACAACTGTGTCTAAGATAAGTTACATGAAATTCATTATATCTGCTGTTGGCCAGTTATATTGTCGTTTTACTTACCCAAAGATGCCCAAATGCCTTGCTCAGTGATAAGTCATTAAGAGGTCTTTCGCTTCTGGTTTGTTTAATATAGATAGACTGGTGATATTTTCTAGTCTTGTTAAAATTCCATCATGCAAGAAATGACAGTTTTTGTTGGTGAATATCAGTGGCAGAACTCCAAATGAAGAAAACCCCATAAATATCAATTTAGAGGATTTTCAGTATTTTGCATGAGTATGGATCTACAGGGTGATTAAAGTTTGTTTCAAAATGCTGTAAAAAATAAATCAATGAAAGAACTGCTGCTTGGAGTGATGTCAGATTTGAATGGAGTATTGCGAAGAAGAGAAAAATGCTGTGGAAAAAAAAAAGTTATGAAAAATTTCCCAATAGGTGGCACTGTAAGCATCATAACGTAAAGGGTTTTGGCTACAAATGACAGATCAATTGCAGTATGATGGCTATGGTGTGAGTTGCATATTAAACTAATCATATTGTGCAAGGTCTACATCTACATCTACATTTATACTCCGCAAACCACCCAACGGTGTGTGGCGGAGGGCACTTTACGTGCCACTGTCATTACCTCCTTTCCTGTTCCAGTCGAGTATGGTTCGCGGGAAGAACGACTGTCTGAAAGCCTCCGTGCGCACTCTGATCTCTCTAATTTTACATTCGTGATCTCCTCGGGAGGTATAAGTAGGGGGAAGCAATATATTCGATATCTCATCCAGAAACGCACCCTCTCGAAACCTGGCGAGCAAGCTACACCGCGATGCAGAGCGCCTCTCTTGCAGAGTCTGCCACTTGAGTTTGTTAAACATCTCCGTAACGCTATCACGGTTACCAAATAACCCTGTGATGAAACGCGCCGCTCTTCTTTGGATCTTCTCTATCTCCTCCGTCAACCCGATCTGGTACGGATTCCACACTGATTAGCAAACGTGTTTTACTGGCGTGTCATCACAAGGCAAATTCTGAACATAGGTAATTTTGTATGGATAGCAATGCAGGATGTTTCATAGAATTTTATGCTCCTTTTCCACAGGTATGTGTAAAGATCGGACAATGCCCTGTGCAATGCATGTTTGCAGACCACCACTAGAGCCCTCCTGCAATGCTGTGGCAAGATCTTCTACTGATGTTGGATCAACTGTTTCCCTCTCTCCCCTCTCTCTGCCACACTGCACCTGCCTTTTCGAATTTCATAATCATTTTCTCCAGACCCTTGTCAGACATTGGACCAATTTCCCCCCCCCCATTCCTTTGAGTGTCCGGAAGTTCTGGCAAACTATTGGTGCGCAGTCACCATTCTTCTAAAAGTGCTCTATGAGCAACGTGCAATACTGCATTGAGACAGTTATGCTGCGCATCTCAGATAGAAACTGAGGAATTTTGTTTACATACCGTTTCCCGCTTCTTTGGTAATATTCCAATGAAATTAAATGTCATTCTGCACCCGTTTCTTTTTCTTTTTTTCCCCCTTCTTCCAGCATTTTGAAACTGGGACTTGAACCTCTGAACTTAATGTGGTCATTGACTAAAATATCCTGAAAGTAATTTTTTAGTTTCTGTGTAGCTATGAAGATCAACTATGTATTTCACAATGATTTCCTGTGAACATAAGTCTTGGAGGAGCCATCTGGAACACAGTGGATTGCCTGATCTTGCTAAATTACTGTTCATGGGGTTCTTTAAAGACAAATATGTGCTGGCAAAAAGTGTAAACAAGGAAGAAATGCCTGCCATCTGTTTAAAATGTTTGTGCTAACCATCATGAAGAATTTAGACACCTGAGCTGTAAATTACTTTGAACTGGACAATAATACTTTTTAATGTAGCTTGTAAAGGGGAATTGACCCTTGGTTCTTATCGTGATATGGGGTGGCAATGTACGATCTGATTGGGAACCACCCCTTTTCTATTATTCGATTTTCCTCAACTTATTATTGCCACACCCTTGCTAATATCTTCTGATCAAATTCAGTTTCTCAAAGTGCTGCAACTAATATTGGAAGTTAAGAGTATAAATCCAACATCCATTTCTGGAATTAAATACGATTCTTGTATATTGTACTCTTGCTTACAATAGCCATGCATTACAAGGTTTCTTCATTATTCCCTACACCCAAGACAGGATCCAACAATAGGAAATAAACTGCCCAGGGACCAGCAGGTGCTCCGAACATGTATTGTGATAATTGTCATCCTGGCTTGTAGATAAACTGTGTCCATCCATTTCATAATACATACGCATAAATAAGACATACATGCAAACAGTGGGTTACATTAATGCATTATGAAAATAAACTTGCTACAGTGGTGATCATCACTCATTGGTTCAGAAAATGTTTGTGCAACACATCACTTCACCAAAACGATGTGTTGCAGTTCACCACAAAATTCAAAAAATGGTGATGTGTTCATTTCCTATCACCTGCACCTCCCCATTCCCAACAACTTAAAATTAAATACTTTCCAAAAGTTACATATGATCAAGAAAAGAACATATTTCTTGAATAGGATATCTGGAGAGTTATTGATGAAGATACGGTTTAATAACAAGCCATATGACACGACAGTGTTAAAAATTATGTGCCTGGAACAGTTCTATGGCTGGGGGGGGGGAGGGGGGGGGAGTGTGTATGGTGGCTGACAGGCTGTAATTTATCTCACCATTGTATTCCTGACATCATCTTTAAGATTCATAGTTTGCTTAAAAAAGTTTTGTACCACCCTCTTGACTTGTTAAAGATTCCTTCTTTTGTTCATCCCTGCCCCCCTCCTGCACCCCCCTCTGTTGATGCTATCCCACAGCCCCCACCAGAAACCTCTTTCCCAATACTATTTTAACTACAGCAGATCATTATGTACAGCCACCGGTGTAATGGAAGTGAATGTTAATGTAATCCCACATTCTTAGGGTAGACCAATAGAAGAAACTGCATCTCCATTTGCAAATGGGCAGCATAATATGTGCATAATGTTCAATTTGTCAGCATGTTACTGTTTGCACTTCTGTCACTTCATAGCATGAGTGGTTGCCCACCAAATTGTGAACATCATTTGAACATTTTACTCCCACTGAGAAAAATCATTGAAGATATACTTTTGAGGGGTCACTCATGCTCAACAGCACCAGCTTCAGAGCGCTACCTAGTAATTGTGGCTCAGAGGTACTCGTATGAGAATGAAACAGAACCGTCTTCCTGGAGGCAGCTGGAAAGGTTGTGTCAACACAGGCAAAATAAAGCTGTCTTCACACAGTCAGTTTGGCTTCTAGGTTTCCATTGCAAACATCAGTACAAACATCCCTTCTTCATCAATGAGTACAGGATTTGTCTAACGCCTGATTATCATCTTAGAAGAGTGTGGACATGGCCAGGTACTAGTGCATGTCTGAGGCAAGCAGATTTAACGTGGAGGGTCAGGCAAGTTTTGGGGGTAATATCGTGAACTGATGTTGGAAGCATCTCATCAGTACTGAGCACTATCTGTGGGCTATGCCGTATTCGGACAGTGTATTGTGCTCGCTTATAGTCAATATTTCATCAACAGTTTCATCAGTTGAGACAGTGAACACTTTCCACCAACCAGACAGTATCAGCCATATGGAGTGACCTGTGTCCTGTGCTAACATGAAACCAATTGAGCATGCTTGTGACCAGCTGAAACTTACAATGAATTGTTGTAGGAACCCTTGTCACATACTGGGTGACCTCACGAGGATTGCTGTCAAAGACTGGGACAGACTTGAGCAGGAATGTCTCTCAACCTCCTTGCGGCAAGCTTGCCCAGGAAACAAATAAACCAGGTGGACCAACACTGTACTGAATGAATGTTACCCAACAGCAGGCTTAGGTTCTGCAGAAGTGCAAAGATGGGCTTTTTTTTTAACAGACTGCATCTATTTGTCATTATTTAGTTTTTATTTCAAAGTTACAGTCTTTTCAAAAATCCTTGTTTTTTAATTCCCTGCTCCTCTTGAATAAAAATCCATAAGAGTTTGCAAATATGCAGTTGGTGCAAGACTTTTTCAGTAGTTTAATTGGAAACTCACTGTCCAATCCATTTATTGGATATTTCCACCTGCAAGAAACTCATGCAAGAGAAAAGCTTGAAGCAGTCCTCCATGAAGAGTAAGTTTCCGACCAGTTGCACCTGAGAAAGTCATACTTCTGAGCACCTCTGGATCCCACAGTGTTTCTCTAACCACCTATGAAGATGTGACCTTCCATACAGCCCTCCAGTACAATGGCTCCCTCCAAAAGTACTCCAGAAATGCCAAACTGGTTCCTTTCCTGAAATTCCTGAGTGTAGATTGATCAAAAATAGAAGCTCCTAAGGCATATGTTCTACAGACAGTTGTCTTGTAGACATCACTAGATGGTGTCATGCAGTTGAGACTAAATGTTGGTCATGGTTGACGCAAACATTCTTTGTATCTTGAAATTGTCATGGGAGCCTTAGAATAAAACTTTGCTGCAGAAGAATTCTGCTTTGCAGTAGAGGGTACAGGTAGCTTCTTAGTGGCATTAAATTGTAAACATCCCCAAGAGAGAACACCTTGCTCACAATGAAAATGGAAATACAACTGGGTCATCGTGGGTATAATGCACTGCTTTTCATTAGCTTTGAAACATAAGCGTATTCTGGTACGTGCAGAAAATCTTACTAGCAATTAAAATCTTGGCGTATGTTTTCTGTTTCCACCAGAAAACTAAAATATGCATGGTCATAATCACATAATTTTTTCTAGTCCTTTAATGTTTTTGTGTGCTAATTGTTCAATGTATAAAACTATTGAAAAAGGAAGATAACTATATTATGCTTGTAGATTCCATGTTTGGAAATATTTGCCAAATAAGATGAAACAAATGCAAGAGGGTACAAATCTGTACCCCCTTTTCAGAAGTAGTAATTGATGCTCCTAATCATATTTTCTTCTCAGTGAGGGACTATTTATTCAGAAACCATGACCAGTTCTTTTATTTAACCCTTTATTTTCTCTCAGTCCACTGTTAAAGGGGGGTCCATTGAAATATCACTTAAGCTATTAAGCAGAGTATTTAAAATCTACGCACATACATACACCGCATTACTTCTGCCTCCTGCCCATTTTTCACCTCCCCCCCCTCCCGCCCCTCTCTCCCATGCCATTTTCTCTAAACCCATAACCCATACTGTCTGTTTCAAACTACACCATCCCCTCCCTCCCTCCCTCCCTCCCTCCCTCCCTCCCTCCCTCCCTCCCTCCCTCCCTCCCTCCCTTCTTAGACCCAGGCACTACCTCACCCTGAGAGGGTACTCTAATTCTGTGGTATAATTGAATAATCTAATTAACTAAAGCAATGTGAACTGTGTTGATAGTGTCTGTTAACACCTATTTCAGTTGCTATTCCAATGGGCAACATCATTCCTGTACATCTAATTGTCTTAGTTCTCATGCATTGTTTTTCTGAAGATTTATTTTGTTTTCAGAAACCACCTCTTTATTTCCTGCATGGTGCTGGCTCTTCAGCAGACATTTGGTTAAGAGTAATGAAACATTTTGCTAAAATGGGATTTGAAGTTGTTGCTCCAGACATGTTGGGTCATGGTTACAGCTCTGCTCCTGACAGTCCAGCACTATACTCATTCAGTAATATACTGAAAGATGCTGTAGAAATATTTGATAAGTTCATAAGTGAACAGCAGAAATGTGTCATCATTGGTCATGCATATGGGTGAGTAATGCATAAAATACTTATTAATTGTCCATGTTACAATAATCAGCACGTTCACTGCCACGAGGCCACTGGTCACCACAACAGGGCCTTCCTTATACATGATGCCGTGTGCATACTGGCAGCCACAGCAGACCCTGGTGCTGTGCCTTGGTCCGGCTTGACGGTGAAACATCCATCACTATGCATGCAGCAGTCAACGTGTTAAAATACGTTCAGGATTGCCGTGCATTTTTTGGTACTCTCAAGTAGAAAAGATGTGAAACTTCTCAACAAATTTTAATGTTCTGCAGTTTCAGAAGTCAGATTAAGGTTTTGTGTCTGAAACTCACACTTTGATATCTTAACAACTGTAAATCTGCAAATCTGAAGATGTACAAAAGAGAATAATTCAGGAACTGCTTATGATAACAATACTGTTATACACTGAAAAGAAGTCATTTAATCTTGAAGATGGTTCTTCACATGTTTTAACTTAAGGAAGAGAATATGCTAAACATACCAGCAATCATGTAAGTGTGGAGAAAACATGTCAAAGAGCTTCTGTGTTAGCATACGTTTAGGGTGATCATAGAAATATTATTAAACTAATGAAAACTGAGGACACAGTAGCTAAAGGTTATCAAAAATTGTTAATATACTCAACAAAAATTTGAAAAACACGAAAATGTGAAAAATTATCAGGGACGATAGCATCCTAGAATACTTGAACAACCATTCCACTCGATGTTCCTGGAACTGCGGCAAAAGAAGAACTCTTAAAAACTATTCAGAGACTAAAATCCAAGAAGACTGCAGGTGCTGATGAAATCCTTAATGAAGCATGTGAGTGAAGAAATAGCTAAAGCACCTTTGTGTATAGCAAACTGCTCATTTAAATCAGTATTTCCAGAAATATTAAATATAAGCAAAGTAGTGCCAATATACAGGAAAGGTGCCAAAGATGATCCAAATAACCATAATCATACACACATGCAAGCACACCTCACACACGATTGCCAACTCCAGGATACAGAGTAAACTGAGTAAATTCTTTGAGAAACATAATATTGTATTTTAAGTAGTATGTGGTTCCCAAAGAGGGACATCTACAGAAGCAGCTACAGCATGTCTAACCTAACAGAATCTCATATGATATTACGGTGTGAGCATCCACAGCTTTGTTGATATATGTTAAAAATGTTCTTTAAAAAATTTGTTGAAATCTTCTAGAACAGCTTCTGGAAACTGCATTAACTGTTAATAAGCCTTTATTCTAAGATTAATCATGACCAGTTTCACAGTATTGTAATAGCATATTCAGAGGAAAATCTACAAAACAGAGAATGTAAATTAGGAGCAAGCTACTGTATTTACCCAAGTATAAGACCACCCTGATTATAAAAAACTCGCCTTTTTTTAAGGGACTACTCAAGAAAAATATTATTTTTAACATATTCTGACCAGTTGAAATTATACCTGTTATGCCATGTATTGATTGTCTACACATTTTATTAATATTAGGAGAGAAAAATAATCAAAAAGAAATGGTTTACATTAATTTTCAGACCATTTTTTTCCTGCTAACCCAGTAGTCTGTATTATCACCATTTTTAATAATAATAGTAATACTACTACTACTACTACTACTACTACTACTACTATAATAATAATAATAATAATAATAATAATAATAATAATAATAATAATGGTTGGGGACGAAGCTTGAATCCTATGCCCGTCCACAATGGTAACGACACTCCTAGCCACACGGAAAATGATTCAAATCCAAATAGAGGTGTTTTGCAGGATATGCTTCCTGCAACCACTGTAGAAGGAAAACAAAGACAGAGGATGAGTTGGTCAGGTGAAATTAACCGATACCTCATATTCTGTTATTACCAAGCAACAAACTTAGGAACCAACACAACTGGATACAGATCACAAGTATACACAACATTTATTACCAGATACCCAGAATTAAAATTTTTAACAGAACGACGCCTAGCTGATCAGATCCGTGTAATAATAAAAAATAACAGGATACCCCAGTCAGAATTAGAAAACATCAAACAACAAGTACAACAAATACTGGAACAAAATAATGTGCAATCAGAAGAAGAAGAAAATACAGTAATGGACTCAAACATCCCAGAGCAAACAAGCAAAGAACAACACGCATCAGTTAAACAGTCAGAGGAAAACGAAATCTTAAGACAGCCACTAGAACAAGCACAAATAGAACACGAAGTGACACACATGTTAGATATAGAAGAAAAATTTCAGCGGACATATATAGAATACAAAGACACAAATACAGACATTAGACCATTCTTGCATAGACCACCAAATAACCCACATGTCAACACAACAATAACAACTATCAACACAATCATACACAACAAAATAAATGAAAATACAACTATGGAAGAGTTACAACTACTGGTTTACATAGGAGCACTACACTAAATATACACACTAGGCAGAGATCAGAACCAACCAACACACAGAAGAAACCCACAAAATCAGCATGGCAACACAGGCTACAGATCAGAATAGAAAAACTGAGAAAAGACATCGGACAGCTAACACAATTTATAAGAAATGAAATATCAGACAAAAAACAAAAAAGGTTAGGTAAAATCTCACAACAAGAAGTGATAGAGCAGTTAGATGAAAAGAAGCAGAAATTACAAGCATTGGCCTAACAACTTAGAAGATACATAAAAAGTGAAAATAGAAGGAAACAAAACCAAATATTCAACACAAACCAAAAGAAATTTTACCAGACAATAGATAACACACACATTAAAATAGACAATCCACCAAACATAACAGACATGGAACACTTCTGGAGCAACATATGGTCAATCCCGGTACAACATAACAGCCATGCACGGTGGATACAAGTAGAAACAGACACATTTAAGATGATACCACAAATGCCTGAAGTGATAATTTTGCAACATGAAGTCACCCGAGCAATTAATTCTACGCACAATTGGAAAGCCCCTGGAAAAGATAAAACAGCAAATTTCTGGCTAAAGAAGTTCACCTCAACACATTCACATCTAACTAAATTATTTAAGTTACATTGCAGACCCATACACAGTCCCTGATACACTTGCTATCTACATTTTCTAAAATACTAGAAAAAATTTTTCATAAGAG
Organism: Schistocerca serialis cubense; assembly: GCF_023864345.2. Lineage (NCBI taxonomy): Eukaryota > Metazoa > Arthropoda > Insecta > Orthoptera > Acrididae > Schistocerca > Schistocerca serialis. The sequence continues at coordinate 388,275,972 of NC_064643.1, read as the reverse complement.
GTTGCTAGATTTTCTAGAAAAGTGCAAAATATTATCCACAACCCAACATGGCTTCCGGAAAGGCCGATCAACAGAAACAGCAATATATGAATTTCTGGGTGAAGTACTCGAAAAAATTGATAGTGGACAAAAAGTAACTGGCATATGCCTTGATCTGTCTAAGGCTTTTGACATCATAGACCACACTCTATTGCTGCAGAAGCTTGAAAGAATTGGTATCAGAGGTATTCCTAACAGCTGGCTTAGATCATATCTTACTGACCGCAAGCAAGTAGTAGAAATACATTTTCACAAAGAAAATAAATCAACAAGACACTATTCTGATTATAAAGCAGTAAAATATGGAGTACCGCAGGGCTCGGTACTGGGCCCTATCCTATTTTTGATATATATAAATGACCTAACATCAGCCAACCAGTACCATAGCACTATCCAGTTTGCAGATGACACAAGCATATTAGTCAGCGGGAAGACTGCAGAGATACTACAGACAAGACTGTCTGAAGCATTGACAAATGTTGTAAACTGGTTCAACCAAAACAAACTAATAATAAATAAAAGCAAAACAGTAGCATTAAATTTTCATAATATCAAGAGAAACATTGAAGAGGATATAAAAATTCAAATGTCAGACACGGATATTGCAAGTGTGCCTAATACAAAATTTCTGGGGGTCTGGCTACAGGATAATCTTAGATGGGAAACTCACATTGACAACATATTAAAGAAGCTAAGTACCATGTGTTATTTAATGAGAGTGCTAGAAAACTGCTGTCATAAGGACTGTCTAATGACAGTTTACTATTCTAATATACATTCTGTCCTAAAATATGGGATCACTTTTTGGGGTAACTCGCCATCCTGCCTAAAACTCTTCAGGATGCAAAAAAGAATAGTGAGAATCATGGCTGGAATAAAAAGGAACAAACCATGTAGACCATTATTTAAAAGGATGGGGATTCTTCCCCTTACGTGTATTTTCCTATTTGAAAGTGCAATGTTTATAAAGAAATATACAATAACAAATCCTAGTATCCTCCCCAAAAATGAAAATGTTCATCATCATAATACAAGACAGAAAACTGACTTTCATGTACTCCATACAAAAACCAGTTTGTGCCAGAAAGGAACATTACACCATGGAAAAATTATCTACAATAAATTGCCAAGAGAAATTAAAGTAATGACAGATGTAAAAAATTTTAAAGCAGCATTAAAAGAATATCTGTTGACACATTGCTTTTATAGTGTGGAAGAGTTCCTCCAAAATCCTCGAGAGTCTAAGTGATGATTATGCAAATACTGTAACCATTAATATTGGCCTATAAATACATTCAGATGTAATTCTCAAGTTTATAATGGGGTTCACGTATAAGTTGTATAGCGACTTGCCCAGTATATGAAGCAAAATTCTGTGAATGTAATTCTCTAGTGTACATGTCAGTTCATAGTGTAGAAGAGTTCCTCAAAAATCCTTAGAGCTTAAGTGAGGATCATGCAAATACTTTAATCGTTAATATTGGCTTATACATGTATTCAGTTGTAAACTTCAAGTTTCTAATGTGGTTTAATTATAACTTACACATTGACTTGCCCAGTATATGAAGTGCTGTAAAATTTTGTGAACATAATTTTCTAGTTTCTAAAGTGTTTTAATTATAAGATATACTTTGACCTGTCCAATATCTGATGTGCTGTACTGTACATGTAAGATTTACTGGACCAATAAATACAATACAATACAATACAATACAATAACTTATGTGAAACCTAAAGATCAAGCAGACACAGCAAACCCAGCAAAATATCACCCCATAACATGCCTACCAACAATATACAAAATATTAACTTCAGTCATTACACAGAAATTAATGACACATACAACACAGAACAAAATTATAAATGAAGAACAAAAAGGCTGCTGCAAAGGTGCACGAGGATGTAAAGAGCAACTGATAATAGATGCAGAGGTGACATATCAAGCTAAAACTAAACAAAGGTCGCTACACTATGCATACATTGATTTCCAAAAAGCTTTTGATAGTGTACCCCACTCATGGTTACTACAAATATTGGAAATATACAAAGTAGATCCTAAATTGATCCAGTTCCTAAACATAGTAATGAAAAATTGGAAAACCACACTTAATATCCAAACCAATTCAAATAATATCACATCACAGCCAATACAGATTAAGCCTGGAATATACCAAGGAGGCTCATTAAGTCCTTTCTGGTTCTGCCTTGCTCTGAACCCACTATCCAACATGCTAAATAATACAAATTATGGATACAATATTACTGGAACATACCCACACAAAATCACACATCTGCTATACATGGATGATCTAAAACTACTGGCAGCAACAAATCAACAACTCAACCAATTACTAAAGATAACAGAAGTATTCAGCAATGATATAAATATGGGTTTTGGAACAGACCAATGTAAGAAAAATAGCATAGTTAAGGGAAAACACACGAAACAAGAAGATTACATATTGGATAACCACAGCGACTGCATAGAAGCGATGGGAAAAACAGATGCCTATAAATATCTAGGATACAGACAAAAAATAGGAATAGATAATACAAATATTAAAGAAGAACTAAAAGAAAAATATAGACAAAGACTAACAAAAATACTGAAAACAGAATTGACAGCAAGAAACAAGACAAAAGCTATAAATACTTACGCTATACCAATATTGACCTACTCATTTGGAGTAGTGAAATGGAGTAACACAGACCTAGAAGCACTCAATACACTTACACGATCACAATGCAACAAATATAGAATACATCACATACATTCAGCAACTGAACGATTCACATTAAGCAGAAAGGAAGGAGGAAGGGGATTTATCGACATAAAAAACCTACATTATGGACAGGTAGACAATTTAAGAAAATTCTTTCTAGAACGAGCAGAAACTAGCAAAATACACAAAGCAATCACTCATATAAATACATCGGCTACACCACTGCAATTTCATAACCACTTCTACAACCCTTTAGATCACATAACATCAACAGATACGAAGAAAGTAAATTGGAAAAAGAAAACACTACATGGCAAGCACCCGTATCATCTAACACAGCCACACATCGATCAAGACGCATCCAACACATGGCTAAGAAAACGCAATATATACAGTGAGACGGAAGGATTCATGATTGCAATACAGGATCAAACAATAAACACCAGATATTACAGCAAGCATATTATTAAAGATCCCAATACCACAACAGATAAATGCAGACTTTGCAAACAACAAATAGAAACAGTAGATCACATCACAAGCAGATGTACAATACTAGCAAATACAGAATACCCCAGAAGACATGACAATGTAGCAAAAATAATTCAACAACTTGCCATACAACATAAACTAATAAAACAACACATTCCCACGTACAAGTATGCACCACAAAATGTACTGGAGAATGATGAATACAAATTATACTGGAACAGAACCATTATAACAGATAAAACAATACCACATAACAAACTTGACATCATACTCACCAATAAAAAGAAGAAATTAACACAACTAATCGAAATATCCATACCCAATACAACAAATATACAGAAGAAAACAGGAGAAAAAATTGAAAAATACATCCAACTGGCTGAGGAAGTCAAGGACATGTGGCACCAAGATAAAGTTGACATTATACCAATTATACTATCAACTACAGGAGTCATACCTCACAATATCCACCAGTACATCAATGCAATACAGCTACATCCAAACGTATATATACAACTACAGAAATCTGTAATTATTGATACATGTTCAGTTACCCATAAGTTCCTAAATACAACGTAACATATACCATACGGTTAAAAGGAAGTGATGCTTGATCAAGGTCCGCGTCACTTTCCATTTTTAACCAGACATAACGTCTGAGCAAGGAAAGAAATAATAATAATAATAATAATAATAATACAAATAGCATACCTGTGAAAGTATCTTCATTGTCACAAATATTTGGCTGTTTCTTCTGAATATGCCTGTTATTTTGAGATCAATGTTATAATCTTTTTTTTGCCTCCTCAAATACATTTCAGATTTCACTTTTGTACTGATTTGAAAATGTAACAATGTCCCTTGCTTCCAAACATTGCCAACGTGCCGCTCTTGTCATTGGCTGTATTGAAATAGCTGACACACCCTATCACTCATGTGAAGGCAACGGCAACATTGTGACAAGAAATGAGTAAGTACGCCACTGGTCTTATCTAGATTTTTACCAACTCCTGCAGAAATGAATACTATTATTGTCCAATTTTGTAGTCGGTTTGATTCTGACTGCAAATTGATTCAGGAAAACTGTGGTTTGAACGTGATAGATGTTCATAAGAAGCCAAAGAATGTGGTATAGATTCCCACAGTTGGTAACATGATACTGCTTGCTCAGCCATACGCTCACTATTCATAACCACTCCGCTCCCCTCGCCTTCCCCCTGCCCTCTCCTTCCCCTCGCCTTCACCCTGCCCTCTCCTTCCCCTCGCCTTCCCCCTGCCCTCTCCTTCCCCTCGCCTTCCCCCTGCCCTTTCATTCCCCTCGCCTTCCCCCTGCCCTCTCATTCCCCTCGCCTTCCCCCTGCGTCTCCTTCCCCTCGCGTCTCCTTCCCCTCGCATTCCCCCTGCCGTCTCCTTCCCCTCGCCTTCCCCCTGCCCTCCCCTACCCCTCCCCTCCCCTACCCCTCCCCTCCCCTACCCCTCCCCTCCCCTACCCCTCCCCTCCCCTACCCCTCCCCTCCCCTCCCCTACCCATCCCCTCCCCTACCCCTCCCCTCCCCTACTCCTCCCCTCCCCTACCCCTCCCCTCCCCTAGCCCTCCCCTCCCCTACCCCTTCCCTCCCCTAGCCCTCCCCTCCCCTACCCCTTCCCTCCCCTAGCCCTCCCCTCCCCTACCCCTCCCCTCCTCACCGCTGCCATCCCTCCTCCCCTGCCATCCCCTCCTCACCTGCCATCCCCTCCTCACCTGCCATCCCCTCCTCCCCCTGCCATCCCCTCCTCCCCCTGCCATCCCATCCCCCCTGCCATACCCCCTCCCCCCTGTCATCCCCTCCTCCCCCCTGCCATCCCCTCCTCCCCCCTGCCATCCCCTCCTCCCTCTGTCATCCCCTCCTCTGCCCTGCCATCACCTACTCTGCCCTCACATCCCCTCCTCCCCCGGCCATACCCTCCTCCCCCTCCCATCCTCTCCTCCCCTGTCATCCCCTCCTGCCCCTGCCACACCCTCCTCCCCTGCTGACCCCTCCTCCCCCTGCTGTCCCCTCCTCCCCCTGCTGTCCCCTCCTCCCCCTGCCGTCCCCTCCTCCCCCTGCCGTCCCCTCCTCCCCCTGCCGTCCCCTCCTCCCCCTGCCGTCCCTCCTCCCCCTGCCGTCCCCTCCTCCCCCTTCCGTCCCCTCCTCCCCCTGCCGTCCCCTCCTCCCCCTGCCGTCCCCTCCTCCCCCTGCCGTCCCCTCCTCCCCCTGCCGTCCCCTCCTCCCCCTGCCGTCCCCTCCTCCCCCTGCCGTCCCCTCCTCCCCCTGCCGTCCCCTCCTCCCCTGCCGTCCCCTCCTCCCCCTGCCGTCCCCTCCTGCCCCTGCCGCCCCCTCCTGCCCCTGCCGCCCCCTCCTGCCCCTGCCGCCCCCTCCTGCCCCTGCCGCCCCCACCTGCCCCTGCCGCCCCCTCCTCCCCCTGCCGCCCCCTCCTACCCTGCCGACCCCTCCTCCCCCTGCCTCCCCCTGCCGACCCCTCCTCCCCCTGCCGTCCCCTCCTCCCCCTGCCGTCCCCTCCTCCCCCTGCCGTCCCCTCCTCCCCCTGCCGTCCCCTCCTCCCCTTGCCGCCCCCCACCTGACCCCTGCCGCCCCCCACCTGACCCCTGCCGCCCCCACCTGCCCCCTGCCGCCCCCACCTGCCCCCTGCCGCCCCCCACCTGCCCCCTGCCGCCCCCCACCTCCCCCTGCCGCCCCCCACCTGCCCCTGCCGCCCCCCACCTGCCCCTGCCGCCCCCCACCTGCCCCCTGCCGCCCCCCACCTGCCCCCTGCCGCCCCCCACCTGCCCCCTGCCGCCCCCCACCTGCCCCCTGCCGCCCCCACCTGCCGCCCCCACCTGCCGCCCCCACCTGCCGCCCCCACCTGCCGCCCCCACCTGCCGCCCCCCACCTGTCCCCTGCCGCCCCCCACCTGTCCCCTGCCGCCCCCCACCTGTCCCCTGCCGCCCCCCACCTGTCCCCTGCCGCCCCCCACCTGTCCCCTGCCGCCCCCCACCTGTCCCCTGCCGCCCCCCACCTGTCCCCTGCCGCCCCCACCTGTCCCCTGCCGCCGCCCACCTGTCCCCTGCCGCCCCCCACCAGTCCCCTGCCGCCCCCCACCTGTCCCCTGCCGCCCCCCCCACCAGTCCCCTGCCGCCCCCCCACCTGTCCCCTGCCGCCCCCCACCTGTCCCCTGCCGCCCCCCACCTGTCCCCTGCCGCCCCCCACCTGTCCCCTGCCGCCCCCCACCTGTCCCCTGCCGCCCCCCACCTGTCCCCTGCCGCCCCCCCACCTGTCCCCTGCCGCCCCCCACCTGTCCCCTGCCGCCCCCCACCTGTCCCCTGCCGCCCCCCACCTGTCCCCTGCCGCCCCCCACCTGTCCCCTGCCGCCCCCCCACCTGTCCCCTGCCGCCCCCCCCACCTGTCCCCTGCCGCCCCCCCCACCTGTCCCCTGCCCCCCCCCCCACCTGTCCCCTGCCGCCCCCCCACCTGTCCCCTGCCGCCCCCCCACCTTTCCCCTGCCGCCCCCACCTGTCCCCTGCCGCCCCCCCACCTGTACCCTGCCGCCCCCCCACCTGTCCCCTGCCGCCCACCCACCTGTCGCCTGGCGTCCACCCACCTGTCCCCTGGCGTCCCCCCACCTCTCGCCTGCCGTCCCCCCACCTCTCGCCTGCCGTCCCCCCTCCTCTCGCCTGCCATAACCCCTCGTCTCGCCTTACATCCTCTACTCTCCCCTGCCCTCCCCTACTCTCCCCTGACATCACCCCTCCGCTCCCCTGCCATAACCCTTCATCTCACCTGCTATCCCCTCCCCTTTCTCGGTCATACACGGCCATCCTCTCCCCTCCCTCTGCCATCCCCTCCCCTTTCCCGGCCATCCCCTCCCCTTTCCCGGCCATCCCCTCCCCTTTCCCGGCCATCCCCTCCCCTTTCCCGGCCATCCCCTCCCCTTCCCGGCCATCCCCTCCCCTTTCCCGGCCATCCCCTCCCCTTTCCCGGCCATCCCCTCCCCTTTCCCGGCCATCCCCTCCCCTTTCCCGGCCATCCCCTCCCCTTTCCCGGCCATCCCCTCCCCTTTCCCGGCCATCCCCTCCCCTTTCCTGGCCATCCCCTCCCATTTCCCGGCCATCCCCTCCCCTTTCCCGGCCAACCCCTCCCCTTTCCCGGCCATCCCCTCCCCTTTCCCGGCCATCCCCTCCCCTTCCCCGGCCAACCCCTCCCCTTCTCCTACCATTCCCCCCCTCTGCCGTCCCCTCTCCTTCCCCTGCCCTCTCCTTCCCCTGCCCTCTCCTTCCCCTGCCCTCTCCTTCCCCTGCCCTCTCCTTCCCCTGCCCTCTCCTTTCCCTGCCCTCTCCTTTCCCTCCCTTCCCTCCCTTCCCTCCCTTCCCTCCCTTCCCTCCTTTCCCTCCCTTCCCTTCGCCTCCCCTGCCCTGCCCCTTGTCCCTGCCCACCTACCCTGCCCTCCTCCCCTGCCCACCTCCCCTGCCCCCTCCCCTGCCCCCTCCACCCCTCCCCTGCCCCCTCCACCCCTCCCCTGCCCCCTCCACCCCTCCCCTGCCCCCTCCACCCCTCCCTGCCCCCCTCCCCCCCACCCCTGCCCCCTCACCCCTCCCCAGCCCCCTCCACCCCTCCCCTGCCCCCTCCACCCCTCCCCTGCCCCCTCCACCCCTCCCCTGCCCCCTCCACCCCTCCCCTGCCCCCTCCACCCCTGCCCTGCCCCTCCACCCCTGCCCTGCCCCCTCCACCCCTGCCCCTCATCACTCCCCTTCCCTGCCCCTCATCCCACCCCTTCCCTGCCCTCCTCCCCTCCCCTGCCCTTCTTCCCTCCCCTCCCCTCCCCAGCCCCCCTCCCCTCCCCTCCCCTCCCCAGCCCCCCTCCCCTCCCCAGCCCCCCTCCCCTCCCCAGCCCTCCTCCCCTCCCCAGCCCTCCTCCCCTCCCCTGCCCTCCTCCCCTCCCCAGCCCCCTCCCCTCCCCAGCCCCCCTCCCCTCCCCAGCCCTCCTCCCCTCCCCTGCCCCCCTCCCCTGCCCTTCTCCCCCTCCCCTTCTCCCCTCCCCTCCCCTTCTCCCCTCCCCTACCCTTCTCCCCTGCCCGCCTACCCTCCCCTCCCCTGCCCTCTTACCCTCCCCTGCCCTCTTACCCTCCCCTGCCCTCTTACCCTCCCCTGCCCTCTTACCCTCCCCTGCCCTCTTACCCTCCCCTGCCCTCTTACCCTCCCCTGCCCTCTTACCCTCCCCTGCCCTCTTACCCTCCCCTGCCCTCTTACCCTCCCCTGCCCTCTTACCCTCCCCTGCCCTCTTACCCTCCCCTGCCCTCTTACCCTCCCCTGCCCTCTTACCCTCCCCTGCCCTCTTACCCTCCCCTGCCCTCTTACCCTCCCCTGCCCTCTTACCCTCCCCTGCCCTCTTACCCTCCCCTGCCCTCTTACCCTGCCCTGCCCTCTTACCCTGCCCTGCCCTCTTACCCTGCCCTGCCCTACCCTCCTCCCCTCCCCTGCCCTGCCCTACCCTCCTCCCCTCCCCTGCCCTGCCCTACCCTCCTCCCCTCCCCTGCCCTGCCCTACCCTCCTCCCCTCCCCTGCCCTGCCCTACCCTCCTCCCCTCCCCTGCCCTGCCCTACCCTACCCTCCTCCCCTCCCCTGCCCTACCCTACCCTCCTCCCCTCCCCTGCCCTGCCCTATCCTCCTCCCCTCCCCTGCCCTCCCCTGCCCTGCCCTGCCCTGCCCTGCCCTCCTCCCTTCCCCTCCCCTGCCTTGCCCTCCTCCCCTCCCCTGCCCTGCCCTCTTCCCCTCCCCTCCCCTGCCCTGCCCTCTTCCCCTGCCCTGCCCTGCCCTGCCCTCTTCCCCTGCCCTGCCCTGCCCTCTTCCCCTGCCCTGCCCTGCCCTCTTCCCCTGCCCTGCCCTCTTCCCCTCCCCTGCCCTGCCCTGCCCTGCCCTGCCCTCTTCCCCTCCCCTGTCCTGCCCTGCCCTGCCCTCTTCCCCTCCCCTGTCCTGCCCTCTTCCCCTCCCCTCTCCCCCTCCCCTCCTCTGCCCTCTTCCCCTCCCCTCTCCTCCTCCCCTCCTCTCTCCCCCTCCCCTCCTCTGCCCTCTTCCCCTCCCCTCTCCCCCTCCCCTCCTCTGCCCTCTTCCCCTCCCCTTCCCTTCCCTCTCCTGCCCTCTTCCCCTCCCCTGCCCTCTTCCCCTCTTCTCCCCTCAGAGTGAATAATCACAACAAAAAGCTCCTGACATTGCAAGAAAACTTTCACATACGAAGAGCCATTGCAATGGAAAGGTACTCAATGACCAAATCCATATAAGGAATAACTCTCTGATCATGCTAGCCACCAAAACAATAACTAAGATGTAACCAGGTTAAATAATTAATGAATCTCCAACCCCCCCCCCTCTCTCTCTCTCTCTCTCTCTCTCTCTCTCTCTCTCTCTCTCTCTCTCTCTCTCTCTCTCTCTCTCTCTCTCTCTCCCTCCCCCCCCTCTCTCCCCCTCTCTCCCCGAAAACTGCCCCCTATCTCTCCCCCCTATATCTCTCCCCCCATATCTCTCCCCCCTATATCTCTCCCCCCTATATCTCTCCCCCCTATATCTCTCCACCCTATATCTCTCCCCCCTATCTCCCCCCACCCTATATCTCTCCCCCCTATCTCCCCCCCCCGCCAGCTATCTCCCCCCCCGCCAGCTATCTCCCCCCCCGCCAGCTATCTCCCCCCCCGCCAGCTATCTCCCCCCCCGCCAGCTATCTCCCCCCCCGCCAGCTATCTCCCCCCCCCGCCAGCTATATCCCCCCCCGCCAGCTATATCCCCCCCCGCCAGCTATATCCCCCCCCGCCAGCTATCTCCCCCCCCGCCAGCTATCTCCCCCCCCCCCCGCCAGCTATCTCCCCCCCGCCAGCTATCTCCCCCCCGCCAGCTATCTCCCCCCCCGCCAGCTATCCCCCCCCCGTCAGCTATCTCGCCCCCCCCCCCCGTCAGCTATCTCGCCCCGCCCCCCCGTCAGCTATCTCGCCCCGCCCCCCCGTCAGCTATCTCGCCCCGCCCCCCCCGTCAGCTATCTCGCCCCGCCCCCCCGTCAGCTATCTCGCCCCCCCCCCCGTCAGCTATCTCGCCCCCCCCCCGTCAGCTATCTCGCCCCCCCCCCCCGTCAGCTATCTCGCCCCCCCCCCCCGTCAGCTATCTCGCCCCCCCCCCGTCAGCTATCTCGCCCCCCCCCCCCGTCAGCTATCTCGCCCCCCCCCGCCAGCTATCTCGCCCCCCCCGCCAGCTATCTCGCCCCCCCCGCCAGCTATCTCGCCCCTCCCCCGCCAGCTATCTCGCCCCTCCCCCGCCAGCTATCTCGCCCCTCCCCCGCCAGCTATCTCGCCCCTCCCCCGCCAGCTATCTCGCCCCTCCCCCGCCAGCTATCTCGCCCCTCCCCCGCCAGCTATCTCGCCCCTCCCCCGCCAGCTATCTCGCCCCTCCCCCCGCCAGCTATCTCGCCCCTCCCCCGCCAGCTATCTCGCCCCTCCCCCGCCAGCTATCTCGCCCCTCCCCCGCCAGCTATCTCGCCCCTCCCCCGCCAGCTATCTCGCCCCTCCCCCGCCAGCTATCTCGCCCCTCCCCCGCCAGCTATCTCGCCCCTCCCCCGCCAGCTATCTCGCCCCTCCCCCGCCAGCTATCTCGCCCCTCCCCCGCCAGCTATCTCGCCCCTCCCCCGCCAGCTATCTCGCCCCTCCCCCGCCAGCTATCTCGCCCCTCCCCCGCCAGCTATCTCGCCCCTCCCCCGCCAGCTATCTCGCCCCTCCCCCGCCAGCTATCTCGCCCCTCCCCCGCCAGCTATCTCGCCCCTCCCCCGCCAGCTATCTCGCCCCTCCCCCGCCAGCTATCTCGCCCCTCCCCCGCCAGCTATCTCGCCCCTCCCCCGCCAGCTATCTCGCCCCTCCCCCGCCAGCTATCTCGCCCCTCCCCCGCCAGCTATCTCGCCCCTCCCCCGCCAGCTATCTCGCCCCTCCCCCGCCAGCTATCTCGCCCCTCCCCCGCCAGCTATCTCGCCCCTCCCCCGCCAGCTATCTCGCCCCTCCCCCGCCAGCTATCTCGCCCCTCCCCCGCCAGCTATCTCGCCCCTCCCCGGCCAGCTATCTCGCCCCTCCCCCGCCAGCTATCTCGCCCCTCCCCCGCCAGCTATCTCGCCCCCCCCCCGCCAGCTATCTCGCCCCCCCCCCCCCCCGCCAGCTATCTCGCCCCCCCCCGCCAGCTATCTCGCCCCCCCCGCCAGCTACCTCCCCCCCCCGGCAACTACCTCCCCCCCCCCGCCAGCAAACTCCCACCCCCGCCAGCAAACTCCCACCCCCGCCAGCAAACTCCCACCCCCGCCAGCAAACTCCCACCCCCGCCAGCAAACTCCCACCCCCGCCAGCAAACTCGCACCCCCGCCAGCAATCTCGCACCCCCGCCAGCAATCTCGCACCCCCACCAGCTACCTCCCCCCCGTGCCAGCTACCTCCCCCCCGTGCCAGCTACCTCCCCCCCGTGCCAGCTACCTCCCCCCCGTGCCAGCTACCTCCCCCCCGTGCCAGCTACCTCCCCCCCGTGCCAGCTACCTCCCCCCCGTGCCAGCTACCTCCCCCCCGTGCCAGCTACCTCCCCCCCGTGCCAGCTACCTCCCCCCCGTGCCAGCTACCTCCCCCCCGTGCCAGCTACCTCCCCCCCGTGCCAGCTACCTCCCCCCCGTGCCAGCTACCTCCCCCCCGTGCCAGCTACCTCGTTCCCTCCCAGCTATCACGCTCCCCCCCCCCCAGCTATCTCGTTCCCTCCCAGCTATCACGCTCCCCCCCCCAGCTATCACGCTCCCCCCCCCCCAGCTATCACGCTCCCCCCCCCAGCTATCACGCTCCCCCCCCCAGCTATCACGCTCTCCCCCCAGCTATCACGCTCTCCCCCCAGCTATCACGCTCTCCCCCCAGCTATCACGCTCCCCCCCCAGCTATCACGCTCTCCCCCCAGCTATCACGCTCTCCCCCCAGCTATCACGCTCCCCCAGCCCAGCTATCACGCTCCCCCAGCCCAGCTATCACGCTCCCCCAGCCCAGCTATCACGCTCCCCCAGCCCAGCTATCACGCTCCCCCCCTCAGCTATCACGCTCCCCCCCTCAGCTATCACGCTCCCCCCCTCAGCTATCACGCTCCCCCCCTCAGCTATCTCTCTCCCCCCCTCAGCTATCTCTCTCCCCCCCTCAGCTATCTCTCTCCCCCCCTCAGCTATCTCTCTCCCCCCCCTCAGCCATCTCTCTCTCCCCCCCCCAGCTATCTCTCTCTCCCCCCCCCCAGCTATCTCTCTCTCCCCCCCCGGCTATCTCCCCCCCCGGCTATCTCCCCCCCCGGCTATCTCCCCCCCCGGCTATCTCTCTCTCTCCCCCCCGGCTATCTCTCTCTCCCCCCCCCGGCTATCTCTCTCTCTCCCCCCCGGCTATCTCTCTCTCTCCCCCCCCGGCTATCTCTCCCCCCCGGCTGTCTCTCTCTCTCCCCCCCCGGCTATCTCTCCCCCCCGGCTGTCTCTCTCTCTCCCCCCCGGCTGTCTCTCTCTCTCCCCCCCCGGCTGTCTCTCTCTCCCCCCCCGGCTGTCTCTCTCTCCCCCCCCCCCGGCTGTCTCTCTCTCTCTCTCCCCCCCCCCGGCTGTCTCTCTCTCTCCCCCCCCCCCCGGCTGTCTCTCTCTCTCTCTCCCCCCCCCCCGGCTGTCTCTCTCTCTCCCCCCCCCGGCTGTCTCTCTCTCTCCCCCCCCCCGGCTGTCTCTCTCTCTCCCCCCCCCCCGGCTGTCTCTCTCTCTCTCTCCCTCTCCCCCCCCCCCGGCTGTCTCTCTCTCTCTCCCCCCCCGGATGTCTCTTTCTCTCTCCCCCCCCGGCTGTCTCTCTCTCTCTCTCCCCCCCCGGCTGTCTCTCTCTCTCTCTCCCCCCCCGGCTGTCTCTCTCTCTCTCTCCCCCCCCGGCTGTGTCTCTCTCTCTCCCCCCCCGGCTGTGTCTCTCTCTCTCCCCCCCCGGCTGTGTCTCTCTCTCTCCCCCCCCGGCTGTGTCTCTCTCCCCCCCCGGCTGTGTCTCTCTCCCCCCCCGGCTGTGTCTCTCTCCCCCCCCCCGGCTGTGTCTCTCTCCCCCCCCGGCTGTGTCTCTCTCCCCCCCCCGGCTGTGTCTCTCTCCCCCCCCCGGCTGTGTCTCTCTCCCCCCCCCGGCTGTGCCTCTCTCCGCCCCCCGGCTGTGCCTCTCTCCGCCCCCCGGCTGTGCCTCTCTCGCCCCCCGGCTGTGCCTCTCCGCCCCCCGGCTGTGCCTCTCCGCCCCCCCCCCGGCTGTGCCTCTCCGCCCCCCCCCCGGCTGTGCCTCTCCGCCCCCCCCCCCAACTGTGCCTCTCCGCCCCCCCCCCCCGGCTGTGCCTCTCCGCCCCCCCCCCCGGCTGTGCCTCTCCGCCCCACCCCCGGCTGTGCCTCTCCGCCCCCCCGGCTGTGCCTCTCCGCCCCCCCCCCCCGGCTGTGCCTCTCCGCCCCCCCCCCTCCCGGCAGTCTGTACCCTCTCGCCTGCACCTTACCTTCCCCCCTTCCCCCTACACACATAAACACACATTCATATAAAAAGAACACACATACAAAACATATGAAAAATATCAAACCATAACACAACACAAACAGAAGACAGGCAAAACACACAACAGTTGGCAACACTACACACCGAAAACACACAATGCTGTTCACAAAATGAAAAGTGCAAGTGTTACATGTGATGTGACAAATGTGGATGAAAGAACACCCAAAATCGCCCAGCAGGAGTACGAAAACTAACGAATACATCTCCAGGACCACACAAGTAACAGAGCTGGAAGTTGTAACACCAAATGATAAGTTCACATTACAAAATTTGTGCTACAAAAGGTTGATTCTAACATAGAAAACAATAGAAAGATACAACAAAATGTAATATAGTAGCATAATATGTCTACCACATAATAAGTTTATTGTATGTATAGAAGGAAACTTGTATTACCAGCCACTGATGGTGCCTCCCAAATAAAAGAAGCGAAATGTGTATGGCAATAAACAAACTGCCTGCAATTAGTTACATAGACAGTACATACCTTCATGAATTTAATGCAGGTAAGGGAAAGACGGAAAATGGAAAAAATTATGATCGAAACCATTAAGTTTGGTGTACTTCTGTGATCCATATTTCATCCGCAATTGTTCAACCTCTTTATAAAAAGTGTTGAAGTCAGGGAGAAGGAACCAGAAATACTGTTTTCTGATGACATGACACTAGTAAATGTAGAAACAAAATCTGGAAACACTTGAAAACAGAACATTTATTTCAACAAGTAACACAGTGCTTTGGTTCATACAGAATTACTTAATTACAAATCTAAAAAGATGTTGTTTATGGTGTTCGCTAATAAAGAAATGGAAGATCTCATGGATATATTTACAGATGAAACAATATTGAAAAATTCTCTCTGCAAAATTTGTGGGAATTGTGTCAGATGATAAACTCCAGTGGAGACAACATAGTGGCAATTTGCACTGTAAATTTAAGTCCTGTAGCATCTATTGTGAAACAGCATGCACATTGTAGCAACAACCAACTTCTATGTACAGTGTATTGAGCTCTTTTTCTAGCATACTGACAGTATGGAATTACTGTGTGGAAGACTCCAGCAGCAAAAACACATAAAGAATTTTTGTATTGCAAGGCCATTAGGACCATTCTGAATTAAACAAACCAGCTCGTACAAAACTGCCTTTCTAAACCTATTAAATTGGCAATATCACCAATCTACATGCACAGAATAATAGTTTCATTAATAAAAGATGATGCCTTACTGGAGAAAAAGCAGATGTCCATTTATGTAACATAAGAAATAAAACACTGAGAATTGTTAAAAAGGTTCTTGATACTCAAGTGTATAACTGATAAAGTGGGTACCTAAGGTTCTGTGGAACAGTATAAATGAAGGGACAATCCAGAAAATTCTCAAGGAGCCTAAACATACCAAATCAAACACAACTTTATTTTTCTTATTATTTGTGTATTCCATTACAGCACATGTAAGCTGTGCCCTTCTACTTTGACTACAGTATTCAACAAATTTAGGTTCATTCACATTACATTAAACATTATTGATGTTGCATTGCAATGTGTTTGTATTTTGATCCCTTAACCTTGCTGGGCTAGCCCCAGCCGTAAGGTGGTAGGCCTCTACAGCATCCCTTGTTAGCATACTGGACTCACATTCTTGAGTTCATTGGTTCAATTCCACACCTGGCCATGCAGATTTAGGTTTTCCATGACTTCCATGACTTCCATGTGGTTCCTGAAGAGGGGCAGCAGCCTTTTCAGTAGTTGCAGGGGCAACAGTCTGGATGATTGATTGATCTGGCCTTGTAACATTAACCAAAACGGCATTGCTGTGCTGGTACTGCGAACGGCTGAAAGCCAGGGGAAACTACACCCATAATTTTTACCGAGGACATGCAGTTTTGCTGTATGATTAAATGATGATGGCGTCCTCTTGGGTAAAATATTCCGGAGGTAAAATAGTCCCCCATTCGGATCTCCGGGCGGGGACTACTCAAGTGGACGTCGTTATCAGGAGAAAGAAAACTGGCGTTCTACGGATCGGAGCGTGGAATGTCAGATCCCTTAATCGGGCAGGTAGGTTAGAAAATTTAAAAAGGGAAATGGATAGGTTAAAGTTAGATATAGTGGGAATTAGTGAAGTTCGGTGGCAGGAGGAACAAGACTTTTGGTCAGGTGATTACAGGGTTATAAATACAAAATCAAATAGGGGTAATGCAGGAGTAGGTTTAATAATGAATAAAAAAATAGGAGTGCAGGTTAGCTACTACAAACAGCATAGTGAACGCATTATTGTGGCCAAGATAGACACAAAGCCCATGCCTACTACAGTAGTACAAGTTTATATGCCAACTAGCTCTGCCGATGATGAAGAAATAGATGAAATGTATGACGAGATAAAAGAAATTATTCAGGTAGTGAAGGGAGACGAAAATTTAATAGTCATGGGTGACTGGAATTCGTCAGTAGGAAAAGGGAGAGAAGGAAACATAGTAGGTGAATATGGATTGGGGGGAAGAAATGAAAGAGGAAGCCGCCTTGTAGAATTTTGCACAGAGCATAACTTAATCATAGCTAAGACTTGGTTCAAGGATCATAAAAGAAGGTTGTATACCTGGAAGAATCCTGGAGATACTAAAAGGTATCAGATAGACTATATAATGGTAAGACAGAGATTTAGGAACCAGGTTTTAAATTGTAAGACATTTCCATGGGCAGATGTGGATTCTGACCACAATCTATTGGTTATGAACTGCAGATTGAAACTGAAGAAACTGCAAGAAGGTGGGAATTTAAGGAGATGGGACCTGGATAAACTGAAAGAACCAGAGGTTGTACAGAGTTTCAGGGAGAGCATAAGGGAACAATTGACAGGAATGGGGGAAAGAAATACAGTAGAAGAAGAATGGGTAGCTCTGAGGGATGAAGTAGTGAAGGCAGCAGACGATCAAGTAGGTAAAAAGACGAGGGCTAATAGAAATCCTTGGGTAACAGAAGAAATATTGAATTTAATTGATGAAAGGAGAAAATATAAAAATGCAGTAAATGAAGCAGGCAAAAAGGAATACAAACGTCTCAAAAATGAGATCGACAGGAAGTGCAAAATGGCTAAGCAGGGTTGGCTAGAGGACAAATGTAAGGATGTAGAGGCTTGTCTCACTAGGGGTAAGATAGATACTGCCTACAGGAAAATTAAAGAGACCTTTGGAGAGAAGAGAACCACTTGTATGAATATCAAGAGCTCAGATGGCAACCCAGTTCTAAGCAAAGAAGGGAAGGCAGAAAGGTGGAAGGAGTATATAGAGGGTTTATACAAGGGCGATGTACTTGAGGACAATATGATGGAAATGGAAGAGGATGTAGATGAAGACGAAATGGGAGATACGATACTGCGTGAAGAGTTTGACAGAGCACTGAAAGACCTGAGTCGAAACAAGGCCCCCGGAGTAGACAACATTCCATTAGAACTACTGATGGCCTTGGGAGAGCCAGCCATGACAAAACTCTACCATCTGGTGAGCAAGATGTATGAGACAGGCGAAATACCCTCAGACTTCAAGAAGAATATAATAATTCCAATCCCAAAGAAAGCAGGTGTTGACAGATGTGAAAATTACCGAACTATCAGTTTAATAAGTCACAGCTGCAAAATACTAATGCGAATTCTTTACAGACAAATGGAAAAACTTCTAGAAGCGGACCTCAGGGAAGATCAGTTTGGATTCCGTAGAAATGTTGGAACACGTGAGGCAATACTAACCTTACGACTTATCTTAGAAGAAAGATTAAGAAAAGGCATTTGTAGACTTAGAGAAAGCTTTTGACAATGTTAACTGGAATACTCTCTTTCAAATTCTGAAGGTGGCAGGGGTAAAATACAGGGAGCGGAAGGCTATTTACAATTTGTACAGAAACCAGATGACAGTTATAAGAGTCGAGGGGCATGAAAGGGAAGCAGTGGTTGGGAAAGGAGTGAGACAGGGTTGTAGCCTCTCCCTGATGTTATTCAATCTGTATATTGAGCAAGCAGTAAAGGAAACAAAAGAAAAATTTGGAGTAGGTATTAAAATTCATGGGGAAGAAGTAAAAACTTTGAGGTTCGCCGATGACATTGTAATTCTGTCAGAGACAGCAAAGGACTTGGAAGAGCAGTTGAAGGAATGGACAGTATCAGGAAAGCAAAACGAGGATAATGGAATGTAGTCAAATTAAATCGGGTGATACTGAGAGGATTAGATTAGGAAATGAGACACTTAAAGTAGTAAAGGAGTTTTGCTATTTAGGGAGTAAAATAACTGATGATGGTCGAAGTAGAGAGGATATAAAATGTAGACTGGCAATGGCAAGGAAATCGTTTCTGAAGAAGAGAAATTTGTTAACATTGAGTATAGATTTAAGTGTCAGGAAGTCGTTTCTGAAAGTATTTGTATGGAGTGTAGCCATATATGGAAGTGAAACATGGACGATAACTAGTTTGGACAAGAAGAGAATAGAAGCTTTCGAAATGTGGTGCTACAGAAGAATGCTGAAGATAAGGTGGGTAGATCATGTAACTAATGAGGAGGTATTGAATAGGATTGGAGAGAAGAGAAGTTTGTGGCACAACTTGGCTAGGAGAAGGGATCGGTTGGTAGGACATGTTTTGAGGCATCAAGGGATCACAAATTTAGCATTGGAGGGCAGTGTGGAGGGTAAAAATCGTAGAGGGAGACCAAGAGATGAATACACTAAGCAGATTCAGAAGGATGTAGGTTGCAGTAGGTACTGGGAGATGAAGAAGCTTGCACAGGATAGAGTAGCATGGAGAGCTGCATCAAACCAGTCTCAGGACTGAAGACGACAACAACAACAATGACTTCCCCAAATTGCTCCAGGCAAATGCAGAGACAATTCTTTTGAAAGGACATTCCAAGTTCCCTTCTCCATCCGTAAAACATTCTGATCTTGTGCTCCATCTCTGACAATGGGATGTTAAACCCTAATCTTCCTTCCTTCCTTCCTTCCTTCCTTTCTTCCTTCTTTTCTGTGCAAGCCTTTCGATCTGTGCATAACTATGGCAACCTTCATCTCTCTCTTTTTTTTTTTTTGTTACCAGATTGGCAATTCCTTTATGCCTCCAGCTATGTCCCGTCAACTGATCTCTTCTTTTACTCAAGTTGTGCCATAAATTTCTTTTTTCCCCAGTTCGACTCAGTATCTCCCCATTAGTTATTCAATCTACTCTTCTTCTGAAACTTCCTGGCAGATTAAAACTGTGTGCCGGACCGAGACACGATCTCGGGACCTTTGCCTTTCGTGGGCAAGTGCTCTACCAACTGAGCTACCCAAGCACGACTCATGCCCCTTCCTCACAGCTTTACTTCTGCCAGTATCTCGTCTCCTACCTTCCAAACTTTACAGAAGCTCTCCTGCGAAACCTGCAGAACTAGCACTCCTGAAAGAAAGGATACAGCAGAGACATGGCCTAGCCACAGCCTGGGGGATGTTTCCAGAATGAGATTTTCACTCTGCAGCGGAGTGTGCGCTGATATGAAACTTCCTGGCAGATTAAAACTGTGTGCTGGACCGAGGCTCGAACTCGGGACCTTTGCCTTTCGCGGACAAGTGCTCTACCAACTGAGCTACCCAAGCACGACTCACGCCCCGTCCTCTCAGCTTCACTTCTGCCAATATCTCATCTCCTACCTTCCAAACTTTACTGAAGCTCTCCTGTGAAACCTGCAGAACTATCACTCCTGAAAGAAAGGATATAGCGGAGACGTGCCTTAGCCACTGCCTGCGGGATGTTTCCAGAATGAGATTTTCACTCTGCAGCTTCTGTAAAGTTTGGAAGGTAGGAGACAAGATACTGGCAGAAGTAAAGCTGTGAGGACGGGGCGTGAGTCGTGCTTGGGTAGCTCAGTTGGTAGAGCACTTGCCCGCAAAAGGCAAAGGTCCCGAGTTCGAGTCGCGGTCCGGCACACAGTTTTAATCTGCCAGTAAGTTTCATATCAGCACACACTCCGCTGCAGAGTGAAAATCTCATTCTGGATACTCTTCTTCTAATCTTAGACATTTTTGGTAGTAGGCCTACCACATTTCTAAAGCGTCTATTCTGAAATGCTCGCTGTCCACATTTCACTTATGTACAAGGCTACACTTGAGACAAATCCCTTCAGAAAATACTTTCTAATACATAAATTTGTATTTTATGTTAATAAATTTCTCTTTTTCAGAAATGCATTTTTTGCTACTGCCAGTCTGTATTTTGTATCTTCTCTACTTTGGTCATCATTAGTTGTATTGCTTATCAAATAGAAACTCAAGAACTACTTTTAGTGTCTCTGTTCCTGATCTTATTCTGTCAGAATCACATGATTTAATTCCAATGCATTCTATTATCATTGTTTTACTGCTGTTGATATTCATCTAATATTCTCTTTTCTAGACTTATCCAATCCATTCAACTGGTCTTGCAAGTCCTTTGCTGTTTCTGTCAGAATGTTTTTTCATTCTTCTCCCTGAACTCTAATTCCCTTTTCAAATTTCTCTTTACATTCCTTTACTACTTTCTCACTGTACAGATAGAATAATATCAAAGACAAGCTACAGTTCTTACTCCCTTCTCGAATATGGCTTCTCTTTCTCAACCTGTGACTCTTATAACTGCAGACTTGTTCCTGTAAAAGTTGTAGATAACATTTTGCTCTCTTCATTTTACCCTGTTACCTTCAGAATTTCCAGGAGTGTATTCCAGTCAACAGTGTCAAACGCTTACTAAAAAAATGCTGTAAACATAAGTATGCCTCTCTTCAGTCAGTTTTTTAAGGTAAGTTGTAAGATCAGTATGGGATCGCATGTTTCTAAATTTTTCAGAAGCTCAGACTGATCACACCTGTCGTCAGCTTCAACCAATTTTCGATTCACCTGCAAGTAATTTGTGTCAGTATATTGCAACCGTGACATTAAATTGATGGTTCCGTATTATTCACACCTGTCAGCACCTGCCTTCTGTGAAATAGGAGTTGTCACATTCTTCTTGAATTTTAAGGATATTTTGCTCTTATCGCATATTTCTTTAATACCAGGTGGAATATGAATTTATTAAATAGCTGTTACTGCTTCAATCAATTTTTACTTATATTTATTAGCACACATTGTTTTGAGAGCATGCTGCCATCATCAGGTGCATTACAGTTTTACGTAGATTACTTGGAATTGTGACGAGGATCGTTTACCAGATGTCCCAGAGAGGTTATGTAGTGAAATTTAACACTGTACAGAAAGATTCATTTATTTTAATGTATATCTTAAGTGAGTTGTCTGATTAAATCAGTTTCATTAATGTCTTTACTTACCCTTTTACTGGAAATTTGTCTTGCACATTGAGCACAGTAATAAAAAAATCATCACTTAACACTTTCACATTCAGAGGTTTATATTACAGAAACTCTTTAATTGCTAAGATGAACTTATTGCAGTTGCTAAGATAGTACAAACAACGACACTACAATCTTTGTATATACACATATTTATAACTTTATAGCGGAGATGGTGAGTCGCAGATAGGAACAAAAAAAAAAAAGACTGTCACAAATATAACTTTCGGCCAGTAAGGCCTTTGTCAAAATTAGGTGACAAACACACACACATACACACTCGTGCAAACGCAACTCTCACACATGTGTGCAACTCAGCATCTCCGCTATACTGTGAGTAGCAACTCTCATTTTCACAATATTGTTACAGTCCAATGTGGATCTCCTGTTGTTTCAATGGAATGGATAACTTGATACGTGTAAGACAATTTTTGTTTATCAGGTAATTCTGTATATCAATAAAACGATTATTCCACATTGGAGAAATTTTTTGAAGAAATTTACATTGTTACTTTGTATCTTACCATTTAGCAACCTATTATTGTGTACTATCCTGCTACTATTTACATTGCAGTCATTTTTTAGATATTGATGTACTTAACAATTGTTTGTTCCTCTGTATCAGATGCCACTCAAGATGAGTTATAAACCCGAAAACCAGTTTTGGCAAGTAAACATTTGTAGTGCAGTTCATGGTGTATAAATGATGCTGTGTATTAAACTTTCACGTGTCACTATTGGGTGTGTAATTCAGCTGATGTCAAGATATTCACAGTCAGCAAATTAATTCCAAAAGTATTACATACAGCTGTGAATCGTCAGCAGTGTCTGTTCTTTCAGACATACTATGTAGCAGACTAAGGCGCTCGCGCTCTCTCTCTCTCTCTCTCTCTCTCTCTCTCTCTCTCTCTCTCTCTCTCCCCCCCCCCCCCCCCCCCTTAGAGTGAAGGCCAGCACTAGTTGCCAAAAGCACCAGCATTGTCTACCATGGCTCCATCTGCATATTTGCAAACTGAGGACTGGTGAGTTTCCTCTGCCATGATGTTTGCATTTTCCTGGAAGCCAAACTGCTTCTTTTATCTATATACAGAACCTAATGACAATGACAGGTCATAGTGTACCTGAGCAACTGTTCTAATACCTTATCCAAAATAATAATTAAACTTTTTGTCCCATATTTTTGTAACCATGTGTATATGCAATATTATTGATAGCATCATAGGAAATCATATCATATATCTTGTTAATGCCCCCACAGTACTAGTGGCAATTGATCCCAGATGAGTTTTGCCCAACTTTTCCACCCTCACAAATATTAATTTTTGTCTAAAGTTTTGTTTTGAGGTTAGTTTGTATTATAACAAAAAATTTTCTCTTTCATGAATTCCTGTTATAAAATTTTCTTGCCCTATGTTATACCTGAATCATTTCACCAAGCTCTGCTAATGATGTCAACAAAGCCCCATCAGGCTTTCCCCTGAACAATACTGCCATATCAACTTATTGCAATATTGAATGCACTAGTTTTTTTGTCTTTATTTCATCAAAGTAACTTTCCAGTAATCTTGAGAGAGCACTGGCTACCCACCCATTACGAAGAGATCTATTTTTTTTTTTTTTTTTTTTAGACAAAGTGTAACAACATTACTTGAGCTCACACTGCCTCTACCCCTGTTAGTTGGTGTTGGTGAATTAAAAGCTAAAATTTCGTAAGGAAATGTCATCTCCTTGTTGGTCTTGCACACCACTATACTGAATGTGGGACTTCACATTTACGTCAGCCGTAGTAACAAGTAAGTTAGGCTGTTAAAGAGTCTATTTACAAAGCTAAGTTCCTGAAGATATACATTTGTAAGATTGCTTTACAGACAGTATGTGTTTATCAGATACACGTCTTCAGCAGTGGTACTCAGCTCGACTGTTGTGTGCCTTTTTGTTGCAGGGGACCTACAGCTGCCACAGCATCTCTGTCACCAAATGCTTTGTTGCCATTGTTCCTCCTCTTCTCTCCATCGCTTCATGGATATCTGTAAGCCATCCTTTCCATGGTCTTCCTCTTCTTCTTCCAGGAGGTTGCCATGGAAGTACTCTCTTGGGCCATCTGTCTTCTTCTATTCTTGTGACATGCACTAACCATCCTAGCTGTCTTTATTCTATTCTATCAATAACACTATAATGAGTCTGTATCCTTTCTATTATTTCCTCATTTCTTATGCAGTCAAGTCAGGAAATTCTACATGCTCTTCCCAAGTAGTCTATTTCTAAAACTCTAAGTCTCTTTCTTTTTGTGGGTTCCCAGCTCTCACTCCTGTAGCTTGTTATTAGTTCCATGAAAGATTTGTATAAACATATTTTAACCTACAAACTCATTTTTGAGGGCCAAAGTACAGGATTTAGTTTTTGGATAGCCTTCCTGATCTATTGTTGGATGTCTTTGTCACATCTTCCATCACATGGTAGGATACAACCCATGTACTTAACTCTTTACTCACTTCAGTATGATGTCTGCCAACGTCCAAGTTATTTCCCTCCTCTGCACAACATAGATATCCCAACTTCTCAAAATTAATTTTCAAATCCCACTTTTTATACTCCTCTGACATCTTCCTAAGCATATAAGCTATATCCTCTTCATTTGCTGCAACAACTTAATGACCACCATAGAAAAGTGTGTACATACACTGGTTTCCTACTGCAACCGTCAAGCCCATGCACTTTCTAACCCATGAACCTTCTGCATATACATCTTAAAGCTTGTAGGAGACAGACAGCATCCTCGTTTCAGTCCTTAGTTATTTTGAAGGCCTCTACAAATTTTTCCCCCATTTTAATTATACATTCTGCTGATTTTTAGAGGCTTATGATACTAGTTACTTATTTTTTTCCAATTTCTCTGACCGCAGACCTTCGAATGATAGCTTTAAAAAGACTGTCATTTGCTTTCTCAGGATCAACAAAGACTGCTTAGATTCCTTTCCAGTCTCTTCATCCCAATCTGCTTTAGGGCAAAGATGTTATCTACACATAACCTGCCTCTTGTAAAGCCATGAGTTTTTAATCATGTTCCTGTGGCTATATGACTGCACTGTCTGTTTGATATCTCATCGGTGCCAAAAACATCGCCCTTTAGATGAATGACCTTATGTACAAAGGTGTACAGTTAACGAAGTGTATTTGGCAGATTAACGGACTGCAGTGGTATTCTCATTCCACTAACCCAACCTCTGGAAACATGACTGTTTCCCCAGTTAAGTGTCCTAATTTCATGGAGTGCCTCAAATGCCATGGTCAGGGTGGCAGGTTGCTCTAGACATGTATGTTTTAATGTGCTGTAGCAATATTGTCAGATGTTCTGACGGTTGTAATATCAACATGAGAGAGTACACCTTCACCCCTATCAGAATGCTGCTAAATTGTTCCCACACTTTTCTTGCTGACTGAAAAAATGCCTCCTCTATTTTTCAGCCTCGCAATGTTTTACTAGGTGATTTATTATTTGTTCATAGAGACATTAGGTGGGCAATAATCAGTTCTTTGAATAAGTCTTTGTTTTGATATCTTGCAGGTGCTACAAACTTTGTTTGAGGACAAGAACTTTTTGCCCCTCTTTATACAAGGGAAGCAATTTGCAGGTTGTGACATTGTCACAGTTTTAGTTTTCATGATTGCAATCCCCACCACGTAAACAGACAGCTTTCGGAGTAGGGCAACATTGGGCTTCAAAACCCAAATTGTTACACTTCAGACAGCACACCACAATATGGCCCTTAATTGATGCAATGTTGTTATCCTACATACTGTAAAATCTTGAATGCCATCTCATCGATTTGTCTCTCAACTTGACCAACACATACATCACATGATGCACAGTTCTTATTTCTGTGTGTCTCATTTTGAAGCACGGCTGTAATTCTGAGAACAACTCTTCCCTTGACATATCTTGAAAATGTTATTAATTGTAATTCAGATTCAATAGATCTTCTCCATTCATATTGACGGTGTGTCACTCATTATCATCTCTGATTCTGTCTTACAGAAGTTCGCACTTTCTGGACTGAATTACAAGCACATTTTGTTTAGTTTTTCGTCATTGACTTGCAAAGCCACAGCTACAATCAGAACATCTTCCATTATATTTGCTTTATTAATTCTTTCTTTATTTACAGAGTTAAGTGTCTCAGTGATTGTCTCTTGCACAGTCTTGATGCCTTCCTCATGTCTGGCTTTAACAAAAATTGTCATGATTTGATTTGCACAACTTGGGTGCTATTTTCCTCCCCTTTGAGAGCTTAGCAGTCAGGAATGTAGCCATAGCAGCATCTTTTGATGCTAATTTTTTTCCCTCCAGTTCTCTCTTGTCCATATGGTATGCCTTTGATTATTGCTGCCCTCAGATGATTTTTCACTTTGTTAATCCTGGCAGTGTTAGCGTAGGCTTCCAGCAGGACCTGGAATTCCAGGAAGTCTCTTGCTACTCCACTGTCAGGGTTGGTTGGTTAGTTAGTTACATGTTCTGTGGATCACTTTGTACAATAGAGGTAATGATGTAGAACAAGTCATTTTACATTCACATTGTGAATTAGTTTGTACATATGGTTAATTTCTGAACATTTCTTGAGTTGGTAATTTCTACCTACCATCTTTTACACATGAGTTGTCAAGGAGAAGCTGTCTCAATTTGTTTTCAAATTTTACTTTTCTGTCTGTCAGACATTTTATACCACTGGGTAAGTGATCAAAAATTTCTGTTGCAGCATTGTGCTAAAGGCAACTTTGATGTGGAGTAATGAATGTAATTTTCCTTTTGGTATTCTAATTATGTACATCATTGTTCCCATTTGGTATTCTACTTATGTACATCATTGTTCCTTTTGAACTGTATTATATTATTTGCAACAAAACTTCATGAGGGAATAAGTATACTGTGAAGCAATAGTCAGAATGCTCATCGATGTCTACAAGATGACCATGGGTGAGCACCACATTAATCTTACAGCATGCAATTGTGCAGTGAGGAATTTTCTCTCTTAGAGATGAGCTATCCCAGAACATTATTCCATATACCATTACTGAAGAAAAATATGTCAACGTCCTGATTTGCCTCTCTAAGAATTGCAGTGATTCTAAGTGCAAATGTGGCAGACTTAAGTCGTTTCAGGAGTTCCAAAATGTGGGTTTTCTAATTTAAATTCTCATAAATAAGGACACTTCAGGATTTTGAAGTTTTTGCCCTATTTATTATTTCCTCACTATGTGTTACACTTATCATTGGTGTGCCTTTTTAAAAGTGATGGTGAGACCATTTGCAGAAAACTAATCAATGATACTTTCAAGAACTTTCTTTACCATTATTTCTGTTTCTGTATGTAAGCTTGGATTGACTGCAATCTGCAAAAAGAATTAATTTTGATTGCTGTATATTAGACAGATGATTGTTTACATATATAAGGAGCAATAGTGGACCTAAGACTCAGCTTTGGGGAACCCCATATGTGATTTCTCCCCAGTCATAATTATGTCCCCCCAACTGTATTGTTACTGAGTCCAACTTTCTGCATTCTTTTAGTTAGATATGGCATTATCCGTCTGTTGGCCATACCATCAATCCCATAAAACTTAGATTTATGTAGGAGAATACTGTAATTCACACAGTCAAATGCCTTAGATAGGTCACAGAAAATACCAACCGACACTATTTTATTATTTAATGCTTGTAAAATCTGGTGAGTGAACTTGTAAGTGGCATTCTCAGTAGAAGAATCATTCTGAAACCCAAACTGTGATTTGCTGAGGATACTATTGTTGGAAATACTTCTCAAAAATTTTGGAAAATGTCAGCAGTGACTCAGATCAGTAGCTGTCAACATCTCTCTTATCATCTTTCTTAAAGAGGGGTTTAACAGTGGCGTATTTCAGTCTCTTTGGTAAAATGCCTTGAGTTGATGATGCAATACATAATTTGGATAAGACAGGGCTTATTATATGGGAACAAATCTTTATTACTCTATTATAAACATCATAAAAACTAGATGAACCTTTATTTTTGAGAGACTGTATAATTTTAATAATTTCAGAAGGGGAAGTGGGTGATACATTCATATGATTGAATTTTATGAGAGGTACTTTTCCAACATACTGCTGTGATTTTTTTCTTGAACTGTTTGTCCCTATGCTTTCTTCTCTATTTAAGAAATGATTATTAATAATTTGCTACCTGTGACTCATCATTTATAAAACTTCCATTCAGTTCAATAGTGATGTTATCTTGCCCTGGGGCTGGTTGTCTTGTTTCACTATGTTCCAGTAGCCTTAAGTCTGCTGTCAGAATTACTGATTTCTGACATTATGTACATGTTCCTTGATTTTCTAGTAACCTTTCATAGTAATTTTGAGTAGTTTCTGTAGTGTGCAACTACTTCAGGATCCCTACTTGTTCTTGGCAAAGATACATCTCCCTTTTCATTTCACAACATAGTTTAATCCCTCTAGTGAACTTGTTTTTTTTACATGGCTGTTTAGTGTCCTTTCTGATTAGTTTATGTTGAAAGCTATTTCCAAATAATGATTTATCATGGTATAGATTAAATGTTACGTAAGCATTTGGTTAATTACATATATCATCCCAGGTCATCTCCTGTAAACTGTTCTTAAATGCATTTGTCATGGAGTCATTAATTATTCTGATTTCCACTGAGGAGTGTCTACACTACAAGGCACTGTATTATTTATCCTAACTTACTGTGCATCATGAACAGAGAGAGCATTTGTTGTTGGGTAAACAGTTATTTTATTGCTTTGAGCTTCAACAAAGAAAACATTATCGGTTAAGTTCCTACTGTCTGTGAAGACATGTTGGAAAGTTAATTATTGAAATCAAATTTTAGGATCCAAATAAGGATCTAAACCTGTGATTATGTGGTGCCAGACAGGCACAGGATGTCTATCTTTTCAGATCTCTCTAAATTTTCGAGAGATATTTTGTTGATTTAAATGCAAGTTGGTAACATATAGTTATATTGAATATTACTTGATAGTATTTGGTCATTTATTTCTTTATCATCAACTACCACTTTAACTGCAAATAACATTTACAGATGCAGCTTAGCTGTTGCAATTAGTCGATGCCGTCCTCAGCAAGTGATCCAGCTTGTCCTAATCAGTGGTGGAGGTCCTACACCGCTTGCTCCACATACTGTAGACTGTAGGCCTGTATCCAATTCTGGGTGCCTAATGATGTGCATGCAACCTCTTCTGAAATGTGGCTTTAGAAGGTAAACTGTTTTGTACTATATCACAGAAATCGAGCAATGAGTAATAACTTACTTTGTCCTACAGCATATTTTGTCCTAGAAAATTTGAGGTGTGTGTAGTATCATGTCAGTGTAGCACATATTAATTTTTCAGTTCTGGATTTTATCTTGTGCATTGCACCATCATCTATTAATGAAGTCTCAAACAAGAGCTTTTCTCTTTAAATATAAAGAGTTTGTAGATAAGTTTATTGTACATAATTGATCATTTGTGCACAAATGTAATTGCAATATGATAATGCAGCTTTAGAAATATTTTATGTAATTATTGAATATTTATGTATTGCAAAGTTGTCTCATATGAATGTCAAGAATTATATCTGTGAAAATAATCAGTTTTTGAAAAATGTAATGTAATTGGATAGATAAACAGTCTACCCAGCCAGCGGGTCCTTCTTCTGGCTGAGGGGTTGAAGGGGAAGGGGAAGGGAGAGGGGTGAAGGAAGAGGACTGCTGAGATTTAGGATATGGGGAGGGGTTCCAAAAGTCACTCTGAAGTCAGAGGGGACTTACTAGACGGGATGGGAAGGAAAGAAATTAAAGAAAGAAGTTACTAGTAGATACACCACTAGAGATACACACTTGCTCTTCTTTTCATTGGTTCAGATATGATTAATATTTTTATCTATAATGATTAGGAGTGACAGTAACAACTCGCCATATAGTTGAGACGCTGAGTTGTCAATAGGGACTTAAACTAAATTGAAAACATTCTTATGCTTTCAGATGATATTCAGCTTCAGAGCTAATTAGTACAAAATATGAATACACTAGCTTGCCTACATTGTCCCACCCAGCTACATTATACTGGCCCAGTCGAGCTACAGTGCCAGTATAATGTGGTTAGCCAGGACAATGCAGCCACGTGAAACATGGTTTACTGTGCTGTGTTCTAGTGGAAACCACTAGGTCTCTGCAATCATAGGCCCTATATATGCTTCAGTGACTGCGATGCTGACTGGCTATGGAACATTGTGCGGGGACCAGGGATCTTGGCTTAATTACCCAGATCATGGTAATGGTACAAATCTCTTATTATATTTTAATAAGATGAACTTTGAGGTGTGCTATGTGCCATTTGGTTGGATCGCTATCAAGCAAAACAGTTGAAACTTCCTGGCAGATTAAAACTGTGTGCCGGACCGCGACTCGAACTCAGGACCTTTGCCTTTCACGGGCAAGTGCTCTACCAACTGAGCTACCCAAGCATGACTCATGCCCCGTCCTCACAGCTTTACTTCTGCCAGTATCTCGTCTCCTACCTTCCAAACTTTACAGAAGCGAACCCTGCAGAACCAGCACTCCTGAAACAAAGGATATTGCAGAGACGTGGCTTAGCCACAGCCTGGGGGATGTGTCCAGAATGAGATTTTCACTCTGCAGTGGAGTCTGTGCTGATATGAAACTTCCTGGCAGATTAAAACTGTGTGCTGGACCGCGACTTGAACTCAGGTCCTTTGCCTTTCGCGGGCAAGTGCTCTACCAACTGAGCTACCCAAGCACGACTCACGCCCCATCCTCACAGCTTTACTTCTGCCAGTATCTCATCTCCTACCTTCCAAACTTTACAGAAGCTCTCCTGCGAACCCTGCAGAACTAACACTCCTGAAAGAAAGGATATTGTGGAGACATGGCTTAGCCACAGCCTGGGGGATGTTTCCAGAATGAGATTTTCACTCTGCAGCGGAGTGTGCGCTGATATGAAATTTCCTGGCAGATTAAAACTGTGTGATGGACCGCGACTCGAACTCAGGACCTTTGCCTTTTGCAGGCAGGTGCTCTACCAACTGAGCTACCCAAGCACAACTCATGCCCCGTCCTCACAGCTTTACTTCTGCCAGGTCCCGAGTTCAAGTCGTGGTCCGGCACACAGTTTTAATCTGCCAGGAAGTTTCATATCAGCGCACACTCCGCTGCAGAGTGAAAATCTCATTTGGAAGCAAAACAGTTGTTAGCAGTCAGCCTGTAGGTACATTTTACACACCAGTAGCATAAGACATACCCTGGCAAGCAGGGCTCTGGCTGGGTGGACCATTACTTTCCTAGCTATTCTTGAAACGTCATTGAATCCTTCAACAATCATAAACATTCCCATCAGCTTGGGTGGACTGAGAAACGTCATTGAATCCTTCAACAATCATAAACATTCCCATCAGCTTGGGTGGACTGAGGCTACTATCAATGACCCACAGGAAAGAAGGCAGGAGGCGGCTAGTCATGATGGGCTCAAAAAACTTCAAGGGGTTAGCCAAAATGTCATTCTTATTATTAATAGGATAGAGGGGATGTTTTAACAAGTGTCCTCCTCTTTAAATTTACATCTGTACTCTACAAACCACCCTGTGGTGTTTAGCAGATGTCTGTGTATGAATGTCACTTCCCCCCTTTCCTTTTCCAGTCATGAATAGTTCATGGGAAGAGCAATTGCTACCAGCCTCCATGTGAGTTCAAATCTCTCCAATTTTAACTTCATGGTCCTTTTATGAGATATACATAGGAGCGAGCAATATTTTTGTTGACTCTTCTAGGAATTTCGCTCTTGAAACTTCAACAATAAACCACACAATTATGTAGAACACTTCTTGTGGAGCATCTTCCACTAGAGTTGGTTGACCATCGATATTTAGTAACACACAGTGTGTCTTGGTACCTTAAAATATGTAAAACAAAACAAAAAAATGATGCCATAGTAGTTGAAACTAGCTGATCGAAGCAGGTGGAAAAATTAAGAAACTCCAAAAAACTGGATGACTTTAACTTAGTAGCTGAGATGCACAACTCCCCCAAGCAATGTTATAGCTAGGTGCTATTATATAATGGAAATAGATATGTTGGAAATTAATCAAGAATGGGCATCAGAGGAGCAGTCAACTTGATACAAACAACATGAAGAAATAATAGGAGAGCTAAAGAAGAGGATCACTTTTGCTGAGACATGGAACACTGTAGCTACCCAAGAATCTAATTGCAACCTTCTCTTCTCCTTAGAGTTAGGCCTTGTAACTTCTTGAGGTGTAGCAAGTGCAATTGTTTTGGCCATATGATAATTATTTATAAAGGAGAAACAGCATTTGAAAATGTGGAAAGGCAGACCATGAATCTGGCACAAACAGCCCATCTCTAGCAGTGTGCATCAACTGTTATGGGAGCCACCGTGTGTGGTGACAAGAATTCCGTATTCACTGAGGATGGGAAAAAATTGCAGATAACAAAAGTGAAAAAACTGATATACACAGAAGCCAAGAAAGAATTAAGGTGGTGCAACTTCCAGTCTTTGCTACCTCACACACTTCCTTGGCAAAGGAGCCTACCAGTAGTTTGAATTAGGATAGATTGCCTCTTAACACTTAGAAGCAAGCATTGAGCAGCAGACAAGCCCATTTAACCCTTTTGATTCCCAACAGTACAAAAACAAATACACTGAAGTGCCAGAGAAACTGGTATAGGCATGTGTATTCAAATACAGAGATATGTAAAAAGGCAGAAGATGGTACTATAGTCTGCAAAGCATATATAAGACAAAAAGTGTCTGGCACGTTTGTTAGATCGGTTACTGCACTACAATGGCAGGTTATCAAGATTTAAGTGAGTTTGAACGTGGTGTTATAATCGGCACACGAGACATAGCACCTCCGAGGTAGCGAGGAAGTAGGGATTTTCATGTATCATTTCATGAGTGTACCATGAATATCAGGAATCCAGTAAAACATCAAATCTACAACATCACTGTGGCCTGAAAAAGATCCTGCAAGAACAGGACCAATGACGACTGAAGAGATTCGTTCAGCGTGACAGAAGTACAACCCTTCCACAAATTGCTACAGATTTCAATGCTGGGCCATCAGCAATTGTCAGCCTGTGAACCATTCAATGAAACATCATCGATATGTGCTTTCGGAGCTGAAGTCTCACTCATGTACCCTTGATGACTGTACAGCACAAAACTTTACACCTCATCTGGGCCCATGAACACTGACATTGGACTGTTGACGACTGGAAATATTTTGCCTGGTCATACAAGTCTCGTTTCAACTTGTATCAAGCAGATGCTCATGTACGGGTATGGAGACAACCTCGTGAATCCATGAACCCTTCATGTCAGCAGGGAACTGTTCAAGCTGGCTCTGTAATGGTGTGGGCGTGTGTAGTTGGAATTATATGGGCTTCTGATATGTCTAGATATGACTCCGACAGGTGACATGTATGTAAGCATCCTGTCTGATCACCTGCATCCGTTCATGTCCATTGTGCATTCCAACAGACTTGGGCAATTCCAGCAGGACAATGTGACTCCCCACACATCCTGAATTGCTACAGAGTGGCTCCAGGAACACTCTTCTGAGTTTAAACACTTCTGCTGGCCACCGAACACCCCAACCATGAACAGTATTGAACATAGCTGCCTTGCAACATGCTGTTCAGAAGACATCTCCACCAAACTTGTACTCTTACCGATTTATGGACAGCCCTGCAGGATTCATGGTGTCAATTCCCTCTAGCACTACTTCAGACATTAGTCGAGTCCATGCCACATCATGCTGTGGCACTTCTGCTTGCTCGCAGGGGCCCTACACGATATTAGGCAGGTGTGCCAGTTTCTTTGGCTCTTCAGTGTATAATTTTAAAATTTTTCACCATAGTAAACTTCATTAGCATAGTAAGCAATGAATACAAGAAGAAATTGGCAAAAAGTAATTTTAAGAACATTGTTTCACTTTGAAACATTATTTTAAAATTTTTCACAAAATTAACCTATATTATCTTAGTAAGCAACAAATATGAGAATAAATTGGCAAAGAGTAAACAGTCAATTGCTTTAAGGAGATGGTTTCACTTTCAAACCCGTAGGGCATATAGTTTTCAACTACCGCATCATTTCATGTGATATACTTGAAAGCAAATTCACATT
Organism: Schistocerca serialis cubense; assembly: GCF_023864345.2. Taxonomy (NCBI): domain Eukaryota; kingdom Metazoa; phylum Arthropoda; class Insecta; order Orthoptera; family Acrididae; genus Schistocerca; species Schistocerca serialis. The sequence continues at coordinate 388,242,568 of NC_064643.1, read as the reverse complement.
TTTCCTAGACACAGTCCCACATCTCTAAACACAGATGAACTCGTAATGCCTAAAACAAGTTACGGTTCTAGATAACAAGCAAAAATGGACCTAAAATTCGATATATTTTGTTTGAAAACTACATATTGCCCTAGTGGTTTCATTTCGAAACCATCCGTAAAAGCAATAGTACAAAAGAAAATTTATGATACAGTGACTGTAGGTATACATCCTTACACTGTCAAAGCTCTGCTCAATAAAGCCATTATTTTATTTAAAAAAAGACACATGTTACAATCTCCTACAATAAAGTAGCACAATCTCCGTGCCAACTGTTGCTTCGAAATGGTATTTTTTCAGGCAGAAAACACTCGTACTCGAAGGGTTAAAAATAAACTTCTGAATGTTATAAGCTGTCAGGCAAAGTCCTTAATGAAACTGAAAAACAAACACACACACACGCGCGTGAACGCACGCGCACACACACACACACACACACACACACACACACACACACACACACACACACACACACACCGCGCGCGCGCGCGCGCGGTCATTATTGTTTACATGCCTTCAAGCCTCTGAGGTGTGCTTTGTGTGTGTGTGTGTGTGTGTGTGTGTGTGTGTGTGTCATAACAATGCTGGTAGTAGTAATAGTCGTTCTGCATTTTAGATTTAAATCTGAAGATTGTGTAATTTGACCAAAACTAGCTATAACAGCTAAATAAAAAAATTGTCTTGACACTGTTATTAAAAAATAATGAAAAAAATCGCTGACTTCTCCTATGGAACAATACATTTTTCTGAATGTTGGAATTGAGACTTCTCATACAAGAAGGATCTTTTTCTCTGTGTCTTCAAGAGAGACATTTGACAAATACTGAAACTCCTGTGCTTGGAGTGTCTAGCCTCCACAGAAAAAATATCTTTACTGGTGACATGGTGAAGCGATGATGATATTAATTGAGGATGTGTGCACTTGTCAGTTATACCCTCAAATGATTTATTGCTGAAATACTCCATCCATTTTTGCCTTTAGAATATTTAAACAAATGTAGTACTGATAGACTGGGGCTCTACCACTGCCTCCCTTTGGGATCAAGTAATTGAGGGTATGTGCGTCTTGTTACTCATTTCACGACAACATCGTCATTTCAGCTGTAGATCTCTCATTTAGTTTTGCATGTTCTTCCAGACCTTGCTTGGTAGGAAACCTTTAATGGCTTGTGTGGAAATGACTATTTCTCCATCTACGGCTACACTCAGCAAACCACCATGAGGTGCATGGCAGAGGGTACATACCATTGTACCAGTTATTAGGGTTCCTTCCTGCTCCAGTCACTTTTGGAACATGGGAAGAATAATTGTTTGAATGCCTCTGTGCATGCAATAATTAGCCTCTGTGCATGCAATAATTATTCTAATCTCCTCCTCACAATCCCTGTTTGAGCAATACGTACGGGGTTGTGGTATACCCCTAGAGTAATCATTTGAAGCTGGTTCTTGAAATTTTATTAGTATACTTTCTCAGGGAAGTTTGCGTCCGTCTTCAAGAGTCTGCCAGTTAAGTTCCTGCAGTATCTCTGTGAGACACTCTTCTATCAATTAAACAAACCTGTCACCATTTGTGCTGCCTGTCTCTGTATACGTTCAGTATCACCTGTTAGTCCTGTCTGGTACGAGTCACACACACTTGAGCAATGTTGTGGTATAGGTTGCGTGACTAATTTGTAACCAATCTCTTTTGTGGACTGGTTTTCACTTCGCCTGTATTTTTGAACCTGTGTTGTTATTCCATTTCATATCCCTACAAAGTGTTACACCCAGGTATTTGTATGAGTTGGCTGATTCCAACAGAGACTCATTGGTATTATAGTTATAGGATATTACTTTTTTTTGTTTTGTGAAGTGCAAAATTTTACATTTCTGAACATTTAGAGCAAGTTGCCAGTCTCTGCACCATGTTGAAATCTTATCAAGATCTGACTGAATATTTATGCAGCTTCTGTCAGATAGTACTTCATTATCAATATTGTCTGCAAGATCATTAATATACAACATGTACAGCAAGGGTCCCAACACACTTCCTTGGGGTGAGCCCGAAGTTACTTCTACATCTGATGATGACTCTCCATCCAAGATAACATGCTGTCTCCTCCCTACCAAAATGTTCTCAATCCAGTCACAAACCTTACATGATACCCCATATGATTGTACTTTGACAGCAAGCCCAGATGCGGTACTGAATCAAATGCTTTTCAGAAACCAAGAAATACTGCATCTACCAGGTTGCCATGATCCAAAGCTTTCAGTATGTCATGGGAGAAAAGTGCGAGTTGGGTTTCACATCTGAATTCATCTATCAGATGGAGCAGATCTCGGGAGATTGATGTTCAGAAAGTCTTACTGGACACTTAACGGCCATTTGACAGTTTTTGAACTGTGCAAGTGTCCAGAACTGAGTGGATCACATCACAGCAGATGTACAGTATCAGGATGTCTCCTAATAATACCTGGGGGGGTCACATTTCTGGGACAGTTAATAAGAATATTTCTGCAACTACATCCAGGACCCTGCTTACCATCGCTATCTGGTGACACAAGAGAGGGACATTTGTGATTTGTGCTTAAGTAATATTAAGGAATCACCTCCTCCCCTTCTCCTTGTGGGAAATGGGTTTCGCATTTTCTGTGGTTTGTGACTCTCCTTAATTACATGTCATATACTAAATACAGCTTAATCAATAACCAAAGGAAATCCTCTTTCAACTTCATAGTGGAATTTGGCTTCTTCTTCTTCTTCACCTAGTTCCCATGCTAACCTCACATGGCACCTCCAAATGATTCTGTCTTGTGCTGCTTCCTTCCAATTAGTTATGCCCGACTTGTTGCTTATTGCTTTAATTTCATTTACCCAAGTATACTTGGTTCTCCCCCTTGGTCTCTTACCATGTGACTTCCCCATGAATATTCTTGAAACCATTTGTACCCTTTTATTCTCTTCAGATGATCCATCCACTGGATGGATTTTACTATGCTTATTATTGTTAGACCAAAGATTTTCCTATAAACTTCATCATTTTAGCTAAACTGCATGTTTCTGCTGCATAGGTTAGGACTGGTCTGATCATTGTGTTACACAGCTACCTTTGTTTATCTTGTCCATAGTGTAAGCCCTAGAAGTTTTTGTGTGGAGTAGTAGGCCCTATTTTCATTTTGCTGTGTCATTTTCACTGCTCTTTTGTTTCTGGTTTTATTTGTCTATCATTGCGCTCAGAAATTTGAACAGTTCAGTGCATTCAAATATGTGTTTGCTAATTATTAGATGTGACTGGTAGTCATGCTCATCTCATCATCTTGGAACTGTCATGTGTTTTGTTTTATGATCATTTACTTTTAGGCCAAGTTTGGGTGCTTCTTCTGTGAGCTCCACAAGTGACTATCAAATCACTATTTCATTTTTATCATTGAGCACTATATCATCTGCATTTGCTAGTAGTTTCCTCACAACACTCTCCAAGGCTGCGCGGAAGGGAAGAGGGGACAGGGCATTTCCCTGTCTAGTCCAGTTTTATTTTTAAATTGGTCAGATTTTATTCTGTTTATCAAAACCCTTCTTATCATCCTAACTCATTTTACAAAGTTATGGGTTTAATTGGACATCTCAAGTCTGCCATTGCATTCCTCTGGCTTTGGCTTGAATGGAGTCATAAGCTTTCATAAAATTAATATTCAAGTAATGCTTTCTTTTCTTCATTGCCATACTTGTTCATTTATTCTTCTGATTACAACTATATTGCAATTGTAGATCTATTCCTGTGAAAGCCATTTTGATAAGTCTCCCCAGTCTCCTTTTTTGTGCAGCAGTACTATTGATGATTCTTTTCGTTCTGTTGGTATGGTCTCAGTTTCCCATATTACCTGTATCTGATAAAACAAACATCTGTGCAGTGCTTCTCCATATTTTAGTACCACAGCTGTGTTTGTCACTTTCATTTGCCTTGCAATTTTTTAGATGTTTTATATTTCCCAGCACCTCTTCATATGTCAGTTCTGGCATTTGTGCATTATTAGGGCCACTGCTGGAATTTGTAATTGTAATTCCGGATCAGAACAGGTCAGTAGATTGTCAAAATATTCCTTGCTTCTTGATAAAATTTTGCGTGGTTCAACCATCATATTCCCATCCTTATCCGTCATGTTATATTTTTCATTACATTTGAAATTTGGCTGAGAAGCATATTTCCCAACTCCTGTGCAGTAGCCATTTTACTCTCAATTTTAAAACAAATAAGACCGTATTTGCCCCAGTAGTTCTCAGCACCAATCTCACTAGCTGAGGAAAGACCTTAGTGCTCATCGTCAGCCATTGTATAGTGTGGGCTCTGGAACCTGGTCACTACCTAGTTGCTTGATTTGTGACATCAGGTAGTATTACTCCACACTCTGGAACCTAGTACATCTGAAAGTGACAGTTCAACAGGCATTTCTACACAGGCAATGCCTCATAGGTGTATTCTTCAATGTGGATGATTCCAACAATACTGCCTGAAAGCATAATATACTGCTGCACCTCCACCAATGGAGTTACCATGGATGTCTCACATTTTCCATAAATCCTTTCTATTAGAAAGATGTTTTAAATACTGAGTCTAGAATGTCCTGCCTAAACATTTTAAGTAGAGCAACAGTATCCTTCAAGGGAGTACTTTAAGTGTAATAGTAGTCGCCATTGCAATAAATAATATTACATCCACAGTAAGGATCCCTTTACAGTGCTGCTTATTCATTGATGACTTCTCCATCTTTTTTTCATCATCCAGTCTTGCAATAACCACTTGATCAGGAGGCTAGGGGACTAAATGAAAATCACAAGGTTTAAGTTCTCTTCCATAAAACTTTTTGTGTTCCTTGTAATCATTTTCATTTCATCAGATACTTGTTTAAAAGATGTGGGATATCTGTCTCAGTTTTAAGGAAAAGATGGAAATTCTGGATCTGAACTTTGATGAAACACTATCACAGCTGCTACACCTCAGAGGCCTGAAATTAAGTTATGCCATGGCCTTAAATATTTTGAAATGCATTAGTCACAAGTTTTGAAGTCCTGGCTGAATTATATGCTCCAATTGTATAAAGACTTTGTGAGGTCTTGGCTTGAAACTGGAGGTACGATTGGATGCTGTGTTGGGACATGTAATCCACCAGCTTAACAGGCCAGTAAAATGGGTAACCGAAGTACGACCCTGTAGGAGCCACAGCATTGTGAACCAAAAACAGTTTTGATGACAACAGCCTGTTGACATGGGAAAATTACTGTGGTGCTACTGCTAACAGAGGTGCCACAAGGAGATGCAAAATTGTGCACTTCGAAGTCTAGTGTATTCAGAAGGTCCAAATCTGAAATTTTAGTAACCCAGTTGGTGATGGTGTCCAGTACTCGAGCTGTCCAATAATATTCAAGATATTTGATTGTAGAACAAAACTGTCTCATACTAATAATGCTGTTGTTACTGCAGCCAGGCCCAGTAAACTAGATAACACAACTTGTACATATAGCACATCTGGACCTGAGTGCGCTTCATCAGCTTCTGAATCCGAGTTTGTGCTGCCAAGGCATGTGTCAGCCATGTTAATTTTATATGCAGCATTACATACTTTCTCCTTGTGACCTGATTTACCACAAAATGTGCACTTTCCTTTTCACAAATAGCAGATTGGAACTTCGGGAAGCATGGTTGCCTAAAGTCAGAGAGGAGTGGGATGCTGTACCTGGCAGGGATGCGAATCATGACTGGTGAGGTTGGGTCCAGGACATGTGCGGTTGTCGGATAGCGAACAGTCACTGAAGAACTCAGCATCTGTTGAAATTCTTGAATGAGTGGAAGGCATGCCAAAAATGAGGGGTTGTTGAGTTCCAGATCATTTCAGAGACCCTCATCAGGTGCATGGACCAATACCATATCTCTCACCAAAGAATGAGCATATAATTGCTTACGCTTGGAATTGGTGCACTGGAAATGATGGTTTTGAGAAAGACACTGTAACTGCACAATGCATTCTCATACTTTTTGTAATGATGGGCAGCTACCACATGGATTTGAGAATTGAAATACTGCATTAGTTTATTTTAAGCTGTTCGTAAGACAAGTTATGTGGTTCAGTCTCAGTATTCAACTGTTGAAAAAGGCAATACACATCAGCATCCAATTATGCTAATAAGAAAGTTCATTGATAGGTATCACCTGAGATTCCGTGTGTGATGTAATGCTGTTCCAGGTAGGTGATATAGGTAGCTGACAATTCCTTTTTGTCAAATGCGGGAAATGATGGCAGCACAACTTGGAAGCCTTTGATCGTGGAGTGTGTTTATGGCCAGTATTGAAAATCTCTGGTAATGCGGTGATTGCGGCTATCTTTTCCAACATGACTTCTTGAACTTGCTGCATATTTTGCAGGAGTAGCTCTTGGATGGTCACATCTGTGTTGACAGCAGACATACTTAAATGAGAATTGAATGTTAGTACACAATGTATGCGAAATACTGTCTTACAACCATTGTCTAGTCTGGGTGATATTTTGAAGAATTTTGGGTGAAATGCACTTAATACCTTGTTACCATTGACTAAAGTGATGTGACAAGGACTGACTAAGCAAGAACAAGCTCCCAGGCAGACATACAACAATAAACCCTTTATTAACAATACCATGAAAGACACACTTGTAATTAAACCACAAGGGCTACAGCTAAATCATTCAAAGAAACACAACAAAACTACCTGGAACAGTTGGGAATGTCAAACTGTTTGATAACTGGATAATCACTGACAAGTGTGAATTGAAGGTTCATAGTGAAGCAATATCACTGTGAAACTGACATTATAAATTCTATGTCCAGATGGATCGCTGGTTGACAGCTGTCAGGAATTCACAATCACAAGAAAAGTGTAAGACCATTGGATAGTAGGTCCTGGCACCTGAGTCTGTACAAGCCAAACTTTTTGAGCATTGCTTGTTCTAGACTGCTGGTGGCTCATAGAGGGCTTCGAAGGCAGAGGTGTCCAGGATGTTGCATCGGCTTCAACTGCCTGGCTGTGTTTTGGTGGTATCTTAAGTACAGCCTTGGCAGATGGATAAGGCACAGACTACTTGCAGTCTGGTGACATGGTGGACGCAAGTAGGGTTGCGATAGCCACACCTCCTAATGGCGATGTTGACGCTGTCTGTTGGTGAGGCGCCTCTGGTTGCAGCAGTGGCTGTTAGAGATTCCCATGTCAACCAGCTGTTGTTACTGTTGTCCTTCACAACTGTTTGTTTCTGGTTCACAGTGTCATTGCTCCTGTAGGACCACACTTTGTCCACCCATATCATTGGCCTGTTATATTGGTGAGCTACATGTCCCAGCACCACAGTTGGTATAGCCAAAGAATTTAAATGTTAAATGTTGGTTTTAATGATAGATCTGTACTGCAGTCCAAGGTGTAGGATTGAAGTCAACTATTTGTCTGTGAATTGACAAAACTAACGAATGTGAAAGTGGTCTCTTGGTTACAGTTATAGACTGATCTGCAATGCAGCCAGAGATCTGTGTTACCTTGGAAGCTGACAGTTTCATTTTCCATTATTTTCTGGTTACTTGCTTCCAGAGTATTCCTGAAAATTTGGACACTTAAATAGAAAGATTGCCTTCCCTACATGCTGCTGGATGTGGCAATCTTTAATTTGTATATGCTACCTTCAGATACATCATACAGTACTGGACTCTACTTTTTACTACTATGTCATTCTGCATTTAACAGTTACGATTTTTGTGGGATTCATTGTGGCAGCAACCCACTCACAAAGTACAAATTTCAAACATTAACGTACGTTTACTTGCATGTCTGGATGAACAGACATTAATGATGATTGACAGCTGTCTGAAAATATTTTGAAATAAATTCACTGGATGCAAATCTCTTTGCATTAGCTGTGTCTGGTGTAGGTGTGCTACTTATTAGCGACATGAAAACTCGTGTTGAACAGAGCTCGAACCTGGATTTCCGCATATCACAGGTGGTCACCTTAACCACTTGGGCTGTCATTGCGTGCCTTCTGGACTGACACATACTTCTGTATGTCACACTGTGTACATCCCTATACCATAGTCCCCTACATTCATCACTTTATGCACACAGATTTACTTGGTATTCTCTCACCTGTGAGATTGGGATTATGAAGAATCGAGAGCCATGATATTATTGTCTTGTGTCCACGTTGCCATGTAATATTTACTTGCATATCTGGAGGGACAGGCATTAATGAAGATTGATTGTCCAAAAACAAGTACAAATTAAATTTGAGGAATGTGAATATCTTGGCATCAGTTGTATTAAGTATAGATGTGCCACCTTTAGTGACATGGAAATTTGTGCTGGACCAGAACTCAAACCTGGATTTCCTGTTTATTGCGAGCTGTCACCTTACCCACTTGGGCTATCCCAGTCTGCCATAAATTTTCACATATCACTAATAGGCAGTACACCTATACCTAACACAGCTGATGCCAATATATCCACATTCAGCGAATTTATTTCAAATTAATTTCAGACAGCTGTGAATCATCGTTAATGTCTCCAGAATGAAATTTTCACTCTGCAGCAGTGTGTGTGCTGATACGAAACTTCCTAGCAGATTAAAACTGTGTACCAGATCAAGACTCGCCATACAGTTTAAATCTGCCAGGTAGTTTAATCATTAATGTCTGTTCAAACAGACATCTATGATGTTTGTATGCAGACTGAAGTGACAAATGAAAATTTGTACCATGGCCAAATTTTCATTCGTCGCTTCAGTCTGCACATATACATCATAGATGTTTGTGACTTGAAAAGGTCTCTGGCACCATATTGTTTCATTTGATTAAAGCACCTATGCCTGGGTTTCGGGTAGAATCCCCTGTTGCGTTTAATGCTGTGATGGTATTCCAGTACAGTTGGGTAACCTCTGATATGCTGGTCAGGTTTAGGGGGAATACCAAGTGAGCTGAGGCGTGAATGGGAATTTGGATTGTGGGGGGAGGCATGCTAGGGTAGACCATGCACTTGTGCAAAGCCACTGTGCCAGGATAGCATAATGGTTAGTGCATCTGCCTAGTGAGTAAGAGACCAGGGTTCAAATCCTGGCCTTTGTATGAATTTTCATTTATTACTTCAGTCTGTTCGTTCAAGCATGCAAGTAAATATTACGTGCCAAGACAGGACAGTAATATCAGGGTCTTAGTTCCTCACACTCTCGTTCTCACTGATGCGGGAATGCAGACTTAAGTTGTGAGCATTAACTGATGAATGTAGGAGACTCTGGTATAGGAATGTAAACAGTGAGGCATGTGGAAGTTTGGATCAGTTCAGGAGGCATGCATGGGTAACTCATAATAGTGGGTGATAAGTGGGAAATCCATGTTTGAGACCCGATCCTGCACAAATTTTCATATGTCGCTAATAGATAGAACATCTATACTTGACATAGCAGATACCTAGATATTCACATTCATTGGATGTATTTCGAATAAGTCTATGCACCTCATTGTAAGTTTTATGAAGAAGAAAAGAAAAATTAACCTTAAGTGCTAGAAGGTGAGCTCATTACTATTCAATGTTTTTTATTAAACAGTGGAAAATGCAGGATGGAATAATGACAGTATTATAAAAAGGATAGATTGCTACTCACCATATAGAGGAAATATGACAGATACAATAGAAAGACTACTAAACATGTAAGCTTTCAGCCAGAAGGACTGCTCCTTCTTAAATAGACCCCCCTCCCCCCCCCCCCCCCCTCACACACACACACACACACACACACACACACACACACACACACACACACACACACACACACACACACACACGTGCGACCACTGTCTCTGGCCCCGGCAGCCCTGATCAAAAGAATCAGGACAACTGTTTGTGGACATTAATGTGGAATGTTTCCACCGTTTGCCTGTACAACAGCTGGAACTCTGCTGGAAACACTTCCCAGCAAGTGTATGGAGGAGGTATGTGCCACACCATTCTTCCTCAAAGGCAGAAACCAGAGAAGGTAGTGATGTTGGACGATTGTGTCGGAAGAGAAGTTGTCATTCTAACTCATCCCAAATGTGTTCCGTTGGGTTCATGTTGACACTGTGGGCAGTCCAGTCCATTTCAGAAGTGTTATTGTCTGCAGACCATTGCCTAACAGATGCTGGTTTATGTCAGGGTTCATTGTCATGCTGACAGAATCAATCATCATCTCAGAATTGTTCCTCTACCGTACGTAGTACACAACGCTGTAAAAAGTGTTGATACCCTTCCTCATATAGTATTGTCTTAAGTGCAATAAGAGGAGCAAAATGTAACCACGAAAAGCACCACCATACCTTAACACCACCTCCTGTGTATTTCACTGTAGACACTACACGTAATGGCAGAAAATGTTCTCCAGGCATTTGCCAAACCTAAACCCTTCCATCATATTGCTACAGGTTGTGCACGATTCATCACTCTGAAACACTCATTTCCAGTCATCCAGGTCAAGCAGTGGCACTCAGTACACCACATCAAGTGTTTCTTAGCACAGACTGCAGAAATTTGTGGCTTATGAGGAACTGCTTGACTGTTGTACCCATTTCTTTTTAACTCCCTATGTGCAGTCATTGTGCTAATCTGGACTGCAGGTAGCACTTTGGAACTTACAAGTTATTCCTTCCACTCATTTCATGAGATTTTGTCATAACCACCCTCTGTGATGCTTTACAGTCTATGTCCATCAGTACAGAAGATCTTGCTGGTCTCGGTTTAGCTGTGGTTGTTCCTACACATTTCCACTTTACAATCACACCACTAGCAGTTGGCGTGAGCAACTTTACAAGGATTGAAAGTCCTCGATGGATTTCTTACTCCGGTGACGATGTTTGAGAAACTGCATGGTGTATTAGAGGTTCGAATTTGAAGTGTTTGTGCACACATAGAGCACGTTCTCCTTCAGCAGAACAATGCCATACTACATACGGGCGTTGCGACATCTGCAACAATCCGACGCCCTAGTTTCACTGTGATCAATCATCCTGCATACAGTCCAAATCGTGGCCCAATCCCGTATTCATCTGTTTCCAGAACTTAAAGAATGCCTTCGAGAACTTCACTTTAATATTGGTGATGTGGTGCAAGCAGAGGTGAGGTTGAGGTGCCATCAGCAAAGTCAAACATTCTACAGAGTGGTATCAACTAACTGGTTTGTCATTGTGCCAGGGTGACTATGTTGAGAAATAAATATGTAGATATGAAGAATGTTAATGTCTGATAACCGAAATATTGTGCCTGTTGGACATTATGGACCAGCAGTACACGTGTGGACTGTTCGAGCAAGAAATATGCTAGGAAAAACTGGAGAATCATAACTTTGTTTTATTCAAAAAAGCTTTCGGAGTTTTCATATAAAAAATTCAGAAGCATTACTTTTCAGCACATACTTGTAATTATAGTGCCACTGAATTACTATTAAAGTTCAAAGAGGCCCAAATATCTGCCTCCCTGCTATTTTTATGTATTCTTGCGTGTCATGTAAATATCACTGCGTTCACATAACATCTTGACACATCCTTCTGTTTCCAACAAGTTTCAAAAAATACATTCTTTGATTAGAGTCGGTGCTCTGGTATTTATATTTATTTGTGTTCAACTGGCAGTAGCTTTCAGTTTGTTCTGGCATGCTCTGTTGGAATGCTTAGACACAGCAGATGAAAATAGTCAACACCAAGTTTGTAATAGTGATGCTCGTTTGCTAGTGCACCCTGTCTTTTCTAATTGGTGGAATTGTTGCCCAGCATCTCATTTTCAGATAACAACCATGGCTGCCACTGAGTTGCTGTATTTTACAGTTTGAGTACATGCTGTGAAGAACATTTGTCTCGAGTTAAAATTGCACGCCTGGCCGGAACTCGAACACAGATACTTACCCTCCCCAGGCAGTGTACTGCCAGTTATACTATCCCTGCACATCTCACAGATCAACATCAAATTTCAGCTTGTCACTTACTATTATCTCTCAGGTTTGCTTGGCATGATTGATCAGTGGTGTGCTATTGAGTGTTCAGATGAGTTGTTAATTCCATGTTTCTACATGATATTTAGACAATCAACACAGTCATCTTCAGGTGCTGTGAACCCTGTTAATATGCTTACTCACTGCATGAAGTGTGGTTGGAGTCCAGGCAAAATAGCACCCGAAGATGGTGACTGAGTCGATTTTGTGAATATATTGCAAAAAATTGAAATCAACAACTGTGCTGAGCACTCAGAACATCATCATTTGTCTCCTGTTTCTCTACATGGCTTCCAAACTCCACCAGGGTTCATTTGCTATGTTGCTGGACTTGGCACCTCTGTGAGTTAGAACACTTCAGAAAGATACACTTAACCACTATCTTATGAATATTAGTTGAATGTGAAAGGCAGGGATTTGAGTATGAGTTTCAGTCCAGCACAAAGTTTCAGTGTTTAACAAGTACTGTGTTGACTTATTTAAACATCTGAAAACATAAAACATGAAGGGATGTTAAACATCACTGGTTTAAAACTTGTTTTGATGTATTTGTTTTCCTTGTTTCTGTTTCATATCCATCTAAGACCTTGTGCTGTGAATATTACATGAAATATATGTAATTTAACAAACAGAATTCATTGACACACACACACACACACACACACACACACACACACACACACACACACACACACACTCTCTCTCTCTCTCTCTCTCTCTCTCTCTCTCTCTCTCTCTCTGCAGAAATTCTAATAATGTAGCCATAATGGATTTATTGATCAGATCAAATTTGACTGATGTGACTGTTATATTTTTTTCTTTATCATTTTGTATCAATACCTGCAGGAATTTTTCTCTCACACTCACAGGAATGTATTGTATTCTACATATGGGAAGCATATGGTGTCATGTGATGTTGCTGGCAGTGGTGTACCACAGTATGTATTGGACTACTTGGCACAAGGACAGGACTGGCCTGAAGGAGATGCAGCATTTCATAGGCGTATCACTATTCCCACTCTCCTAGTTCATGGCATGCAAGATCCTCTTGTTCCTCTTGTCCATGAGTGTGAGATGGAAAGGGTAAGTATGTTAATGACTCGCTTTTAGAAACTAGTACTGTAACAATTCACCAAAGGAGCTGTACATGCAAAAGGTGCCTAAGTAATTTGAGTGTATCTAAACCAGAGCAGATCTAAAAACATATGATTTCTATATGCCAGTGACTATGTGTTTCTTCACCCCCCCCCCCCCCACCCCCCCTCCACCCCCTACTCACACACACACACACACACACACACAAAAAAAAAAATCATCATTATTTCACTTCAGTTTATATTACCTTATAACTAAGAGTATTAATTTAAGTTCACACTATTTTTTGAAAGTAGTAACATATGTATATATTCCTTTTTTTTTCCAGACCATTCCACGTTCTTTCCTTGAAGTAATACCAAATGCTGGCCACTTTGCTATGTTGGAAACTCCTGAAAAGCTTATCCACATGATTCGATGCTTCATTGATTGGTGGAACACATAATTAATTTTGAAATTTCTGGCATACATGAATGCAGAAGCATTGCTTATATGTATTACAATTGTTCATACATTCCTTATTAATGAATGTTACATGTTAGTGCTTGAATTCAGAGATTAGGAAAGTCTGTCTTTCTCGCATCAGTCACATATTGAAGTAACATTTTAGTTTTATTTTGTTCAAAAGCAGTATTAGTTAAGGCTGTTGTATTGACAGAAGCTGTGTGTGTGTGTGTGTGTGTGTGTGTGTGTGTGTGTGTGTGTGTTTATTTGCCGTCCTCAATGTTGTTTATGTTATAACTTAATTAAGTATCAAAACAGTGGTTTCTGTTAAGCATGATCTTAGTAGGTTTTGGAAATTAGACTTTCAGTGTTTCACTTACTTTGTTTCCACTTTATATCACAGACTAATACTTAGTCACAACTCTCTGGTGTGAAAGTTGTTACCTGTTTGACAGCTGGAGTGACACTAGCACTCAAAGTGATGAGAAAGCAGATAGTCGCGTCCGTCGTGAGAATAACTTACTTTATACTTAAGTAACAAAATTGTTTTTTTTTTTTTTTCCTTCATTCCATGCATTACTATATTATCAAGAGACATGAATTGCCATGCAGTAAGTGTAAAAACAGCCAAATCACACTGGTTCAGTGACATAAGCTACAGCTTACTCATGAAGAAATACTTTCTAATGTGCTATATTTGCAGGTTACTCTGCTGAAAACAAATGAATATAAACACACACTTCATCCATGAGAAGTATATATTTCTGTTGTTGTCTGTTGTCATTATCATTGGCACTTTCCATGATACTTAAATTTTTTATGTAATTGAGTGATTCATCCATTCTTACACTTCACTTGACTTCCTAATGCACAAATATTTTTGTAAATCTAATTACTTTTGCCTCAAAAGTGAATGTGTTGAATATTCTTGCCTTTTGTGGCTCAGGTTTAGCAACAATTGTGGAATCTGTTTCTTCTGTGTTGGGAAACAGTTTTATTGCATTTGACGATGTATTATCACATCTGTACCGTTTTCCCTTAACATGTTCGCTGCAGTCACCAGTGCGGGCCGCTAATGCTCTAGGCGGACGCTTGTAAATGGACGTGAGCTGAGAGTTGAAATCATACCCCTGCAAAACCTGTAAGTTCATGTTGTGCATGTACGTAATGTTGACAGCAAATATAACGTCTGCACAAGAGGTGGTGCTAGATACAGAAATACAAGTACGCTTTAGCTGCATGCCGATCATGTGTGAAATGCTGCATGCTGTCTGACGCTTATAAGTGTCGTATGCATCTATTGCAAGCAATTCTAACAGTGCCTCTGATTTATTGATTTTATTCCAAACTGGAAAGAAAATGCGATTCAAACAACCAATAAATCTGCTCCATTGATAAAGAATTAGTCAGAAAACACCAAAAGATTTATGAAATGGAGAAAAAGAGACAGGACTCATCTGCAATGTGGTGCTATGGAAACCCAATCCCATATAACAAATGAGTTTGCAAGGTGTGGAGGTGATGTTTTTATAGCAAACCACAAATAAGTCCACATACTGTACAGAAACCTCATGTTCTGAGCAATCAGTGTAACAACATTTTACTTGGCTATCAAATAAAACAAATACAAACACTTTACAAATCAAACACAAAAGATCTTCCTCTGAAGATATGACATCCCATTACAATATGGAGTGCAATTGTGCAGCAGTTCAAACAGGATCCAGGTTTGTTTGGACATGTTACGCACATGTGTACAGACATGCCCCATTCCACACACATTGTACACTGCTTCCCCATAACTTGCTTCTTCCCTTCAGTTGCATCCCACTTTTGCACAGTGTGTGTGTCTTTACGATATTTGTTACGCACACCTTTTGTAACATCCATTTGTGGAAATACTCCCTTTATTATTTGTATTCTATAACCATATAACGTCATTTTATGCCCTGAGTATTTATTATATAGGTAATGTGAATTGAACATTAGCATGTCAACTACATGGAAGGATAGTTTCTTTGGCCAGCGGACAGTCTTTCTTTCACATAAATAATACAACAATACATGGTCCTGCCTATCGGTCCCAACATACAGCTATTATATTTGACACTTGCCAGTGGTTTTGAGACTATTTCCTGGCATGCATTTGGCGCATGTCTCATTGTAGTAGGATATTCTGTGGAAATATAGGAGACCTCTCGTCTATCCTTGCATTTGCCGATCATTATGCCATCCAAATATTGTGCAATGTGTCTCCTTTCCCCAGTTTTGCGCATACCACGTCTTTAGGGGTATTTCTTCTATTTACTCTTAGTGTTCCGATACAATTGTGTTTTAACATTCAACAGGGTTTTAGCTAAAGCAAAGCTATTGTAAAAATTGTCTATGAAAACGTGATGGCCAGCATGCAGCTTCTCTTCCAACAAATGTAATACTATCGTTCCAGCATGCCCTTTTCCCCCTCATACCACCACACATCCCCGTGTACACAGCACATTTATTTACGAAACTGTCTGGATTGTGTAGCATGTACAATTTGATGCCATATTTATTCCTTTGGTTCTTTATATATTGTCTAAATGACAATCGTCCCCTAAAGAATCATTGATTCATCTACAGATAGATCCTTACCTGGATAATACACCTGGCACATTCTGTTGTTAAAATAATTCAATATAGGGCGTACCTTATATTGTCAGTCATCTGATTTCGGTTCTCCTGACTGGATAGTTCGCAAAATACAGTGAGCGTAAGATGAGCAAATATCTGTCTCTGCCCATACTCATCACTATTCCTCTATATTGAAACAGCGGGTCTTCCTTCCAGTAGTCTGTAATCGGGCATAATTGACATTACCCATATGTAATGAAATACCCAGGAAGACTAGTATTTTTCCTGTACTTACAGGTTTCCAATTACTAATCCTAGAGCTCTCTTTCATATTTTCGCTCGCAAATATATTGCGTGCGTTACTGTTTGTTTCATCAACTACGAGCTGCAGTATGTCATCTGTAACCAGTAGCCTAAAGAAACCCATTGGCGCATTGCCAGCAGGATTTATCTGCAAACATTCTTCTTTTTTAAATGGACGATACTGCATCCCATGTGGTTCTTCACTCCAAGTCGCACCTGGTTGGCTTACTTCTGCGAGCGCAGGTTCTTTATCGTCAGCGATTTCCCCATCATCGTCATCCATATCGTCTGATTCCGAACTGTTGCGAAACATATTTGACAGTTCTGCTTCCACACTGTCATCACTATGGTATGTTTCTGCAGTCTCCAAATTCCAACCACCCGCCTCTGGTCCATCCCCTCTGAACTCAACATCACTATCTTCTAACACACTCAGTAACTCATGGTCAGTTAGAAGGCCCTGGTGTCGGTTGATTTGCCGCCATTGCAAACAATGCACAACACAGATGACTAAAGACAAAAACACACAACTGCAGACAGGAAAACATTACGTGATATTTTGTTGGTTGCTTGTACTAACACAAGTGCAAGCCAAACAAACCAAACTGAATACTCAGCTAGCAAATGCTCCACTTATAAGCATTACCTGCACTGGATCGCAGAAACACTTATAAGCATCAACTGCACTGGGGTGTTGATCGTGGAAAAGCTTATAAGTGTCAGCCGCAGCGAACGTGTTAAGCTACAGGCAAGGTACCTTATTTGGTGTTATAAATAATGTAGATATTACATTCCATAAGGCTTCCTACATTCCACATTCATTGATTTGGCTGAAAGTGTAGGCAAAGAAACTCTGCTTTGTCGGACAGATATACGTTCTGCAACAGATCAGATCTTCAGGTGTTTACTGCCAATTCTTCGTTATTAAAGGAAAACAACAGTCTTCAATAAATTTCTGTACATTACAAAAGACTCGTAAATAACATGTCCTGTGTAATGGACCATTTCATACATATCACATCCTTGGAAAACTAAAGTGTGACAAAAAGGGGGTCATTTTTTGGTTATTATCAATTTTTATGGCACTCTATATGCTCCCCATTGAAAAAACTATGTTACAAATAAATATAAATATTAGTATTTGCATTCATCTGATATTGTATACAGAAATATTGTTTGTTGGACACCTGGGGCACTGCTGTCACACAGGGTAACAAAAACGAGACGGAGTGTTGTGACTGTTATGTTAGAATGTGCTTTCTGTACTACCTTATTTATGCCAAGACATATTTCAGGTCTTCACCTCGTCTTCAATTGGCATAGTACCCTTGTATCCTCATAATTATTATGCTAGCTGAATTTTTAATATTGTAGCTGTCTTTTATTATGAATTTTGTAACACATTGTTTTGCGTTTACATTCCTAACACAATTACTTTTAGATTCATTGGTGTGCTGATGCAACACCACTTTCACCTTGTGCCCTACTAAATACAAAACAAATTGCCAGATACAGAAAAAAGTCAGTTACAACATTCCAAATTCAGTTGACATAAACTTCACGTATCAGAACATGGCTGTTCATCTTTCTGTATTTTATCTGTGGTGTTCGCAGCTGCAACCATTATTTGCCCTTTGTAACTCTGTGTATACTCAGAAAGCACATATTTAATGAGAAAGATGCTACATTTTTGGTAGATTGTATGCTCCACTTCAGCTCTGTCTTTTGTAGCGACAAATTAGTTAATATTTGTACACTCTCTCTAATAGACTGATGATGTCTTGATGATCTACACTCACACATCAGTGTGTTAGATAAATGTGTATTATATTTAATCAGGCACATGCAACTCGTACAACCCAGTAAGACTGATGATAGGATGAGACAGGTTAGTACAGTAGTTTATGTAAAGAATTAGTGATTTCAATACTCATAGACTATCAACAGCTGCAGTAGTAACAGATTTTTTGTGAACACAGTTATAGCCATAGATACATACCTCAAAATCAAAGCTCTGTGAAAGACAAAGCATTGGTGTGCTTCGTTCTTACTTTGTCATTTTACTTACAGCACATATTTATTATTGCTGCTATTTACACTCACTTGTCATTTCCCACCAGCTTTTCTGTGTGTAATCTTTTTGTTTTATTAATGTGTAAGTTAAATAATATTAAACTAAAAGCAGTATTCTCTGTAGCAGCCAAAATATGAACAAGACATATTTTTATATAAAAGAATCTCTAGATGTATTACTTGCATATTTGTGAAATGTTTGGTTTCACACCTATGAAATTTGTTGTTTGAATTCATGAAAGACTATGGAATGAGTATTGTTAATGATAAATGAATGAGAGACTGACTTCATTGATGTTATTGATGATTATAATTTTTGGACATGTTTAGAATCATGTATTATATATTTTTAAACTTAGTATTATTATGAATTACATTTACTATACCTTTGTATTTGTGATATCTAACAAGTCCTAAATGCTATTGCTAGTACTTCATTAGCACAAATATGTATTTAAAACAGATTTATCTTCTGTTTTTTCCCTCACAGTATTATGATGTCATAAATTAGAAAAAAGTGTCAGGTACTGCATTTAGTTGTTGAACCATGCTTACTAGTGCTTGACATGTGTAACAGAAAAGACTTGCCTTCCATTCTATGGTGCTTTGAAGAAAACAAACCTGTTTCACATACATATTTATAAGTGTATTAGATTAATGATCAGTAAAATCTTGCATCACTTTGTTTTTGGACATATGAAAGTTACATATTTATAAAAAGGGGTTAGGTGATGTAGACCATGATTAAGATGATATATAACAAACACAGTAACTTGTTGACTTTAACTTTCACACACAATTTGGAGTCATTCTATCAGTGCACTGTTGCCATCGATCATATGTTTGCAAAGTACAGCATTCTCTGTCACCTCCTTTCTCTCCAAATTTGATTCAGTCCTGTTGCATTCAGAGAGGCAAAACTTCCCCCCAGTGGGGAAGTCTGAAGCATTATCTCCAAAAGATGTGATTATTGTAGTTTTATCTGGTCAGATTACCTCATGTGCCATGTCATCATAATCAATATATGTAATTTAACAGTTTGTTAAAAATATTCTGACTAGTTGTAGGACATTTGTGGGAACTGCAAAACAGGCCCTTCTAATATAAGAAAGTAAGTGAACTGTAGAGGAAAGAGTCTGCCACTTCGTCTGAGCTTGATCACTCAACTACCGTCATTTCTTGGCTGTATTTACATCAAGACTATATGTGGAAGACAGTGGCAGGATATAAAGAAAGATGTACTAAATTTCTCATCAGCAACAGCAGCAAAACTATGAAGAAAGTTTTTTCTTTAGGATAGCTCAGCATGTACACTGAAGATCAGAAATAGGTAATGCATGAAAACAGAAAGATATGTTATAGGAATTGGAACACTGCAAGGGAGCCAGAAAAAAAAGAGTAAATGAAATGGAATGGGGACAGTGAAAGAACATTGGATTGCTGGAGAACTTGTCCACTATTAACTGTCCTAGTCATGGAGATTAACAATAAATTTTCAAGTAGGGATGTGATTTGTGAAAACGACATTGCTTGTCAAAGTGATCCTCTTTATCCAACATAAGATGTTACATTTGCAGACTGTTAATCTGCTACATCTACATTTATACCTATACCCCGCAAGCCACCTGACAGTGTGTGGCGGAGGGTACCTTGAGTACCTCTATCAGTTCTCCCTTCTATTTCAGTCTCGTATTGTTTGTGGAAAGAAAGATTGTCGGTATGCCTCTGTGTGGGCTCTAATCTCTCTGATTTTATCCTCATGGTCTCTTCGGGAGATATACGGAGGAGGGAGAAATATACTGCTCGACTCCTCGGTGAAGGTATGTTCTCGAAACTTAAACAAAAGCCCGTACCAAGCTACTGAGCGTTTCTCTTGCAGAGTCTTCCACTAGAGTCTATCAATCATCTGCGTAACGCTTTCGCGATTACTAAATGATCCTGTAACAAAGCGTGCTGCTCTCCTTTGGATCTTCTCTATCTCTTCGATCAACCCTATCTGGTACAGATCCCACACCGGTGAGCAGTATTCAAGCAGTGGGCGAACAAGTGTACTGTGACATTTTGTGGTATGATAGTAATCAAGTCCTTTTTTACTGTTGGAGGGTACTTTCTCATTGCTATTTGATTTGAATGCATCTCAGTAAATTGTCCCAGTGTGCAAGAAGGCAAAGCTCATTGTTGGTGTGAGAGAGAGAGAGAGAGAGAGAGAGAGAGAGAGAGAGAGAGAGAGAGAGAGAGTGTGTGTGTGTGTGTGTGTGTGTGTGTGTGTGAGAGAGAGAGAGAGAGAGAGAGAGAGAGAGAGAGAGAGAGAGACAGACAGACAGACAGACAGACATTATCTCCTGGAGATGGAGCATAAATATGCATGGTCTTTTACGGTGCTCAGGTGGCACTCATGCCCTAACTGTTTTCACTAGAATAATTGTTCTCCCTCTGAATTCTGTATGTTGCATGTCAAAAATATGTTCAGTTATTAATTTCATTATTTGAGTTACAAATATTTTAATTTATGTGTAGTTTGCACACATTGGAGAAGAGTGCCAAAAATATATTAAACTGGTGCTGTCACCATATTTTTCATAAACAGTTGGTATGCTATAAGCATAATATAATTTAAAAAAACCAGTCTTTAATTAAAATCTGTGTAGATTTCCTTTCTTCTCTGAAGCAACTTTAGGTTAAAATTTTCCTTCATCTTGCGTGAAATGTCCCTCAAATATTTAATAATGGAGCATTGTAGTCTTATATCATTGTTACGAGAATACTGTAAGTGAAATGCTTAACATTGATTGATTAATTCATTCATCAGGAGAATAAAAGGAAAGAAAAAAAGACTTTCGTTCATTGAAAAGGACCCCATATTTGGGATCATGAGAGAAATGTATTATGGAAATGATATTTCACTTTTACAACTCTAATGACATTCTCTTGTCGAGTTATATCTCTGTTATGTTGTAATCATCTGTTAGCTGTGATCAAACTAAGCTTTCTGAAAATGGGGAAAGTAGGAATACTATAAGGTTGTATTTATGTATGGATATAGGAGAGCTTGAACAGTATTTGGTCTGACATTGCAGCATAGCTGTCAGTTACAATAAGTTGTTATCTGAAATGCTTAGTAGTAGATACAAATGAAGGGGTCGATGGAAGAAAGTGCTAACCCTGGATTTAGTAAAGATTATTCTAATTACATTATCTGCTATATATTCACACACATCACATGCTGGTAACAGTTCCACAAGTAACATGAAAAAGCAGTATCTTTTTACATAAATTGTTTTATTGTAGTTCTGGTTTTGTATTTGAATTTAACCAACCATTTAGCATACGACAACTCAAAATATACTCTTGTGGCTTGGCACTTTCTTCTGTCAACTGCATGGAAATGCCAGCAGTAGAGAGATCTCACCTTGTGGACAATGTCGCCAGCTCTTAGTATGGGTTTTAATTAAACTCGATTTGTTATTTCATATAAGCAAATATGTTCACAAAATCAAGTAGACAAGTTTAACAACATTTATACCATGAACAGTGATGTATTTTTACTGAATTTGTCTTCCAATCAAGATTTTTCTCTTGCTTATATCTGTTAGTTACGGTAAATATGTGACATACAAGACTGAATGAGATGTTTGAATCCCATCTTCAAACAAGTAAATAAATGTGTAGTATTCATTGTTAATCTGCTTTATTCTTTAAAAATTATCAGTGTATTCAAAAAATTAAGTTGTATTTCAATAATAAGTAGGAAATTTTGTGCACTTTATTCTGCTGCAAATTTATATTTTATTACTTGTCATGTCTCCACAGGAATTGTACCAGTAGATCTGAGGGTTCTTTTTGTACAGTAATCTCAGTACTTTATTTCCATTTATCACTTGGCTGTATTATACTATCATTTTTTCCCCTCTATGCATGTGGTATCCTTCTTCCCAGTTCCATATTACATGGTCACCATTGTTTTAGAATGCCCACATGTCTCTTGACTTGCAATTTTTAAAAATAATTTGAACCATGCTACTGATGTTTCAGTGATTTCCAATCGCTTGTTATAGTGCTTGCCTTGTGGCATTTCCAGTCATGCCTATGAAGTGGATCACAGTATCTATTAACATTCAAGCAACCACCACATGGATGCTTGTTTTAAGCAGCTACATGAGTTAACAACAGTTGTTACTCTCTCAAATTGCCTCTAATGATGTTGTTGATTTAACACTTTGACTACCGCACACATAGTGATGGATGTTTCACCGCCATGCCATGCCATCAAATATACAGCTCTGCTGTGGTTACTGCCAGCCCTATGGCAGTCAACATGTTAAATAAGTTTGAAAAGAGAGCACTGTGTACCATAAAATTTATAAATAATGAGATCTAACAATTTTCTCCTTTAGCCATGCATGCTTTTTTTCCTACTGACTTAGTCTTCAAATACAGTAGTCACTGGCCATTTTTCCAGGAATCAGAGGCAAGATGACGCATTACTCCACAAATACCAATAATGAGAAATAGTATTACAGCAGTCAAAGCAGTGCGCCCCCTTGTATAGAAATGTCTACAGTTTGGATATAATGGTTTAAATCTTACCTTCCATCCAACCTCATTGTCAATACTGTGTTGTAGTTTCCTCTTTTGTAACAGAAAGCCATATTGCACTGTTTCATTCTATAGCTAAATTCAAAAGCTTTATGATTTACATGTTGGTGTGTGCCATTAGCTCACACTGTGCTAATATCCATTAGTTTGCTTCTTATTTCCTTTTTTCAGACTGGAAGTAAGTTTTATTTATTTAGTTTTGTGGTTCGTTAGTGGGTTCTTAATGGATAGAAGTGCATGGTTGTCCAAGTCTGCTTTCACCTACATCTGTTTTTTATAATCAATGATTGCATTTTGCTAAGTCATAAGATCTGGCTTAAAATTTCTCCATAGCTCTTTTTTACAGAAATACATATCGAACTTTTAAAACTTCCTTAGAGATTTGCAATTTTTTTTTTTTTTGTGCACTTAAATGAATTTTTAGTAAATATCATGTTCTGCTTACTAATGGCCTGAGAATAACCCTCTTCAATGGTTTCCTTATTATATAACACAAAAACTATACATATGTAGAAATTCAACAAGATGCATTTTCAATGATAAGTTAGTTCTCTACTGTGTCAGTTGTATTGTGGCCTGAAATCCATCTTCAACATTACAAATCAGATGTTTATTCTGTTTAGAACAGTGCTAGAACTTAAACATTAAATTCCTATAAATCCTTGCCACATCGCTAAAGAAAACGTGCAGTACAGCATCATATTTCTCACAATTCAGTTGTCAGTGAAGCATTCAGGAAACTGTACTGTTGTATTATCTCAGTAAAAACAAATACTCTCACGTTGTTTCATATGGTGCTACAAATCACAGGAACCTGAGCAAGTATCGCAAAAAATTTGGTATTAGGAATTTAGAACTGCAAAACAGAAGAGTAATTGAGATCCATGAAGTAATGGGCTTACAGAGTTGCCCTCTAAGTGCTCAGTACACTAGGGTAGTCAAGGTCTCAGACACTCCTTTATCTGTATTAATAATGACGTTTGCCATAAGTAATTTCTGTAGGTGAAAGACAAACTACTAATGATTGTATTTTTTAATTGTGTATTAAAGCCAAAGATAGATACAAAATAAAAGTGAATATAAGTACCGTTGTTAATTCAAAACTAATCCTTTTGTACATTACGGAGAAGGAATAAAATTTTTTTTATCCATTGTGGATTTTGTCCTGTTCTTACAGATATTTTCCTTCACCCTCTTCCCGAAAAGCCTCCCCTCCTTTCAGCATCAAAATGACTAAAATTGGACATTAATTTAACAAATATTGGAATTTGAAGGGAATGGGGATTTCCAGCAGTGGCCTAAGTGAGAGCATTTTCCTGAGGTGATTTAGGAAAACGATGGAAAACTTAAATTAGGATGTCTAGTCAGTGATTTGAATGTGCACTGTTTACAGCAAGGGGTAAGTATGAAGAGGAGGTTGTTACATAGGACACTTTTTTTGTCACAACAAAAAAAGACTCAGTTCAAACTGATTAATCATATCAAGTGATACTTTTAACAGAGAAGATGTGACTTACCAAACAAAAGTTCTGGAAGGTCGATAGACACACAAACATACACACAAAATTCAAGCTTTCGCAACCAATGGTTGCTTCATCAGGAAAGACGAAAGTATGTGGGTTTTAAGGGAGAGGGTAAGGAGTCATTCCAATCCCGGGAGCGGAGAGACTTACCTTAGGGGGAGAAAAGGACAGGTATACACTCACACACACACAAGCAGACATTTGTAAAGGCAAAGAGTTTAGGCAGAGATGTCAGTCGAGGCGGAAGTAAAGAGGCAAAGATGTTGAAAAACAGGTGAGGTATGAGCGGCGGCAACTTGATATTAGTGGAGGTTGAGGCCTGGCGGATAACGAGAAGAGAGGATATACTGAAGGGCAAGTTCCCATCTCCGGAGTTCTGACAGGTTGGTGTTAGTGGGAAGTATCCAGATAACCCGGACGGTGTAACACTGTGCCAAGATGTGCTGGCCGTGCACCAAGGCATGTTTAGCCACAGGGTGATCCTCATTACCAACAAACACTGTCTGCCTGTATCCATTCATGTGAATGGACAGTTTGTTGCTGGTCATTCCCACATAGAAAGCTTCACAGTGTAGGCAGGTCAGTTGGTAAATCACGTGGGTGCTTTCACACGTGGCTCTGCCTTTGATCGTGTACACCTTCTGGGTTACAGGACTGCAGTAGGTGGTGGTGGTGGTGGTGGTGGTGGTGGTGGTGGTGGTGGGAGGGTACATGGGACAGGTTTTACACCGGGGGCAGTTACAAGGGTAGGAGCCAGAGGGTAGGGAAGGTGGTTTGGGGATTTCATAGGGATGAACTAAGAGGTTACGAAGGTTAGGTGGACGGCGGAAAGACACTCTTGGTGGAGTGGGGAGGATTTCATGAAGGATGGATCTCATTTCAGGGCAGGATTTGAGGAAGTCTTATCCCTGCTGGAGAGCCACATTCAGAGTCTGATCCAGTCCCGGAAAGTATCCTGTCACAAGTGGGGCACTTTTGTGGTTCTTCTGTGGGAGGTTCTGGGTTTGAGGAGATGAGGAAGTGGCTCTGGTTATTTGCTTCTGTACCAAGTCAGGAGGGTAGTTGCAGGATGCGAAAGCTGTTTTCAGGTTGTTGGTGTAATGGTTCAGGGATTCCGGAATGGAGCAGATTCGTTTCCCACGAAGACCTAGGCTGTAGGGAAGGGACCGTTTGATGTGGAATGGGTGGCAACTGTCATAATGGAGGTATTGTTGCTTGTTGGTGGGTTTGATGTGGACGGATGTGTGAAGCTGGCCATTGGACAGGTGGAGGTCAACGTTAAGGGAAGTGGCATGGGATTTGGAGTAGGACCAGGTGAATCTGATGGAACCAAAGGAGTTGAGGTTGGAGAGGAAATTCTGGAGTTCTTCTTCACTGCGAGTCCAGATCATGAAGATGTCATCAATAAATCTGTACCAAACTTTAGGTTGGCAGGCCTGGGTGACCAAGAAGGCTTCCTCTAGGGGACCCATGAATAGGTTGGCGTACGAGGGGGCCATCCTGGTACCCATGGCTGTTCCCTTCAATTGTTGGTATGTCTGGCCTTTGAAAGTGAAGAAGTTGTGGGTCAGGATGAAGCTGGCTAAGGTAATGAGGAGGAGGAGGAGATTAGTGTTTAACGTCTCATCGACAACGAGGTCATTAGAGACAGAGCGCAAGCTCGGGTGAGGGAAGGATGGGGAAGGAAATCAGCCGTGCCCTTTCTAAGGAACCATCCCGGCATTTGCCTGAAGCGATTTAGGGAAATCACGGAAAACCTAAATCAGGATGGCCGGAGACGGGATTGAACTGTCGTCCTCCCGAATGCGAGTCCAGTGTGCTAACCACTGCGCCACCTCACTCGGTTAAGGTAATGAAGAAAAAGATTTTGGGTAGGGTGGCAGGTGATCGGCGTGAAAGGAAGTGCTCCATCACAGCGAGGCTGGACGTGCGGAATATTTGTGTATAAACAAGTGGCATCAATGGTTACAAGGATGGTTTCTGAGGGTGGCCAAAAGCTATAATTGTGAGTGTCGTTTTGTTGTGCCTATCTGCGAGTCAGCTTTTCTGCTATATGGTGAGCAGCAACTTTTCTCTATACTGTTTGTTGTTCAAAAATGTTCCTTATTAACGTATTCATGGTTCTAACATTTTAACTTCAAGGAAAAAATTAGATAAAATTGAAAATGTTTTGTAGAAAAAGAATAGCATTACTTGAATGTTAGTGTGGCTATAAAATTATAACATTACTCAAGAACTTACATTAACAGCACAGCAAATTAAGAAAGCATGGGAAACAAAATTTGGACATAACTGTCCTACAATCAAGTCAGACCTGTTAAAAGTATCGATATGAATATAATAAAGGGAAACATTCCACGTGGGGAAAAATATATCTAAAAACAAAGATGATGTGACTTCCCAAACGAAAGCGCTGGCAGGTCGATAGACACACAAACAAACACAAACCTACACACAAAATACAAGCTTTCGCAGCCAACAGTTGCTTCATCAGGAAAGAGGGGAGGAGAGGGAAAGACGAAAGGATGTGGGTTTTAAGGGAGAGGGTAAGGAGTCATTCCAATCCCGGGAGCGGAGAGACTTACCTTAGGGGGAGAAAAGGACGGGTATACACTCATGCACACACGTATCCATCCGCACATACACAGACACAAGCAGACATTTGTAAAGGCAAAGAGTTTGGGCAGAGATGTCAGTCGAGACGGAAATAAAGAGGCAAAGATGTTGTTGAAAGACAGGTGAGGTATGAGCGGCGGCAAATTGAAATTAGCGGAGATTGAGGCCTGGCGGATAACGAGAAGAGAGGATATACTGAAGGGCAAGTTCCCATCTCCGGAGTTCTGACAGGTTGGTGTTAGTGGGAAGTATCCAGATAACCCGGACGGTGTAACACTGTGCCAAGATGTGCTGGCCGTGCACCAAGGCATGTTTAGCCACAGGGTGATCCTCATTACCAACAAACACTGTCTGCCTGTGTCCATTCATGCGAATGGACAGTTTGTTGCTGGTCATTCACACATAGAATGCATCACAGTGTAGGCAGGTCAGTTGGTAAATCACGTGGGTGCTTTCACACGTGGCTCTGCCTTTGATCGTGTACACCTTCCGGGTTGCAGGACTGGAGTAGGTGGTGGTGGGAGGGTGCATGGGACAGGTTTTACACCGGGGGCAGTTACAAGGGTAGGAGCCAGAGGGTAGGGAAGGTGGTTTGGGGATTTCATAGGGATGAACTAACAGGTTACGAAGGTTAGGTGGACGGCATAAAGACACTCTTGGAGTGGGGAGGATTTCATGAAGGATGGATCTCATTTCAGGGCAGGATATGGGTAAGGATTCCAGGCATTCGAGAAAGTGGTTGGTGTCTTTGATGAAGGATGGGAGACTGCACGTAGTGGGTTGAAGGTGTTGATCTATGTAGGCAGAGATACGTTCTGTGGGGGCTTGGTAACCAGCTACAATGGGGCGGCCGGGATGATTGGGTTTGTGAATTTTAGGAAGAAGGTACGGGTGCGGGGTGTTGGTGGGGTCAGGAGGTTGATGGAGTCAGGTGAAAGGTTTTGTAGGGGACCTAAGGTTCTGAGGATTCCTTGAAGCCCCGCCTGCACATCAGGAATGGGATTACCTCGGCCAACTTTGTATGTAGTGTTGTCTGAAAGCTGCCGCAGTCCCTCAGCCACATACTCCCAACGATCAAGTACCACGGTCATGGAACCCTTGTCCGCCGGAAGAATGATGATGTATCTGTCAGCCTTCAGATCACGGATAGCCTGGGCTTCTGCAGTTCCGTCCTCCGTCACAGCGGGACCCGCCTCCTCTTCTTCAAAATCACCCTCTCCAAAGCTTCCAGGAATTTCTGACTTCCAGCCTTGCCTCTCAATCCTTCTTGAAAAACCTTAATCCTACTCCCAACATCACCACTGCTGAAGCCCAGGCTATCTGTGATCTGAAGGCTGACCGATCCATCGTCATTCTTCCGGCGGACATGGGTTCCCGTCTCCGGCCATCCTGATTTAGGTTTTCCGTGATTTCCCTAAATCGCTTCAGGCAAATGCCGGGATGGTTCCTTTGAAAGGGCTCGGCCGATTTCCTTCCCCATCCTTCCCTCACCCGAGTTTGCGCTCCGTCTCTAAGGACCTCATTGTCGACGGGACGTTAAACACTAATCTCCTCCTCATTACCTTAGCAAGCTTCATCCTGATCCACAACTTCTTCACTTTCGAAGGCCAGACATACCAACAATTAAAGGGAACAGCCATGGGTACCAGGATGGCCCCCTCGAACACCAACCTATTCATGGGTCGCTTAGAGGAAGCCTTCTTGGTTACCCAGGCCTGCCAACCCAAAGTTTGGTACAGATTTATTGATGACATCTTCATGATCTGGACTCACAGTGAAGAACAACTCCAGAATTTCCTCTCCAACCTCAACTCCTTTGGTTGCATCAGATTCATCACCTGGTCCTACTCCAAATCCCATGCCACTTCCCTTGACGTTGACCTCCACCTGTCCAATGGCCAGCTTCACACGTCCGTCCACATCAAACCCACCAACAAGCAACAGTACCTCCATTATGACAGCTGCCACTTATTCCACATCAAACGGTCCCTTCCCTACAGCCTAGGTCTTCGTGGCAAACGAATCTACTCCAATCCGGAATCCCTGAACCACTACACCAACAACCTGAAAACAGCTTTCGCATCCTGCAACTACCCTCCTGACCTGGTACAGAAGCAAATAACCAGAGCCACTTCCTCATCTCCTCAAACCCAGAACCTCGCACAGAACCACCCCAAAAGTGCCCCACTTGTGACAGGATACGTTCCGGGACTGGATCAGACACTGAATGTGGCTCTCCAGCAGGGATATGACTTGCTCATATCCTGCCCTGAAATGAGATCCATCCTTCATGAAATCCTCCCCACTCCACCAAGAGTGTCTTTATGCCGTCCACCTAACCTTCGTAACCTGTTAGTTCATCCCTATGAAATCCCCAAACCACCTTCCCTACCCTCTGGCTCCTACCCTTGTAACTGCCCCCGGTGTAAAACCTGTCCCATGCACCCTCCCACCACCACCTACTCCAGTCCTGCAACCCGGAAGGTGTACACGATCAAAGGCAGAGCCACGTGTGAAAGCACCCACGTGATTTACCAACTGACCTGCCTACACTGTGATGCATTCTATGTGTGAATGACCAGCAACAAACTGTCCATTCGCATGAATGGACACAGGCAGACAGTGTTTGTTGGTAATGAGGATCACCCTGTGGCTAAACATGCCTTGGTGCACGGCCAGCACATCTTGGCACAGTGTTACACCGTCCGGGTTATCTGGATACTTCCCACTAACACCAACCTGTCAGAACTCCGGAGATGGGAACTTGCCCTTCAGTATATCCTCTCTTCTCGTTATCCGCCAGGCCTCAATCTCCGCTAATTTCAATTTGCCGCCGCTCATACCTCACCTGTCTTTCAACAACATCTTTGCCTCTTTATTTCCGTCTCGACTGACATCTCTGCCCAAACTCTTTGCCTTTACAAATGTCTGCTTGTGTCTGTGTATGTGCGGATGGATACGTGTGTGCACGAGTGTATACCCGTCCTTTTCTCCCCCTAAGGTAAGTCTCTCCGCTCCCGGGATTGGAATGACTCCTTACCCTCTCCCTTAAAACCCACATCCTTTCGTCTTTCCCTCTCCTCCCCTCTTTCCTGATGAAGCAACTGTTGGCTGCGAAAGCTTGTATTTTGTGTGTAGGTTTGTGTGTCTATCGACCTGCCAGTGCTTTCGTTTGGGAAGTCACATCATCTTTGTTTTTAGATATATTTTTCCCCACGTGGAATGTTTCCCTTTATTATATTCATATCGATACTTTTAACAGGTCTGACTTGATTGTAGGACAGTTATGTCCAAATTTTGTTTCCCATGCTTTCTTAATTTGCTGTGCTGTTAATGTAAGTTCTTGAGTAATGTTATAATTTTATAACCACACTAACATTCAAGTAATGCTATTCTTTATCTACAAAACATTTTCAATTTTCTCTAATTTTTTCCTTGAAGTTAAAATGTTAGAACCATGAATACGTTAATAAGGAACATTTTTGAACAACAAACAGTATAGAGAAAAGTTGCTGCTCACCATATAGCAGAAAAGCTGACTCACAGATAGGCACAACAAAACGACTCTCACAATTATAGCTTTTGGCCTCTAAGGCCTTCATCATTAACACACACACACACACACACACACACACACACACACACACACACACGACCGCAGTCTCAGACAACTGAAACCACGCTGCGAGAAGAAGCACCAGAGCATGATGGGAGTGGTGACTGGGTGGGAGTAAGGAGGAGGCTGTGGCAGGGAAGAGGAGGGATAGTATGGTGGAGGTGGCAGACAGTGAAGTGCTGCAGGTTAGAGGGAGGGCAGGGGGAGTTGTAGAAAAGAAGAGAAATCATATTACATACTATGAACTCAAACACAATGAAGTGTCTCGATCAGACTAACCACTTCCATACCCACTAGTGTGGATTCTGGCAACTGAGGTGTGTGAAACTCAACTTGCACTTTTCTCACGACACCCTGAAAGCCACAGATCAAGCAGTGAAGCAGCTGCCATATTTCTTTACTTCCACAAAGCATTTGTGTCACTGCCACACCAATGCTTATTAATGAAAGACAACCCTATCAAATGAAATTTGCAACTGTTTCTAGGGAGGACACAGTATTTTATCATCTCTGATGGAAAGTCATCGATACAGGTAATAAATCCAGGAATATCCCAGGAAAGTGTGTTTGTATCCTTGCTACTCATGTTGCATATTAATGACTGTAAAACTGTTTCACAAGATGAAATAATGTAGTGTCCTGTAATTACAATATTAGTTAGTTGCAATTAAAATCAGTAAGCTCAGACAAATATCTGGGTATAACAATTTGTAGGAATAAGAAATGGAATCAGCACATAGGCTCAGTCAAGGTACCAGACTTTGATTTATTTGTAGGTTACTGGGAAAATGCAGTTAGTCTACAAAGGAGATTGCTTAAAAAACACTGGGTGACAACTCCTGGAATATTCCTCAGGTGTGTTTGATCCATCTGCAGACTAGCAGTAAATGCTGAACATGTACAAAGAAGGGCATCATATAGTCACAGGTTGGTTTGACCCCAGAGTGTGTCACAGAGTTGGCAAAAAAACCTGATCTGGTAGATTCCTGAAGATGGTCTAACTATACTGTGAAAGCCTAACTGAAATAAGTGTCAAGAGTGAGGAATCTAAGAACAGTTACCTATGTATCACTAACGTACAGACTGCAAAAACAAGATTAGATTCCCACACTCCACAAATTGAATGTGAAGAAGCCCTCAAAGTGGTACAATGGGAGGTATTCTTTGCCATTCACTTCACAATGGTTTGCAGAGTATAGATGTAGAACCTCCCTCCAGTGTAACGAAATGATAAACAAGATACATCACAGAATCTCTACAGCTGTTGACCACACTGCAGGCATGTTGATTGTGAACTGCTACAGCAGTCACCCACACTCAAGAAATGGCACAATTTGACTTGTGCGGCAGTCTATTGCTTTCAGGATAAAGCACTGAAGAGTAAACATTTGAGTGAGCTAGAATATCTTAAAAGTTAGGTGAAAAATCAGTTAAAGCAGCTGTATCTTTTAGGCACTATCAGTTCCCCCAAAAATTAAATTTCCAAGATCATTTAGTGAAAAGGGAGAGAATATTGAAAAAGAGGGCAATTGTTCCTGCTATGTGTATTTTCATAGATATTGGAAACAGAACAGAGCAGCAACACAGCCCTCAGTTTGGTTTCTAAAATCTGCCAGCAACAGAAAATGCAATTACTTATTCTTTGTGGGGCTCTTGAAGGAATGAATGAGAAGAACCATAGAGTTTTATAACTGTACTTGATTTGGCGCAAGAAGACCCTTAATAGCTAGCAGTCCTATTGCCAGCTTTCAGCTGTGAAGCACTAATGGCTGCAGGTGAGAACAACAGTCATCTATATAGCTGTGGCAACAATGAGGCTGTACCGTGGAAACATTTACAAAAATCACACTACACAGTTGACTGAGTTGTCACGTGAAGTTGCTGCACCCAATGCACTACAACTATCGGAGAGTGTCTTACGCCAACTTGACTGTGGTCTCTTGATTTTCTTGGGGTACGTAATTGATCACCAGCTGGAAATATTATCCAGCCAGTAAGAAAGGTGAAACTTCAAGGTATATGAGAAATTAAACAATCTAACTGAAGGGATTGCTTGAAGGAAAACAGGCAGAAAACAGACTTTTTTTGGTGCTCCACACTTTTGCAATTTTAACTGTTGTAAACTCACGCTGGTGTTCTTCTTTGGCACACCACTGAAGAAGTTGGCACAACTAAGTAGATGTTGAATGTGCTAACCCTCAATTTAATAATAGTTTGTATGTTCATGTTAATGAATGAGCAGCATGAACGAGTAGTTCCAAACACGCAGCTACAAAGTGCTGTCTGCTGTACAGACTGTTTTCAAATGGCTCTGAGCACTATGGGACTTAACATCTGAGGTCATCAGTTCCCTAGAGCTTAGAACTACTTAAACCTAACAAACCTAAGGACATCACACACATCCATGCCCGAGGCAGGATTTGAACCTGTGACCGTACCGGTCGCGCAGTTCCAGACTAGGGCCTAGAACCGCTCTGCCACTCCGGCCGGCAGACTGTTTTCTTTTTCATATTTATGTTACTGCCTTCGAATTTTCCCAAACATGAAACATGCAATAACTGCAGATATGCTCTTTTGGTTTAGTATTTGCTTCAACTGACCCCTTTCAATTAGTGGTCAGTGAGGGAGGGAAGAAGGGGGGGAGGGGGATAATTTTCCATGTCCTTGGAGAAGATCCATATAGCCCTGTAAACAAAACACACACACACCACCTCTGCTCTTCACTGGAGTTGTTGCCTACAGCCTGTACCAACCATTTAATAACAGTTTCATTTCCAACCGCAAGATTGTGCACCTTTAAAACTGATTTGGTTGACACCAAACTCAACATTCCACCTAAACCAGAGTTTCAATAGTGACAAACCAACAATGACAAACCCACCAGTGAAGCAAGGAATGTAGATCAAGCAAGTAGACAACTTCCACCCATTTTCTCTACCATTAGTTATTTAAACTTATAAAATCAATGTTTTTGAACAGAATTTCAGCAACTATCAATTAAAACCCTAACCCAGAAGAAAATGGTTTTAGATGTGGGAAGCCCCATTAGATGCTAATGTTGAATTTAGTTCAATATCCCGAGAATGGTATTGAAGAAAGAACAAATTGCTACTTTTGTAAATATGAAATATGCCTGCCACCTGTGGTATATGGAAAGTCCAGTTTTTTTTTTTTTTTTTTTTTAACAACACTTTGATGTTGCATCTCTTACTGGAGGCTTATCAGAAATCCTCCTTCAGAAAAAATAATTAAATATTAAATGGCAATTACAGAATGGACTTCTCCAAGGAAGCAATCTTTTTCAAATTTTATGTAATGTGTACACAATGGCTACACTGTTGGTGGAATGATGTAGTTTATTTGCACAGCTGATGCTGTGCAGCTTCCCTAAGATGAAACTTCATGAAGCATAAGCTGTTAAATGACCAAGCATCTATAAATGACTTGTGTGGTCAGGACCTCATCACTACTTCCATCTGAAATAACTTGAAGTTACCTTCCATAAGTACATTAAAGGTCAGGCAACACTGCCTCAAAAAAAAAAATAAATAAATAAATAAATAAATAAATGAAAGGTTTGTATGAGACACCAACTACTTATAAATTAAATGAGAAAATTCCTGATTAGGAATGAGGGAAGGGGTGATCACAGTTTTTAGTGTTTAAGACATCAGCCTTGGTACTCTGCTTCTGTGCTCCTTCACTGAAGTTCTTAAACAGAATATTTTATTGCTGGATATCTCAAATTCTAGTCATCTGTAAATCTAAGAGAACTTTGTGAAAAAACAGGAACAAAAAGAGATAACAAAAGACAGACCAAGGGCACCCTTCATATGGTCATCAGCCATCTACACCCACACTGCATCCCTGCAGCAACTAGCTGAAAAATGCCCGCCAGCACAGAAGACGTGAATATGATCGTCTTTAAAAGACACTTACAGAAAAATTGGGAACAAACTGCCTCAATCCTCATTTTGCCTCCCTAACAAAAATTTTAGGGTGCAAACATATTTATGCTTTTTTTCTGCGGAAAGCGAGTAGTAGGGAACCAGTGAGGATGGAAGAGAGAGAGAAAATGGCAATGAAAGAGAAATGGATGAAGACAATAATCAGTGAGAGCCAAAGATGGAAGAGAGAGCAATGGTCAGTGGGAGATTATGGCAATAAAAGAAAAAGAGAGATGAATGAAGATAGTAGCAGTTGGAGCAAAATAGAAAGACTGTGGAAATCAAAAAAGAGAAATGAATGGAGACCATACACACACTTGGGTGTTCTGAACTACCTCAGAGTGGCGATCTTTAACACGAAAGAATCTGCCCACTTCCTCCATCACCTATACCCACAGTTTCCCAATCTAGGGGGTCAAAAACCAGAGCAAACCATCCTCAAGGACATATGTCGAGAGGAGACAATGGTGGTTGAAGACTGTGAGTGCAAAAGGATGAGACAATGGCACAGAAGAGAGAAAGAATGAGAAAGACAATAGCAGTGGGACAGAGAGACAGTGAAAGTGGCAGAGAAGAAGACAGTGGTAAGGAACAGTGAGAGAGAGGGATGAAGACAGTGATAGCGGGACACAGACATATGTAGACAGTGATAGTGAGATGGCCGAGTATGAAGGCTTCATTACCAAGAGAGACTGGGAAAATGATTTAGAATATTATATGTTAAAAGAGCACAAGTATGTTCACATGCCAAAATTTTTGGTGAGGAAGGCAGAATGAGGATTGAGGCAGCTAGTTCCCCACTTTTCTGTCAATGTATTTTAAAGAGGAGCACATTCACAATTTCTGTGCTCTCACAGGAGCATTTTTCAGCTGGTTGTTTACAATATTAATTAAAAATGAAGAAACAATATTTAAAATATTGCCAGATGGAACACCACTTTGGGATATGGTATCTTTTCAGGCAGAAGCCATGGCAAAGGATGTAATTGCTCTCTTTCGGGGAGTGCCAGTCTGTGACCAATTCACAATGGTAACAAGTCTTTTGGTCTAGGAATAAATGATACAGAAATCTGTTTTTGAATATTTTACATCTGTAAAGGCTTTCTGAAGATTATTATCATGTTAGGCTACTTCAAGTTTCCCACTGCAGATGCGGTGTCCATAGGAGCTAAGACTGCAGGGGAGGTACCTTTTTGTGTCTAACGTTAACAGCTGTAAAAATTGAGTTATTATTGGTGCTTACCTGTTTCATATGGACAGAGGTTCTCATTAAGCAATCAGAGAGGTGACAAATATCCACAAATGTACCTCATTGAGCAGAATGCAAACAGATGAAGTGGATTGCAGAGCAGGTGTTAAAGGTTTAAGGTGAAAGAACAAAGGCAATGCTTGCCACAGTTCCAGATGTCACTGGTATCATTAATGTGTGTGAACCAGAGAT
This sequence comes from Schistocerca serialis cubense, assembly GCF_023864345.2. Lineage (NCBI taxonomy): Eukaryota > Metazoa > Arthropoda > Insecta > Orthoptera > Acrididae > Schistocerca > Schistocerca serialis. The sequence continues at coordinate 388,206,259 of NC_064643.1, read as the reverse complement.
GTGATTCAAGGTGTAACTGAAAATATATCACTAATCATGGAACAGAAGAAAAGAATGAGAACTGCTTAGCAGTCTTTCTGCTGAATTCTCTCTCTCTCTCTCTCTCTCTCTCTCTCTCTCTCTCTCTCTCTCTCTCACACACACACACACACACACACACACACACACACACACACACACACACACACTCCTCAACTCTCACTCTCCCACACTCACTGTGTGTGTGTGTGTGTGTGTGTGTGTGTTACCTATTTTCTCAGCTTCCAGTTGCCCCAACCATACCACCACCACCACCCTACTGCTCCTCCTCCACATATCTTCTCTAGCAATCACTCATGAACATTGTAGGCATAGGTGTAAAGGTTTGAAAGTTTGTATAATGTGTAATCATTTTATATATATAAAAAAAGTTAAATCCCATAGGCCACTGTGATATATCCATCAGTTAAAATTGCTTAGAAGGGATCCATCATTCATTTTCAGATATTTGTATCAGATAATACAAATTTATGAAACTGATTAATTGCATTGTTGATATAACTCAATACTTCATTCAATTTTATTTGAGACAGAGAGAGAGAGCAACCACAGGCAACGTTGGTTACCTGTGAGTTAATTAGCTGTTGTGAGTTGGTACACAGTTGTATCCAATTTGAAGCATTGGACTGATGTCATGCAAGTTACAGTGGTTTTCAGTAACTGAATCCACTGGTTCGCAGATGTTGAATTAGGCAGACCAATTTTTATGTGGTATTATTAGAACACGAAGTGCAGTTGTGTAATTTTGTGATTACAATGACGAGTTGCAGAGGTACAGCAAAATGAAATGAAAAGTAAGTTCAACATGCAAGGAGAGAATCAAACAGTGGATACACATGAATTAAAAATGTTCTCAAATGCTGTCAAAGGTGAAAATGAAGAAGTAATAGCGTCCATAAAGGAAGTGAAAAAAGCTTCAAGTTTGTTAATTAGGAAAAAAATGAATGAAATTAGAATAATAATGTAAATTTTGTAGAATACTGTCACAATAAGCCAATGCACATGGGTAAGAAAACAGATCATTGACTAAAGCTTCGTTCTTTTGTATCCCACGAAGCCTTCCCGACATGTATTGTTAGACATTAATGAACAGCATTTTCTCCGCTCACAATGGTTATAACAATAAACAGTTGTATGACATCAGAATATTATACTTTTAATATTTGTAAGTACCTATGTAATAAAGGCCATGTAATCTTGTTTTGTTTGGTGCTGGAATGCTAATAGTAACAAGTAAAAATACATCAAAAGTTTAAAATTGAGTGTAAAAATTTATTGTGTCAGTTATTAATGTAATTTGAAGTAGTTGTGACCTCTGCTTGTGCACTGTATCATAACTCATTGCACCTATTAAGCTGTCACCTAAGTTACAATTTTTGTGTATTACTGCTTTTGTATAAGATGAATTTGGCATATGGTTGGTAAAAGTCTTATATTAAGCTGAAAGGAATCTCATTACATATTTAAATACTTGGTAGTAGCAAGCTCATATCTCAGGTTTTCCAATTACAACTGGAACTGTCTTACAATGTTTGCTAGCTCCAAAACTGACATAAGATTTGTTCATTCATTCAAGTGTCCTGTTCAGATAGTTGGTACAGTTCCATAATATCCTTTTCAAAATAGCCAATCCTTCGTCTATTTCAACCATTTTGCTATTTCTTACTAAATAATAGTAGCAATATTTATTTTGACTGAAGGCATTTCACATGCCATATTGTGTAACATCCACCAATGAAGCTATAGCATGTACCATATTTACAGCTGCTTCCTGCTCCAACATGGGAGATTTAATTGTTGCCAGGTCAAAGCACAGCCATCCACTTTCAGTTGTCTGTTATCATTTATCACGAAGGGAATACAGGATTCTGATTTGCTGTGCTCATGACATTGAATCACACCGTCAATTTCTAAGCTAGCTCATTTGGCACCATAGGAAGAATGGCAAGTATTCAAAATGCCACACGCCATAGACCAGAGACCCTTTTAATTCACCTCCATAATTTAGTGTGACTTAGGTGTTAAAGTTAACTTTTTTTTTTTTTTTTTTTTTACCTTCCTCATTGGTATGATTTGCGTAAGCACTCACTATCCAATAGATTGTGAGATAGTCTTTGGAACGACACAAGTCAACCTTTGCAATGCTATTTACTAATTGCCAACTGCACGCCAGAACATGTTAACAGACAAGTGACAAGTTGTACTTAAGGTCCTACTAGGTTCTAAAAGGGGCTATTTTAGCAGTTTTGTGAAGCACTACAGTGATGTGACCACCCAATTCTGGAAACTGACTCAATGTTCAAATACTGCTAACAGTTAATATCAGTACCAATCGCCATTCTACATGTTCACTTCTGTTATCTTGTTCTGGAAGCTCTTTTCTCAGGATGCAATGCAAGATCACAAAGTCATTGCTGGACTATGGGGCACTTTGTGTTAAAAATGTGCTGTTCTACCTTTATTTACTGTAAGAGAAAATAAAAAACTATTATAAAGAATTCATATTTCAATCTGTACAATTATCCAGGTAAATCAGTTTACCACCTCTGATTAACTGCTTGATGTGGCTGAAAATACTTCCCACTGGTATCTGCATACTACTGGTATTGCTAAGTTATGATCTATACAGGCACTACCCCTACCTTTTCATTATGCTGAGTGACAATTTCAAGAGCACATTCTGATAAACATAAAACATCTAACCATTCGTCTGATAATTTTCCTGTAATGATAGGAATTTAAACTTTGTATAAAGCTTCTTATGTTTTTGTGGAGTAAAGCCAGTGAGTGTTTTTCCATCCCCATGTTCTGTTGAACTGTTTTGCTTAACAACAACTATATTTACTCTTCATCTCAGTCTTTTGCAATCTCTTACCTTAAAAAGAGGCCAACATTTCCACTGGGAGAGAGCAAATACTACTTTGATCGGAGAACATTTCTGACAATTACATGTGCCTGTAGGTTCTTAGCAAAAACATTCAGATACATGCCTGCCATACAGCATATGATTTGCTACTCGCCATAAAGATGACATACTGAGTTGCAGACAGGCACAACAAAAACACTTTTACACATCAAGCTTTTGGCCAAAGCCTTCTTCAGAAAATATTCACCAAAGCAGGCACCACCCCCTCCTCCTCCTCTCTCTCTCTCTCTCTCTCTCTCTCTCTCTCTCTCTCTCTCTCTCTCTCTCACACACACACACACACACACACACACACACACACACACACACACATGACCGTTATCTCTAGTCATCAGCAACTGTTGTACTGCATGAAAGCAGCAATCCAGAGTGAAGAAGGGAAGGGGGAGGGATAACAGGATACACATGGGGTGGAGAAGAACACTGTCTGGTAAGCATTCGGGGAGTAGAAGGTCGCAGGACAATGCTGCCAGGCATATTGTAGGGTGGCTGGAAGGGGGTGGGGTGGCGGAAAAGGCAGGGGAGGGGGGGGGGGGGGGGGGGGACAAAATGGAAAAGACAGATGGGTGCATTTGCAGAGTGTGACACACAATGATGATGAGGGGACATGAAACCTATGGTCCCCACACACTTCACTCAACAGTTTCCATCTCCCTGTCCAATCACCTCCTCCCAATTCATGTCTCCTTACCCCCGCTGTGCACCACACACTGCCAATGGACTAAGAAGTCTTTTCCCCTCTCTATTCCTCCCCTTTTGCATTCTCCATTCCTCCTTCATAGCCTCCCAACACTGCACCTGGCAGCCTTTTCCTGCCACCTTCTAGTCCCTGTATGCTCCACCAGATATTGTTCTCCCCCCCCCCCCCCCCCCCCCCCCCCGCCCCAAATTTGTTCTCTGCTATCCTCCCTTTACCTGCCCCACTCCAAATTGCTGTATTTGTTCCATGCAACAGCTGCAGTCTGGCCAGAGTGGCCGGAGATAGTGTTCAAGTGTGTATGAGGTGTGACTGCTTCTGCGAATATGTATATGTAGTTTTTTCTTTTCTTTTCTTTTTTAAAGAAGGCTTTGATCAGAAGCTCAGAGTGTAACAGCCTTTTCATTGTGCCTGTTTGCAACTTACCATGCCATCTTTATGGCACGTATCAATCTGTCCTTTTCACAACTGTTGATACTTCAACCTAGACTTCCCATTGTTTGACAAAGCATATTATGTGATGCATCAATTGCACACAAGTGTAAATTCCCCGTACCCTCTTCTGGATGATTCTCCAAAGTCAGTACACATTTATTTAGGGGAATACATTTTGTCCAGAATCAGAAAATTTTCTCCATTTAAGGCAACTGAAAATAGGAACCAACCAGATGGAACTGGTCAGACATTTCATGAGATATACATATTATGCTGCCCACTCCCTACATACTCTAAAGATAGTGTGATCGATTTCCTTACCAGCCAGCTACCTAGCAGCAGATGACAGCTTTCTGTAGTATCATGGCTCTTCCAACGGATAGGGCACTGTCATAAAATGCCAACAATGTCAGTAACAGAGAATGCTTGAGGTCAGTGGTGGGGACAATCACTTGAATGAAAATTAATGAACATTGATGAAAGAGATAAGGGACAGGAATATGCAAAGTTAAGATAGAAAGTGTTTAGTAGGCATTGAAATAGGAATGTCGACTCATTTCGTGCCTTTTTCAGAGTGAATGATTTATGGAATTTGTCAGTTTCCTGACAGCGATAGAATGTGTTATGGTTGGATGTGTTTATATTCTTGAAAGTTAAGTAAACTATTTTAAAGAATTTCATCTTTTATTCCACAAGACTTACCTTCTTTTGACATTAATTTTGCAGTACAGACATGCACAGACTGCAGTCTAACTTTCTATGAAACCACTGACTGTTGCAAGTGTCTCCCTCAAAGGTCCGATAGTGAATACTTAAGAACAAGATCAGTTCACTTAAAACTAAGGAGGACGAGAGCTTATAACACTTAGCACACCAATTGCTTATAAACCTGCAGCAAAAAACAAAACAGTGAAACTTAATGAAAAACAGTAAAATGGTGAGAAGCTGCAATTACATGGTATTTTACACAACAGCGAAAATAACACATTAAACTGCACTCAGAGATTTAATGCCTCATTTACACAATAATGAAAACAAGTCCACACATCATTTAACCACAAAACTATAATTATACATTAACTATGACATCAGACGCTGATTGAGGGGATTCTGTGGTGATTTCATCCACTCCTTTCGCAATATCTGTTTAAGCTGTGACAGTCTAAGTGTAGGATTTTCCATTTTTATACGGGGAAGATTAGCTTCTTCAAATTCTGTGTATGCAGCTTTTAATCGTTTCTCTGGATGTTTGTCACCTACTGAAGTTTTGTCACTGCAACAAAGAAGAAAAAAAAAGAAAAAAAAATCACCATGCTTGACTAAGTACAAACTTTTTTAAAAAAAGAAAAAGAAAAGAAAACTGGATTATGAATCTGAGAACAAAATGAAAATTTCAGTCTGTTTAATCAAAAATTATGAACTTAAGGAAAAGGAGAGGGTAAGGGATTATTAGAACCACACTTACCCTGACTGACTTAACGAGTGAATGTAAAGGGATCATAGAGAGAGAGTTGATAAGCCATACTAGAGTACAAGAGACAGAGATAATAAAGTTGCATGAGGGAGCAAAACACATTTTATGTGGGTGAGAGCATGACGGTGAGGAGATGAGTCAAGATGTAACAGGAAACTATGGAAGTCAGCATATCGCAGAATGATCAACCAGCATTGTGACTGACAGAAGGTGTAATTTTTTTAATGTCCAGCCAGGCTGAGGATTCAGTTTGGAAATGGAATCGCACACATTCACATATGTGCGCACACAAGCATGTACACACTAGATAGATAGATAGAGAGAGAGAGATTTACCTGAGAACAGCAATGGCTTCATCAATGTTCCGTGCCTCATCCCCTTCAACAACCACTCTATTTATGTTTTCCTCTAAAGGCACTTGTAAGTGTGTCTCTGGTTCTTTAATCTTCAGAGCAGCTAAACGTCTGCGTTCTGTTTCAGCCTGAAAAATACAAACAAGTAAATAATGCATGGTTAACATCTTTTATACCTTTAATACAAACTGGAGAACAAGTAGTAAAAACAAGAAATTTGGCTAATCTCCTAAACCTTATAAAGTAGCATAATTTTACACACACTACAGAGTTGAAATAGTAGCATTACATTTATTTTTGTTTGTCACAAAAATTTCAATAATTGAAATGGCTCCTCCTCCTGGACTAAATAAACTGTAGAACTCCCAGTCTTGGTCTCATTTTAATTTATCTACTGAATTGAAAAGTGACAGACTGAATTCTATAATTTATTTTGATATTGACATAACAGGTATTCTCTAATGATTAGAGATGCCACATTTCATCTTCTATGCTGAATCACTGAAATGTAATTAGCATATTTACACCAAGACAAATTTCTAAGTATGGAAAGTCCACAATGGAACAACAAGAAATTTCTAGTATTCTTTTTCATTGTCTGTCCAGGTCTTAACACCACCTCTATGTGGTGAGCAGCAATTTATCCTTCCTCTTGTTATTATTCTACACAAAATTTCTTAACTATGATGATTCATTAATGAAATAAGCAGGGATCTTGCGCTTTAACTACAGTAGACCTCCAACTTATTGCAACTAGCAGTTACAAATTGAACTGTCTCCCTCCCTCCATTACTTGGTGCAAGCTACTGAAAAAGTCAGAACGAAGTTCACTGTCCTGAATAGTCAACACAAGTAACGAATGCATTCAGTATGGTTTTACATGCAGAATTTGCATAGAATGGGCCACACAGATGACTAGTTTTCTGTTTGCACAGTGATTTCTTCAGGTTCCTGGTGAATCATTCTCACACACGCTTCACCATTCTCTGCTAACTATCTCGGCCAGCCTGTTCCCCCACCCACCAGATAAACATCAAATCTCATGGAATGTGTTCCACTACCCATGGATTGTTTAGTCTCTTGGAGCTTTTACCTGAGATTCCGTACAAAATCCTCACTGAAGCATCACTGCTGACTCACATTTAGTGAATTTGAGGTCACACAATGCATGCATTGCTGCATTATATGCCATGTTATAACATACTTGACCCCTACTAGTGACAAATGCAACAACGCCAAAGTGTGTATTACAAATCAAAACTTGCAGGCATGCTCTATCCACTGACATATGCCAATTTTTTGCACACCTTGTAGTTTTTGCATGATAGGTTTCTGAGACACCAGAGGCACTTATGAATAGCCCTGTAAGTAATGGGTTACCTTAAAAAATTAATAATGAATATAAATTGGTACAATGTATTAACAAGTTAGTGTACATATTTTTGAAACTAGCAATCACACAAAAAGAAAAAGTTAATGTTAAAGATGCTCAAGCACTGTTTTTGCAATTAAAATTTCCATCAATATGCACACACAAAAAATAGGAACATTCTCCATTTTCACCCATTCTTGCTTTTACGCTGCATAATGAGCAATGGAAAGTCCAGGTTGAAATATCAACAATATAAGGAAAAGGACAGATTGCTACTTATTGTAAAGGTGACATGCTGAGTTGCAGACAGGCACAATGAAGAGATTTAAGATTTAGCTTTCGGCTGAAAGTTCAATCTTTACAGGCATGCCCACTGAAGCACATTGTACTTGTGTTTACAAGGAGCACATTTCAAACTATCTGATGCACCTTCACTAAAGGGTTACAGCACTCACGATATATACAACCTCAGTATGGAAAGGGCTGAATCCATGTAATGTGCGATCTTCCTTGATAATGCCTTATACTTTTCTTCATAACACTTCTACCTGTAACTACATGTGCAGTGTTGGACTAGTAATGAAGTCGTATCTTTTCCATGGCCATGATCGTTTAAGACCCAAGCAGTATAATCAGTCGCTTTGCTTGTATGAAAAAAAATGTTCTTGATCCTGTCCTGGCAGCACCATCATCAACTGCCAGAGAAAAACGTACATAACTTTTTCACCAGTTCAATGGGTAACATATGCTCTGCGAAATCAAATCCCTCCTCTTTGCAACTGAGAAATGATGATTTGAATGTTGGTGGGCTTTAGGTGTTCTGTCTTTTTTTTTTTTTTTCTTCTAAATATATTATTCCTCTAGTGACCTCAATTGTAGCTGATAAACAATGCAAGTATTTTAAAAAAGAAAGAAAGGAAAAAAAAGAAAAAGAAAAGAAAAAGCTGAACACTGCCAAATTTGTAGCTCACCTGCTCACTGCCATCGCAGTAGCAGACAATCAATGCACAATGTGGCAAGCACATATCTCTGGTTGATGGCACATCAATAAACATAAGACTGTCATAATTTGTAAAGCGAATTTCAGTTTCCGTTAATAGTTTCTGTGACACAATTGCTCAAGTTACTATTCACTCAAATTTGTAACTCAGTTAATGTTCATAATAATTAGCAGTGGTTGTGAATAACATCTGTATTTGTGCAGCTTCCAGGATTTTACAGTAATGTGGAATCCAATTAACATTTTCAACCTTGCAAATATGAAATATGAAGAATGTGATGTGCAATCGAAATCACCTACTTCTCCTGAAGATCTACATAATATGTGTTATGTATTAGTTAATTTGTTGGACATTAATTCGAATAATTTCAACATTTCATTAGAATTGGGAAATGACAAGTATTTGAAAGAACATGATATAACTTGTACAATTTCATGAAGTGTGGCTTGAAAGATGATCATTGTGCTAATTAAACTCCAGAACACAAATAGACTACCTTCCAAGCCCAAAGAAAACGTGCAGCAACAGCTTTCAGTGACAAAGAAATGGTTGAACTTCTTTTTGGTTAAACAGGAGGAGGACAAATCAGTCAAATTTAAGTGGTGACCGTGGCTAATTTTGTTTTGTAAAATCCTGAACATGAATTATATAAAAGGAGAAAAGATTTACATGATGTACAAAATATGCATCAACATAAAACTCACAAAACCATAAAACAAAAACTTTTCAAAAGGTTTAGAACTGCTCATGAGAGGCAGTGCAGTGTTATCAAGGGGGATCTATGAGACTGAGCACTCTGAAAGACAAGTGAGAGGAACATTACTGATTTCCAGGATGGTTAAACAGATTATTGAAATTACTTCAAGTAAATGGGTAGAGGAGATGTTATTAATATATAATACTATAGAAAATTTCACAGCTGATGTGAAAACGAAGCTTCTTGTTTTATTATAACTGTTTATACCAGTGATAAGTATCAGTGGATTACTATTCATGCAACATCATATCTGTTGTCAGAAATATCAAGGAAAATTAGGACAAAAATTAAAAAAAAAAAAAGACTGTTTACCTACAATGTTGCATCTGAAATGTCTTGTTACCACTTGCAGAGAATAATTAATTGCTTTCATTGTACTCTTAGTTGGACATAGAAACACCTCTGTCCTCACGAGGATAACGAAAAGACGGTCAATATAATTCAGATTCCATCCACATCTAATTAGTGTGATTCAGTCTCTAGATAAAAAATTTTTCAACTGTGTCTGGCCCTTTCAGTAGCCCAGTAGCCAGAGACTGTGTGTGTGTGTGTGTGTGTGTGTGTGTGTGTGTGTGTGTGTGTGTGTGTGTGTCCATAGAAGGCCTTGGTGGCCGAAAGCTCACTTTCTTTCCTTTTCATAATATTGTTACTTTACATACAATTTTCTTTACAGTGTAAAGAATTTTTCAGAAAATCATCAGACAGTATAATTTCCAACAGCTCTTTGTCATTTCAGGTTTATCAGCGGAACAGTATTGTTAAACATCAGTCATTTCTGCAGTGTCAATTTGTATCACCACATTCTTCAAATTTGATCAAGTACATCTGGTACACAGCACAATATGCGGAACAATGATCACAACAATTTCTTACTTCATTCCAGTTCTCTATAATTAAAACTAGTTAATTACTGTGAAGTGTCTGAATGCATTAATATTTTGTCAGGTGTGTCTGGTGTAAAGTAAATCTTTCATTTCATCATTCAATAGACACTTCGCATTTTTGAGACAATTTCAGAGAATAAACAAGGAAATGTCTCATTGTTAATAAAATATACATTATTAAAAATTTCATACAAACTTTGCTACAAGAATTGTTATAAAATACTCAACATCAATAAAGTAAAGCCCTGACTGATGGAAGTAATCTGTAATTCAACATCGCACATTGCCTTTCTTTTCTTTCCTCTGCTACTCACTGGTATAGCAAATACCTCCGCAACAGTTTAGCTGAGATATGAATTGCAAGTTATTCAAAAAATTTATCATTTGAGACATGTTTGGTATGGTGTAAGTGCTTAAAATTTTTGTGTGTCATGCGTTGGACTTCACGCTGCGCAGTGCTACGTTCTCATGTCATGGCTGTATCTGCTTATTCACCAATTGTACACTAGAAAGGAAGGGCTGTACAAACTGCCGTAATAAATGGATCTTTGTGCACCAAAGATGAGTAGCTTTAATATTTAAAAAAATAAATAAAAAATAAGAAAAACTTGCAGTGTGCCTTAGCAGCTAAAATTTTGACAGTGCAATTGTTTTGCTGCAGTCTTCCTGTGTGAAAAGTATCAGAGTGGGCTTTGACACATCTAACTGCACCATTCCCTCATTAGATGGCCCTGTTGCCAACCTAATCTCATAGTAAACAGCACTGATGATTTTAAGATGTGACGACCAACCTGAGCCACAGGTCACGCGTGCATAGTCAAGACAGGACCACATAAAAGCCCTGTAAAACTGAAGCAGTGTTCTATCTGCTCCCCATGAGCTGTGGCTGAGGTATTTTAACATATTCATTGCCTTTAGAGGTTTGGCATTTATATTCTTCAGTGTGGCAACCAAGTCAGCCTTTCATCTCCTCACTGTATTTTTAAAATTGAGACCAGTGTTCCTCATTATAAGAACAGTTAGGTTACAAAGGCAACAGGAACAATTAAAAGTAATACCAGCACATTTTTCCCAAAGAAAATTTAGAAGCTATGCTATCTGTTCACTCCTCCAACTGTTTTATCATTAGGTGCAGCTGCCAAGTGGTCATTGCAAAACTGAAGGAGCAGCAGAATACGGTAAAAACACCCACAAGCAGTGAACATAAAATGGGAGATTTAACTGCGGACATAATACTGTTGATTGCTACATTCATTCATGCTCATAACTTAAGGATAATGCCGATACATGGTGGAAAAAACGCTCTGGTGGGCGGTTTGCGGGTTTAAATCACCTCGGGGTATGACCATGCAGTGCACTTGACCTGTGGTCGTCACACGTTGGTGCTGGCTGCAGTTCCCATACGCAGAGGTGTGTTAGTGCATGTCAGAGTACAGTGCAAACATTTTCAGATATGCTAATGGCGACTGTGTGTTGAAAGGCTCAAAGAACACACATTGATGACGTTATGAGGGGTAGAGTACTAGGGCGACTGGAGGCTGATCAAACACAGCAGGTCGTAGCACGGGCCCTCTGTGTGCCACAAGGTGTGATCTCAACGTTATGGCAATGATTCCAACAGACATGAAACGTGTCCAGGTGCTACACTACAGGACGTCCACAGTGCACAACACCACAAGAAGACCAATATCTCACCATCAGTGCCCGCAGACAGCCATGGAGTATTGCAGGTAGCCTTGCTCGGGACCTTACCCCAACCTGTATGGAGGCCATGGTTTGATGGTGTGGGGCGGGATTACGATTGGCGCATGTACACCCCTGCATGTCTTTGACAGAGGAACTGTAAGAGGTCAGGTGTATCTGGACGTCATTTTGCAGCAGTATGTCCACTTTTCAGGGGTGCAGTGGGTCCCACCTTCCTCCTGATGGATGATAACGCATGACCTCCACCAAGCTGCCATCGTGGGGGAGTACCTCGAAACAGGCGAATGGAGTGACTGGATTGTTTTCCAGACCTGAACTCCATCGAGCACGTTTGGGATGCTCTCTGTCGACGTATCGCTGCATATCTTCAAACCACTATGACACTTCAGGAGCTCCGACAGGCATTGGTGCAAGAATGGGAGGCTATACCCCAGCAGCTGCTCGACCACCTGATCCAGAGTGTGCCAACAGATTGTGCGGCCTGTGTACATGTGCATAGTGATCATATCCCATACTGATGTTGGAGACATGCACAGGAAACAGTGGCAATTTGTAGCACATGTGTTTTGGGACGGTTTTCTCAACTTATCACCAATACTTTGGACTTACAGATCTGTGTCTTGTGTGTTCCCTATGTGCCTTTGCTATTAGCGCCAGTTTTGTGTAATGCCACGTTGTGTGGCACCACATCCTGCAATTATCCTTAATTTATGAGCATGAGAGTATATCAAGCCAAGTCACACATAAAACACTTCCCTGAGGAGCCATTCTCTTGCCCATATTCCTCTGAAATAGCATCACTGACCTAAAAAATTGTCTGGAATGGAAGGACCATATAAATATGGATAAACGCCCTGGGAAGGCTTGTTTTTGGAGTTGTCTGAGAATATTAAGCTTCAAAATAGTGTCATAGGCCCTCTCAAGATCAAAGAAGATACACTGCCATTTGTGAAAAGTGCAACACTGAGAAGGAATTACCTGAATAGCACCACACTTTGTGTAAGTTGCGACGGGTGTGCAAGCAATATGTGATACATTTTGCAGTGAGATGGGGTACATGTAGGCCGAGCAGAGCCCTCTCATGTCAGTTCGACAGGGTCAGTGTTGCGCCTAGTGTAGTCTGTGCTGAGCTGTCACACAAGATGGAAACAATAGAGTGAAGGCCAGTATGCCTCGCTGAAGTTAAAGGGAGCCACATCGGCATGTGAGCGAGTTCAAACGAGGCAGAATGATTGGTGCCCGGGAAACGAGATTGTCATACCATGATATTTCAGCTCGCACAGGGCATGCTGCTATGATAGTGATGCGTGTGTGGAAGCAGTGGACAGAGGAAGATCGTACGCAGCAACGAGCAGGAACTGGACCACCGAACATGACCACAGCACGGGATGACCGTCATCTTGTCCGCATGGCCATTACGGACCATACAGTGTCATCCACAGTGTTGGCTCATCACTGGAGCACTGCAACAGGTATGAACTTGTCTGTATCAACAGTTCATCACCGTCTGCTGAAGGCTGGACTGGTTGCAGGCATGCAATTATGTCAGCTTCCATTATCCAGAAACCACAAGCTACTCCGACTGCAATGGGCACGTGAACACCTTCACTGGGGTGCCGAGTGGCAACATGTGATCTTTTTGGATGAGTCCCAGTTCAGCATGGATATGTGCAGTGATAGCTGCATGTGTGTCTGGTGGTACCATGGTGAGCACAACCTGGAGGGCTGCACTGTGGAGCGGCATAGCGGATAAACACCAAGTGTGACGGTTTGGGGCACCATTGGTTACAACAACCGATCTCATCTCATACATATTGCAGGCACTTTGAACAGCAACTGGTACCCAACGGAGGTTGTGGAGCCTGAGGTACTCCCCCTGCTTCAGACATCTCCACACGCCACATTTCAACATGTCTGGGATATGGTTGGTTGGCACCTGGTGCATCACAGTCCTCCAGTAACTGGTGTCACAGATTTCTGGGCTCTAGTAAAAACTGTGTGGAGGGAAATCCCTCCAGAACATATTCAGAACCTTATTGATTCAATGCCATGGCGTATAGCAGCTCTAATTGCAGTGCATGGTGGCTGTACGACATACTGAATGGTAGGGCTCAAAGGACATGTACAGATTTGAAAAGGTGATCATTTGTTACTTGTCATGTACCTAACCTGTGGTATTAAATTAATTGAGTCATGCGTTTCCTTCTTGGTGTTGCAATTTCCACAAACATTAGTGTATTTATAAAGTACTGTCTGCTTAGGGAAAATTGTTGTATTTCTCCTTTCAGCAGGGTGAATTTGTCAAAGGTTGAACAATACTTTCTAGCCAATACTGGAGGCGATTAAGTAGTCCTGCGCTCTTAGGACCCGGTCAGACACTAGTTGACCATACATTCTACCATTTTTGCTGCGCAGCTAGTGTGAGCTCCACTACAATGACTACTGCACAGCATGTGGTCCTTCCCTGGTTTCAGACAGGGTACTGAAATTACCTCCCTGCAAAAGGTGAGGAAGTGACACTCTTTGTTCCACCATGGGACTTGTTGCCCCTGAAGGACTCTCGGACATGTGTGTCAGCAGCATGATGGATTATGCTTGTAATGTGACTGATCCAGTTCTCGATGCTATATAGGTGTTCAAAACAGTCAGCTGGTTGGTAGTACAGTGCCTGTTTGCCCTCATGAGCATCTATTGTGGCAGCTTCCCTTCAGGTATTGCTCCATCTGGGATGTGGATGGAGATAAGGAAGTGGTCACTTGAATGCTAGTAATTTACCACTTCCCTCTGAGCAGTATTTATAATGGCAGGAGAACAGAAAGTGAGGCGAGTGGCAGCAAATACCCTCATTGCATTGCTGAAATGCTTTCTACTCCCAGTATAAAGACTTTTAATCATGTGAGCAAGAATAACTGCAAACTGAGCAATCATATTTAAAGTTAACATAACCAGATCAGCAGAATGATTGCAAAATAATAATCCAGCAGGACACAGTTACTCAAAATTACCACTAATTTCTACATTCTAATATGGCAGATCAGAGCAATGATGTAAGCTCTACAAATAAAGGTTTGGCATTTTTATTAAAACTTTTAATGGCAACATGATCAGATTTATAACTACTAGATTAAGCTTCACTATTAATGGAGCATTTGTCATTTTTCCATAATCATAATACAGCTGCACTATCATTATTTACAGTAATTGCAGGTTATGCCCTCAGTTATATATTAATGACTGCTTATACAAATATAAATATACTTCACAGGCATTTAATTGAAACTAGCGAACAGCTTTACCTGCTATAATCTAAATTTTCATTCCATTACCTTCACTATGACTACTATATTTCATGATTCAGTAGATACAATGATTAAAATTAAAGCAACTGGATGACAATGATACTGAATTCATGAATGTTTGGACTTTTTAGATGTTGAAGTCCATACTTACATGATACCAGAACAATATCTAGAAATTTATGGACTTTGACTATTAGATGCAGATAACCAGACAGTTTTACTTGTAGATACAGAAGTTGAAGCTCTAACTTCAGCATCAAACTTCCTAGATTCATGAGCAATACCCACACAAGGAATTAAGATTGATGCTACACCTGCACAATTAAATTGTGGAACATTTACAATTAACTGACCTGGATTATTCTTTGGTCAATGTTTAGAAATTTGTGGAGCAATCACAGGCTTATACCAATTGTAACTGAAAGGCCTTCAGTAAATCTATTAAGTGATTATCTAAAATAGCTCAGGAGTTAGTTAAAATATACAATTAGAGTGTCAATGTAAAATAACAAAAAATGTTATAACAAAAAATGTAGTACACCTCAATCATCAGATGGTAAAGCAAGTAATAGTCTCTTTTTCAAAACACCAGTAAATTAATGCCACATCTGACTGGGAAGCATTAATCTGAATTCCTCAAATACCACAACTTGTGTGACTTTCTCTATTTACTATATTTTCTACTGTTCTGATTTTGTTCCATCAAATAACCTATTATCATTTAAACAAAACTATTAAAAGAGAAAGAAAGAACTTAACCTGAAAATGGTAACAAACATATTCTCAATATTTGATCCATCAACCAACATTTCAATTTATCATTAAAATGAACTGGAATGTTCTTAGGACTACTATTAATCGCCTCATTAATTTGACTAACACCATCACAAATTAGTATTATCTGAAATAAAACAAAATTAACTTTACATAATGGATTTAAAACACTGTAAGGTCCAGAATTATTCAACGGCACAAAATTTTTCTCTGTCTCAATTTTCATTATACTGCTTTTAACAATTTCATACGATTATTTCCATATATTTTTACAAGAACTAGACATCTAGCATTAACATCTACAATTGCTTTATCTATATGATTTAAGTTTTATATTATTTGGATGAATTAACCACATAAACCACTTATTAACACACCTAGTACCTCACATACACCTCCTGCATTAATAACATTTATGGCTCTAATTGAAAGAATCAGAAATGTTATTCATCAAGGAACATTTTAATGCAACCCAAATGTTGTAATTAAATACAATCTTCTATTCTGCTCGTGTTTTTATAATAATTACAACTGGCAAAATTAATGCAATTCGGACATCCAAAATTAAGAAAATTATAGCAATTAAGCAAAACTGAAAGGAGTATGGTACTCGTGCTGATCTTTTTGGATCAAATCCACATTCAAATGGTGACCTTTTTCTTGGTCATTAATTATTTTTGTATATAGTTGTTGCAAGTATTATAACAATTACTGGTATATTAAATATAATAAAAACTCTTGTAGATAAAACTAGAATTGTTTTTCTTGATTAATAATTGAGCTTTCTGACTGGTAGTCAACTGTATTATTTATACTAGAAAAACGATTACCTACTTGATCAGTAAACTGAAATGTGTAAGAATACTCAAACTACATCTACAAAATGTCAATATCATGCAGCAGCTTTAAATCCAAAGTGGTGTCTTGGTGATAACTGATTTATTGAGTGTCAAAGCAAGCATGTTGTTAGGAACATTTTTCCAATAATAATGTGAAGTCCATGGACTCCCTTAGCAACAAAGAATGCTGATATATAAACTGCATCAGTAATGATTAAGGGTGCCTCTCAATATTGCTCGCTGATGACCTAGCTGTTTAGCACCCTCCGCCATAAATGATCATCATCAATATTGCTTGTCATATAGTAAAATCCTAGTAACATTCTGGTGAATAGGCCTTGTAAGGCACATGTGAAATTAGATTCTATATGTCAATGATGGGCTCATGTTACATTTACTCCTCTATGCAAGAAGATGAAACATTTAATTCCTATTGCTGGTCATAATATTTCTAAGTCAATAGTAGGTGCTAGTCTTCTACTGAAGAAAACTCAAAGGAATGATAAAAGAATAAAACCTCAGATGCAATGAATAGAATTGTTCCTCGACATAATATAATTTTAAATACATCATGTAAGTAATGCTTGGTACATACCTTCTTGAACTACATCTCGTCATCGCTGAATTATTGTAAGTAGTGTAATCCCAAATCTATTGACGAAAAGGTCAATCAGAGCAACAGTTCTAGGATCAGGGCCAGCTGAATGATTTCACTTATTTCATATCAGCCTTGGAAGTAAACTACTCACAATGATTCAATTCTGAAGAGATATAATTTGAGAAGGTACATAACGAGGATTACATAAGAATTAGCCAACAATGATCCCCTCTCTTTCATACATCCTTCAAATGATACAAAAGTATTTTTTGAGGCAGACTGTAATGCGGATAATGTTCCTGGTAAATCCTAAGAGCTGCCCTCATATTGCCACAAGTAGCACTGTAGGCAAAGAGCTTGTCACTCAGTTCGTCCCATGTGAAACCATACGCTATGTTGCTATTTCACAACACTCACCCACTTGTTGCTACCTACTCTAGTAAAGTGCTGGCAGGTCGACAGACACAAAAACAAACACAAACATACACACAAAATTCAAGCTTTCGCAACAAACTGTTGCCTCATCAGGAAAGAGGGAAGGAGAGGGAAAGACGAAAGGAAGTGGGTTTTAAGGGAGAGGGTAAGGAGTCATTCCAATCCCGGGAGCGGAAAGACTTACCTCGGGGAAAAAAGGACGGGTATACACTCTCGCGCGCGCGCGCGCGCGCGCACACACACACACACACACACACACACACACACACACACACGCAAGCACACACGCACGCACGCACACACGCACACACGCACACATACACACACACATATCCATCCACACATATACAGACACAAGCAGACATATTTAAAGACAAAGAGTTTGGCAGAGATGTCAGTCGAGGCAGAAGTGCAGGGGCAAAGATGTTGTTGAATGACAGGTGAGGTATGAGTGGCGGCAACTTGAAATTAGCGGAGATTGAGGCCTGGTGGATAACGGGAAGAGAGGATATATTGAAGAGCAAGTTCCCATCTCCGGAGTTCGGATAGGTTGGTGTTAGTGGGAAGCATCCAGATAACCCGGACGGTGTAACACTGTGCCAAGATGTGCTGGCCGTGCACCAAGGCATGTTTAGCCACAGGGTGATCCTCATTACCAACAAACACTGTCTGCCTGTGTCCATTCATGCGAATGGACAGTTTGTTGCTGGTCATTCACACATAGAATGTGTCACAGTGTAGGCAGGTCAGTTGGTAGATCACGTGGGTGCTTTCACACGTGGCTCTGCCTTTGATCGTGTACACCTTCCGGGTTACAGGACTGGAGTAGGTGGTGGTGGGAGGGTGCATGGGACAGGTTTTACACCGGGGGCGGTTACAAAGGTAGGAGCCAGGGGGTAGGGAAGAACTAAGAGGTTACGAAGGTTAGACGGTGGAAAGACACTCTTGGTGGAGTGGGGAGGATTTCATGAAGGATGGATCTCATTTCAGGGCAGGATTGAGGAAGTCGTATCCCTGCTGGAGAGCCACATTCAGAATCTGATCCAGTCCCGGAAAGTATCCTGTCACAAGTGGGGCACTTTTGTGGTTCTTCTGTGGGAGGTTCTGAGTTTGAGAGGATGAGGAAGTGGCTCTGGTTATTTGCTTCTGTACCAGGTCGGGAGGGTAGTTGCGGGATGCGAATGCTGTTGTCAGGTTGTTGGTGTAATGCTTCAGGGATTCTGGACTGGAGCAGATTCGTTTGCCACGAAGACCTAGGCTGTAGGGAAGGGACCGTTTGATGTGGAATGGGTGGCAGCTGTCATAATGGAGGTACTGTTGCTTGTTGGTGGGTTTGATGTGGACGGACGTGTGAAGCTGGCCATTGGACAGGTGGAGGTCAACATCAAGGAAAGTGGCATGGGATTTGGAGTAGGACCAGGTGAATCTGATGGAACCAAAGGAGTTGTGGTTGGAGAGGAAATTCTGGAATTCTTCTTCACTGTGAGTCCAGATCATGAAGATGTCATCAATAAATCTGTACCAAACTTTGGGTTGGCAGGCCTGGGTAACCAAGGCTTCCTCTAAGCCGCTTACCACAGAATTTAACGTCATTATTTATTCGTCAGACAATTGTTAACCTCATTTTCATAATCTGCCACCACAAAACCACTCCTTTTAATACATTTACACGTAGTTTTTTCGAAATTTTCCCGAATTTCTCCACCCTTTAACGTGTTTTGGCGGCAACACAACTACCTAACCTTTATGCACATCGTTGTCTACCAACCCAAGTTCACCACAGGATCAAGATAGCCCAGCTTTAACCAACACTTTCTCGCCTTTTTTCATACCAGATCTCCAGTTGCTTTCTAGTTCACCTTTATCTCTCCCCATATATTTTTATTTTAATTTTCATTTCAGCCTCATGTTACACTTTCCACCTTCTAATACCACGTCACCCTCACAACACCCCCACAACGACCCCATTAAGTTTTATTTACATTCCCTCCGCAAACATGCCTTCGCCCTAGCCAGATTACACTCCCATATTTTATTTAGTCAGGCTTGTCTGACATTTGGCATTACCCCCAAAGGCCTCACACTTAAAGTTCCCATCTCTGGCTGCAACCCTTCTTTCCATCAGTCCCTATACCAGTTCCAAACTGAACAATCCGTAGCACTCACCCACCTAATCCTTCACCTACACATCAACTCAGCCAATGAACACACCCGTCAACTCCTATCCTTAACAAAAGTCCTCAATCTTTCCTCGCCCACATCCACACCGGCTGTTCAGAGCATCCTCCTACAGGCCAAACGCAGATTAGAACAGCATGCAACCCTCCACCTTAAAAAACTATCCAATCTCCTGGTTTCCCACCTTCGGAAAGGCAACTCACCCACCCTTCACAACCTTTCCAGCAAACCTCAACCTCCTCTCATTGCACACAGACCCAGTCTCTCCCATCTACTCAATCTCCCACTTCCAGCTCCACTCCCTCCAAAACCTCAAAATTCCAGTCAACACAATCTGGAACCACAACACCCTAATTCAGTAGCTAACCTTTCCTGCAAACCTCTCTCCCAATCCGAAACCTCTGTCCTATCCAAAGGCCTAACCTTCAGCCCCACTCCCAGATTCAACCAAACAGCTTTCGTCAAAGATTTACTGTCCTACACTCGTACTCTCTGCTGGAAATATCACTTTGCCACGAAGAAAAATGATCCTTATCCTACTCCTAATGATTCCCCAAGACACTAACCAAATTAAACCCTGCCTGGAACAGTTCCGTCCTCTGTCACAGCGGGACCCACCTCCTCTTCCTCAAAATCACCCTCTCCAAACCTTCCAGGAATTTCTGACTTACAGCCTTGCCTCTCAATCCTTCTTAAAAAAAACCTTAATCCTACTCCCAACATCACCACTGCTGAAGCCCAAGCTATCCGTGATCTGAAGGCTGACCGTTCCATCGTCATTCTTCCGGCGGACAAGGGTTCCACGACCGTGGTACTTGATCGTCGGGAGTATGTGACTGAGGGACTGCGTCAGCTTTCAGACAACACCACATACAAAGTTTGTCAAGGTAATCCCATTCCTGATGTCCAGGCGGAGCTTCAAGGAATCCTCAGAACCTTAGCCCCCTACAAAACCTTTCACCTGACTCCATCAACCTCCTGACCCCACCGACACCCCGCACCCACCTGAAATTCACTAACCCAATCGTCCCGGCCGTCCCATTGTAGCTGGTTACCAAGCCCCCACAGAAAGTATTTCTGCCTACGTAGATCAACACCTTCAACCCATTACATGCAGTCTCCCATCCTTCATCAAAGACACCAACCACTTTCTCGAACGCCTGGAATCCTTACCCAGTCTGTTACCCCCGGAAACCATCCTTGTAACCATTGATGCCACTTCTTTATACACAAATATTCCGCACGTCCAGGGCCTCGCTGCGATGGAGCACTTCCTTTCACGCCAATCACCTGCCATCCTACCTAAAACCCCTTTCATCATTACCTTAACCAACTTCATCCTGACCCACAACTTCTTCACTTTTGAAGGCCAGACATTACACCAACAACCTGAAAACAGCTTTCGCATCCCGCAACAATTAAAGCGAACAGCCATGGGTACCAGGATGGCCCCCTCGTATGCCAACCTATTCATGGGTCGCTTAGAGGAAGCCTTCTTGGTTACCCAGGCCTGCCAACCCAAAGTTTGGTACAGATTTATTGATGACATCTTCATGATCTGGACTCACAGTGAAGAAGAACTCCAGAATTTCCTCTCCAACCTCAACTCCTTTGGTTCCATCAGATTCACCTGGTCCTACTCCAAATCCAATGCCACTTTCCTTGACGTTGACCTCCATCTGTTCAATGGCCAGCTTCACATGTCCGTCCACATCAAACCCACCAACAAGCAACAGTACCTCCATTATGACAGCTGCCACCCATTCCACATCAAACGGTCCCTTCCCTACAGCCTAGGTCTTCGTGGCAAACGAATCTGCTCCAGTCCGGAATCCGTGAACCATTACACCAACAACCTGAAAACAGCTTTCGCATCCCGCAACTACCCTCCCGACCTGGAACAGAAGCAAATAACCAGAGCCACTTCCTCATCCCTTCAAACCCAGAACCTCCCACAGAAGAACCACAAAAGTGCCCCACTTGTGACAGGATACTTTCCGGGACTGGATCAGACTCTGAATGTGGCTCTCCAGCAGGGATACGACTTCCTCAAATCCTGCCCTGAAATGAGATCCATCCTTCATGAAATCCTCCCCACTCCACCAAGAGTGTCTTTCCACCATCCACCAACCTTCGTAACCTCTTAGTTCATCCCTATGAAATCCTCAAACCACCTTCCCTACCCTCTGGCTCCTACCCTTGTAACCGCCCCCGGTGTAAAAACTGTCCCATGCACCCTCCCACCACCACCTACTCCAGTCCTGTAACCCGGAAGGTGTACACGATCAAAGGCAGAGCCACGTGTGAAAGCACCCACGTGATTTACCAACTGACCTGCCTACACTGTGACGCATTCTATGTGTGAATGACCAGCAACAAACTGTCCATTCGCATGAATGGACACAGGCAGACAGTGTTTGTTGGTAATGAGGATCACCCGGTGGCTAAACATGCCTTGGTGCACGGCCAGCACATCTTGGCACAGTGTTACACTATCCGGGTTATCTGGATACTTCCCACTAACACCAACCTGTCAGAACTCCGGAGATGGGAACTTGCCCTTCAGTACATCCTCTCTTCCCGTTATCCGACAGGCGTCAACCTCTGCTAATTTCAAGTTGCCGCCGCTCATACGTCACCTGTCTTTCAACAACATCTTTGCCTCTTTACTTTCGCCTCGACTGACATCTCTGCCCAAACTCTTTGCCTTTACAAATGTCTGCTTGTGTCTGTGTATGTGCGGATGGATGTGCGTGTGCGTGCGTGTGCGTGCGCATGTATACCCGTCCTTTTTTCCCCCTAAGGTAAGTCTTTCCGCTCCCAGGATTGGAATGACTCCTTACCCTCTCCCTTAAAACCCACATCCTTTCGTCTTTCCCTCTCCTTCCCTCTTTCCTGACGAAGCAACCGATGGTTGCGAAAGCTTGAATTTTGTGTGTATGTTTGTGTTTGAACTACAACTTGCAGTAGCTCTATTGTATAAATAAGTGAAGTGTTCCAGTACTATGCCACAATAGAGTTTAAATATGCTTAAGCTGAAAGCACTCTCTCTAAAAATAGATTCTCTATTTCAGTAGAATTAAGATTTACAATTTATAAAAATGACAGATACTGGACTATAAATTTAAAAAAAATACCTGGATCTGTGCCTGAGTTATTTTGGCAGCTGGCTGCTTATTTGTAGTCTGAATGGTTTTCAGCTCCTGTTCAAGTAATGCTTTGGATTCAGCCTTTTTTTCTAAAACTGCTTGTTTCTTCCGTAGCTGTTCTTCCTTGAATGAAAAAATGAAATAATTACTAACATTTAAACAAACTAAAAAGTCTACTTACAGTTTCATAAATGTACAAATAAATGATAACCTAGGGTTTTCAGATACAATTGTAACACTGCTAAGCTAAAACATTACAACCACTAAAAACTGTGACATTACGAACTGCGACACTGGATGCCACCTAGTGGCGTTGCAGGCACATAACGCAGTAAAAAAAGTATGTATGCAGAGTAGACACAGACAGGGGATCACCCTAGCAAAGAAATGGGCTGCAAATAGGGAAACCCATTGAGATAAGCAAATCTGACTGAAAGTAGATTATTATCATGCAGAGCCTGTGAACAAGTACCTCGAATATGGCGAAGATGGTTGAATGTTCTTGTGTTACTGCCGTGAGCATCTATGGAAAGAAGAAGGACACAAACTACCGCTAGGCGCTAAATGGTTGGACGTCCATGAGTCATCACAGAATGTGTGGCTTGGAGGCTTGTCTGTTCTGTAAGGTAGGATACATAGTGATTTGTGGCATCTGTACCAATACAGCACAATGCTGGTGTACGAACATGTTTCAGAGCACACTGTTCATTGTACATTATTGAACATTGAGCTACGCAGTAGACTATCCCTGTGTGTTCACATGCTGACCCAATGACGCAATCAATTATGAATGCAGTGGGTACAGGACCATTGGGATTTGACCGTCATTCAATGGCATTGTGTTGGCTCTTCGGGTGAACCACCTTTTTGATACACTAGGTCAATGGTTGTATCCACAAATGTCATCATCGAGGTGAACGGTGTGCAGCATGCCACAGAAGCAGACAGATGGAACAGTATTATGCTATGGGAGACATTCTCCTGCAATTGCATGGGACATGTGGTAGTAATCGAAGACACTGACAGTTGCAAACCACCTGTATATCTGCATCCTTTCATGCTTGATGTCTTTCCTGAAGGCGATGTCATCTTTCATCAGGGGGGGAGGGAGAGAGGGAGTGGGAGGGGGGAGAGGGGGAGAGGGAGAGGGGGGCGGGAGAGAGAGAGGGGGGGAGGGTTACTGTGAACATAAATCAGGGAGTTTATTTCAACATAGTTAGGAGATGTTGCATTTTCTTCTACAGCTTGTTAATGAATATGCTGTGGACTCTCCTGTCTTCCACTGTGACAACAGTTGTGTTCACTTCAGGTTTTTCCTCACATAAATATTCTCCTAGTCATCCTGGTGGATTTATTAACTTTCTCTCTAAACTGACATTGTCAATACGGTCAGGTCTGTTTGCAGCTACACGGTCTAAACTATTTTCGTTGTGAGCGAGTTATCTAACTAGTTGTTCAACGCAGTTTTTGGAAAATGTGTTGAAAAGTGCTTCACAAGACTATTTTTCCATACCTTATGCAGTTTCCCAGTCTATACTCTGTAGATTGAAGTTGCCTCCAACTAACTTTGCATGAACTGGGTATATCCACACAATGGAGCATAGACCTTCTCTCAATGATTCTACATTTGTTACAGTGGAATCGAGTGGCCAGCAAAAACATCTGTCCTTTTAATACATTTACACGCAGTTTTTTCGAAATTTTCCCAAATTTCCCCAGCGTTTAACGTGTTTTGGCGGCAACGCAACCATCGTTGTGCACATCGTTGTTTACCAACCCAAGTTCACCACAGGATCAACATAGCTCTGCTTTAACGAACACTTTTTCGACTTTTTTCACACCAGATCTCCAGTTGCTTTCTAGTTCACCTTTATCTCTCCCCATATATTTTTATTTTTATTTTCATTTTCATTTCAGCCTCATATTACACTTTCCACCTTCTAATACCATGTCACCCTCACAACATCCCCACAACGACCCCATTAAGTTTTATTTACATTCACTCCGCAAACATGCCTTCGCCCTAGCCAGATTACGCTCCCATATTTTATTTACTCAGGCTTGTCTGACATTTGGCATTACCCCCAAAGGCCTCACACTTAAAGTTCCCATCTCTGGCTGTAACCCTTCTTTCCATCAGTCCCCATACCAGTTCCAAACTGAACAATCCATAGCACTCACCCACCTAATCCTTCACCTACACATCAACTCAGCCAATGAACACACCCGTCAACTCCTATCCCTAAAAAAAGTCCTCAATCTTTCCTCTCCCACATCCACACCGGCTGTTCAGAGCATCCTCCTACAGGCCAACTGCAAATTAGAACAGCATGCCACCCTCCAACTCAAAAAAGTATCCAATCTCCTGGTTTCACACCTTCGGAAAGGCAACTCACTCACCCTCCACAACCTTTCCAGCAAAGCTCAACCTCCTCTCATTGCACACAGACCCAGTCTCTCCCATCTAGTCAATCTCCCACTTCCAGCTCCACTCCCCCCCAAAACCTCAAAATTCTAACCAACACAATCTGGAACCACAACACCCTAATTCAGTAGTTAACCTTTCCTCCAAACCCCTCTCCCAATCCGGAACCTCTGTCCTATCCAAAGGCCTCACAAGAAAAATAATCCTAATCCTACTCCTAATGAACCAACTCCCCAAGACACTATCCAAATTGAACCCTGCCTGGAACAGTTCTGTCCTCCGTCACAGCGGGACCCACCTCCTCTTCCTCACAATCACCCTCTCCAAACCTTCCAGGAATTTCTGACTTCCAGCCTTGCCTCTCAATCCTTCTTGAAAAACCTTAATCCTACTCCCAACATCACCACTGCTGAAGCCCAGGCTATCCGTGATCTGAAGGCTGACCGATCCTTCATCATTCTTCCGGCGGACAAGGGTTCCACGACCGTCGTACTTGATCGTTGGGAGTATGTGGCTGAGGGACTGTGTCAGCTTTCAGACAACACTACATACAAAGTTTGCCAAGGTAATCCCATTCCTGATGTCCAGGCGGAGCTTCTAGGAATCCTCAGAACCTTAGGCCCCCTACAATACCTTTCACCTGACTCCATCAACCTCCTGAACCCACCAACACCCCGCACCCCTACCTTCCACCTACTTCCTAAAATTCACAAATCCAATCATCCCAGCCGCCCCATTGTAGCTGGTTACCAAGTCCCCACAGAACGTATCTCTGCCTACGTAGATCAACACCTTCAACCCATTACATGCAGTCTCCCATCCTTCATCAAAGACACCAACCACTTTCTCGAACGCCTGGAATCCTTACCCAGTCTGTTACCCCCGGAAACCATCCCTGTAACCATTGATGCCACTTCTTTATACACAAATATTCCGCACGTCCTGGGCCTCGCTGCGATGGAGCACTTCCTTTCACGCCAATCACCTGCCACCCTACCAAAAACCTCTTTCCTCATTACCTTAGCCAGCTTCATCCTGACTCACAACTTCTTCACTTTCGAAGGCCAGACATACCAACAATTAAAGGGAACAGCCATGGGTACCAGGATGGCCCCCTCGTACGCCAACCTATTTATGGGTCGCTTAGAGGAAGCCTTCTTGGTTATCCAGGCCTGCCAACCCAAAGTTTGGTACAGATTTATTGATGACATCTTCACGATCTGGACTCACAGTGAAGAAGAACTCCAGAATTTCCTCTCCAATCACAAATCCTTTGGTTCCATCAGATTCATCTGGTCCTACTCCAAATCCCATGCCACTTTCCTTGATGTTGACCTCCATCTGTCCAATGACCAGCTTCACACATCCGTCCACATCAGACCCACCAACAAGCAACAGTACTTCCATTACGACAGCTGCCATGACTGCTGCCACCCATTCCATATCAAACGGTCCCTTCCCTACAGCCTAGGTCTTCGTGGCAAATTAATTTGCTCCAGTCCTGAATCCCTGAACCACTACACCAACAACCTGAAAACAGCTTTCGCATCCCGCATTTACCCTCCCGACCTGGTACAGAAGCAAATAACCAGAGCCACCAAACCCAGAACCTCCCACAGAAGAACCCCTCAAGTGCCCCACTTGTGACAGGATACTTTCCGGGACTGGATCAGACTCTGAATGTGGCTCTCCAGCAGGGATACGACTTCCTCAAATCCTGCCCTGAAATGAGATCCATCCTCCATGAAATCCTCCCCACTCCACCAAGAATGTCTTTCCGCCGTCCACCTAACCTTTGTAACCTCTTGGTTAATCCCTATGAAATCCCCAAAAAACCTTCCCTACCCTCTGGCTCCTACCCTTGTAACCGCCCCCGGTGTAAAACCTGTCCCATGAACCCTCCCACCACCACCTACTCCAGTCCTGTAACCTGGAAGGTGTACACGATCAAAGGCAGAGCCACATGTGAAAGCACCCATGTGATTTACCAACTGACCTGCCTATACTGTGAAGCTTTCTATGTGGGAATGACCAGCAATAAACTGTCCATTCGCATGAATGGACACAGGCAGACAGTGTTTGTTGGTAATGAGGATCCCCCTGTGGCTAAACATGCCTTGGTGCACGGCCAACACATCTTGGCACAGTGTTACACCGTCTGGGTTATCTGGATACTTCCCACTAACACAAACCTATCAGAACTCCGGAGATGGGAACTTGCCCTTCAATATATCCTCTCTTCCCATTACCCACCAGGCCTCAACCTCTGCTAATTTCAAGTTGCCGCCGCTCTTACCTCACCTGCCATTCAATAACATCTTTGCCTCTGTACTTCCGCCTCGACTGACATCTCTGCCCAAACTCTTTGCCTTTACATATGTCTGCTTGTGTGTGTATATGTGTGTGTGTGTGTGTGTGTGTGTGTGTGTGTGTGTGTGTGTGTGTGTGTGCGCGCCAGCGAGTGTATACCTGTCCTTTTTTTCCCCCTAAGGTAAGTCTTTCTGCTTCCGGGATTGGAATGACTCCTTACCCTCTCCCTTAAAACCCACATCCTTTTCCCTCTCCTTCTTTCCTGATGAAGCAACTGTGGGTTGCGAAAGCTTAAATTTTGCATATGTGTTTGTGTCTGTTTGTTTGTCTATCAACATACCAACGCTTTCGTTTTGTAAGTTACATCATCTTTGTTTTTAGATATATTTTTCCCACGTGAAATTTTCCCCTCTATTATATTGATAATTAACTTGAGTTCACCTAGTTTCAACTTCAACAGACATATTTTTTTCAGCAGCAATGAACACTCCCCCTCCTTTGACGTCTAATTTATGTTCTCAATACACATTCTTGTACCTCGCTAAATATTTCAGAGCTTTCTATTAAAGGTTTCACCCAGCTCCCGGTTCCCACAATAATTTTAGCATGACATCCAATGTAATAAAGCTACAAAACCATCCTGGCTACCAGAGCTATTTTATTTATTTGTAGCTGCTAATCATGTACAGCTGCAGTCCCACCATACACTATGACAGATATATTTTACAGGGTAGCTCTTCTACAAAATTATGCACAGTAGTTTTCGGCAAAGGTGGATTCATGGCACACACCACTGAAATAAGAACATCAGTCCAGGAGTTTCAGCACAGGGATGATATCAGCCAATTGTGCCCTGGCAAGAAATGCTCTTTGAAGACACTAGGAGAATGAATGCATTACGGTACCAAAAATGACTTCTCTGTATACATAATGATGATTCAGTGTTCCTGTTAACTAAAGTGCCTAACTAACTAAGAAACATATCTGTGAAACTGTAAGTACAAAACACTGTTGATTAAATATGAAATGAGCATGTGTTAGGTGCCATGAAAAGAGGACTGAGAAGTACTCTGCTGAGGTATCTTATTTCCAAGAGTGATGTGTTAATTTCTTTCAATGTTCCTCTGCAAAACCTAACTATGCACAGAAAATTAAGGTGATGAAGTCATTTGAATATTGTACAAAAAAAAAAATCATCTGTTGTGTGCTACTCGGCTGCCACTGAGAGCACATGACGCAGTAAAGCTGTTATCACACAGGCCATGGTATTCAACATGCTACACACTGACTTTATCTCTACCTTGCTGCTGAACATTCAGGAATTTTACAGTTTGAGCAGACGGTACATGTGCATCAACATTGTATACACAACTGCAGCGTGCTCCAGCAGCAATTTGGAGCTACAAGTAATGTGGGCGAACTACACAGTACACACAAGTTCTCAAAATGTAAACTAGCTACAATAGCTTGAAGCTGTCCTCACACAGGATTAGGCAGCCGATGACAATGTGGATGGGGATGCTAAAACCAACTGCAGAAGACACAGTGCCTAAGTCACATTAGATGCGCTGGTTGATGTGATTTGTCGACATGCCTTGGTGATTTATCACTGCAACACTCTCCAGTGGGCGTAAAATTCTTGTGTTAGCTCT
The DNA here is from genome assembly GCF_023864345.2 of Schistocerca serialis cubense. NCBI lineage: Eukaryota > Metazoa > Arthropoda > Insecta > Orthoptera > Acrididae > Schistocerca > Schistocerca serialis. The sequence continues at coordinate 388,176,958 of NC_064643.1, read as the reverse complement.
ATTAAAATTCACATTTCATCCCTTGTCCACATGCTAATGATGTTCTCTCTGTAGGATACATAAATATAAACTTTATCATTCACGAACATGTTAACGCAAAAAGCAAAGTTCCATGTTTAGTCAGTAAGAACACTGGCTCATAAAAGTTCCACACAAATAGTGTGATACGAATTTAGTATAGTATTCCACATAAGATAAAAATTATTTCATCATTATCACTTTTTAGTAATACCCTAACGTCATTCTTACTTGATCACCTTTTATATTCAATAGCACAATATTTGGAACATGTGAAATACAAGACTTGAAAGAAGAAAGCAAAAAATATCTTAAATGGAAGTAGTGTGAGTTCTCTTTTAGATACAGCCAGTGGACAAACTCATTCCTGAGAGACAGGTGGATTTGTATTTATATAAAACTGAATATTCCAGAATATACATCTATTAAATTTAGAAGGAAATTAGGGTTCTTTTAGAAAATGTTTTTATATTCAGATAGTCATGAACCAGTTACACATCACTTCACAACTTCCTGTCTCTGTTCATCACATTAAACTAAACTTCCACAGCTTATGGCCATATTTTGTGTGTTACCACTTCCTGAAGGCTTTAATCATCTATATGATATTAACTGACATTTAATTATGACAGACCATTCCAAAAACAGTGTGTTCTTGATGGATCTTCAATGTGCCACTGTCTCAAAACAGTATACTTTCAAAATACACAAGTCAGAATACAAAAAAATCTTTAAACATCTAACTGACATTTCCTGTCATTTTACTGCAACCAACTGTACTCATAACAATGAGTTTTTGAGAAGCCTCAACGTGATGGAGCTTTGAAATGGGATTTATTCATGTGACATATGTTATATTACAAAATCCACTAATATGGACTACAAGTAAAAATGACAAAATCCAATATTGCATCTCCTGAGTGTACTGAAAAGAGAGATGGCCAGCATGTGACATAGGTGGCATTTTTCTGTCTCATTGGTCTATGTTCAAATACGAACTCAGATTTTCTGACATAATTGATATTGCTCTGCATGATCGGACACACGCCATAATGTGCTGTTTCCATGATGTGACATCAGAAACTCTGCCTCCTCAATGTTGATGTTCTAATGTGCAGTCTGTGCAAGAACGGCTTAAGAAAAAAAACACAAGTGGGACAGAGTTGAGTGGGGACTCATACCAGCAAAGATATGTACCACAAATGGGGCAACTTTGACAAAGAGCAGATTGTTATGGTCTGAGGTCTGCGAACGAATATCTCAGAAATAGTGAAGGTGGTCAACCTTCAGCACACACTGCTGAACATGGGGCTCTGCATTAGATGATCCATATGTTTTCCCAAGGTGATTCAATGATATCCTCAGTTATGATTGCAGTGGGCAGAGAATAATCGAGATTAGATCATGGATCAGTGGAATATGCCTTCCGATCAGTTGAATCAAGTTTCTTGTAACACTAGGTCGATGGTTGCACATGGATACCCTGTTGTCCAGGAGATGATTACGGTCGTGATTATGATGATGATGATGATGATGATGATGATGATGATGATGATGATGATGATGATCGGTAAAAGAGGCTCAACAACATGTTCATCAGTGCTATTATGAAGTGGCAGTGCCATTCATGTGGAGGGAAGGGCAGGAGGGAGGGGGGGATGAAGTCTCTCCCCATGGCGGAGTTGCTTATAATACATGGAAGTCAACCTATCAATTATAAAAAACCTCCATCATGACACACTTGACTACAAAACTGAAAACCAATTCAAAAAACACAAACTACCTGGGAAAGCTACCCACTCACAGCATGCTGACCTCCGCTTCCCAGTACTTTAGGGATGAGGTCCACCAGTTCACAAAATTTCAAAACCTGTGTACACTTGTGTGTCAGTGAACATTGTGTGCTGATCTCAGGCCAAACTGAAGTTTGCCCTCATAACAATATATAAAACACATGTGACCATAACATGCTGAACCAAAAACTTCACAGTGGTTGTCCACCCCCTAGAGGGGAAAAAAAAAAAATATGTGTCCTATGCACAATCTAGTGACCAGTACTTCCTTCCATCGATGTAGTTGGCACAAAGTCCACCAAGTTTGCACTGTCGCATTGAGAGACCACAATTTGTTGTTTACCACTTACACCCACTTTATTTCCCACTGTCACACAATGAGACTATGGTGCGCAAGGGAACAGCACATTGATGCACCCCACCATCCCTACCCCTACCTGCTCCTTTGGCTGCTTTGTCAGCATTACCCTGTCTCTTAAAGTGTCCAGGTGTCCATCAAAATAATACCTCTTTGTGTCAGTGTTGGATCCAGTGTAAAGTGTCATGGATGATCTGAATCGAGTAGTCTACTGAATATTTGAAGTGGACCACTTGTAGTGCATTAAGTGAGTCATAGCTGATGAGAAACTTTGTCCTGTAATACCTTTGAATCCACTCCAGTGCCATCATAACCCCATGTAACTCTGCACCATAATTCGTAAACAGTTCTGGAAGATGTAGTTGTAAAACCCTATTCGGGACAACAGATGAACAACCGTGTGTATTCCTTGGTGGAAGCCACCCACACATACAACAATAAAACCATATTATGTACTTAACAATGAAGTAAACAGATTTGTGAAAAGTAATCTGCAGTACAAGTTTTCTTGTACTGCCTCAAGTTTAAATTCACTTTGGGCCTCTGAAGACACCGAGGCACCAATTTGTTCCATCCCTGAGTGCATATTGGGAGATCCGATATATCCAGATCTGTGAGATAGTCAGAACTATGTATCCAAATAGCTTGGTCACAACTGGCCAACTCCTGAACACTCCTGGACAGCCACTCATAGTAGGAGTGGACCACCACACTATATGCTAATGGGTGAGGCAATGTTAAGATTTTCAAGTACTATCGAGCGAGAATGCACCACTGAATTCAGAGTGGTGGTTAACCAGCCTTTGCACGCAAACAATGAAATATAATTGGCTAAGAATCCTTTATGCTTTCTCCAATTCCTCTCTCCAACAGCAGTTTCTAAAAAAAATCTGTTTAGCTAGGAACCCAAAATCCTTTTGATGATAAGAAAGATGGATGAACAAAAACTTAATATCAGAACTGTGGAGCTGCTCCATCTAGCCAATACTGAATTTTTGATAATGTTATTTTTTCTAATATCATCTCTTATTCTTTAGTAAATGCAACAGTGACATAGCTTTTATGTTTCAGTCAGACAATAAGAATGAAGACAAATCTGCACTCTTAACTGTATAATGATATGCGTCACTACAGTGTACACTGTCAGAGTCTTAGTTGCCCTGTGAAATTTTATCACCTCAGCTTGATCTTTGTATAATTATCTGAAAAGTCAACATACATTAGCAACTCATTCTGATTACTTTTAATACCTGGTGTTGTCTGTCTGTAGTATAAAGACACACACTCTTTTTAATAGCGTGTTGGTCCCTTAAATCTCTAGATCCATTCCAGAAACTCTCATCTGAATCTATTCTCTCTCCTCAACCCCAATATTCCTTACACTCTTACCTTCTACATGGATACTGCACTCCACAGAAAATATCTCTGCCTTGTAGACCAACGTCTTTGGCCTATTACTATAACAACTGCCCTCCTATATAAAAGACATTAACCATTTCCTCTGACTGACTGGACCAGTAAAATGTTGGTTCTACTATGTTCTTATTGTTGGTTACTAGTCGCTGTGTTATGTCTATTATTGTACAGGTATTGTGTGATTTTTCTTTCGAGAAATATATGAGTACATAGTGTACAAACTGCCAGTGACTACCACAATTTTCTTTTTGTCCATACGTTCTAATATATAAATTATTTTCAAAGTGCCCAACTGTACCAGAATAAACAAAATCTGCACCATACAATGTACTTGCAGTGAGACTGTCGCAATTCCTGAAATCAATCGCATGTAGCATCTGGCCTGCTGAAAAGCACTGCAGTCCTGGGTCCTTGGATAAACCATGAAAATCCGCCACATTATCTCTCTCTCTCTCTCTCTCTCTCTCTCTCTCTCTCTCTCTCTCTCTCTCTCTCTCTCACACACACACACACACACACACACACACACACACACACACACACAGAGAGAGAGAGAGAGAGAGAGAGAGAGAGAGAGAGAGAGAGAGAGAGAGAGATGACAGGTTTCAGACCGACAGGCCCAATCCGTTAGAGATACCCATAGAAATGGCTTGCGGTTTTGGCCTGTCATGGAAGCCCACTCGTGTGGCCAGCTATTTACATGTCACAGACACCATGTTGATGAAATGAGATCGCATTGATCAATCCATGCAACCGTTAACTTGAACAAATACTCTGAGAATCAGTTCTAATGAGAATAGGTAGCAACTCACCGTAAAGATGATCGCTAAGTTCAGACTGTATGTAGAAAAGACAATCACACTCTCACAACTAAATTTTCAGTCATAGCCTTTGTCAGAAAACAAGAGCATACACACATTCACACAGTCCCCCAACACAACTCATGTGTACATGACTGCCATCCATGGTTGCTGCATCAACAGTCTCTGAGAATCAGATTCAAACAAACCACTCCTCCTGCCTCCCATTGGCAGTTGCTAGGCTAGTGGCAAGAAGTGGTGGCAGCACTGTCTGCAAGCTGAGGAGAGTGGTAGGAAGGGGAGAAGCAGTAAGAATGAGGGAGTAGGGAAGTGGCACACATACTCCGCTGCACCCAGCCAGTGACAATGCATGACATCTCAGTAAACAAACCCTTTCATCTACAGAGACAAAAATGAGATTTTTTCCCATTTTTTTTAATTTCCCTGATATGTTTGAAATTCCCTTATTTCTAGAACTTGTAGCAACTCTGAATCTACTCCCTGACCACACTTACGCAAATCAATGTACACAACATTCCAGATGCCTTCTTAGGACCAAAACAGTTCCAACAGAACACACTTTACCCACAGAGCACTGGGGAATGGTCATCAGTGGAGTGCATTTCTTGTAGAGCAACAGAAATAGCAGAAGTGGAGGAAATAACTGGTGTAGACCTGGCAGTGACTTTTTAATATGCATTACAGTTCCACTGAATAATCACATTACTGGACTCCAGGTCAAATGTGTAGGGTCCAGGAGGACTGTTCACACCCCAGAACCACTGCCTGTTACCGATGGTGATGGAACCACATCAATGAGCATTGGTTCAGAATCCAACAGTGGAGAGTGGGGGTTCTGTTGCCTCTTGAGATCACTGGAGTAGCCTCATTCTGATTCATCATCATATTATCCTTCATAGCCTTTGGAGGTCAGGATTCTTTCAAGTCCTAGCTGTGACAGGCGTGGAGATGGATGAAGAGCAAGCAGCCCTGGGGCCTTCATGTCACTGGTCCTTCAGCTATTGGCTGGCTTTAGCCTCAGACATATGGGTTTCTGTGGAGATGGATCCCGAGAGGGAGCCCTGCCATCTGTAGAAGGAAGCAGCTCCTCTAGCTGGGTGTGGGAAGTGGTTCCTGAAGATGGTGCTGCGAGAGAAGTTCACTGGGAGTAGTAGTTTCGAAAAAATTGAGGTAGTGAGTGGGATGGCTGTAACTTTCGCATAACTGCGCATCATATCAACAATATGTAGGTGTTCAAAAGATTTATGTTCCTGTATTTTCTTTTATTTCTTGAAGAAAGGGCAAAATAGTGAATGGAGGTTGGTATTGTGTGTAACTGACACAGAAAGGTGTTTGTTCAAAAGGACTACCTTTGTGGAGTGATTGCCTGGAGCTATATTTTAGGTTGCTTTTATTCTGGAAATAGCCATTACATTACAACAAGTCTCAGTTTTAAATGGTATTAAATCTGACTTAACCTGTCGTACAGCTCACATGATACTACCACAACATTACCCAACACCCTCCCCCCTTCCCAACAAAAAGCCCTCTAAAACCTTAAAATTTTTTTACATTTTGAGCTCAAATTTTGCACTGTACAGTTTCATTCTAAAGGGAACTCTAAGGTAAAAATGAATTAAAACTACAGATCATCAAATTATTGCTCGTCCACTTAGCACAGAAGACCGACTGGGTAATTCCACGGAAACGTGACATGTTTGTCATAATTAAAATTGTCTGTCACTTACTCATGTAGCATATCATATTAAAGCTCTAAATGTGTAGTTTCTAAATTGAGCAACACTACAATAAACCTTGTGGGAGCTATGCAAGAGAAGCACAAATGCAAACAGCAACAATGCCTCGTTTAACTGCCATTATTGGCAGTGAATTAAAATGTATTTACTTCCATATTAAACATGTTTTATATGTAGCACGTTATATGGTGTTCATTTCTGCCATTTAATGCAGGTTTTCACATCATATTGATTATTCACATGTTGACAGATAATACAGTAGCTTCAATGTGAATTTTATGTTAGTCACCAAACAGGCCTTCTTTAGTACTGTCGTTGCATGTTTTTGGGCTATTGCATCCATAAACATAAGGACACACATCCAATACAGCACTCTGAGAAACAGGAGGCATAATAAGCTTCTACACACATTGTAATAGACAGTGTCACAAATGTAAAAGGTAGTTTGGAACTCATGTAACCTCCAGTAATTGTTACATTAGTCACAGGCTGTATTGACAGTTTGTTATCTGCCTCACTTGCAATCACTGTTTAATTTTACAATTTCATTTAAAAGCTGTGATATTACTGTGAATCACAAACAATGTACACAATATTTATGACAATTAATAGATTTTTTATAGGAAATTGTTGAAATGCAAATCATTGGCCACTATGGCTTCCATGGCACCAGCAGAATGGGAAAGAAGTCGTCAATCTAAGCAAGATGCACAAAAAATAGCAATGTAAAGACAAAAGGCACGAGAAAATATGAAGCTTCGAGAAAGTTTGAAAGGTGGCAATAACATTCAACGAAAGGAGAGGGAAGCTTCTAGGATCCATAATAGGAGGAAAGAAAGCCAAAAACAGGCTTCTGAGGAAACAGCAATAATGCCCAGTAGGTGTTCTGAAATATAACCACATAAAAGGCTTTGCAACGAGCTGTCAGGAAAGTGAATGGAGCTTTAACCAGCATCCTGAAAAAGGAACAAACTTTATGACAAAACTTCTCAGCAAATTTATGTAGCACCCCTTCATCTGACACACTGTCAAGACAGGTTAACCATAATCACTGAAGAAACGAAAGAAATTGTGAGAGATTTCTGTTGCAGTGATACAATTTCATGCCAGGCGCCTGATAGGAAAGATGTAAAAGCTGTCCAAGATACACACATGAAGACAACGACAAGCAAGCAAAAGAGGCTGATGTTCAGAGTGAAGGATATCCACTTCTTGTTTACAGAGAAGTATCCTAAGATGAAAACACAGTTGTCAATGTTTTGCAAACTGCTTGCAACACATGTTGACTTGTTTGGCTGAGACTAGAAGTGAGCTGTTGTTTATACTGTGAAAACTTCAGATTCCTTCTTCTTCAGATCCTCTTACACACAGTGCAACAAAAACTGTATGACTGGAATGTGCCATTTGTACTTACCGGTCAAACAATTTGTAGACACCTTGGAGTTTTATGTGCAGCAATAAACTCAAGGCAAAATTGCAAGATCTACACCACTCAGTGGGATAGAAGGAGAACAATTGTGGAGAAAGAGTGGAATCTTCTTGAAGCAAGAGCTGAACTAACATCTCAACTCAACAAAGTAAAATTACACCTAAGGTATATAACATATTGATAAGCATTGGAATTGCAGAAACAGAAAGACACTCTGCAGCAGGATGTCTGATACTGTAAAGAGGTTTTGCTGAAAACTATTGTGTAACACAGCGGAGTGAGGTAATGGCCGCACACTGGAGCAATGACTGCACCGAGAAAATATATACTGCAGTCATACGTCATCTGAATTCTGCCAAGAATGTAAGGCATCAATGTCATGCTGCAATTTCAGATTGAACTCGGCACACATCTGCAGAAGTACAAACCTTCAACAAAACAATCACACGTTTTGAAGACCATTTTGAAACTATTGAAAAAAGTTACAGCTTGGAGTGATAGCAGAGACAGTCATTTCAAAAGTTCTTATTTCATGGCTGCTATGTAAGTGAGCCCAAAATGCTGTGCTTGGAAATTTTTTTAATCCATCATAGTAAGGGCACACACAATGGTGCGCGTGTTGTTGCAAAAGGATATGTTTGAAGGCACATCCTCCAAGGTGATGAGTATGTTACTAATGCCAAAGAGTTGGTATGATGTACCTGTTGCTGGTCATTTGAATATGCAAATCCTGTTTGTCACAGAGTCACATGCAAGAACAAAAACATAAACTTAAGTAATTTTTTTCAAATTTGCAGCTCCTGTCCAAGGCATCAAGAGAGCAAAAAATGGCTCTGGGCACTATGGGACTTAGCATCTGAGGTCATCAGTCCCACAGAACTTAGAACTACTTAAACCGAACTAACCTAAGGACATCACACACATCCATGCCCGACACAGGATTCGAACTTGCGACTAGTCGCGCGATTCCGGACCGAAGCGCCTAGAACCGCTTGGCCACCGCAGCCGGCTCAAGAGAGCACCCTGCGTGAGACAAGAAGAAAATCTGCAGGTTCTGTTATATGAAAACACAGAAAATGATTGCCGTTTCTGATACAATAGATTTAGCAATGCCAGCCTTAATAATTGCAACAATGATTCCTACAGTGGTTTTCCCCAAAGCAGTGGTGAAAACATTCATATTGTATTATCTTTTGGTGAAACCGAAGATTTGTTACATACTATGGAACTATCTTTATATGACTAGTGTGCTGTTCAGTAAGATAAAGGTATCCTGGAGAAGCTGTTGGACTGGAGCCTGAGGATTTTAATGCTTTTCAAGTGTATTTCACGATTCCTGCTTGCACATAAATGTACAAATGGCCTGACAAAAAGGATCAGATTATCATAAGTGACACAGTGAAGAAACTGCACTCACCACCAATCCCAATGAATCATAGAATGAAATTTTCACTCTACAGCGGAGTGTGCGCTGATATGAAAGGAGAGCTTCTGTAAAGTTTGGAAGGTAGGAGACGAGGTACTGGCAGAAGTAAAGCTGTGAGGACAGGGCGTGAGTCGTGCTTGGGTAGCTCAGTTGGTAGAGCACTTGCCCGCGAAAGGCAAAGGTCCTGAGTTCGAGTCTTGGTCTGGCACACAGTTTTAATCTGCCAGGAAGTCCAATGAATCATAGTTGTCATTTCAAGCTCAGGGAGGATATGAGATTTATTCAGTGCTGAATGTTTTACATTTACATGTAGCTTATTTTGAAATACAGTAATGACCACTTTGTTATGTTTGTTAAACCATCATACTGAATACAACCTTGTCACCTTCACTGAATGTGCCACACAGCAATCAGCAGCTGGTAACAAGTCGAGCAGAGTTCAGAGGTCAAAAACATATAGTGACAATGAACAGTGCTGACACCAGACAAAAATCATGGCAACTTCAGAAGGTTTTCATAGGGTCACGCAAATGTTACGTTTGTCACAATTTTTTTAAGTATTTCTATAAATAGGCTATTGGATTAATAGGCAATATGTGAAACTATCAAACAATCCTGGAAGTCAACCTACCATGCGTAGTATAAAGGACGTGAAAAAGCAATTATTGTACCCATAAGGGAGGGGGTTATGCCTGTCACGACAATATATATTTTACGTTAATCACCATGGAATGATCCCACTGTCAAATGATATTCTTCATAGACTTTAGTATTTGTAAATTCCAATTGGCTGAGTGTAATCCTTCAGTTTACATTATTTCTTAGCAGTTCCGAACTAACTACCTTCCTCTGCTGCTTCCTAATAATGTGTTTATCGTCATCTTTCCACAATTCATCCTCTAGCTGTTGTTGCCGCCTTGCATTTTCTTCTTCCTTTGCTGCAGTTTTGCGAGCTCTTGCAGCAGCAGCTTTACTGTTTTCTCCCACAAATTTCTTGGGCATTAGATCTAATTGACGAATACTGAAACAAAATAGACCGTAAAATATGAAGCATGCATTAAAATTGTCAGTTACGTTACACACTCAACTAAACACTTCTTTTCTATGGCAAAATTAGGAAATAATATTAACCTATGAGTATTCTGTCTGAATACCACAACTGTTCTTGATCAAATGATATTACAAGTATTGTTTCTACGACTCATACTGGTCACGAATTACAAAGAAAAATTTAACATCAGGAGGTCTACTCGTTTCCTCCAAAGTCACGCACAAGATAGTTTTTATTGGGATGAGAAGCTTATTTGTAAATACTTCTGAAACGACAATACCTACACGATTTTACGTTGAAAGAAATTTCACATTCACAATCGAGCAGGAACACTAACTTCGCAAAGTCTCAGTCCTGTCACCGCCTACCACACTGTTGTAAAAAAAAAAACAAAATTTACTGCGAAATTATACCATGTATCATACGCAATGACAGCTGATCTCAAACAAGTGCAATGAAACCAAACTTCCTCGTACGCAACAGACAAAAATAGTTGCGCTACTCAGGGTCGCCAGCCTTTCAACGTTAGTGGATCGCATACTTGCAGCGAAATTATCGTATATATTTATATATATTAAATCCGTTTTTAGGTTGTCTGGCCTCTACTTTTGTTTGTAGATGGCGTATCTACCAGCTTCCAGGGGCAACAAAAAGTTCATTTTCAATATTTCGCGTAATTATTGACCGAATTTAAAAAATTGACGTGCTGTCGTAATTTACTCACTACGAGTAAGCTAAGATTAACACGATAAAATAAGAATTAAAATTATAAACTATTTGTTATGAAGCTAATGGCGCTCAAATATTAGAAATTTGTTCATCCATTACTCGAAAATGATAATACTTCCAACAAACATATAACTTCAAACCTTTACGGAACTTTTACTCACTGACAGCCCTCACAAAATCATGGAAGGAAAAAACTTTATCGCTTACTACTTTTTCGCTGTTCATGTGGTCAAAATTCAGCATATGCCATGACGTTTTAATTTCTTACTCCTTTACTACTAACGCTGTTCGCAACACACATTGCAGACAGTATCTACATGTATCACTGAATGCACATGCAAAATTATATCACTCTGCGGCACATAGTTCAGGGGGTTTGGCGTGATAAGACACTTAGACGTGTGAAAAACTAGCTTCTGCTTACATTGGCATGCATAAAAACTTCAACATCAAACATGGCGTTTTAATTTATTACTTTTTTACTATTCGCTGCACATTTTACATTCAGTATCTACATGTATCACTGAATGCACCTGCAACATAATATTATTGTACAGCAAATAGTTCAGGAGATATGACTTTATAAGTAATGACATCCGTCAAAAATACGCTTCTGCTTAAAATAGAGCGCAAATTACCTATCCTATAATCATCCAGTATTTTATAAAGAAAGCACTTAGCAACTTCCAACAAACTTTAAGCACAAGTTCAACCCTTTTTCTAAAGGTTCTCTCACTTACACGCTTATCGTCAAGAATAACGGAATTAGAACGCTATTATTATTGTTGTAGTGCATTGGAACGAACTCGTGGTCGGCCACGGCAAGGGATTTATACTGGTACCATGTAAAAATAGGAGTATCCGATTATTTCACGTTAACTTATTCACATTTTAATGCTATAGATTTTTGACTTTCTTATCAGGAAAAATTTATAAAAATTAAATATGGCTCACAAAATTATATTAAAAAATTACTTCATTATTAGCTTATCTTGAAAGAAGACTAAAAAATGGAATGTGCCATCATCTTCCTCCTCTGGAGGGTCAGTAACAGAAGAACACGAAGTGGAAGGCCCAGAATGTACCTGCCTTTCTTTCATGCTACTGACCTTATGTTCATAGGAACAAAATTTTTTGAAGGACTGCTGCCCCTCACACTTTGGCAGACAAGCAAATCTTTATTTATTGTAGAAGCAAGGAGCCTATTCCTATTTTTTACTTTTATGAGATTCATCTTACTAAAAACACCTTCACAGTCGGCATTTTAATGTGAGGGGTATAAACATGAGAGAGAAAACTGTGGTATGTCTGGGAAATCATTTTCATCAAATATAGTTTTTATATTGAGTATGTTCCCCCAAAAGACTTCCACTTCTAAGCAGTTCTTAATATTTTCGTCTATTTTTAAGACAGGAAGTTTCCTTCAGTCATTGTTGATTTGTTGTAGTTGCTTATCATCATCTAGAGAGACTTTTCTTGGCAATTTTGCTGTCAGAGGTATATGAGAGGGAGTTTCTTCCCTTTCTTTACTTGAAAGAAACCTGTTAGGCATCAAAACTTCAAGCCATGGCAATAAATCATCATCATTAAAGTTGTATCTCTCTTTTGGTTCTGAAGATCCTGTCTGCATAAAATTCCTACATTTGCAGTACAAGTCTTTTACAGCATCCTGTTCATTATATATATCTGGTTTCTGAATTGCCTTCAGAACTTCAATTCCTAAATAGATTTAGCCTCAGGGATAAACTTGGATGTGTTGTTTGGCCGGCCGGAGTGGGCGAGTGGTTCTAGGCGCTACAGTGTGGAACCGCCCGACCGCTACGGTCGCAGGTTCGAATCCTGCCCCAGGCATGGATGTGTGCGATGTCCTTAGGTTAGTTAGGTTTAAGTAGTTCTAAGTTCTAGGGGACTGATGACCACAGCAGTTGAGTCCCATAGTGCTCAGAGCCTTTTGAACCATTTTTTGTGTCGTTTGTGTTGGTGTCAATAAATTTATTGGTTATGCCGTACTACTGGTTTTTATAGCAAAGCAACATTTCCTATTCCCTTCTACCATCTTTTCGTGTAAGTCATTAATGACAACTTTACCACTCTGGAAATATATATGCGAATCTGTGAATTTCGGTAAAATATATACCAAAAGTAAATTAATTAATTTTAAAAAATTGTCCTTGAGGGATTGGTGAATTTCTTCTGCTGCAACCAGGCTCTCTTCTAGGTATTTAAGTAGTATAGTTATATGGTTTCTGGGGCAAAAAGCATACTTTTTTCCAAATTCTCAGATTTAAAAACAATATTTTAGTTTTATCTTTTCCCCTATATATATATATATATATATATATATATATATATATATATATATATATATATATATCTCAGATTATATATATAATATATAGTTTTATCTTTTCCTCCACATATATATATACAGGGTGTTTCAAAAATGACCGGTATATTTGAAACGGCAATAAAAACTAAACGAGCAGAGATAGAAATACACCGTTTGTTGCAATATGCTTGGGACAACAGTACATTTTCTGGCAGACAAACTTTCGAAATTACAGTAGTTAAATTTTCAACAACAGATGGCGCTGCAAGTGATGTGAAAGATATAGAAGACAACGAAGTCTGTGGGTGCGCCATTCTGTACGTCGTCTTTCTGCTGTAAGCGTGTGCTGTTCACAATGTGCAAGTGTGCTGTAGACAACATGGTTTATTCCTTAGAACAGAGGATTTTTCTGGTGTTGCAATTCCACCGCCTAGAACACAGTGTTGTTGCAACAAGACGAAGTTTTCAACAGAGGTTTAATGTAACCAAAGGACCGAAAAGCGATACAATAAAGGATCTGTTTGAAAAATTTCAACGGACTGGGAACGTGACGGATGAACGTGCTGGAAAGATAGGGCGACTGCGTACGGCAACCACAGAGGGCAACGCGCAGCTAGTGCAGCAGGTGATCCAACAGCGGCCTCGGGTTTCCGTTTGCCGTGTTGCAGCTGCGGTCCAAATGATGCCAACGTCCACGTATCGTCTCATGCGCCAGAGTTTACACCTCTATCCATACAAAATTCAAACGCGGCAACCCCTCAGCGCCGCTACCATTGCTGCACGAGAGACATCCGCTAACGATATAGTGCACAGGATTGATGACGGCGATATGCATGTGGGCAGCACTTGGTTTACTGACGAAGCTTATTTTTACCTGGACGGCTTTGTCAATAAACAGAACTGGCGCATATGGGGAACCGAAAAGCCCCATGTTGCAGTCCCATCGTCCCTGCATCCTCAAAAAGTACTAATCTGGGCCGCCATTTCTTCCAAAGGAATCATTGGCCCATTTTTCAGATCCGAAACGATTACTGCATCACGCTATCTGGGCATTCTTCGTGAATTTGTGGCGGTACAAACTGCCTTAGACGACACTGCGAACACCTCGTGGTTTATGCAAGATGGTGCCCGGCCACATCGCACGGCCGACGTCTTTAATTTCCTGAATGAGTATTTCGATGATCGTGTGATTGCTTTGGGCTATCCGAAACATACAGGAGGCGGCGTGGATTGGCCTCCCTATTCGCCAGACATGAACCCCTGTGACTTCTTTCTGTGGGGACACTTGAAAGACCAGGTGTACCGCCAGAATCCAGAAACAATTGAACAGCTGAAGCAGTACATCTCATCTGCATGTAAAGCCATTCCGCCAGACACTTTGTCAAAGGTTTCGGGTAATTTCATTCAGAGACTACGCCATATTATTGCTACGCATGGTGGATATGTGGAAAATATCGTACTATAGAGTTTCCCAGACCGCAGCGCCATCTGTTGTTGAAAATTGTAACTACTGTAATTTCGAAAGTTTGTCTGCCTGAAAATGTACTGTTGTCCCAAGCATATTGCAACAAACGGTGTATTTCTGTCGCTGCTCGTTTAGTTTTTATTGCCGTTTCAAATATACTGGTCATTTTTGAAACACCCTCTATATATATATTCTCAGATTATATATATAAATGGGGGAAAACACAAAACGACAAAACTAAAATATTGTTTTAAATCTGAGAATTTTGAAAAAAGTATGCTCTTTGCCCCAGAAACCATATATGTTGTTGTTGTGGTCTTCAGTCCTGAGGCTGGTTTGATGCAGCCCTCCGTGCTACTCTATCCTGTGCAATCCCTCTTCATCTCCCAGTACCCACTGCACCCTACATCCTTCTGAATCTGCTTAGTGTATTCATCTCTTGGTCTCCCTCTACGATTTTTACCCTATACGCTGCCCTCCAGTACTAAATTGGTGAGCCCTTGATGCCTCAGAACATGTCCTACCAACCGATCCCTTCTTCTAGTCAAGTTGTGCCACAAATTCCTCTTCTCCTCAATTCTGTTCAATACCTCCTCATTAGTGATGTGATCTACACATCTAATCTTCATCATTCTTCTGTAACACCACATTTCGAAAGCTTCTATTCTCTTCTTGTCTAAACTATCCATCGTCCATGTTTCACTTCTGTACTGGTTACACTCCATATAAATACTTTCAGCAACCACTTCCTGACACTTGAATCAGTAATCGATGTTAACAAATTACTCTTCCTCAGAAACGCTTTCCTTGCCATTGTCAGTCTACATTTTATATCCTCTCTACTTCAACCATCATCAGTTATTTTGCTCCCCAAATAGCAAAACTCCTTTACTACTTTAAGTGTCTCATTTCCTAATATAATTCCCTCAGCATCACCCGACTTAATTCGACTACGTTCCATTATCCTCATTTTGCTTTTGTTGATGTTCATCTTATACCCTCCTTTCAAGACACTATCCATTCCATTCAACTGCTCTTCCAAGTCCTTTGCTGTCTCTGACAGAATTACAATGTCATCGGCGAACTTCTAAGTTTTTATTTCTTCTCCATGGATTTTAATTCCTACTCTGAACTTTTCTTTTGTTTCCTTTACTGCTTGCTCAATATACAGATCGAATAGCACCAGGGAGAGGCTACAAACGTGTCTCACTCCCTTCCCAACCACTGCTTCCCTTTCATGTCCCTCGACTCTTATAACTGCCATCTGGTTTCTGTACAAATTGTAAATAGCCTTTCGCTCCCTGAATTTTACCCCTGTCACCTTCAGAATTTGAAAGAGAGTATTCCAGTCAACATTGTAAAAAGCTTTCTTTAAATCTACAAATGCTAGACATGTAGGTTTGCCTTTCCTTAGTCTTTCTTCTAAGATAAGCCGTAGGGTCAGTATTGCCTCATGTATTCCAACATTTCTACGGAATCCAAACTGATCTTTCCCGAGGTCGGCTTCTAACAGTTTTTCCATTCGTCTGTAAAGAATTCGCGTTAGTATTTTGCAGCTGTGACTTATTAAACTGATAGTTCGGTAATTTTCACATCTGTCAACACCTGCTTTCTTTGGGATTGGAATTACTATATTCTTCTTGAAGTCTGAGGGTATATCGCCTGTCTCATACATCTTGCTCACCAGATGGTAGAGTTTTGTCAGGACTGGCTCTCCCAAGGCTGTCAGTAGTTCTAATGGAGTGTTGTCTACTCCTGGGGCCTTGTTTCGACTTAGGTCTTCCAATGCTCTGTCAAACTCTTCACGCAGTATCATATCTCCCATTTCATCTTCATCTACATCCTCTTCCATTTCCATAACATTGTCCTCAAGAACATCGCCCCTGTATAGATTCTGTATATACTCCTTCCACCTTTCTGCTTTCCCTTCTTTGCTTAGAACTGGGTTTCCATCAAAGCTCTTGATATTAATGCAAGTGGTTCTCTTTTCTCCAAAGGTCTCTTTAATTTTCCTATAGGCAGTATCTATCTTACCCCTCGTGTGATGAGCCTCTACATCCTTACATTTGTCCTCTAGCCATCCCTGCTTAGCCATTTTGCACTTCCTGTCAATCTCATTTTTGAGACGTTTGTATTCCTTTTTGCCTGCTTGATTTACTGCATTTTTGTATTTTGTCCTTTCATCAATTAAATTCAGTATCTCTTCTGTGACCCAAGGATTTGTATATATACACACACACACACACACACACACACACACACATATATATATATATATATATATTATTTTTATTTAATTAAGAAAATAAATTTATTTAATTGAAATTTAATATTAAAAAATTTGAATCAAAACACTACAAAAATTCTAAAATTTATTCAAATTCAGTAGCATAAATTGAACAATCGTTATTTTGTTTTCTATCTCGATTAATAAAATTTAATCTAACAGTTTTCTCTAATATATCTTCACCTTCTGAAAAATATTTAGTGTAGCAGCCTGGAAGAGTAAATTTAAATTTATCATCTAAAAGTAATAAAACATTCTCGACGTATTTAGTTTCCAAAATTTCTGCTTTTGAAATATTATAAGGTTTATTTTTTTTGTTTCTGTTAATTCAGTGAACACTTCTGCACAACCATTACTATAACTGTTAAGTTCAGACCTTCAGTTACTAGATTTTCAGCACTATCATTCATGTTAATTTTGTTTTGCTTTTATTTATATAGAAAAAAAATGATTTTCAAACATTAAAATGTTTGATAAACGTTTCAATTTTTGAAAATCCTATTTTTTGCAGTTTTTATCTTCCCTATCTTTCTGAAAATAATTCAAAAAGAAATATAAAAAGGAAGATAACACCTTTAAAACTTTTTCAATTTTTTATACATTTGTGTACTATAAAGTGGGGCCACTTTGCTCCACTCTTTAGATGCTTTGTACCAATTCTTAAAAATACCTAAGTTAAAGCTAAAAAATATAAATTTTATAATTTCCACACTGATAACTAAAGCACAAATGAATAATGTCTGAGTGAAGAGGTCTTTGGATTTTCATTTTATAATGAATTATACAATTTTTAAAAGTGGGGCATAGTTTTCCATATAGACGGATTTCTTTCCTCCACTTTCAAAATCAATTTAATTCTAATGGAAAAATTGTATGGAGGAGCATTATATACATAGTAAAATTCAAGTTTAATGTTTATTAAACAGAAAAAAGTCCACATATAAAAATACAGTATTTATTTTTCAAAATTGCAAATTATTCTTATAAAAAGTAAATATTAAATTTTATTGGATTCATCATATTCGCCAAAAATACAATACGTTTGTATTTATCTGGGTACCATAAACTAATTACCACAGAATTTAACGTTGTCACTCAACACTAATCAGTTCAGGAATTTGGAAAAAGCTCCTGTTATTCACCTTGTTTGGTGGATCTATGCCTCCCACAATACCTTTCCATTCATAAAAGAGTTCATCTGGTTTTGATGGCCATTTCCATGATTTTTTTGACTTAGTCTTAGCACTTATTGTTGTCACAGTCTCATTAAAGTTGTGAATAACACCTGGATACAGATGATGCTCATAATGAAAGATCACAAAAGCACTGACTTCTCTCTTCACAGATTTAATTTGTGGTCCTTGAGAGTTCTGTAAGTTTTCCTCTTCTTCTTTTTGCTCAACTCCAGAAAACATTTCTTCCTGTAAGACTCCCAGGATTCTTCATTAGAAGAGTCTTGTGAATAGTGATCACTTCTCTTAGAATGCCAAATTTGATTTCTTTTACTTTCATCTGGCTGGCCTCCCGGTCTTTGTGAAGGGGTTTCTGCTGCAACACACCCTTCTTCACCATGCTGCTACTGGTACTAGTTGCATGAGAGACAGTTTTTCCAGGTGAGAGTGCAATCCTTCTTCGTTTTGTGTGCCTTTATCCCCAAGAGCGTTGAGAGTTTCTTTCCTTTGAGGAATGAGCAGGTGGTCGTGGTTAGTGTTTAACGTCCCGTCGACAACGAGGTCATTAGAGACGGAGCGCAAACTCAGGTTAGGGAAGGATTGGGAAGGAAATCGGCCGTGCCCTTTCAAATGAACCATCCCGGCATTTGCCTGAAACGATTTAGGGAAATCACGGAAAACCTAAATCAGGATGGCTGGAGATGGGATTGAACCGTCGTCCTCCCGAATGCAAGTCCAGTGTGCTAACCACTGCGCCACCTCGCTCGGTGAAGAATGAGCAGAAATGAATTATTCAGATCATCTGGTTGCACCTCTCTGTGTTTGATGAGTTCAAGCAATGGTTTAACATTACACAGAAATATCCCACACTTTCTAAAGCGACTTTCAAGGTTACTTTTTACATTTGGCTTTATCCCATCAAGAGTCTGTTGTGGGACTAGTTGTATTTACTTGATTGCAACATAAAAAACACACTCCTTTACTAGAAAATTAAACAACAGAACAGCATAAAAACAAATGAGGAAACAGAAGTCAGAGACTGCATCAGAGATAATAATTACAAATGGCAAACACTTGCGCACAGCATTACACTGCAAGTAACACTGCACTTCACCACTCCCCCCTTAGTGCCAATGGTACTTTCTGTTGATACGGCCATGTCGTCCAGACCGGGTTACAATGGGTCGTGCACAGGCTGCTGATGGTGCATTAGATAACAGACGTCCATTGAGGCTGACCTATGACGAGCAGTGGAGTGGATGGAGCTTCGGTCCTGTCCTCCGTACCAGTGTAGGGAGCACAGAAAGCTGGTTTGAGCCTGTCGACAGAGACGGTTGTTGGTGTACCCATCACATCGACATTGACTGTCTTGTCTTCCCTACTGATGACACGATAAGGTCCCTCGTAGGGTGGCTGCAGTGTCTTGCATACTGCATCATGCCGTAAGAAGACATGTTGGCATTCCTGTAGTACGTCAAACACAAATGGGCGACGGGTCTGCCGATCCCTTGGAGCAACAGGGCGTAGTTGCCGGATTTGTGTACCCAGCTTTTGTACAAAATCTGAAGTGTCAATGCCGTTGTCTGGCACATTACGAGTTTCTGAGCAGTCTTATCGGCTGGCAATAAACAAGTTCTGCAGTCGTGGCGTTCAGGTCTTCTTTCAAGCGACGCACGGAGACCCAGGAGAACAATAGGCAACGTCTCTGTCCACCACTGTGAGTGTTGACATCGAAGCGACGCTTTCAGTTGGCAGTGCATGCTGTCAATTAAACCATTTGCTGATGGGTGGTAAGCAGTAGTTCCAATGCGCATTCTACCCAGTAGGATAGAAAGTGCTTTGAACAAACACGACTCAAACTGTCTTCCTTGGTCTGTTGTGATTCGTAACGGCACTCCGAAATGGGCGATCCATCCCCTGAAGAAAGCAGTAGCGACAGTTTCCTCGGTGATGTCGGCGATAGGGAACACTTCACGCCAGCGTGTAAAACGATCGATAGCTGTAAGGCAGTAGGTGTATCCTTCCGATGGTGGGAGAGGTCCTTCTAGGTCTAGGTGGACATGATCAAATCTCTGATTTGGAGGAAGAAATGTGCCAAGAGGTGACCTAACGTGCCGGCTAACTTTATTCCGTTGACAGGCCACACACTGTCACATGTGTTGTTTGCAATCTTTGTCCATGTGTGGCCAGACAAAAGCTCGCTTCACCATATTGGTAGTGGCTCGTATTCCAAGGCGCGACAAGTTTTGTAAAGAGGAGATTGCCTGTTGGCGAAAGTCAATAGTCACAAAAGGTCTCAATTTGTTGGTGGCGACATCGCAATACAGCAGCACAGTTGACAATGGCAGCGTAATACGACGGAGTTGTAGGCCCGATGGTTGCGCCAACAAATCTCGGAGCTCACTATCAGATTGTTGTGCTAAGGCGAGAGCTTCAAAATCAACTGCAGTTGCAGATGCGTCGTCTATCAGGGCGAGAGGCGCCTGCGGAACTGGGTGCGCTAACGTTGTAGCTTCTGCGAAGGCAGTCTTCAGCCTGTTAAATGCCAACTCGGCCTCACTGTCCCACTGTAGTTTGTCTTTCGGCTTCGGTGAACCATGCAAGAACTTATTCAGTGGTGCAGCTAGGAAGGCATGATTGCGAGCGAATCGACGGTAAAAAATGCTTGTGCCAAGAAATCTACGTAATTCTTTAACCATCGTAGGCTGGGGAAAATTCAGTATAGTGTCTACTTTCTCCTGTGGTGACCGTATGCCTTGAGCGTTGATAGTGTAGTCTAGGAACTGTACTTCAGCTCCTCCACAAATGCACTTCGATGGGTTGATGAGCTAGTCATGTGCACGTAAACGAGTGAAGATGTGTCATAAGTGTGATAGGTGTTCTGCCTCTGAATTTTACATGAGCAAAACGTCGTCAGTATCACATAACGGAAGTCTAATTGACGTGTCACTTCATCCATGAACCGTCGAAACGTTTGGGCAGCATTGAGAAGTCCAAAAGGCGTTCGGGTAAATTCAAAGAGTCCAAACGGAGTGCAGACGGCAACATTGTCAGGTGCCACAGGTATCTGATAAAACGCACGAACTAAGTCAAATGTAGAAAAGATTCGCTTACTGTGGATATTAAAGTAAAATCTTCGATATGCGGGACTGGATAACGATCTGGAATGGTTCTGGCATTGAGCTGTCTGTAGTCGCCACATGGACACGATCCGTTGTTCTTCTATGGTACCACATGTAGAGGAGATGACCAATTACTGCTCGATCGACGACAGATTTCTTGTGCTAGCATGTATGAAAATTCCTGCTTAACTATCTTCAGTTTCTGGGGTGTCAAGCGGTGCGGTCGAGCATGAAGTGGTGGCGCAGATGTAGTCAAAATATAGTGCACTGTCGAGTGTCGAACAGGTGCTAGTGTGGGCGTCTGTCATGTGATCTCTGGGAACTGCCTGAGGAGCTCTATAAATGGAGAATCACCAGTAACCACACGTACTGCTGTGTCTTCCACACAACGCACTCGACCTTGGCGTGCTAGGTTGGTAGTAGTGTCAAGAAGACGTCGGTGACGGAGGTCAGGCAAGAGTCCATAAAATGATAAAAAAATCCGCTCCAAGTTTGGGGTGCATCACATCTGCTACGACAAATTGCCATTCAAATTTGCGCCGCAGGTCCAAGTTCAGAACTAATGTGTCACAACCATAAGTTGTTATTGTGGAACCATTGGCCACAAAAAGGTGGCAGTCATCACATTTGCGACAGGCAGATGGATAGACTGACACATCAGCACACGTGTCTACCAAATACTATAACTTTGTTCTATGTTCCGCTACAAACAGTCGACGGCTGCCGCCTGGAGAGCCAATGGCCGTCATCACTGACTTCCTGCTGATATTCCCTGTTCACACAGCAGTTCACCCGTGCTTGTACCGTGGCGAGAGTGTTATCTGCCAGAGGTTGTGAGAAAACTGTTGCGACGCATGCGGATGGATACATTTCCGCTATTTGATCCGCGGTTTGCGCGAGTGCATTCAGATCGACGGCACACACTGTCAATATTTTCTGTGAGTCGGGTGGCAGGCGCAATAGCCAAATATTACGCAAAATATCGTCACTGACCGCGTAGCTCGCTAATGTACGCAGTCGGCGTAGTAGCTGCGATGGCGTGCAATCGCCTAGCTCCTCTGTGCGGAGTAGTTTCTCTAATCTCTTCGCCTCGGACTGTGAGAGCCTGGTAATCAGAGCGTTCTTGAATGTTGTGTAACGATCAGTACTCGGAGGTGACGCCAGAATATCTTGTACTTCTGCGGCCATATTTTCATTGAGTGCAGCAACTCCATGTCTGTGCTTCGTTTCGTCTGCGGTTATGTGCACTAGTACAAATTGACTTTCTACTTGAGCAAACCAGAGCATGGGATTCTGTTGCCAAAACGGTGGCGGTTTTACTGTCACGCGATTAATTACTGCGCCAGTCGACACTTCTGCAGTTGGTGGTGTGTCTGCCATCGTGAGTTACAGCGAAATGGAAAAAGGAAGATGCGCGACACGGCTGACACGAATGTTCGTACTTAACGCGACGCGCCACGATATGGAGCGTTAGTGATCGTCGAATTTCACGTTAGTGACCGTTGGGCATCACGTCGGGATCACCAATGTTGCGGCACTAGTTGTATTTACTTATTTGCAACATAAAAAACACACCGTAACACATACGTCTCCTTTAATAGAAAATTAAACAACAGAACCTTATTTCCTTCCAGTTTCTTCTGCTTGGGCCGCAGTATGGTCTCAAACCAGTCACTGTAGGTCACTGTAGTAAACTCTCCTGAACTAGAATGATTTCCCTGCATCAGTTTAGACCTCTATGTGTTCCACAGCTGCTCGGACTTGTAGGGTGGCAAAAGTTCTCCTGCTGCACTGCCACATATCGTAATGGAGCAACTAGATTTAGAAAAGTTACAGATCATTTCTAGTGTAGAGGACAAGGGGTTATTTTTAGGAAATATGGTGCGAAATTGTGACTTAGTGTGTTTCAGTGCATGATCCGCCAGCCTCACGGCAGACGGCGGACGAAGGCAGGCCGGCGCGTTATGCAGGTGACACAGTTTTGCAACGAGCGTCGGTATGTGTGTATGTGCGTGGCAGCCATCAACAGCCAGAACGCAGCGTTAGCAGAATTACACAGGTGCAGGACGCGTGTGGCGCAGTTGCGTTAGCCAACTCATCGAGAACATTCTAATAAACATGGTGCTGTGTAACCGGTGGATTCAGCAGTGGTCTGTATTATTTAAGGGCTTCAGAGGTGGGCGTCGGCATCAGTTCGACCTACTGGCCGTTCGGTCGCTGTTACGTCGTCGTCATCAATAACGCTGTCCCCGAGGACCGACCAGCGGAGGGCGTTGCCCGCTGCTGCACCGGCGACTCCCGGCGTTGTCACGAGCCGCAGCGTCTGCAGGAGGCGAGCTAGGCCATGCCTCGTGCTGCTAACCTCCTACCACCTCCGCAGCCACTGACCGAGCACGGCGTCGTGTTTCCTGAGCTGAGCGGATCAGTACGTCTCCACCCCGACACGAGCGGTGGGGCTGAGCTACCGGAAAATGTATTGGAAGAACCAACAATAAAGAGGAAGATTGCTAAAAAGAGCCACCTTATTCTAACCAGCCATGCCCTATAACCCCGACCATGTCACCCGCTCCACTCATCCTATTACAAGTGGTGTCAGAAGTGGGCACTTATCAGTGGTTTAAAATCATATGTCTTGGGATTTTTAAATGATCTACAGCCTTTCTGTGGGAAAATGTATCATTCCCGATACTTTTCAGGTATTGTTCCAACTGGTGGCGTGAATAATCGATGTATGTGATCCTGGTTTTCTTTTATATTCACAAACGATATCGATTAGAATTAATACAGAAATATAACAAAAATACATTCAGTAGAAATGAGCACTAATACTTTGTTCCATTTTAAAAGTGGTAGCCCCACAATTGTTGAAAATGTAAGCTCACTTACTTATTTTTGAATAAGAAAAAACAAATGCAACCACATTATCAGATGAAGTAAATTTTAATTCAGCATTAAATTCTACAACAAATGGTTATATACTTACCATTTCAGTAATAAAATTCTGTTCTGTAGGGACAACTTTAGAAACGCTAATTTCGCTTTAATAAATAACACTTCAACTCAATGGATTCCACTCAAAAACTAAACGCAAAATGGCAGATGCAAAAAGCACTCAAAGAAAGACTATGATGCTATCTATGATTCACAGCTGAAAGCTTTTGGTTTAAGTTGAAGATTTCCCCTCAAGATGGCTTTGAAACTTCTTTCACTTCTGGAGCAAAGTAACCCCAAGAGGAGCAATGTAGCCCCAATTTATGGTACATAAAAATTTCAGTTAAAAGTCTATGTTGTGAATCATCAGTTGAATTCCTTTTTACCATACATATTTATACATCCAATTGCGCTATTACATTTTCATTAAAAAATGTACATAATTTCGTACTTAATTTCTGAGTGGTTAAAACATTCATTCATCTAGTCATACTTATGACAGATAGGATTGTTTTGAATAAAATAGAATAGTTTTATGTTTACATCGTTACTGAATTGTGCTATTCTTTTAAAACCTCTAAGAGCAGCATGAGCTTTTAAAAAGCTAATGGGGACCAAGATTCCATAACTCTTGAGAACGAACTTCATTTCTTCCAATTTTACATTAATATTTTGTAATTTAACATGATCGAATAGAGAAGAATCATTTAACTGTTTATTTTTTCGATTAATGTGGAAAACAACGAAAGGCATATCAAATTCAGCAGAATTACTGTAATTAGAAATATCTAGTTTAATATTTCTTTTCTAGTCAATCTTGCAAATTCAGTTGTTTGTAGTTCAAAGAAAGAAATTGGAATTTTTGGATTTTTCAGTCTTTCTTGTTCTACTTCAAGTGAATATTCTGGTTTATATTTAACAACAGGAAGACAATTTTCATATATTTTACAACAGTTTTACCTTCTTTTGTTAGTGTACTATAAACATTATTAGTTGTCCATTGAAGAATAGAATCTTCTTGATCTTTTCTAGAACTCCAAGTAAAAACTAGAGCTAACTCTTCTTCCCAAATTAGTTATTTAAAATCCTACAAAAATCCACAAAAAAATTAATTGGTACAGTACTTCATTTAGTTTGTTTTTAATTTGATCATTTTTAAGAATATGTCCTACTATAGTTAATTTTTTTGATAGAAAAGAAGTTAATCGAATAAGAGTTGCTGAAGAAATCAATAGATAATCTATTCTAGATAAAATATTATTTCCTTTTACAAATGTAATAATATCAAACAACTTTAACAAATACAAATAAATTTAATATTCAGCCTATATGAATAACATCAAATACCATCTAAAGTTCTGAACAATTGGGGTTAAAACCATCCGTTGCCAATTTTAATAATAATTTCTAATTGTTTATTAAAAAGATTTAAATTATTTTTGTTTTCTTATTTACAGGAAATGAGAAAAAACTGGAACTCTCGATTTCATTCATGATTTATAAAGGAAACAATTAAATAAATAATTTATGTTAAAGGAGCACCATTGAATTCAACCAAATTATCATTTTCATCAGCAATAGTGATTATTAAATTTTGGATAGTATCAAAAATTGAAATATTTATCTGATAATATGGTTCGTAAATTATTGGCCTTCAAATTCAGCATTAGGTTTCAATGAAGAAGTAATATAAGTTCCTCTATGAAAATGATCATTACATTTAACAACATACCAAAAGGCAGATTAAAATTTATATTTATTAATGCAAATAGAATAACTTATGAATAACATAAGGAATTAATTTTTCATTAGCTTCAATAATTTCATTTTTAATCCTAATATTTATACAATATAATCTTCCTTATCCACAAATAATACAATATCACCTTGAATAAGAACTCTATATTAAATTTCTTCTTCTTTAAAGAGTATGTTAGGTTTTCATGATCGAAGCAATAATTCTAAGTCTTTCAAACTGAATTCACTAAAGACTTTCTATCTTTTCTTCGTTAGTGGATAATTTATTATTTATCATTGTAATACTTGGAGTTAAAAAATTGAATGAAGAACAACTAGTTAAAAACTTTTTATCAGTTTATTTCATTGGAACAGTTAATTTTTTCTTCAAAACAGTTGAATAATCGCAGAATAGAAATAAACCATTCATTTTTATTAATAAAAATGATGTATATAAAAGACATTGGGAACCAAAAATAAGAATTCCTGAAAAAACGTTAAAAAATTGAAATGGTAAACTTTTACCAAATAATATTCGATGTTCTATAATAGGATGCAGAGCTTGTGGAAAAACAACACAAACGATTGATTATTATAATCTGGGAGTCTGGATTTTTTACATTAAAAAAATTGATCATTTATATGTTTATTCACAAAATTTAGAGCAACCAAAATAACAAGCATTTTTAAAAAGATTTGAAAAAAAATGGAAGATAAAATTAATGAAAAAGTACTGCTTTTATTGGAAATAGTGACGAAATTATTCTGTTAGATGAATGTGAACCAGTTGAAATGTTGTTCTTGACGATTTTATTCTTGGAAATCGAGATAGAGAAATACATGCTTTATTCAATAAATATGAAGAAAAAATATATATAATTGAAACAAAATCAAAATTTGTGAAAAGTAATGACGATATTTTCTGGATTAAGTACTGTTGGTACTTTAAAAATAAATTTGAAAATATCTGTATGTATTTAATGGTGATAAATTAAAAATTGGTGAAAAATAATATACAGTAAGTGATGATTACTCAATCTTTTCACTAAAAACAAATTACTTTGGATGATTTTCATAAATAATTTTATTGTTTTGATTTACAAAATTATGCTAGAATTTTATTCGACTCAAATGCTGAATATTCTAACAATAATCCAAATAAACCTTAGTCAGTTATAGGAAATAATGTTATTAATTTTATAAAAACAACTGTTGAAAAATATTTTCCAACATTTTCAGAAGGAAAGTCTTATGATTCATTTGAAATAGTTTGTGAAGTTTACTAAAAATATTCTTAAAAACGGGTAGAATATATTTGCATGAATGATGTTAGTCAAATAATTGATAGATTAACCGTAATCCATGGAGAAGGATTTGATGGAAATAAAAATTTATTGAAAAAGGGGAAATAGCAAGATGTTAACAAATAAATTTTTTGACTTTTACAATTAATAATTCATAAGGAATTCCATATTTTATTAAGATTTTGAATAATTTTCCACATACATTTGCGGTAAGTTAATATGGAAATAGCTTAGAGAATGGCGAAATTTATAAATTAGTATTTGAAATGCATTTACTGGCTATAATTAGTGTGGCATTGGGACTAAAGTAAATGAAAGATTAGCATATGGAGATAAAGGAATAAAGCCACTAGATGAAGCATGTAAAGAGCATGATATTTTATATAGAGATAATAAATAATTAGATGTAGGACGTAGACCTGATAGAAAACCTCAGTTAGCCGCTAAAGTAAGAATGTATGCTTCAGATACTTCAATTGGTGATAAATTAGCTGCAACTGCAGTAAGAGCAATAATGTACAGAAAACGAAACTTTTCGATTAAATGTTGCTCAAAATGAGGATTATAAAAAATTCTCTATTAATTCTTAATCTACATTACCAATAACTTCAATAGTGATTATGGTAAGCTTGCAAATGGTGATATAACCAAAAATCAATTGAAGTAGAATTCAATAATGAGCTATTAAATAGTAGATAAACATTTTAACAGATGAATGAAAAAGAAAAAAGGAACAAAATTATGGACTTTGCTTTTTAGATTTGTTATTCATGTTGTGAAAAAATCAGTGAATATTTAAAGAAAATAAAAAACAAAAAAAATTGGTGAAATTTTAGAATAACTATTGCCACCTTTTCCATTTTCATTTGGTGCTGCTTTGGTATCAGCATCTATTGCAAATGCAGTTATGATCAAGAAGAAAGCTCATAAAGAACTAAGATAACAGAAAAGACATACTCCAGCTAGGGAACATAAAGGAAAAGGTTTTTTAAAAAGTAAAAGAAATCAAAGAAGTAATCACAAACTTTAATAATCCGTTAACTAATTTTGACATAGAAAAAGTATTTAAGCAATTAAAAAATAAATGATTCATGGGATTTTTATGATTGATGAATTACCTTCTAAACCAAAAAATTCGGTATGTGGAATAACACATTTAGATATATCTGATCATATTGGTACACTCTGGATTTTTTGTTAAAAGTATAAAGGTATAAAAATTGCATACCAAATCAACAAATAAATCATTTATATATTTTAACAGTGAAACGTTACAAATTTTTTACGAATTTATATGTGATAAATTATGTTCACTTGTTAAAAAAACTTTTTTGTATGAATAATGAGTCAAATGATATTTTAAAGTTCATAAATGGAAACTATTGGAATTAAATTATATGCTAAACTCAATAGCGAATTAGGAAAAACTAAAGGTTTTTAATTATTTCAAAAAAATTAAAAAACCATCTAACTCCACAATTGGAAGATTTTAAATAAAAAATCATAGGTATTCATACTCCATTAAAACCAAAAATTAATGAAAAATGAAAGCATTTGAATTAAAAATCAAAAATATTCATTTAGGTAATTTGAACAAACAACTGCAAGCAGAATTTTCTACACACTTTTTATTTAGTAAAAGTCATATTGGTATTTAAAATAGGAAATTAGTAAACATAAATAATCCAGTTAATGCTCAAGTTGCAATTAACAAAAATTATTTCTAAAAGGAAATAGCTATTTTTGAAACAAAAATTGAATATAGTAGTTATTAAGGCAAAATTATAATTATGTGAGTAAAATGGGTTTTAATCAATTTAACAAAATTAATCTAGTTAGACAATTTTACTTTATTTCACAAAAACAAAGTTTTCTCCACATTTAAATGAGTTAAGTAATCTTATAGATAATTTACGTGATAATTGAATTTACTTTTATAACTGGAGGAAAAAGAAAACGCACAATTTCAATGAATATGATTTTACTCTTGAGAAAATTAGTTTTCAGCAAAATATAATCAGAGATTTAACAATTATGAAGCTGGCCTTTTGAAGAGAGATTTTAAAAAACCTTACAATCACCTCATGTTATCCAATCAATAATAATGTGGAAGTGACATTTTCTAAATTTATAATTAAATGAACCTGTTAAAACAGTTCCTGGTCATGTAAACGTAATTATACTTGGTTTAATAATTCAGTTATATTTTATTTTATACAAATGGAATATTATGTTCACATCTACTATTTGGAATGTAAAAAGTTTACTGAAAAACACATTCCTTAGAGAACAACAACTGTTGTTGTTGTGGTCTTCAGTCCTGAGACTGGTTTGATGCAGCTCTCCATGCTACTCTATCCTGTGCAAGCTTTTTCATCTCCCAGTACCTACTGCAACCTACATCCTTCTGAATCTGCTTAGTGTATTCATCTCTTGGTCTCCCTCTACGATTTTTACCCTCCACGCTGCCCTCCAATACTAAGTTGGTGATCCCTTGATGCCTCAGAACATGTCCTACCAACCGATCCCTTCTTCTGGTCAAGTTGTGCCACAAACTTCTCTTCTCCCCAATCCTATTCAATACTTCCTCATTAGTTATGTGATCTACCCATCTAATCTTTAGCATTCTTCTGTAGCACCACATTTCGAAAGCTTCTATTCTCTTCTTGTCCAAACTATTTATCGTCCATGTTTCACTTCCATACATGGCTACAATCCATACGAATACTTTCAGAAATGACTTCCTAACACTTAAATCAATACTGGATGTTAACAAATTTCTCTTCTTCAGAAACGCTTTCCTTGCCATTGCCAGCCTACATTTTATATCCTCTCTACTTCGACCATCATCAGTTATTTTGCTCCCCAAATAGCAAAACTCCTTTACTACTTTAAGTGCCTCATTTCCTAATCTAATTCCCTCAGCATCACCCGACTTAATTAGACTACATTCCATTATCCTTGTTTTGCTTTTGTTGATGTTCATCTTATATCCTCCTTTCAAGACACTGTCCATTCCATTCAACTGCTCTTCCAAGTCCTTTGCTGTCTCTGACAGAATTACAATGTCATCAGCGAACCTCAAAGTTTTTATTTCTTCTCCGTGAATTTTAATACCTACTCCGAATTTTTCTTTTGTTTCCTTTACTTCTTGCTCAATATACAGATTGAACAACATCGGGGAGAGGCTACAACCCTGTCTTACTCCCTTCCCAACCACTGCTTCCCTTTCATGCCCCTCGACTCTTATAACTGCCATCTGGTTTCTGTACAAATTGTAAATAGCCTTTCGCTCCCTGTATTTTACCCCTGCCACCTTTAGAATTTGAAAGAGAGTATTCCAGTCAACATTGTCAAAAGCTTTCTCTAAGTCTACAAATCCTAGAAACGTAGGTTTGCCTTTCCTTAATCTTTCTTCTAAGATAAGTCGTAAGGTCAGTATTGCCTCACGTGTTCCAGTGTTTCTACGGAATCCAAACTGATCTTCCCCGAGGTTGGCTTCTACTAGTTTTTCCATTCGTCTGTAAAGAATTCGTGTTAGTATTTTGCAGCTGTGACTTATTAAGCTGATAGTTCGGTAATTTTCACATCTGTCAACACCTGCTTTCTTTGGGATTGGAATTATTATATTCTTCTTGAAGTCTGTGGGTATTTCGCCTGTTTCATACATCTTGCTCACCAGATGGTAGAGTTTTGTCAGGACTGGCTCTCCCACGGCCGTCAGTAGTTCCAATGGAATATTGTCTACTCTGGGGGCCTTGTTTCGACTCAGGTCTTTCAGTGCTCTGTCAAACTCTTCACGCAGTATCATATCTCCCATTTCATCTTCATCTACATCCTCTTCCATTTCCATAATATTGTCCTCAAGTACATCGCCCTTGTATAGCCCCTCTATATACTCCTTCCATCTTTCTGCTTTCCCTTCTTTGCTTAGAACTGGGTTTCCATCTGAGCTCTTGATATTCATACAAGTGGTTCTCTTATCTCCAAAGGTCTCTTTAATTTTCCTGTAGGCGGTATCTATCTTACCCCTAGTGAGATAGGCCTCTACATCCTTACATTTGTCCTCTAGCCATCCCTGCTTAGCCATTTTGCACTTCCTGTCGATCTCATTTTTGAGACGTTTGTATTCCTTTTTGCCTGTTTCACTTACTGCATTTTTATATTTTCTCCTTTCATCAATTAAATTCAATATTTCTTCTGTTACCCAAGGATTTCTACTAGCCCTCGTCTTTTTACCTACTTGATCCTCTGCTGCTGTCACCACTTCATCCCTCAAAGCTACCCATTCTTCTTCTACTGTATTCATTTCCCCCATTCCTGTGAATTGCTCCCTTATGTTCTCCCTGAATCTCTGTACAACCTCTGGTTCTTTTAGTTTATCCAGGTCCCATCTCCTTAAATTCCCACCTTTTTGCAGTTTCTTCAGTTTTAATCTACAGGTCATAACCAATAGATTGTGGTCAGAGTCCACATCTGCCCCTGGAAATGTCTTACAATTTAAAACCTGGTTCCTAAATCTCTGTCTTACCATTATATAATCTATCTGATACCTTTTAGTATATCCAGGGTTCTTCCATGTATACAACCTTCTTTCATGATTCTTAAACCAAGTGTTAGCTATGATTATGTAGTGCTCTGTGCAAAATTCTACCAGGCGGCTTCCTCTTTCATTTCTGTCCCCCAATCCATATTCACCTACTATGTTTCCTTCTCTCCCTTTTCCTACACTCGAATTCCAGTCACCCATGACTATTAAATTTTCGTCTCCCTTCACAATCTGAATAATTTCTTTTATTTCATCATACATTTCTTCAATTTCTTCGTCATCTGCAGAGCTAGTTGGCATATAAACTTGTACTACTGTAGTAGGTGTGGGCTTCGTATCTATCTTGGCCACAATAATGCGTTCACTATGCTGTTTGTAGTAGCTTACCCGCATTCCTATTTTCCTATTCATTATTAAACCTACTCCTGCATTACCCCTATTTGATTTTGTGTTTATAACCCTGTAGTCACCTGACCAGAAGTCTTGTTCCTCCTGCCACCGAACTTCACTAATTCCCACTATATCTAACTTCAACCTATCCATTTCCCTTTTTAAATTTTCTAACCTACCTGCCCGATTAAGGGATCTGACATTCCACGCTCCGATCCGTAGAACGCCAGTTTTCTTTCTCCTGATAACGACGTCCTCTTGAGTAGTCCCCGCCCGGAGATCCGAATGGGGGACTATTTTACCTCCGGAATATTTTACCCAAGAGGACGCCATCATCATGTAATCATACAGTAAAGCTGCATGCCCTCGGGAAAAATTACGGCTGTAGTTTCCCCTTGCTTTCAGCCGTTCGCAGTACCAGCACAGCAAGGCCGTTTTGGTTATTGTTACAAGGCCAGATCAGTCGATCATCCAGACTGTTGCCCTTGCAACTACTGAAAAGGCTGCTGCCCCTCTTCAGGAACCACACGTTTGTCTGGCCTCTCAACAGATACCCCTCCGTTGTGGTTGCACCTACGGTACGGCTATCTGTATCGCTGAGGCACGCAAGCCTCCCCACCAACGGCAAGGTCCATGGTTCATGGGGGGGGGAACAACAACAAAAATGAATAATAAACTACTGAACATATTTGTTTAAATCGTAAAACAAAAAATTAAATTTGTTCAATAAACTTTGTAGGAAATGGATTAAATATTCGTCAAGAAACTGCAATGAATTACGTAAATCGATGAGATAGAATTTTAAGAGAAAAAATTCTAATTTCTTTTCAAGTAGATGATTTATGACAAGCTGACTTAGTCAGAATGGATTCTGTATAATTAACAGATTTTTTCTAAAATAAATAACGTACATAGATATTTGTTACCTGCTACACATATTTTTTTAAGATATGCTTGGTCTATTCCAGTTAAAGATAAAAAAAGGTAAAAATATTGTTGATGCTTTTGAAAAAATCTTCGAGCTGAAAAAACGAAAAAGAAAACAAACAGAGAAAGGTAAAGAATGTTAGAATTATGAAATTTAAGAATTAATTAATATTAATCGTTATTCAACCATTAGTGATTTAAAAGCAACTGTAGTTGAACGGCTTACTACATCATTAACAGAAAAAATGTGGAAAAAATCTAGACTTAGGAGCAAATTATAAATGGGTTCAACTAGTTTAGAAATTAGTTGGTGAGTAAAATAAACCAAAAAAATTCAGGAAAGAAAATAAAGCTAAAGATGTAAACCAAGAAAATGAAAAAATCTTATTGAAAATCGTTTATGTAGCAAATTAGTTACATACTAACGCTAAACATAAGACTGTCGATAAAGTAAGAATTTTATAGATGTTAATGTTGTTGAAAAAGGTATAAACAAGTAATGTAATGAAATACGAATTCAATGCTTAGGTGTTCAAAATTCACACAATAGTTGGGTAAATAAAAATAAATGCAATTTTTTAAAATGTTACTAAAAAGTTTTATATATATGTGGAGTTCGTTATTAAACATTTTAAAATATTTGTATCGAGGATATAATTCATTATACTCATTGTTCTGTTGAAGAAGATAAAGAATTTTTGATGCTTATATAGTGGTTAACAAAAATCACATAATATCAGAATTATCTTCAATTTTAAAACTGAAGTAATGTAATCAACCAGTTATAATAAGTATTCTTAATTAGATGTATATTATTATGAATGTCATGTAAAATCTGATCATGAAAAAAGTAGCTGGAGGTTTTCTGGGGAAAATTAGTAAGATTAATACATCCTTATGCAATTTTCAAAATATTGAAAAAAATTTTAGTGACAATTAATAGTCAACCTTCGTTGAATTTTTAGAAATTTGTTAATTTCTTTCATGAATAATTACTGTCGTTCTATCATATATTTCGTCTGATTTTTTTAATTAAATATTTTTATCTTATTTATGTCTTTGAAATGATTGATTTGAGCATTTTAGAGCTATTTTACATTCGTCTACATTTTATAATCATGTCTTGGTAAAATTTTTCATAAATCCGATCTTGAAATTTTAAGCATATGGCATTTGTAAATACCAAATTAAAGATTAGGTTAAATATATATCAATAATTTATCTCGATTTAAATATTCACATGTTTTATAGTATTTTTCTTTAACGTGTTATTTGACAGCATTTCGAGAACTTATATACCCTAAGATCTGAGGAACCTGATTTGCATAAAGCCATGGATTATTATATTCCTCAATATTTAATTATAATTAAGTATGTTATTTTATAGATCTAAAGAACTCCATTTATATATAATGAAATATATTTAATAGCTATAAATACACAGGAAGTGAAAATAAAATAATTTGTCCATTCTCCAAACAAGAAAGAGAAATTCATAAAACTATATATAACAACCACACCTTCAAAATTGGGTTGTATTGATGGTATATAAAAGGGACAAAAAGATTTTAGAGAAAACAAATACCAACATATATTAGATTTTATTAATAACTGGACTAAAAATCAATTACTTGTAAAAATTGTAAAAAGGAAATTAAAAACTGTCCTACATATATTTATAGTTGTAACTATAATCAGAAACATAAAGACAGATATTACAAAAAGTTAAATGTTATGTGGAAATATTCGTCTGTTAAGTATATCTGAAAGCAGATCAAAACTGACATACCATAAAAACTGTCAAAAACGTGTTAACTTGTTTTATTTCATTATTTGTCTTTTGGATTATCTTCTATGGAACAGGTCATTTCACATAAGAAATAATGGTTATCACCTATTATTTTATTTGAGTTTAATTCATAATGTACACATAGTAATGTAAAAATTTCGTCTTATAATAAATTACATTTACCTTTTTCATTTTCTTACATTCAACTGTATTCACCTCATATTTAAATGATAAAATTAAAATCATATGTCATTTGTTTTATATTGTCATCAAAACAATATTTTTAGGCATCAAAAATAATTTCATGTTTATAAAAGGTTTTTAACATCTTTGAATATATATATTTATTATGTTATACTTTATAGGTGTGCATTTCGCTCTTATACTAACGAACTGTAGCATATTTCTTTCATGATTTTCATGTCTCATTTTACCTAAAACTTTCTTATTTATTTTTGAAATTTCATAAATGTTTTCTTTTGACTATCCTTTTACATGAAATACGTTTATCATCAATTTCATATGTAGATAAAAACCTTCAGTTCTTATATTGTACTTAAAAGAGTTTATATCCATGTAACATATATCAATATTTTCTCCATTTTTTCGGTTAATTAAATTCTAATAAAAATCATAGGACGTCGTTATCAGGAGAAAGATAACTGACGTTCTACGGATCGGAGCATGGAATGTCAGATCCCTTAATCGGGCAGGTAGATTAGAAAATTTAATAAGGGAAATGGATAGGTTAAAGTTAGACATAGTGGGAATTAGTGAAGTTCGGTGGCAGGAGCAACAAGACTTTTGGTCAGGTGATTAAAGGGTTATAAATACAAAATCAAATAGAGGTAATGCAGGGGTAGGTTTAATAATGAATAAAAAATAGGAGTGCGGGTTAGCTACTACAAACAGCATAGTGAACGCATTATTGTGGCCAAGACAGACACAAAGCCCATGCCTACTACAGTAGTACAAGTTTATATGCCAACTAGCTCTGCAGATGATGAGGAAATTGATGAAATTTATGACGAGATAAAAGAAATTATTCAGGTAGTGAAGGGAGACGAAAATTTAATAGTCATGGGTGACTGGAATTCGTCAGTAGGAAAAGGGAGAGAAGGAAACATAGTAGGTGAATATGGATTGGGGGGAAGAAATGAAAGAGGAAGCCACCCTGTAGAATTTTGTGCAGGGCATAACTTAACCATAGCTAACAGTTGGTTCAAGAATCATAACAGAAGGTTGTATACCTGGAAGAATCCTGGAGATACTAAAAGGTATCAGAGATTTAGGAACCAGGTTTTAAATTGTAAGACATTTCCAGGGGCAGATGTGGATTCTGACCACAATCTATTGGTTATGAACTGCAGATTGAAACTGAAGAAACTGAAAAAAGGTGGGAATATAATGAGTTGGGACCTGGATAAACTGACTAAACCAGAGGTTGTACAGAGTTTCAGGGAGAGCGTAAGGGAACAATTGACAGGAATTGGGGAAAGAAATACAGTAGAAGAAGAATGGGTAGCTCTGAGGGATGAAGCAGTGAAGACAGCATACGATCAAGTAGGTAAAAAGACGAGCACTAATAGAAATCCTTGGGTAACAGAAGAAATATTGAATTTAATTGATGAAAGGAGAAAATGTAAAAATGCAGTGAATGAAGCAGGAAAAAAGGAATACAAACGTCTCAAAAATGAGATCGACAG
This sequence comes from Schistocerca serialis cubense, assembly GCF_023864345.2. Taxonomy (NCBI): domain Eukaryota; kingdom Metazoa; phylum Arthropoda; class Insecta; order Orthoptera; family Acrididae; genus Schistocerca; species Schistocerca serialis. Next base: position 388,140,473 of record NC_064643.1, on the reverse strand, counting down.
GAAGTGCAAAATGGCTAAGCAGGGATGGCTAGAGGACAAATGTAAGGATGTAGAGGCTTGTCTCACTAGGGGTTAGATAGTTACTGCCTACAGGAAAATTAAAGAGACCTTTGGAGAGAAGAGAACCACTTGTATGAATATCAAGAGCTCAGATGGAAACCCAGTTCTAAGCAAAGAAGGGAAGACAGAAAGGTGGAAGGAGTATATAGAGGGTTTATACAAGGGCGATGTACTTGAGGACAATATTATGGAAATGGAAGAGGATGTAGATGAAGATGAAATAGGAGATATGATACTGAGTGAAGAGTTTGACAGAGCACTGAAAGACCTGAGTCGAAACAAGGCCCTGGGAGTAGACAACATTCCATTGGAACTACTGACGGCCTTGGGAGAGCCAGTCCTGACAAAACTCTACCATCTGGTGAGCAAGATGTATGAGACCGGCGATATACCCTCAGACTTCAAGAAGAATATAGTAATTCCAATCCCAAAGAAAGCAGGTGTTGACAGATGTGAAAATTACCGAACTATCAGTTTAATAAGTCACAGGTGCAAAATACTAACGCGAATTCTTTACAGACGAATGGAAAAACTGGTAGAAGTGGACTTCGGGGAAGATCAGTTTGGATTCCATAGAAATGTTGGAACACGTGAGGCAATACTGACCTTACGACTTATCTTAGAAGAAAGATTAAGAAAAGGCAAACTTACGTTTCTAGCATTTGTAGACTTAGAGAAATCTTTTGACAATGTTAACTGCAATACTCTCTTTCAAATTCTGAAGGTGGCAGGGGTAAAATACAGGGAGCGAAAGGCTATTTACAATTTGTACAGAAACCGGATGGCAGTTATAAGAGTCGAGGGGCATGAAAGGGAAGCAGTGGTTGGGAAAGGAGTGAGACAGGGTTGTAGCCTCTCCCCGATGTTATTCAATCTGTATATTGAGCAAGCAGTAAAGGAAACAAAAGAAAAATTCGGAGTAGGTATTAAAATCCATGGAGAAGAAATAAAAACTTTGAGGTTCGCCGATGACATTGTAATTCCGTCAGAGACAGCAAAGGACTTGGAAGAACAGTTGAACGGAATGGATAGTGTCTTGAAAGGAGGATATAAGATGAACATCAACAAAAGCAAAACGAGGATAATGGAATGTAGTCAAATTAAATTGGGTGATGCTGAGGGAATTAGGTTAGGAAATGAGACACTTAAAGTAGTAAAGGAGTTTTGCTATTTAGGGAGTAAAATAATTGATGATGGTCGAAGTAGAGAGGATATGAAATGTAGACTGGCAATGGCAAGGAAATCGTTTCTGAAGAAGAGAAATTTGTTAACGTCGAGTATAGATTTAAGTGTCAGGAAGTCGTTTCTGAAAGTATTTGTATGGAGTGTAGCCATGTATGGAAGTGAAACATGGACGATAACTAGTTTGGACAAGAAGAGAATAGAAGCTTTCGAAATGTGGTGCTACAGAAGAATGCTGAAGATAAGGTGGGTAGATCACGTAACTAATGAGGAGGTATTGAATAGGATTGGGGAGAAGAGAAGTTTGTGGTACAACTTGACTAGAAGAAGGGATCGGTTGGTAGGACATGTTCTGAGGCACCAAGGGATCACCAATTTAGTATTGGAGGGCAGTGTGGAGGGTAAAAATGAGGGAGACCAAGAGATGAATACACTAAGCAGATTCAGAAGGATGTAGGTTGCAGTAGGTACTGGGAGATGAGGAAGCTTGCACAGGATAGAGTAGCATGGAGAGCTGCATCAAACCAGTCTCAGGACTGAAGACCACAACAACAACAACAAAAATCATACATTTTTATTTTTGAGGTATAAAGAATACTCATTCCAGTTTAAATGGTTTAATGGATTTTACTATTCTTTCTTCCATGTGAATGGCAACTAGATTTTCTGGAAATATAGTAGTATGTTCGTTATTTGGTTCGGAAGTACATTGCGTACATTTATCTTGATCTGTTACTATTTTTATATGCTGTCTATTTCTAATATTCCCATCGATTTTCATAACCTGCATTGTTGATTATCTGTGTAGAAATATTTATCAAATTCGTTAGGTGCATGTTTTCTCATTTGTGTATCAAAATCAATATATTTTTTAAATATACTGATTGCACAGATGATAAGATTCTGTGAATTTTCGATAAACTATGATTTAAGTATTGTTTAAAAAATCTATAATGCAAAACATTTTTATTTATTATTGAATTTTGTTAGTCATTTGTTTCCTCCTCTTGCATTAATGATAAATCTTTGTGTAAATCATGTAATTTTTTTCGATGTTCTAAATCGACTTCTAAAATACAATCACATTTATTATCACGTGACTTTCTAATTATTTTTTTCAGAATGGGATCATTTGAAACCTAATCAATCGAAATTTTGAAACAGCATAAAATGAGATATTGCTGAACTGTATATATTTTCTGCATCTAAATAAGCCACATAATTTGACTAGTTTCTGGGTAGAAATTTTCAAATGTTTATTAATTGATTTAGCATACCTTTTAAAACCTGGAGAAATTTCTCCTTGAATTCCTTTTCCAAGATATAAAATCATCTAATTCGTTTAATAAATCTCATTCATCTTTTGCCAATTTAAAATAGAATTCCAAGATAAACCAGGTGATGTAAAATACCAAGATCGATTGTGTTTATTCATTTCAATACAAGTATTTTTAAAATTTCGAAAAATATTTCTTAGAATTAAAACATTGGACTTATTATATAATTTAGATATTTTTAATATTGAATTATCCCCAAACTAGTTTTGTATGAGTGTGATCTTCCTGATAAATCATTTTTTATAATGTCTAAAATCAAAATATCTATATTTGATAATATCTATCTTTAAATTTTTCTTCATAAATCTTGTAAACATAAGTAAAAACTTCTTTGTTAATCATTAAATCTTATTGTCGCCCTTCAAAATATTTTGTTTTTTCTCTAGATTTATCTTTTGTAAGATTAGAACATAATTTATCAATACTGAAAGTCACTATTTGGAATAGCATTAATATCTTGTTTCTCTGTTGCTAGTTCTTTGATTTATAAATGAACATTTTAATTTGCTAAATTATGTATATAAACTGCAATAAATTTAGGATTTTGATAAATGAAATTATAATTTTCGTGAACACTTCGTCGATATGACCGTTAAATGACAATGATCTCTCATATTTTTCATCAGCTGTAAATCTATTTTCCCAAAATTAACAAGTGTTTGAATTTCTAAAATTCGTTTTATCTACATTCGTCATTATCATTGACATATTTTGATCATATATTTCTTTACTATCTCGAGACTCTTGTTTTAACATTTCATGCAATTTTTTTGTTGCATCTATACCAGTATACGTAACATGATTTTTGTCCCTCTTTATGTTCTTTACAAATGTTCTTGTTACTGTCTAATTGTTCTTGTGAATAAAAGTATCTTAAATATCTATTAAAAGGATAAATTTTCAATTCATGATTAGTTGTATGGGATTTAATTAATCTAAATACATCTTTTATCCAAAATTCAAATGAATTATATTTATCAAGAGTTAAAAGCAGACTAAGACGTTTTTTTGTTTATTTTTTGTAACGAAAAGAGCATATTCAATTAATTTTTCATCACAAGCATAAACATCAATTGAATTACTTGTCTTCTTTTCAAATTTTGAATATTTCTTAATTGAACAGGAAAATTAATTTTCTGTTTTTCAGTAATTTCTTCTAATTCTTTTCCAGTATTTTAAAATTAACTTACTCTTTCTCCATCACAATTTCCTGGATACAAAGCTGATTTTATTGAATAATGAAATAATTTTTGATATATGTTATTTATGATAATTAAATCTTTATCTGTAAATTCTTTTGGTGAATCGATATAAGAAAAACGAAAGGGTCTATTAGCTGTTGTTGTTGTTGTGGTCTTCAGTCCTGAGACTGGTTTGATGCAGCTCTCCATGCTACTCTATCCTGTGCAAGCTTTTTCATCTCCCAGTACCTACTGCAACCTACATCCTTCTGAATCTGCTTAGTGTATTCATCTCTTGGTCTCCCCCTACGATTTTTACCCTCCACACTGCCCTCCAATACTAAATTGGTGATCCCTTCATGCCTCAGAACATGTCCTACCAACCGATCCCTTCTTCTGGTCAAGTTGTGCCACAAACTTCTCTTCTCCCCAATCCTATTCAATACTTCCTCATTAGTTATGTGATCTACCCATCTAATCTTCAGCATTCTTCTGTAGCACCACATTTCGAAAGCTTCTATTCTCTTCTTGTCCAAACTATTTATCGTCCACGTTTCACTTCCATACATGGCTACACTCCATACGAATACTTTCAGAAATGACTTCCTGACACTTAAATCAATACTGGATGTTAACAAATTTCTCTTCTTCAGAAACGCTTTCCTTGCCATTGCCAGCCTACATTTTATATCCTCTCTACTTCGACCATCATCAGTTATTTTGCTCCCCAAATAGCAAAACTCCTTTACTACTTTGAGTGCCTTATTTCCTAATCTAATTCCCTGAGCATCACCCGACTTAATTAGACCACATTCCATTATCCTTGTTTTGTTTTTGTTAATGTTCATCTTATATCCTCCTTTCAAGACACTGTCCATTCCATTCAACTGCTTTTCCAAGTCCTTTGCTGTCTTTGACAGAATTACAATGTCATCGGCGAACCTCAAAGTTTTTATTTCTTCTCCATGAATTTTAATACCTACTCCGAATTTTTCTTTTGTTTCCTTTACTGCTTGCTCAATATACAGATTGAACAACATTGGGGAGAGGATACAACCCTGTCTTACTCCCTTCCCAACCACTGCTTCCCTTTCATGTCCCTCGACTCTTATAACTGCCATCTGGTTTCTGTACAAATTGTAAATAGCCTTTCGCTCCCTGTATTTTACCCCTGCCACCTTTAGAATTTGAAAGAGAGTATTGCAGTTAACATTGTCAAAAGCTTTCTCTAAGTCTACAAATGTTAGAAACGTAGGTTTGCCTTTCCTTAATCTATCTTCTAAGATAAGTCGTAAGGTCAGTATTGCCTCACGTGTTCCAGTGTTTCTACGGAATCCAAACTGATCTTCCCTGAGGTTGGCTTCTACTAGTTTTTCCATTCGTCTGTAAAGAATTCGTGTTAGTATTTTGCAGCTGTGACTTATTAAGCTGATAGTTCGGTAATTTTCACATCTGTCAACACCTGCTTTCTTTGGGATTGGAATTATTAAGCATTTATTCTAAATTATTTATGTAAAATAAAGACTGACCATATTATTTTCTTTGCATTTCTTCCATTTCAATTAACACTTTATTTGTTGTATTTGATGACAAGACTCTAAATCAGATGTTCTTAATTAAACTTTGTTACTTGTTTTAAACTTAAAAGTCTTGTATTTAATCTTATAGTTTAAAATTACAATAAAATTTCATGTTAGCTTTAATCATTCATTGTATTAAAATATTTTTAATTGTATTTATTGCCGCTTCTTTAATTTGAATAAAATATCTTAAGGTTCAACAATATTATCAACATTATTAATTTCATCAATTAATATTCTCGATTTAAATGCAGAAGCTTGAAACATTTTTCAGGTAAGTTTCCACTGTTCTAAAGCTCTTTTAACTGAAACCCACAAGGATAAGCATATTGTCTGTGTTGGATACAACAAGTGACGAGTTTTGATATTTAAGGCTATGAATATTCCTAGATGTGTCTTCACAACATCCAGTAAGAGATTTACACATTTCACCGCCACAGGTTTGAGTTAGTGTTGTATATATTTGACAATAGTTAGGCCAAGCTATTTTTCAGTTAATTGAGTAACAAAAGAATTTCCTGACCCCATTACAGAGTTACAACCATTAGAAGCAAATCCTATAACACTGTTTTAAAAAATATGTACTCAGAAAACGAAAGCATTACATTAGAACGAAGGTTTACACTTGTTGAACCTTTGTTTTGCCTTACCAAATTCCACTGATTCCAAAATTTACTTTCAATTTTATTTCTGTCTTAATCAAAATATCTGACCATGACATATGATGTTTCAATAGATTCTCTGTCTGTTGACTCATCAGTAAGAACACTGAATGTCTCACTATCTCTGCAAGTTTGTTGTTAAGGCTCTTACGTATCACCTTTTTTACGATCTCGAATCCTTTATTGCGACGCAAATGTATAGCATTGACATTTTTAGAATTAGAATAGCAGCTCGCAACTACGACCCCCAGTGATCTACAACACTGAAAAGAAGATTGTGTTCTAGCACATCTAGATGCATCATTTGCAGCTGATTTCATAATGGTACCCAAAACTGTCTGGCTTTCAGATGATACCATTTTCACTTTTTCGACGTGATTTCCACTTTCAGAATGTTTTTAACACATCCCAATTCAGACACAAAAGTTACATTAGAGATTCTACTTCCAGCCCTTTTAGAGTTTGATTCAATCGCGCACAACCAGCCTTTAAATTCAGAGTTAGTTTCCCACACTTTTCTATATTTTTGTTTCCACCTCTTACATTTAAACACGCCATCAGTACATTTCTTAGGAGTACTAGAAGAACTATCAATGTCTTCCATTTCCACTGACACAAATTTCCGCTATTTATTAACTTACAAATCGCTCACTGTTCTCATCTGAGCCAACAAGTGAACTTTTTTTCCACCTATCTATGACCACTGTGCAGGATGCAGAACGGTCGCTACAGTAAATTCCCCCCAGGATTCAACTCTGAGAATGACTTATGCAGCTGAAGTTTAATGAAATTGGGGAATCCCATCGCTGTACAGTCTGGCATGTAGGCTGCTCAAAATCGTATTTTTGTAATAAATTGCCAAAAATTAAATAAACAATAAAAGTTAAAATAATAAAAAGATGATGTCTTAATAACAGTAAGTGTTTCAAAAAATCGTACACTAGATGTGCAATCTGAAGGATGGATGATATGTTCATGCATCATCTTAAATTATCATACATGTATGATCCTCATCAGGTGGTTGGCAATACAACAGCTGAAGAAGTTAGAAAGCCAACTGCCTTGTTTGTGTACCCCTGATCAGGACAGAACAGCAGACAAGTATATCCACCCAGTGACACGTGGATTTCTATACTCAATGAAGTATTTCAGTTTCTGCTGCATACCACAATAATCAACCAGTGAAATTATTGACTGAGAAATTATGTATGATTCACATTGTAACGGTTTGCTCCATTCAGTTGTATGCACAAATAAAATTACTTTACAAAATGCTTGTGTTACTACGTGTCAAAAAATTTACTTTAACAAATAGTGGTATAACTGCCTATTAGGTTCATCAGAAAATTATTAAAATAGAAATTTGTGGTAGTTAGATATAATTAAATTTTTTATTGCCACACACAAACCACAAAAACATTTCATGTTGCCTGATGATATTCCAGATATTCTGACAACTGTTTGATAGTGTATACCTTAACAGAAGCATGTTAAGGCCAATTCACATTGGCCATCATCTCACCTCACATCCCATTCTGTCAAAATGTTATGCAATGCTTTTCAAATGGTGACATCGACACTAGCCCTCAAGTCCTGTCATAGCACTGTCAACATTTCTCGGGAATAAAGTTCTGAGCATTAACATCATCCATCTGTTTTTGATCACACAACCCCCATGCTCATTCCCTCCTGATACACAGCCAAGTGCACATCTCTATATTTCATTTTGTTAGAGTACTCATTTTTTATATCAGTTTAGTTTAGCTTGGTTTGTCAGCGTCCTTTGCATCACTTACATGATACAGGGATTGTCATAATACCATGCAGTATATGCACAGCATAAATCTACATATTAATACAATAAATATAAAATTGATATTTTACAATGGATTTAAAATATTCCCAATGAACTAATGCATTGGCCTTATACATGCTCTCTGATGATTTGACATACATGCAGAAACTCCTTTATCACATAATTTGCAGTTGAAGGAGTATAAAATTTACAATGACAATGGCATGGATGAAAGACAATGAAGAAAATACACATGTTTGTTGGTGATTCAGGAATCCAAAATATTCAACTACATTATAAAAATATTTACTTCACAGTTCTTTTTTAATTCTGACTTGCTCACTGGCAGACCTTTATTTCATAATGGCTCACATGTTTTTCAGTTCATGTTTTTCGAGCTGTTCTACATGCAGATACCTTTCTGATATATGTATTGTAGTTTTGTAAATCTGAAGTAATACATAAATTAGTCAGGTATGTTCTTGTATGTGATATACTTTGGGAATATGTACAGAGAAGGTTCGGCAAGTATTTTTAGCTGCATGAATAAAGGGTTGCAGTATATTTGTAGAAAGATAATTGTAATAGCTCTTTTTCATAATTTAAAAATGTCTGTCAAGAGAGATTTTACTACACCCAAGAACATTATTCATTAAGATACAATGGAATGGAAATAAGCAATATACACTAATCTTCGATATTCTGAACTACAAACTATAGAAATTACTCTTAGAGCAAAACATGCAGAATTGAATTTTTCAGATATGTGTATGACATACTATTTCCTGCTCAACTCATAATCAATGTCCTTGTCCAAAAATTTTGTAGACTGTACTTTCCATAATTATTTGCTTTACTGTACTGTATGTAATTTGTTTTATTTAAAATCAGTATTAACTTATTAGCATGAAACCACTGCTGCTGTTTGTTTTTGTTTGTCATACATTATTACACTTCATTACTTCTTTTCTTAAAAATTATGAATTCATAATAAATGATGATACATTAATTGAAGCAGTGAGGCAGCAGCCTGAATGGTACAGCATGAGACTACTAAATTACTTGCGATCTACCTCTTTAAATAGTGAATTTTTATACATACCAGTACCGTATTTAATATTTTACAGTGAAATGGATTGCAATATGGCTGCAACTTGAACTGAAAAAAGTACTGAGGGTAGAACCAGATAGAACCAGTAAGTGGTATCTAGTTGTATGTTGCCAGGCATTTGCAAAGTTTCACAAAAAATTGGACTGAAACTTTGAGACACTGCAATAGTGACAATCAGCTTTTTTGTAAAGTATATATCAACCAATGTATTAGAATTTTTTATTTAAATAAGTATTTGTGGCAGGGTTATTTATTTTTAATTAGCTCTCTGGATTGTGTGTGAAACAGTTTGGCAAGTATCAGTGGTCAATATTTATGGGGTTTTACTGGCGTACCCCAGTACAAATAACTCCTTTCTCCTGTTAAAAGCCATATAAAAGATGTAAAGAGAACCTATAAAACTTGTAGGGAAAGGTGTTGAGGGAGATATGACTACTGCAAAAAAAAAAACTGCACTGGACTGGCATCTGAATTTAGCCTTAAACAAACCAATTTTTCATGGAATGTGATAGCAGCCCATAACACAATGTTCCTTTTAGTAATTCTGAATGAAATTTGTTGTAGCAAAGGAAAAAACAGGTGTCTCATTTTTCTTATATACTAATTATTAGAATAAATATGCACAAGTTGTTTGAAAGTTACATAAATTACAAGGCTTTGTGATATCATACCTTGTTCATCACATTTCAGTGTTCACATTGTTTATTATTTATAGTACTCTACCAGTGATTTCACTCGTATTTACAGCTGGTCACATTGTAATGGTCGCAGGGTTGGTCACACAACTCACATACTCAGTTGATCCTGGGGTCGTGGAAACTCTTGTTCTTGCCTGTTTTGTGGTGGTATCCATGCACTGCTATTGAGTTCAGCAGGTGTCGGATTTCTTGATTCTTGTTGGTCCAAACATGTAAAATCTCGAACAGCAGCTGCCACAAAAGCCATTTTCGACATCAAGGCAATATCCTGTTCATGGCAAAAATAGTTCCCATCACAACCCATGGAACAGATCTTATTTGAGAAAAGTTGAGTCTAGAAGACCTAACGATTCAGGAAATCACGGCTCATGAAAACCACTGTCATGAATGATGATGATGGTGATGAAATGATGAGGACAACACAAAAACCCAGTTCCCAGGCAGACCTTCCTAGAATACTTCCAAAAAATCGCATCCAGGGATTCCCATTTGATTTCCTGAAGCATCTGCATAACACTTGCAGGTTGTTCGAACCTACCAGTAATAAATCTACCAGCCCCCCTCCGTATTGCATCGATGTCTTTCTTTAGTGTGACTTGATGTGGATCCCAAACACTTGAGCAGTACTCAGGAACAGGACCCAATAGCATCCTATATGTGGTTTCCTTTGCAGATGAACCACACTTTCCTAGAACTGATGATGATGATGATGATGATGTTGGATTTGTGGGGCACTCAACTGTGCAGTCGCCAGCGCCCATACAAAGTTCCAGTTTTTATGTAATCCAAGTTTTTTCACAATCCAATATAGCCACTGTCACGAATGATGATGATGGTGATGAAATGATGAGAACAACACAAAAATCCAGTCCCTGGGCAGACTTTCCTAGAATTCTTCAAAAAAAATCGAAGTCGAACATTCACCTTCCCTGCCACAATCCCCACATGTTCGTTCCACTTCATGCCGCTTCATGAGGGGAACAAGAGGAAGGATCAGTACCAGAAGTCCCTCCAGCACACACCTTTCAGTGCCTTGCGGAGGATGATGCAGATGTAAGTGTAGATTTATTCCATCTCTTCTTAGCTAATTTATTTTTGTGGATTGTTGTTCTTTATGGCCAGTTTCTTTTCAGAAGTTTTTATTAGACGATGATTGTCTGTATTCTATCTGTTGGGCAAGGTAGTTTGAATAATGAAAATATGTGTTACTGTATTCAACAGAGCCTTCAGTAATATTAAATTATTGTGTAATCTGTCCATTTAGAATTAGAAGTTGTGACCCTGGTGTCCATGGAAACTGTATTTCAAAGACTGTATGAAATTAATATATCTGTAAATTCCATGTTAGCCATGTTTCTAAGAGCACATCATTGTTAAGGTCTTCAAGTACTGCAAAATCATTTGGGGCTGGTGGGCCTAATTATGGAACTGAAACTGTCGAGAAAATGGGTTGCATCTCCAGAAGGTGGTCTATATATTCCTGTTACTGTTTTACTGCATTGATTCCATGCTCTTTTAGATGAACTGCAATACTGCTACTTCTAGTGTTCCTTATTCACTATGTCGCTAAATAAGTACAAGTTTCTCAATCTCGATATGTTCACTAAAAAATATTGTCACATCACTGCCCTGAAGCTGCTTTCCTCAATATCTGTTTACCAATACATAAAATATTAGTTTGTAGTAATTAATTTCATTACAGTTTAGACTACTTTCAATTGATATTAACAAATGTGGCAAGTGCTCATTTACAAACACCGATAATATACTGAGTTTATTTCTAAGATGCTGCACAATCCTTAAGTGGTACCTGGGTTTCTGGTCTGTTTGTACATTGATGACAGATACAGTTTTCTGTGAAGGTGAATTAAGATTATCTTCAGTGTTGTACTTATGTTCTATATGTGGGCAGTGAAGAGGGAAATGCTATAGCATGTTATTTAAAGATCTAAAAATACTGCCTCTACTTTTTCTTGTATGTGAAATACTACACTTTACAAAAAGGAGCTTCTTAAAAAAAGAACAGGTTTTTCAAAACTAACTGATTTTCACTCATATGAAATAAGGCAGAAAATTATTCTGCATATGTACATAGTACATACAAACATATGAAAACGACTAGTGTATCATATTCGAATTATTATACAACTAGAAGCCGGACAGAAGTTGCGAGCAGAATACAAAGGCCAAAATTGCATTTAATCGGAGAAGGAACTTACTCACCAGCAACAACATCAGTCTGAAAATAAGGAAAAGTATAATGAAAGGTTTCTTTTGGAGTGTGGCCCTATATGGATGTGAAACTTAGACAATTGGAAGAGAAGAGAGAAGATGGCTAGAGGCCCTGGAGATGTGGTGCTATAGAAGGATGATGAAGATCAGCTGGAGAGACAAAGTAACAAATGAAGAGGTACTTAGAAGAGTACAGGAAACCAGATCTCTGTGGAGGCACATCCCAACAACAAGAGACAAACTTGTAAGGCACATCCTATGACATAACAACATCACCGGAACAGTAGCAGAATGAGCTATTGAGGGAAGGAATCGGTGGGGGCGACCAAGGATATCAACCTGCAACAGATTATGATTGACATTGGATGTAACACATACGTGGAAATGAAGAGGAAGGCAGACAGAAGAGAGGAATGGCGCTCTGCTGCAAACCAACACAGGGTTGAACAATAAAAGAAAGAAGAATATAACTACTTTATTCTTACATAAAATACATACTGATCTTAAATATGTGTAAAGTGAACTGAAAGAGAATTAATTTTCATCTAGAGTGGAGAGTATGGTGAGCTGAAACATTCTGACCGATTAAAACTGTGTGGCAGACTGGGAACTGACTCTGGAATCAGTGCTCTACCAACTGAGCCATCAAAGCATAACTCACGATCTGCCATCACAGCTTCATTTTCGCCAGTGCCCCATACTGTATCTTCGAGACTTCACAGACATTCGTCTGCTTACCTTGTAGGGGCTAGTACTCCTGGAAGAAAGGATATTGTGGTGACAATAGAATAGAATAGAACAGAGTAGAAGTATATTGTCGCATAACATACAATTTCAATTCATTCGCTTACTGCACAGGAGACTCGTCAAAACCCAAGAATTTGCTTACAGTTTTTCTAAAAATATCATTATTTGTAACATACTGCACTGAATACATAATTGACACACAACTTGTGATTTATTTTTTAAACATTACAAACTATAACATCATAAGTATGTGTTCTCTCCTATTAGATTTTCAGATCGTCCATTATGAGTTTGACACATAAGATTTCTTTCAGTCTTTATAAATGAATAGTGAACAATCCTTTTCGTTTTACATATACTGCAGAGTTTCAGCATAAAGTTTTAAATGGTAAGTGTGCAGTATAAAAATTATTTTGATTCCTAGTGTTCTAATCATTTTGAAATTAATTCACTAAAATATAGCGGGTTTACTATGACCAAGACAACCTGTTCATCGATGAACAGTGAGGGAACACTTAATATACTCATATTTTTAAGCAGTAGCCAACATGATTTTCTTTGTTTTGGGTTGTGTATATTTATAATGACAGTTTTTTGAAACTTTAATAATCGAGACATATGGTTTGTACTATCCCAAAATATACTTCCGTACTTTATTACTAATTCAAAGTAGCTATGACATATTACTTTCCTTATGGTTGTACTGGTAGCACTGTATAATGTAATCTTTGCCCATGTTAGGCTAATTAATTTGCTTACAAGGTACTGCATATGTAAGCACCATGATACATTTTTATCTAACTACATTCCCAGGAATTTCGATAGCTAACTTCCAGAAAGTCCTGGTTTTAGTGATGTATCTGAACTTCATTTGGCTTCACGTGCTCTGTTTTAACCTACATTAATTGATTTTTTTCCATTTTTAATTTTAATCCTTTTAAATTAAACCAAGTATCTAATTTTTGTAAATTATGTATGAGAGTTTGAAGAATTTGGTCGGTACTTTTACTTTCAATGATTACAGAGATGTCATCTGGAAATCAAACTAAGTGACAACCTTATGCAGTAAGTCATTTATGTAAAACAGAAATGGAATAGGACCTGGAATTCAACCTTGAGTTACTTCTTGTGACGTCGTTTTCCATTCTGATGCATGATGTTATAGTTACTCTTTGTCTTTGGCTGGCTAGGTAGAACCTAAATCATTCCAATACAGTGCACATGATTCCATGGTTTTTTTCCACTTTAGAGAGTAGTGAGCAGTCGTTCACACTTCCTATGGCGTTTGATAGCTCACAAAAAATTCCTGTGACATATACAGAGTTGTGTGGAGATGAGCTAATTTTGTCAACAATCTGGTTGACAACAGGTAATGTGCCTTTGTCGTTCTGAAACTCATACTGATTCTCTGAAATTATATTAAACTTTTGTATGAAATTTTGAATCTCTGTTCTCATAACCTTTTCAAATGTTTTTGATAGTGATGGAAGAAGGGAGATTGGGCGATGGTTCCCCATATGTTCATTTGCGCCATTTTTGAATTGAGGTTTAACTACAGCATACTTCAGAGTATGTGAAAAACAGCCTCCTTCAAAGGACTGATGAACTATTCAGGGCAGTGGCCGTGTAGTTATTTTAGAGACTACCATCAAAACTTTGGTTGGTGCACCATTCCATCCTCCTGATGTTTTTCTTTTTACTTATAATATAGTATTTTTCATATCTTTGGCAGTAGTTCTGCTGAATGTATTGAATAGTTCATATTCATATTCCTCAGTTGCAATGAAATTTACCTTATCTATTTAATTTTGTATATTCATGCTTCATTCAATTACACTTACACAGAATTCATCAAACAGTTCTGAAATTTGAGCAAAATTTACAATACATGTTTCCTCCATCTTGTTTTTGGAAATATCATGGCCTCTAGCTGCAGTGCTTGTTTCATCTTTGATCACTGACCATAGTATCTTTGATTTTTTTTCACTATCTTAAAGAAATCTGTTTTTGACAGTCCTTTCTCTGCTTTTACAAGTCTTTTTTTACATACTTAATAAAATGAGGACTTTTTTTCTGTTTTGGTTCACAGTGTAGCTGTCTTTTTCTTACACTAGATACTTTTATTCCTTCATTAATGCACTTTGCTTTATTTGCCATTATTTTACAGTATACATTTCATTAAACTGTGTGGTAAGTGCCAGTCGGTGTGGCCGAGCGGTTCTAGGCCCTTCAGTCTCGAACCGCGCGACAGCTACAGTCGCAGGTTCGAATCCTGCCTCGGGCATCGATGTGTGTGATGTCCTTAGGTTAGTTAGGTTTAACTAGTTCTAACTTCTAGGGGACTGATGACCTCAGATGTTAAGTCTCATAGTGCTCAGAGCCATTTGATTTTCTGTGGTAAGTTTCCCAAAAAGTCAGAAAAATTTCCTGTACATTAAGTACTATGTTCTATAGTCCACACCATGTTATGTAATCTATGGTGGAATAAGTCCATATTTTCCGTGCTGAACTGTCATTTGGTGTTCGTGTTTTTGGTGCAAGGTTGTATTGTATTTGGCAGCTCCTTAAACAGGACACAATGGAAGAAAGTCATAAATCCAAACAAAACTTATTTGCCTCATTATAACTATAATTGGTTAAAATAGTATCTACACATGCTGGTGACTAGCAGTTTATTCGAGCCAAACCAAAGAAATTAGCAATGTAACCCGATTTTTGAACCATTTCAAGGTATTTTGTCAAGCTGTTGGATTCACTAGCTAACTCTATGTTAAAATTAGCAGCTAAAATGAATCTTTGTTGGTTTGTTTTTAAGTTTCTGCAATAGGCACTGCAATCTTGATAAAAAGAGTTTCGTTATTTCTGCTGCTGGAATCCCACACACAGATAAAATTACAATATTTTGGCCTAACTCCACACAGTAGGGTTCAGATACACATTCTTTATGAAGAGAATCAAAATCATATTTTCCTTTATATCCCATTCACCTTTCCACAAGTATGCAGGGTCCTCCTCATGTTACATTACTCCTACAAAAGCTATAAGCAACATGTAAGTTTCTGTGCTCAAGATTTTGATATTGTCCTTTGTAAGCTAATGTTAATATGTTAATCTGTGCAAACCACTTTGGAATTTGCTCTCTCTGACAAAATGATTTGCAATTCATTAAGTTTTGATTCTCTGTCGTCAGTATAGTTTGATCTTAACCCATTTACCTCAAAATGCATTACTAAAGTATTTTTACTTTTTTGAATATCCTTAGGGCATCTACTTTGGAAGATACTTATAACTAACTGCACCAACGCCGATTAAAAAGCAAGATAACCGAGGGTCCCATGATCACAGTTAAAACTTAATCGCGATTAAGTCGTTTCTGTGCTGCACCAATGTTAAGCGCCAATTACCCAAAATGTGGTAAGCTAACCAGAAGTTTGACTGCGGTTAACTCCACGTGTTAAAAAGGAAAGCGCCCATATACACGCAAAGATAATGATATTCGCTGTCTCTCTGTGGTAAGGGTGTTGTAACCGCCTTGTTCTGTGGTACTTATGGGCTTTTCATATTGTTACAGTAACGTGAGCGTTGTTACTGCACTATGGAGAACAAGAGAAGGACGTCGAATTTTACCGAATTCGAAGTAGACATACTTTTGGAGTTGGTTGCCTCCAATTCAGGTATATTAGAATGTGAAAAAGCGGATGGTCACAGAGTTAGGGAAAAAGTGGATGCGTGGGGTCAAAATGGTTCAAATGTCTCTGAGCACTATAGAACTTAACATCTGGGGACATCAGTCCCCTAGAACTACTTAAACCTAACTAACCTAAGGACATCACACACATCCATGCCCAAGGCATGATTCGAGCATACGACCGTAGCAGTCACGCGGTTCCAGACTGCAGTGCATAGAACCGCTTGACCACCACAGCCCCCCGGATGAATGGGAAAATATAGTAAGACAATTTAATTCAATTCCAGGTAAGATTAAATTTTATTTGAGTCATATATCAGTAAATATCTGTTACTAATGTAAATTAAAACACTATTTTTCATAGTGCTTAGATTAATATTGAATAGCAATTCAAGATACACACAACAAAAATGATATCAGCTAATACAAAATACATCCATTTCAACTGTAACAAAAAGAAGGCCTGAAAGGCTTAAAACATGTTACGAGAATTAGAAGAGGAGGATGCAGAAGGATTTGGCTGAAGAGAAGGTTCAAGTCTATAAAACACGAGGAGGGATGGCAATACCAGTACCTAAGAAGCGTCCACATGAGGCAAAACTACTGGAAATAGTTGCCTCATCATTGAAGCCACTGGAAAATACCTTTGTTTCGGATGCACAGTACTGTGTAATAATGGATCTAAATGTAGATGTAGTTGATGATGCAGCAGTTGGTGATGCCAGCAGTGCCACAAACAGTAATGGAACTGTAATTGCTGCTGAAGCTGGCGAAAGCCTGATTCCAGCACAGGTGGTTATGGAGAATGTCCAGTAACCCTTCTCCAAACCTTCAAGTGCAGGAACACAAGAAACATGTAATCAGAGAAGGATGCCACCGAGACCTAAACCAACATCCTCCTCTGCATTAGACAGTGTGATGCAGAAGAGGGTGGAAGTACTCCAGCAGCAGCTGGAAATGATGAAGAGACAACATACGAAAGAAATGAGACTAAAACATCTAAAAATTTTGGCACTAAAAGAAAAATTAAAATATTGGAAGCAGAAGAATTCTACTGAATGTAATGTAAATGTTTAGAAAAAATTTTGTTATTTGTGCACTATTATAATTTCAAATAAAAATAATTACATATTTCACATGTATTAAATAACAGTTTACCTCTGTGAAAATGTTCATCAATTATAGTGTGACGAACTGCGCATCCTGGTAATGTGTCATCATGATACATTTGTTGACCGGGAGGCATTGGCTCATTATCGTCAATATCAGGGCCCCTCTCGCTATGTAATAGCCTCAGTACCTGCATAATTTCCATATCTTCTGGTGTCTCTTCCTTGCTTGTGCTCCTTGCAATTTTTGCAAGACAGCCATACTCACTGTAACTGCCATTGTCTTTTGTGGATTACACCTCATTCCCATAGATAAAATGGGGAATCTCCTCCTCCACAAACCATATTGTCTCTCCACAGTGTTCCTTGTTGTTATGTGAGACCTATTATATCGGTGCTCTGCCGCACTCTGTGGATTTGAAAGTGGTGTCAATAAGTAAGGTGTGCACACACAGCCACTATCTCCTAGTAAGTGACCGACTGGTATTTCACCATTTTCAAACTGTGCCCTTCAGGCGCAATTACGAAATATTGTACTATCATGCACAGTGCCAGGGTACCGAGCCACAACGTTCCGTATTATTATATTGTGGTCGCTGATTGTTTACAATTAAAGGAGAAATATGATTTCCTATTACAGAAAAGTTCTGCATTCTGTCCCCCAGGTGAATGAACCCTTATGTGAGTGCAATCCACTTTGCCAATGACTCTAGGAAATCCAGCCAGTGTGTTGAAACCATCCATCACAGAGCGTACTTCCGCTCGAGAAGGAAACTTTATGTATAGACGAGACATTGTTGCTACGATTCCCAACATTTCACTTATAATTCTTTGTGCCATTGTAGAATGTACATTAGCACTATCACCAATTACTATATTAAATACTCGAGTTACGTATGCCCTTAACGTCGTCAGAAGTCTGTTCAAGGGCTAGAACAGATTATTTCGGTAAGTTGGAAATTCTAACCAATCGAGGATTTGATCCAATAACTACCACACTGTTTCTTTTGAAAGACGAAACCACTCTTCAAATTTCTGGTCACCTTGATATTCGAAAGGATTTCCCCTTTCCACAAGTATACCAACATGGTGCGGCGATTCATATGTTGAGGATATAGCATTTCTTCGTCTTCTATACCACCTAAAACATCGAAACGCGCTGCCATGTTACTTGTTTACAATAGGTTAACCGCGATCAATTCCAGATAATCGACCCTTGGAGCTCGGTTAACTTTAATCGCTATCATATCCCTCGATTAACTTTGATCGAAGTTGGTGCAGCCAAATATCGAGTTAATCAGGGTTGAATGCTGACTTGACCATGGTTAACTTTTAATCAGCGTTGGTACAGTCGGCCCTTAATGTATTTTCGTTTCAACTCTGTTATTAATTTTACACCGCCATTTCTACAGGCTAGTTTCCCTCATTAAGTATGATCTTACAAATATCACTGTGCAGACCGCTGAATGTAGTTGTGCCTAACGTTTGTTTCAGTATTCCTTCTGTAAAGTTTTTACTTATTGAATCGCCAGTTATTAAGAAGACATTTCTGGTACTCTGTTTGTCATTTTCTTGATACTTCCTTCCTTTTGTTTTTGTGCTTTATTGCAATACACTTATATTTGTTTATATGTTAAACTTATTCCGAATTTCTTTCTATACCTACTCTCATCATTATCACTTTTTTCGGTTTGCGTACAACTTTTAACACTTTCAATTCTAATGTTTCTTGGCTATTTTCCACCATTGTTTCCACAAACACAAAAACTTTTTTTTCTTTTAAGAGATACATGTTTTCATGCTTCAAGATTATTATTTATTTTCTGAGAGGTTTGATGTCGCTATTTGATAACATGATGATATCGTCTTTTGTATTTATCATGTACAGAAAACCTTTAAGTTTGTCATGAACACAGTCTCGACATGAGCAACTAATATTGTCACTTACGAATTTCAGATTCACGTTTGCACACCAGAAGCTGCTCTTTACCCTCAGGATGCATTTTTATCTCTCTTTTTCGCATTATTGACACAAATAATTGCTATAAAACTGCTTTTTATCTAAAACTAATGTGCCACTGCTCTGATCTAACAGCGCCGTCTTGTAGGCTTAGCTACAACCTAGCGGATCGTTTCCAGAATGAATTTTCACTCTCTAGTGAATAGACATTGATTTTAAATTTTCTGACAAATTAAAAGTGTATGCCAAAAGTACTTTAACATGGGACCTTTAGCATTTGGAGTCAAGTGCTTAATCAATTGACCTTTCCAAGAACCACTCACAATCTGCCCTCATATCTATCTGCTATACTTCTGCTGAAGCTGTCTGTAGATGGGGTGGTAGAGAGCATGGAGAGCGCTTGCCCTTGATAGGCAAGAGTCCTGGGTTCAAGCTTTAAATTGCTAGGACATTTTGAACTAAAACTGTTCTTACTTTACTACTGCTTCTATCCAGTCTCTGAATTTTTGGAGTGTCATAATAAATAAGTATAACTCATCAAATATTGTTCTTTACATTACCACATTACATTCTGTTTATACTTACATTCACAATATTGAACTTGTCAACACTCTGATTAGCTAATATAATATAAATTAATTGTATTATTTCTAAAATTATATGCACAAACAATGTTTTGTACTATGGAGCAGAAAAACTGACAGCTGGAGGGGTAAGCATTGAAGGTACCCACATTTCTTCATATTTCCCACAGCCATTTGTTGCGACACAGTTCACTTGCTGAAAGATTTGCCCAAAGGCCAGTACCTGTCAGGCTGAAATTGGCAGACTATGGCACCAACTAATATTGTTTGACATGTATTCACATTTATGTTACAAGTTTTTCACATGAAAATGACATGATTAATGAAATCGGCAAGTAGTACATTGCAACAAATTTTTTGCTGCCAGAAGCAAACAATGATTTTTTTAAACGATTCGTTATGTGTTAGTGGTGAGGATGTTGGCTTGAGGAGGCCAATAGATGCCAGAGAGACTTTGAACTGATCAAAGTGACACCATGTGTTGACGCAGCAATGCAGTTGATAATGAGTTGGTGAGGCATTCAGACAGTCGTTTTTCCCTCGTGCAATCCACAAGTGGAACAGAAGGGGGGAAATATGACTTTGGAGCAAATTGTGCCCTCCGCCACACACCTCTTGGCAGCTAGCGGAGTACATATGTCGATGATGTAGATGTAAAAAATACAGCAGTAAAATACAATAGTTCCATTCTTGAACCTTATCCTATTTAACGAATTCACATGTGAATTACAGTATATTATAGCAAGATGCAATGTTACAGTTCATTAATAAATCTATTTCCCTTATAAGGGAACGAAACAGGGCTCCAAGGTTTGGTACTGTGGAATGGTCACTGTTTGTTACTGTTCTATGAATTCCACTTTCCAAAATATAACTTTCCACCAACCATTTCTAATAGACCACAGACATCAGAATTTTTAGTAATACTGACAATAAAATCAATAAAATGTGATATAATGATGATAAGAAATTGTTTAATGCCAGTGTAATATGTAAAATATTTAAATATTAAATAATAATAACAATAATAATTTGCATGGAAACAATTATTTGCTTTAGTCTATGTCACACTTTTATTTTGTCTAATGACTACTGAATTCGATAGCAGCCATGTTATGATCAATAAATCACAGTTAAAATGTTTATTAAGAAACATTTAAAAAATATGTTTTTAGAAAATATTTTCTTTTGATGCTAACATATGGCATAAATTGCAACCATAAAAGATAGGCAGTCCCTTACTCTCAGCACACAGCTGTCTAGCTCACTTGCCCCAGAAAGTGTGCATATCCTTGAAGTACAGGTCAATGTTATGCTTTAAATAGACGCAGAGTGCGGTCAGAAGTTATAAGAGAGCCCCCTATATTCTTTTATTTCTTATAAGAGAGTAAAAATAAGGAAGATATTTAAAAATAAAAATTGTGTGGAACATAAGAAGACAAAGAACAAGACATAAATATGAACCAATTTTCGATGCAATAAAACGTCAAATCACGATAACACATTTCAGTTGCAATGTTCCCATCCATCATTTGTATAAATTGGAAATTTGCGGTAAGGACTATGCGACCAAACTGCGGAGGTCATCGGTCCGTACGCTTACACATTACTTAATCTAACTTAAACTAACTTATGCTGAGGTCAAAACACACACCCACGCCCGAGGGAGGACCTGAACCTCCGACGGGGAGGAGCCGTGCGAACCGTGACACAACGCCTCAGACCGCACGGCTACCACGCATGGTTATTTGTATAAAGTGCTTACCACTACAGCAATTATACGGTGTGAGTATGATATAACTGAGGTACAATATGGTATGGAACGATAATAATGCTTTATTGCATGACTATTTACACAGTAAAAGGTACACGTCTATTCTCCTTGGAATTCAAGAACGCACTTAAGGCTGTAGTCAAGTCACAGATATTCCACTTATTGTATGTCAGCAATGTACATTGCAGTGGATAACCCCACAGAGCTCCCACTCTAATACATAGCATTGAAGGGAAGACGAGAGTGGGCTAAGTGACTGCTTCAGCAGTGGGTACTACTGTGAATTAATGGTCATGCCATAGCTGGCACATTCAAGAGACAAAACTGAATTGTTTCTTGAACTGCTGCTGAGCAGATGCACGTGATCAGTCGTGCCATGGCTGGCGTTGGGTGTGGTATGAGTGCTGAATGGGTGATATGGCTGTAGCTGATGCGGAAAGTGTCTTTTGTGTCCACATGGTATGGTGATGATACGGCCAAAGAGACAAGGGTGTTGATGGTGAGGGTGTTGGCTTGAGGAGGCCACTAGATGCCAGAGAGACTTTGATCTGATCAAAGTGACAGCAAGTGTTAATGGAACAATGCTGTTGATAATGAGCTGGTAATTTATTTGCCTGGTTGAACATCGATGGGTGTGGTCAACATAAGGGCTGTCCATGGTGGAACAGAGACTGTGGCTGGGCAGCAACACTTGGTACCAACCTGTTTTGAATCAAGGTTGAAACTAATGTAAACAGGGATGCAATCAACAGAGTCTGGCATTTTTGTGATGAACTTGTCTTGGGTAGAGGAGCTGAAGTTGCCAGTGATTGAAAATGATCGATTTCTCCAATGTGTCCTGAATGTGGCCTTGTAGAGTATTGTCAATCTATAGTAGATGTATGATATTCGAACATGAAGCTAGGTGAATGTACTTGGTAGTGTCAATGTTGTTTTGTAAAGATTCACAGCAGGCTGCAATCAAATGGCGTGGCAGTAAGACATGTAGAAGAGACTTTGCAATGGTGTGCCATACAGCCGGAGGGATGTGCCTGATGACACCAGTGGCGTGGTAGCCAGTTGGTAAGGCAGAGAATGCTGTACTAACATCGGTGCTTTGTTGTGTGTCTTGAGTTGGTGCCAGTGCAGTTGTTTTGTAGAGCTGGGAGCGGGCATAATAGAACATCATTTAGAAGTGATTGGTTGGTGGGACCTGGACAACACGTTCACTCCAATTCTCGTCGTCACGACAGTTGTTTGTTGAGGTCATGAGCTGCTGGTATGACAGGGTAAGGGCAACAAATATGTCGTTATTATACTGTGGTAGCTACATGTTCTTTGTAGCCGGTCGGGGTGGCCAAGCGGTTGTAGGCGCTACAGTATGGAACCGCCCAACTGCTACGGTCGCAAGTTCGAATCCTGCATCGGACATGGATGTGTGTGATGTCCTTAGGTTAGTTAGGTTTAAGTAGTTTTAAGTTCTAGGGGACTGATGACCTCAGAAGTTAATTCCCATAGTGGTCAGAGCCATTTGAACCATTTGTTCTTTGTATGGAGTGTATCTGATGATGAACGACAGTAGATGTAACATTGACTAATCACCAAGACCTTGTTAGTTGAGTGGACACACCGCTTCAGTATGTTGATGGATGTACAATTGTCTTCCTGTTGTTTTTCTTGAATGGTCCACGTACCAGGTATGGGTGGTGGCATCGGGATAAAAGTTCCTGGGATGGAGCGGCCGATGTCGAAGTACAGGAGTGCAGCATGTTGTGCATTCGAGGAGAGATGGAACTGGTATCAAGAGAACATCTCTAAGTCTGGTTTTATAATGTCCTTAACAGAGAATGTCCATGTGAGGTGACAGATGTAGAATCCAGGTCATGGATTTGTGCACTACCACCGGCGAGCTGGCAGCCTCGTAAGGTTACAATGCCATCAAGTGCTGTAGGGTTGATGTCAGAACTTGGATCTCCCGAAAGGCGATTCGTTGGAAAGAAGGATAGCGTTATCACAGTTGAAAACAAGATTCAGAAATGGTTCAAATGGCTCTGAGCACTATGGGACTTAACTTCTGAGGTCATCAGTCCCCTAGAACTTAAAACTACTTAAACCTAACTATCCTAAGGATATGACACACATTCATGCTCGAGGCAGGATTCGAACCTGCGACCATAGCGGTAGCACGGTTCCAGACTGTAGCGCCTAGAACCGCTCGGCCACTCCGGCCGGCTACAAGGTTCTCAGAAGTGGGACCAGTGAAGGTGGAAACCGTGTGGAACACTCATCAGATACCAAGTAGATGATAACATCATGTTCGTCTATGCAATTGGAAATGTGAAGTCCTGTAGCACTCATGGTCAGTGCAATGAGGGAAGATACATTGCTGTGTGGAGCCTTGAGGCGACTAGAATAGTCTTTTCAAATAGATGAACTTGTTACAGGCATCACTGAGTAGGGACAAGACAGGCAGCAGTCAAGCAATAATCGAATTGGATTGCATAAACATGATGGCATATGGGGTGTAGTTGCTCGGTGCAGTGCATTTAGCAATGTTCTGTGCAGGTCTCAGCATAGTGAAATTAGTGCTATAAAGTGGCTGCATGGGAACAGCATAAATGACAATAAACTGTGCAGAATCAGGCACTGCTAATGGTATTCTTTGTCCGGCCAGGTGCAGCACAAATAGTATGGGAGCGAGAGAATGGTTGATGTCAGGCAGAGGTCAAGGTCATCACTCTGGCTGGGTGGGACTGCTCTGTGCTGGGTAGTGGTGGCGATGTCACTGTAGGAGGCGGTTGGGTGAAGTCGGTTGGGCTCAGACTCTGAGTGAAGTAAGCACACTGAGACTGGTACTGTGGTGCATGGTCGGCAGTATTAATGTCAACAATATGAATGTATTGTTTGTGTTCGGTGGACTGTTCTTCATGTATCTTATTATCTGTTGTCTTTTCAGAGTATAGAATGTTGTTGAATGATGGCGAATTTGGTCTGTCGGAACGTTGCAGTCTAGCTGTTGTGCTGTATTGCGGCCACACAGGAATGGCGATGAGGTTCCACATTGTAAGGTGGCAGATTAAATGAAGTTCAATTTCGCACCTTACATTAGAGTTTTTATGCATCGTAGTGATGAGGTGAATATGTCACCAGACAGATGTTCTTATAGAAATGTACAGTATGCAATGCAAAAGGATGACAATCAATTGACAGCATTAACACACCAAACCCATATCCTCCATGTTAGTGAGCAAGAGGTGAAACAAGCTGCTGGAGGAAACGTTTCGTTTGGGAAGCAAATGCGAGGGGCGACATCCTGGGCGCGTCACGTGTGGGGTACAACAGAAAGCTCTTAAAAGCGACCCACAGCGAGAGACAGCGAACGGGCCATGTGACTTATTCAGGATGACAAGTAGCAGGCCACCGGCGTGGTACAGAAAGAAGCTTTAGAAAACTGCATTGGGGAATTGCATGTGGTACGCTTGTGATGTATGCATGTAACTTTTAGGCACAAAATATCCGACTGGCTGACACGAACTAGGAAGGAAAGGAGTGCCATAATTTCGATGCAGTTTAATGGTAGGCCCTTTGCGATTAGCAGAGAAAGTTTCCACAAAATAAGAGGAACGCTCCTATTGTCGGGAAAAGTCATGAGGTGGAGTATGAAAGGATCCAGGTGGGGGACGGTTTTGCTACAAGAGAGACAAGACCGAAAATTTCGGGGACTCTCCTCTCAACTCGCATCAAGTGCAGAACTGGGCACCTGACTCTATGTATGGTGCAGAGGAGGAATTTTGTGTGAACACTGCATTCACTGCGTCTGTCATTCAGATAGATATTAGCTATAGCATTGTTGAGCTCCAACTGCAGAGAAACGAACCAGCCACATAGTTAATTGTTCTTGCGAGAACTGAGAGGGTATTATAATATGCATGCTGTTCCAGCCATGCGCCTGCATATCGTCATATTTCAAGACTAGGGATGAGTGCATGTTTTCTCGCCTAACGAGAAAAATAGGAGAATTTCTGTTGATAAAATCAGCAAAGGTTTTGATTAGATTTTATAGGAATTTCAGAGGATGAGAGCAGACATCCAGCTGACAGCTCATCGCAGCTAAGGTAAATACCACAAGCAGAGGTGTTAACTCGTTTGTTCACCAGCTTACGTCCACTGTGAACTCGAGCAACACTGCATAATCTTTTGCTCAGCTTGTCACAAAAAACTAATCATGCTCCTTAGACTTGATTGTCAAGCTAAATAGTACGAACTTAGAACTGGAATCGGATGATTTGTCGTAAAATTGGCCAACTTCACGACGTAATAGTAAGAATAATTTTGTAAGGAACTTTGGTAAGAAATTAGATATTGTTGTGCTTAGAGTTATTTCTATTACGCAGGACGAAATGCGTTATCTTAGCACTGTCACATTTCAACCTACATAAATTCGTGTATTTCCTTGACAACAATTCTGCATTAAAACCAAATTGTGTACAGCTTAAATACCGTTGTGCTCTGTCATAGAAGAAGGGTCCACTCCTTACCCTAGTCTTTTATTCTATAGATGCATACACACTCACAGGCGTTTCTGCTGATGTCTGATGAAAGAGAAAAGGAGTGGAGTGTCAGATAATGGCGACCCTGCCAGAATGGCAATTGGTCTGGCAGGATGGCAATTAGTCAAATTGGAAATAGAAATTAAAGTTTTGTGTTGAAAAAAAAAGGTTACTTAATGTATGTGTCTGCATAGTGGTCAGAATACTGTACATGTGTGATCCAATGAGTAGAAAAAGTTATATTAAGGAGTAAAGTTCTGTGTTTGTGTAAAAGTAGCTTGTGCATGGCCTTGCTGGCGCACGCAAAGTTATTCGCGGCGTTGTTGAATTGCTTTGAATATTCTTAGACAGTGAAAGGCGTTGCTAATGATGTGTTCATAGTCTAAGAAACTTTCTATGATATTTTGAAGACGTGTCAGGTCATATAGTTTCATGTTGACTAGAGCCCAGGCTCGCGCAAATCGAGAAAGACAGAGGTTAGTTAGACGATCGGAGATGGTGGAAGGACGAAGAACATCGCATATTGGGCAAACTGAAGATCTTGATAGGATAGAAATTGACGTACAACAAAAAGTATCGAGGGCAAGTCACGAAACCGAACAAAGTGGCAATGCAGGGGGGATGGTGACAGTTTCGCGATTGGTATCACAGTCTGAGACTGCACAAAAACGAACAAATGGCAGGTCTAGTGGGTCAGAAGTAGAATCGGAGGACGAGTAACTTTGGTACATTGAACCAAATGTAGTAATTCTGGAAACGGGACAGTTTCCAACGGAAATAATGTGTGTGAGTGCGTCCGCACTATGCGCGGAAGGCGGTGAGACGTCACGTGAAAGACGCGAACGGCAAAATTTACACCAAATGGTGACAGGTGACGATGGCGAAGAATCAGATAGCTTGTTTGCAATGTTGAAGCAATTCACTATTGTTGTCAAGCAAACAAGTGAAACGACTAATGCAAGGTTAGCAAACATAAAAACTGAAAAGACAAATTTAAAAACTGAAACAGCGAATTTAAAAAAAGCAACAAATGCAGGGTTGGCAGACTTAAAAACCGAGACAAATGCTGCATTAAATGGTCTTGAATTCGAAACCAATGCTGGGTTAGAAACAGTCCGTAAAGATCAGCAAAAATTGCGAACGGAAGTTAATGAACATTTTACTGAAATCCGGAGAGGTGGGAGACTCGCGCAAGTTAATTCAATCACTAATCGCTGAACAGAAAAAGATGCGTTCTGACATTGACCAGGTGCAGGATGCAGTGTCTAATGTTAACCAAAGAGCTGATAAGTTAGCACCTAAGACGTCTGGTGAGGCGCAACAGGTGTGAAAGAACTCAATCTCAGAAAACGAGTCATGCGAGCCTCATTAAAAATATTCGATACACGCACTGAAAACATCGTCTCGAAAATTCAACAGCGGTATGAACAGCTTCGTACAGAACTGAAGCAGTGTATCGAGAACCATAAAGAAGGCAGTAGTGGGGCAACGGAATCGATAGTTATCATCCTACAAAGTGGTGAAAAAATCAAGAGGTAAACAAGTCAGTTATGCAATCTTCCGTGGCAGTAGCGGAAACACAAAGAAGTCATGAGATTTCACTTGTATCTCCACAAGAGGTTGCATCGTTATTTTCCGAAGTAAATGGGAGGACAACGGTTGAGACAGGTGAACGAAGAAGGTAAGGTGTGTTCACAGCAGACAATGGTGCGAGAACTGCGCCCATTCCAACAGAGCGGCAGCCGACCCTCCGAATGTACGCGAATGGCTCGATAACCGCGCAATTTACGGCGACACATGTACCAAATTCTCAATTTCCGAGTTACAGTACAACAGGCCATATACCGCAGGTCAATATAAACCAAATACAAAGACAAAACGTTTCTTTCAGTCCGATACACGAGGAACGGTACGGTTTAGACAATTGCACATCACTGCATAGTTGCGATGCTAGATGGACTCAAATACATCTCAGGATCCAAATGTGGCAGGGCGAATAAAAGAAAACATGACGCTGTTGAAGGGAACAGAACAGGTTGCGAAAACACAAACACATATGGTGTAATAGAAAAATTTGACAATGATCTCTTTTTGACAGTCAGAAAAGTCCAACATTACAAAGAAAGCGGGAATGACTTACACCCTCGCACGTTTATACATCAATTTCAGGTCGGTTTACCAGTGCATTGGCCACTTAGCTATAAACTTGACTTTGTTTGTGATCAAATCGACGCCGCAATAGCGGAAACCATGCAAAGAGTCGCTGCAAACTGTCAGTCGTATGAACAATTTGAATCTGCATTCTTGGCGCGATACTAGTCCACAGAAACCCAAAATAGAATAAAATATGAATTGTTACAAAAAGAGTCATTCGAAAATTCGGGAAACAAGACGGCAGTTAGATTTTTTGATCAAATGGAAAAAAAGAATCAGTGTTTAGATAATCCATACAGTGATGGTGAGCTGATACGTATGTGCACAATGAAGTTACCGTTGCGTTATCAGCAACCGTTGGTTGGTAGAGCAGGAGATAATATACAGGCATTCAAAGGGATATTAAGAGAACTTGAATTCATCTTCAGTGAAGATGACGCGAAGAAACAACGTCAAGTGAGAGAAACCAATGGTTGGGGGAATAATAGCAACCTATTGGCCTTTAATAATGCTTACAATGGCAATAACAATGTCGGGAAAGGTAATCATTTTGGAAATAATAGTAATCGCCCATGGAATACTAATTACTATGGTTTTGGAAACTCACAGAGGTCAAACAATAACTATGGTTTTGGTGACCCTGAGAATTACAATAACGGCTTTGGTTCTAGAAAGTAAGGTGGTAACTAAAATCCGCGATATGATCACCGTGCAAACGAAGCAGGAATGTTTAGGAGTTTTCCACCACAAAACCCAAGTTATTCAGGTGGAACTGGGATGCCTAGAACGCAGAAAAGTAGGGAGAATCAGACTTCAGCAGGACAAAAGACGCGAAATGAACCAGTACAGGAAGTCGAGCTGAGGCTACCAAACCCAGGTAAAAGAATTGACGAGATGGACGGTACCAAGACCAGTCAAAAGTGATTCACTAGCCAAATGAAGTTGATTTTATAATTAAACACGTAATTAGACTTAGCTTTGATCAGCAAGTTTCTGAAGTAGGTTGAGGGGGTGATCAGATACCAGGGAAAACGAGGTACAGCTGCGACCTGGATTGGCGCTGCAGTCTGTTAGCCAACTTGCATTTCTTTTTTGCAATGGGCAGGCCTACAATCAATAAGTGAACGACTGCCTAGCTCGAATGTCTTTTTGCTGTCAGGCTGCAATTACATACATCTGGACATGTCTTCTGTTACTGCATGTAATACAAAATGACAAACTACCATGAACAGAGGGAATTTGGTGTTGCTTTGTCTATGGTAATGGAAAGCAAGCCATCTATTAGTCGTTTGAGTCAATATTCGATAGTGCTTGTTTAATGCTGTATTGATTTGTTATAAGGAATGATTAAGTAGTGGTTACGATATAGTTGAGGTACGACACGGTACAGAACAATAATAATGCTTTATTGCATGGGTATTTACACTGTACAAGGTACACATCTGTTCCGTTTGGAAGCTAGGTACGCGCTTAATTCTACACACGGGTCACAGATATTCCACTTATCGTATGTCAGCAGTGTATGAGTATATCGCAGTGGATGTTTCCACCCTACTAAAAATATCGACTTGATCGTGACCCTTCCAATCATGTACGTGTCGTCCATGATAACAGCTTGATTTACCATAAACATAAATTAGTTTTATGGAAACAATATCCAGCATGTAGATGGAATAATGGTACAAAAACGCAATTTTTTACTGTTTGAGAGTCATTTCATGGTCTTTGGCCACATTCCCAGTTTCATGTTTGTCTATCTTAGCCATTTCCATGCACAAAAAGTAGTTCCTGATGGCGCCACATTGCGCTTCATCCACACCAAATCATAGTTCACCAACCTGTCACTGCATCAACAAACACTCCTCATATGCAGTGTGCAATCATAAAAGGCTGAATCAATGAACCTTAGTATGGTCAGATCGATGTGGACAGAAAAATAGCAACTTAGAAGTTTTATCCTGTCTTTAATATTTTGTTCCAGCGTTTCATACCAGGTTTTGCATTATATGTCTTCTTACATTCTGTACTTCGTACAGTTTTCCGATATTATTTTATGTTGTGAATCTTTTTTAAGATATAAGCAAAACAAAAAACCACTGTGCTCGAAGGGGCACTTAGTCTTCTAGTCACAATTTGCGTCTATTTAAATCTATATTGTATACCTACGTTAGCTATGGTAGAGAAAAATATTTTGTAAAATGTTTCTTAATGAATACTTTAACTGTGCACTGTAATTTTTTGATCATGGTATGACCTGATGATAATAAATGGTATCAAAACTAAAATCATTAGCAAAACTCGAGGATACCGTTGTTTAATAAATCCCTTTAATGTGGACAAAAGCAAGTGTTCTCCTGCTGTTATCAGTATTTCGCTTAGAAATGTAATCATGAAGACGACTATTTTGTTCAGACTATGGCTATGTAAGTGTTCTAGCACTGTCCGTCTTTCTGTTATTTTTCCTGTCTTCCTTTACTTCAATATTTATAGTTTGTCAGAAATCTGTGTGGACCCATGAAGGAACAATGGGTACAATCAATAAGTGAACGACTGCCTGGATGGAATGTCTTTTTGCTGTCAGGCTGCAATCACATACATCTGGACATGTCTTATGCAAACAAATGAAAAGTATAATATGTTAATTATCACTTTAATTTCTGGAATTTCTTGCTATTTTCGGAATTTATTTTTCAAGCTCCTTCATTCATATGAAGCTAGCCGACAAATTTGGAAACTTTTACACGTAAAAATACAAACGGCTTTACTGAACAGCTTTTTTTCAGGGAATGGGTGCTATTACACTGCCCCTCGTTTGGCCAGCATCTCACGAGAATCTTTATGCATTCATTAGCTTTGCATGTCCATTTTCACTTTAGCACAAGCTAGGAAATACAAGCATTCTTCTCCCTACAAGTAACACTGACAAATATGTACTCTATACACAACAGCTGGTCCACCTAACATAGACAAATTTTTGTAAGGAAAGAGGGGAGTGGAATGCGAGAAGAAGGAGAGTGGAAAGAGAAGAGTTTTGTAACTTTGGTGAAGAGAGAGAGAGAGAGCAAGAAATAAAAAAATAATGTATTAACTATTGTTTAATTATCTTGTATTGTAGAACTGAGTGACTGAAACCAATCAGTATCTGAGGAGCTATCTGAAGTAATGACAAAGCTTTCAATGAAATATTTATTCTTTCTTCAGAAAGTCGTTATCTTGAAAATTTTCAACTTAGACCCCTAAAGTATATTTGGCACTTATTTAATTTTGAACGTTCAGGTTATTGATGTAACCTTTCCTTACACTAGCACCATATATTTTTCGTTGGCTTACATAGACAGTGGAGAGTACAAAAAGTCATAATTTCTTGGCCCATTTCTACTGTACACTATCAGGTCAATTTCACTGTAAAGTTTTTTTAAGCGCATTACAGTCCACAATTTATCTGCCATTTCATAGCAGCAAGAAATTGAAAGCTTCCCTTTCTAGCCATATGCAGTTTCTTTCTTATTTGTGTTTTAATTACGAATCTTCTCCTTTATTCAGTGAGAACTGCAGTTATTCACGACGTTCACGTAACCCTCTTGTAAACCTTTTAATAAATGTAATAATCAATGTATAAAAAAATCACTATTCATCCATCCTGGTAATCACTGGATTTTCTGGATGTAAATATTAGCCTTTCACTTTCGATAAAGCCATATTCTGCTCATCCTGTATGAGAGAAAGTATGTGTTTTCTTTCCTTTTCCAGTCAACATTTTCATCCATTGCCCTTCAGATACTCCCACATGTGCTATCCATCATGAATTTGATTAAGCTAGCACTTTCCTTGGCTCATGTACCTTGTAACTGTCATCTTAACTCGCATTTAGGAATAGCAGTCTCAGCTCTCTTTACAAATGTACAACAATTCTGTACAGCAAAATCATAAGTGAATGTGGGTAGCAATACAATATCATAGCTGTGCTGCTAGCAACATGTTGTAACATCAATCCTGTCCCCAATAAATGTTTGTCTGGTTCTCAGTGCTTCTTATGGTGCTTTCTGGGTAGCAAGTTCACAGCCGCCTTTACACAAGCCTGAGTC
This sequence comes from Schistocerca serialis cubense, assembly GCF_023864345.2. Lineage (NCBI taxonomy): Eukaryota > Metazoa > Arthropoda > Insecta > Orthoptera > Acrididae > Schistocerca > Schistocerca serialis. The sequence goes on along the minus strand of NC_064643.1, from coordinate 388,108,005 downwards.
ATGACAAATGGCGAAGCTGTTAAAAACAGCCTACTACCAATGTGATACTGTATTGTGGAAATACGAATTGAGATAGTTTTGACTTCATTTTCTATAAGATGTGTAGCGACTGGTAAAATGATTTCCCCAGACGTTCAAAGACCACTGACCTGTCTTTCCAGCCGAGTTTTCTTAGAGATTTGTTATTAAGGAAATGATATTAAAAATATCATGAAAGTATGAAGACTCAGACTACACTTCATAGATGTAACACGTTAGTAAGAAGTTGTATCTCACTTATAGTAAATGTGTATTATTATTATTAATTAAGTAAAGTTTTTCGTGTGTTATATGACTACATTGTTCCAGCATGTGGAAACAATTGTTGTTACAGAGGTGGTAAGACCTACACTGATATCTATATTCATACTCGGCAAGCCACTATTTAGTACAGAGTGGAGGGCACTGTGATGGTATATAAAAATAATGTTTTTTATTAGGTGGGTGATAATATTAAGTAAAATTGTAATTTCCTGTTGCTGTTGTGGTACTTGATTTAAAGAGAAATGGTCATCATTAGCGTTGGGCTCTGATTCTGGCTAGGACAAGCATACTCAATACACCACAAGCATTTATGTATGAAACACAGCATGTGACTCACTATCTTCTATGGTTAAGTTTGCATGAGTGGCTGCTATCATTAATAATAATAATCTGCATATATTACGTGGAATGTTGTATTAAAAATTAGTTCTCATGGGGCTTCATGACAACTGGTTTAATTATGTACCAAATTTAAATGACAATTAATACCTGTTTTCATGAAAAGTAATAAATTGCTTTCATTATTTTTCATTAGCAAGGCAAAGCTAAGGAGATTCTCGTCATCTGCCATTAAGTGGACAATAGAAAATTTACTCCAGTCAATGCAGCGAAAATATTAATGATTGGAGCTTTAATTTAACTTTACTGGCTTTAGAATATTGAATAAGAAAAAAGAGAGCTCTCTTGCATTTATATTTACATTTAATAAATGATTTAATAAGAATAATTGTTTTGCTGGAGTAATGGCCGACCTCTGCTGCAAGAGGAATGGTGGTCCGGAGCACAAGACACATTTATGTCCAGCATACAATGGCGCCCATCATCTGTACAAGAATCGAAGACAAGAGAGAGAGTAACATGATACCATATTTCTGATCTTTATCATTGACCAACACAGATAAAATAAAGAAGCTTTGAGATCATTAACTTTAGTTCTCTAGAAAGAATTTCTTTTTCTTCTAAATGTGAATGTTCATTGCTCAAAATACATCGTAGTTTAACACTTCTATCGTCACATGACGAATCATTCATCAGAATACAAAAACTCCATTTTTTAAATAAATATATGTGGCGTTCCACCACAGTAGCATTACACTACAAGCGATTTCCTTTCCTGTTCCATTCATAAATGGAGCGAGAAGCAACCATCTATATCCCTCTGTGCGAGTTCTAATTTCTTGCATCTTATTTCCATAGTCCTTGTGCGAAATGCATATTGGTGGCAGGAGAATCGTTCTGCAGTCTGCATCAAATACCTGTTCTCTAAATTTTACCAACAGTGTTCCTGAAATGAAAATCGTCTTCCCTCCAGGGATTCCCATTTGAGTTCATGAAGCATCTCTATAATACTTGCAAGTTGATTGAACCTACCGGTAGCAAATCTGTCAGCAGGCCTTTGAATTGCTTTGATATCTTTCTTTAATCTGACCTGGTGGGGTTCTCATACACTTGAGTAGTACTCACGAATCGACTGCATTAACGTTCTACATGCTGTTTCCCTTATAGATTAGCTGCACTTTCCGTTCTTTTGTCCTTATTATATGTGGGAGTCACCTACACGTTTATCCAGTCGCTTGAGACTTAGTACTGGGCGAGAGATTCGCGATACATTCAAGCTAAGGAAGGGGCCAAGGCCCTAGTGTACACTCAGGAAAACCAAACTTGTTTTCAACTCTTTGAGTTATTCCTCTATATTCATGAATGACTATTACTATTTCCTCCATTTCTGTGTGATGTTAAAACAACAGTACATTTGTACGAATCTCTTACATGAAAGATTATTTGAATACGAAATTTAAGACTTTGGCTTTTCTTTTTCAGTCCTGTATTGCCACACCACACTATTTGACAAGTGACTGGATAAAATCCTTCAATATGCTTAATGACTTTATGTAAGAGCAGAATTTCATTGGGTTCTCAGCATGGTATGCTGTTTCTTAACAGATACAGACACAGAGGAAAAGCTGGATCCAACATCCAAGGCCTGTGCAAAACATAAAAAAAACACAGGTTAATAGCAATTAATATTGTTCAAGATTTGCAAGTAAATGAGCTGAAGTACCCAAGAATTCTACCAAAATCATGTGAAGGTTCGATTTAATTAAATAAACAAGAATCTTAAAGTGGAAAACAACCTAACAAAAGAATACGGTAGTGAGAGGAATATCTTTGTAAGAGAAATGAAGAGTAGCTTGCAGACATGTGATATACAGCTTCACTGACATTTGCGAAAATGTACATAATATTGTAGGAGGTGACCAGTTGTACCATACTTTAATAGACGACAGATTATGTCAGTGTAGGTTATCAGTGGAAGAATTCTAAAAAATCGCACTACTGTAAAGATTGGTAGTCGTAAAATTATTGCTTTCTTACAGAGTTCAACTAAATTAAATCAAATAAACCTAGATGTATATTCAAGAAATCTCATACCTTGTTCTCATATATGTGTTTCGAATTTTTACCTTTTATTTCTTATGGTTAAGAAACTGTTACAATAAAACAGCATAAAGCAAAGTACACAGCAGTTTCAATAAATGCCACACAAAACCTTATCCTATCACAAAACAATTAAATCAGTTACTTAAATGAGAACTGTGTTCACATGGCCCAAATTTTCCAGCTTTCTATAATTTTTTAAATTTCCTTTGACCAGTTTCTTGCAGATATACAAATATATCCAATGAAGCTTTCAAAATAGCTCATCAGAATACTGTAATGTATCTCGTCATCTCACTACATCTTACTATTTAATACCAGTTCGCGCTGTCACATGATATTATGTAACGTCATGTCAAAACATCACACAAAGCATTTCAAATGGTGGCATCCACATAGGCTATCAATGGAATATCAAGCCATTTCACCTCAGTTTCTTGAGAAAAATTTTTTAATAGTGTTGTAATCTGCTAACATCAGAAATTAATCTATTTTCTCTGTGTTCACATATGTTATTATTATTCATGTATGCTCCAAATAGGACCACGTGAGGTACAATTCATCAGCGAGACTTTTGATAGTTGGCCTACATTTGTGTCTAAATTTGCTTCGCCCACATTTGTGTCTAAATTTGTTTCGCCCTTTCAGAATGAAATCTTTCATCAGACCATGGTGTTCCAGTCAGTTTTCTAATTTCCCTCTGACCAACTTTCCAAACTAAATTCTTTTTTCTAAACGTTTTTCTACCTGTAATGGCAGCATGAGTTATACCGGCTTCTTTGAATTACTCCTTAATTGCAGAAATCCATTTACTTGGCTCAGTTTCAGCCTTACTTCTGTTTTTGTAGAATCCTACTATTTGTTTTGTCAACCAAGTGAGTGCCATTCTTTTAAAGTGCCTATAAAATCTAAGTCTTCATTTACTCATGACAGCATGTATGTCTGTGTATTCTTCTATTCACTTACTACTTCTCATGTACTGGCCCGTGACTGGCAGTACCAGAAATCGATTGACAACGACAAGGGATCATACTGTACCAACACCTCTATGCCGTTATTGCAGAGTATCCTGTAGCGCAAAGTACTTAGGCCACCAGTCGACTACCACACCTTTAATTAGGTAAAGTTTCTTATTTTTAAATAGATGTTAAGACTGCAGAACGCTATCTCATTGCAGAAGATTCCAGTTGGAGAGGAGCCTCTGATGACGACAAGAATCTAGCCAGCACCACAATCACACTGACAATGAACTAATCGAACATGAAATCAGCCTTAGTACAATTAATATTGCAGCCACCTCAACTGCTGACAATGCAGACATCCTGTCTGCCAAATAATGGGAACAACACCCTGCCTAGACACGACGCCGAAATTGTACCAAGCCACGATAGAACTACGAATAACCACTTAACAATATTCACACACCAATGATAACTGAAGTTAATCAGTAGTGAATAAATGGGCCTATTTAATGAACCACTCTCGTTGTCTACGATACTGATTTTGTCAGAGCAACAAATTACTGTAATTTCAGTACCTGATTATCTTGCGTGACGATAAATGCGACATCCAACTAGCAATTGTTATCTTTCACAACGAGCTTTTCACACTGCAGTACGTACTCTCTGACATAAACTCGGAACTATTTTATTACTTGTACTAAAATACCAATCTGTCTACCATCTTGAAATGATCATTCTGTTTATGGACACTTACATCTCTACTGTTAGGAATTAAAACATTTTTAATTCTCCCTTAAATATTTTTCCAACTCGACGCAGTGATAATAAGTAAGTGATGAGACTTCACATGCATCACAGAATAACGATTCTTTGTTAGTAGAAAAAGCTTTGGCCTTTCCGTAAATAATTCAATTACTTCAATTAAACTTATTCATCATTTAGGAAGCTTTTTCCCTTAATTGAAATCTTTTCTTTAATATTGAGAAGATCTACTTTCAGTAGATTATTTAATTTCATTCTTTCAAGAACCTTTTACCAAGCACATTTAAAAACACCACATCATAGGTGATATCGACTCCACTGTATCAATATCTCTGTATTACGCTCGTTTATACTTCCGAAAATTCTATAGATATGTTCACACTAGATATCAATTAAACAGACAGGAAGGTTTCCCTTAACCCCAATAAAATTAGATTTATTTTCCTTCTAGGTATCTCAACACATATTGGTTATCACCAGTGAACGAGTGCCAGCAAATAAATTATCATTCCCCACAATACGGAAACAAGTAATAAAAACATCAAACAAAAATCCTAAATGTCACCGCCACTTTTCAACTAACCTTAACTTACAATTTAAAAGCAAATCTTGACCACTTCAGGCATTGACCACACGCGACCCGCTAAGTTCCCTAACATTTAAATTGACCACTCGTCACCTTGACGAATCAAGTTTTGGTTTAGCTACGTGTAGCTCGTTAAATGGTTCCTTAATTTACTATTGCTTGTCTACTCAGTGATACGTGCACTCCATCACCGTATAGTGAAACAGTTTGTCGTACTATGAGCCAATTCACTGTCTGCTGCAAGCTAGTGATCTTGAAAATACAGCTACCGACACGTGTTCGAGGCTTTCCCTTCTCGATACACACACGCACAATAACCAAACCACCTCAATAAAAACGACAAGCAACCCAATTACCTCGGGGCGCGTCGCGACCACTCAACATACAATGCAGACGGGATATTGGTCACACCAATTCCACAAAACTCAGCACCTAACAAATCAATCTCTCAATTAAATCAGGCTCACGTGGGACTCACCCCAGCAAATTTTACGAACGAAACTGTTCCCACAACTATAATCAATAAAATTTCGAGCACTCTTCCAAGACTTAGGTGCAAATTTGTAGCCTCACTACACCATGCAGTGAAACACTATAAGATCAGACCTGATATACACCACTACCACCACTAGGTCAGTGAGAGGTCTATCGGGGAACTAACTAACTCTTTTCGTTGTACAATAGGAACCATTTAAAACGAAGAAACACGCAACGCCACACCAACTTTTAACAATTAATGTAATAATCGTCGATACTGTCGATTCTTTGCAATAGTGGCCGGCTGCTGCGCGTCGCTCAGTCGGCATCTCTGGACGAAGCGAGGGCGATATGGTATATCACTGCAGTCGCGCATGCCCGCCACCTGGTATTCCGTAGACGCTCTCATGTCATCTAGAAAACAGTTTGATTTTGGTTTTACCACATCATACACGTATATTATCGTGACCACCAGGTGTTATCATTGATTTATCATGCAGGACGCTGAGCACCAGTAAGGGCGAACGTACCCCGTGTGTTTTGACACAGCGCAGAGCCTCCTCCTCGACCTTACTCGTTGCTGAGTGACCTCTCTTACAGATTGACATTTTACTTTCAAATATACTGTACAGAGATTGATTGAGTAATTCCAACATTATCCTAAACATATTACAGTCCATTGCTTGTACTGAGGCATGATATACTGAAGCAAATTATACACTTTAGCATTTTCTTGTTACTCGTCCTATTCCCATCATGTTGTAACGACCTTTTGCCTAATAAGTATTCCCTATTACATATTCCAGTTAAAGAAACAGGTCCGTTGTAGCTTCCACTCTCATACTCGTGATGCCAATTGTAAGAAAAACAATTCTGATAAATGGTTTTTACTAGATCACTTGCTAGCTACTTCCATCCTTTCCTTCCTAACCCGAGTTCTTCCCCTCAGTGAAATTCTATTCTTCATTCAATTATATGTCAATACGTGCATAATGCTTAATTTTATCCTAAAAATGCTCATTAACACTACAGCTACAAAACAATATGCTAAATAGAATAGAAGTCCTCCTTACAACAAACACTACACTATGTACACAATGTTAGCACAAATAATAAATACCTTACAAATTATCAAACACTTATACTATAGATGGGTGATGCAAAGTTCCTAATCCACGTGGCATCATTTACCCTGAATTGTGGCTAATGACCCACCAGTATCTCATACCTTTTGGTACGCTCTGGGCCATCTTCCTTCTCCTTCAACTTGCCCTTCCTTAACCTTTTATTCATCAAAAGTTCAGTCCAAATAAGGACCCCTCGGCCTCCTCCTAGTTTCAACCTTTTCATTCTTATACTTCTTAATGCAGACTAAAGATAACTTACGAGATCGATAAATACGTCGACTTATGGCCTTACTTATTCTTGATGTTTGTACTTCTCCCACCAGTATATTTGGTAACGAAGTGTATTTCTTATCTCCTAATCTTATTTCCTGCTCATTTACGTACTTCTCTAGACTTACATCTAGTGCGTCACTCTCGAAAATTGGTTTTATATCTAAGTTATCCATATTGTTTAATAACATCCCTTCTTTTTGTCCAACCATTTTAGACCATTGCATCACATAGCTTTTCATATCACTTAAATGATATTTGCCAATCTCCTTATCAGATTCCACCTCCTTCAATAACACTGTAGAAGGATGTTTGATTGCCTTAATCACAAATGGTGCGTCATAAAGGTAAAAGAATTTTTTAATACGTTTATTACTCATTTTGCTCTTCCAATGTGTACCAAGTCACCTACTTGAAAGTTGCTATTAACTACCCCAACATTAAGGCGATTGGACCTCCTCTCCGTATTCCTCTTTAGATTACTATTTACAAATTCCTCCATTTTACTATTCCAATCTGAGTCCTTTGGCGGGTATTCTATTTGATCTAGTAATCCATCTCCATATATCCTACCTTCCACTACTTCTCGAGGAGCTACTCCGGTACTTTCGTGTGGTAGCTCATTTAACACCTTTTCGAACTCTTTTAAAAACATTGGCCACTTAGTATGTTTCTTACTACAATACGCTCTCCCTAACCTTCCTAAGTCACGCATGACTCTTTCGGACGGGTTGGATTGCGGCCTATACCGGGCGATTAACAAATGTTGCACCCCCTGCATTTGCATAAACTCCTTAAACTCATGGGCAGCAAACTGCGCACCATACCTGACAGAAGTCTTTTCGGTTTCCCTACTTTGGGAAAGTATTCTTCTCGCAACACCCTTATTACCGCTTTACTCGTAGCTGATTTATGTGAATAAAGCTTCACTAACTTCGACCATACTTCCAAAATAACTAGCACGTACTCTACGCCTCCAATGCCACGAGGTAATGGGCCAAATAAGTCGATAGCACATAAATCCCATAAACATGATGGTACAATAGGAAAACTCAACACTTTGACCTTTTCATTATACCTTTTAGTCTGTTGACACACTTTACACTTTGGTGGTTCTTTCCTAATTACTCTGCTAATACCTTTGCAAAAGTAATAACTCTGCATATGTGCCAAGCACTTCTTAATTCCAAAATGATGATATCGTCTGTGAATATACCATACTAACTTACTCGCATACATTTGTGGAATACACACTCGCCACCTCAACCAACCATGGCTACTCGTGTTGAAGAGTATATCCTTATGATACTTCCAGAATTTCTTTCACGGCACCGAATACTTTTCGTTCAATAGCCTCTGCCTCATGTGATTTAACCAACTGTCGTTTAGCTGTTCCTTTCGCAAATTCTTAACTACTTGTTTCAATTGTTTCAATTCCTTTTCGAATTCCAGTACTCGGAGTACCTTAAATTCCCTACCTGTTTCAACACAATCCAAATGACCTGCCATCCCAATGGGTAAACGTGACAAGGCGTTAGGTACTTTGTTGTCAGCTCCCTTTACATACTTAATGTCCACATCATACTCTTCAAGAAACAACGCCCATCAGATCAATCTGTTGTGCACCAGTTTACTTGTCATCAGAAATTTCAATGCCTTATGATCAGAATAGATTACTACTTTACGCCCATAAAAGAGATATTTAAATTTGTTGACAGCCCACACTATGGCTAAAGTTTCCTTCTCCGTTATAGAATATTTCTTTTCACAAGCAGTTAACATTCTACTGGCGAATGCTAAGGTCACTGGTTGCCCAACTCCATCTACTTCCTGCTCTTGAAACACGTGACAACCAATACTGTAGCCAGATGCATCTACCGCTAAACAAAACACCTTACTTAAGTCTGGATGCCCGAGTATGCGTGCTTCACATAAAGACTTCTTAATAGCTAACCACTCAGATTGACAGTCTTCACTCCTTGACCACTGGGCCTTCAGTTTTAACAGGGCATTTAGATTAATACAATTCATTACATCACTCGGGATATAACGACGGTAATACGCAATTAACCCAAGGAACGATTTTAATTGTTTCTTGTTCCTAGCTTGTGGAGATTCACTAATAGCTTTTAATTTCTTAGGGTCAGGTCTAATACCTTTGTGGCTAATTATATGCCCTAAAAACTTAATCTGGCTGCACCCGAAATGTGCTTTCGCAAACTTAACCGTGACTCCCCTTTGTGTCAACCTTTGTAACCTCGTCAATCAGTTCGACATGAGCTGACCAAGTCTTCGAAATCATTAGAACATCGTCGACATATACAAACACTTTGTCAAGCAATTCCTCTCCCAATGCCATGTCTAGCACTCTAATAAATTCAGCCATCGATACATTAAGGCCAAAGGGTAGTACTTTAAAATGATATGACCTGCCATTAAACAAAAAAGCAGTGTAATTAAATGACTCTTGCGCAAGGGGAACCTGCAATATCCCGCAGACAAATCTATCGAGCTTAAGTATTTCGCACCGTTGAACCTAACTAAGATTTCTTCTATCGAAAATGTTCGATCTCGTTCAATTTCTATGATTCGATTCACTGTTCTAGCATCTAAGACCAGTGTGATGTCTCCTTTAGCCTTTCTTACAGCTACTATGGGATTGTTATACGGACTGTCAGAACAATCAATAATATCCCAATTTAACATCCTGTTTATTTTCTTAGTTACAGCATCTCGAATACTTAAAGCTATAGGATACGGAGCTTTAAAGAATAGTAATTGCTCCTTAATTTTTAATTTGTATTCATACCCCTGAAATACTCATGGCTTGTCGATGAAGGCTCTTTTATTCCGTACTAAGACCGCTTCTAACTGCCCCTTTTCATATTCATTCAGTCCACTGGACTCCTTGCACTTTTGCTTAACCATACTTTCCCAATCACCAGTACTACTTTCATCTACCGACACGGGCGCTTCTTTGTCTTCCATTATCTTCACAGTATCTTCCCATCTTATATTCCAACTCTTGAAATGGTCCGTGCTCTCTAGCCAGGAACTACTCTCATTCAACTTAACCCACAATTGACTATTGTTAACATTTATCCTCATCCTTTCTCTGGGTATGTCTAATAATACTCCATTCGTCACTAACCAGTCCATACCTAATAATACAGGTAAATACACTCCTGGAAATTGAAATAAGAACACCGTGAATTCATTGTCCCAGGAAGGGGAAACTTTATTGACACATTCCTGGGGTCAGATACATCACATGATCACACTGACAGAACCACAGGCACATAGACACAGGCAACAGAGCATGCACAATGTCGGCACTAGTACAGTGTATATCCACCTTTCGCAGCAATGCAGGCTGCTATTCTCCCATGGAGACGATCGTAGAGATGCTGGATGTAGTCCTGTGGAACGGCTTGCCATGCCATTTCCACCTGGCGCCTCAGTTGGACCAGCGTTCGTGCTGGACGTGCAGACCGCGTGAGACGACGCTTCATCCAGTCCCAAACATGCTCAAAGGGGGACAGATCCGGAGATCTTGCTGGCCAGGGTAGTTGACTTACACCTTCTAGAGCACGTTGGGTGGCACGGGATACATGCGGACGTGCATTGTCCTGTTGGAACAGCAAGTTCCCTTGCCGGTCTAGGAATGGTAGAACGATGGGTTCGATGACGGTTTGGATGTACCGTGCACTATTCAGTGTCCCCTCGACGATCACCAGTGGTGTACGGCCAGTGTAGGAGATCGCTCCCCACACCATGATGCCGGGTGTTGGCCCTGTGTGCCTCGGTCGTATGCAGTCCTGATTGTGGCGCTCACCTGCACGGCGCCAAACACGCGTACGACCATCATTGGCACCAAGGCAGAAGCCACTCTCATCGCTGAAGACGACACGTCTCCATTCGTCCCTCCATTCACGCCTGTCGCGACACCACTGGAGACGGGCTGCACGATGTTGGGGCGTGAGTGGAAGACGGCCTAACGGTTGCGGGACCGTAGCCCAGCTTCATGGAGACGGTTGCGAATGGTCCTCGCCGATACCCCAGGAGCAACAGTGTCCCTAATTTGCTGGGAAGTGGCGGTGCGGTCCCCTACGGCACTGCGTAGGATCCTACGGTCTTGGCGTGCATCCGTGCGTCGCTGCTGTCCGGTCCCAGGTCGACGGGCACGTGCACCTTCCGCCGACCACTGGCGACAACATCGATGTACTGTGGAGACCTCACGCCCCACGTGTTGAGCAATTCGGCGGTACGTCCACCCGGCCTCCCGCATGCCCACTATACGCCCTCGCTCAAAGTCCGTCAACTGCACATACGGTTCACGTCCACGCTGTCGCGGCATGCTACCAGTGTTAAAGACTGCGATGGAGCTCCGTATGCCATGGCAAACTGGCTGACACTGACGGCGACGGTGCACAAATGCTGCGCAGCTAGCGCCATTCGACGGCCAACACCGCGGTTCCTGGTGTGTCCGCTGTGCCGTGCGTGTGATCATTGCTTGTACAGCCCTCTCGCAGTGTCCGGAGCAAGTATGGTGGGTCTGACACACCGGTGTCAATGTGTTCTTTTTTCCATTTCCAGGAGTGTATATTCCGGACACGACTAACATGGATTGCTGTAGCGTTACTTCGGAAATGGTAACTGTCAGTAACACTTCTCCTTCTATCTTCTTCCTTTTGTTTCCGGTTAGTCCCACTACATGTACGTTAGTTACCGGATATATTGGGCATTTCCACTTGTTTTTATACCTTTCCCACACTTCTTTGGATAATAAACTAACTTGACTTCCCATATCCAACAAGAACTCAAGCTCCAATCCTTCTACTTGGCCTTTCACTATCAGAGTTGATGCATTACTTACTGGATCCTCTTTCTTGGTCAGAAGTTCCTCACTTAAAGCTTGTTCATCCCGGTACTTCAAAAAGGCATCCCTGTATCCTTGATTTTGATCCCTAGAACACCTGGCATAGGAATGGGCTGACTATCCTCGGTGACCTCTTGTATCAACACTCCATTATGATTCTGACTACACCTACGATTACCAACTTGTTCAAAATTACTACCATTATTATTACCATTGCCACTATTATTTACTGTTTCCACTCTCTGTTCACCATTTTGATTATTTGCAGGGCCAGTTCTTCGCCTGTTCCCATCACTTTCATTCCACTGACTCCTCCTGTATCTACTCTTATTTCTATAACCAACATTATTCTTGTTATAATTACGTGAACTACCATTGTTATGTTTTATAACCTCCATTATTGCTAAACTTATGTTTGCGTCGTTCGTGTCCTTGCCGTCTCTCTCTCACATCTACCCAGTTAGTAAAACGCGTATCATTCCTTTCCCTTGATTTATCTAAATAGTCTAATTGATCTAAGAACTCAAGTAATGGTTGTGGCTGAGTCAAACGCTCACCTACCAACAGTTCTCTAACTTTTTCAGGTAAACGTGTAATCAACACTTCAATTAAGCGCATCTCATTCACTGGCATGTCTAGATAGAGCGCTTGGTTTAAATAATGTTCCACAAAATTATGGTATCCTTCCCAACTATCTGTATACCGCTGTGGTCCAAACAATTCTAATCTCAGCTTCCTCTTAGCATTTTCTGACCAATATTTAGCTTTAAAGGCTCTTGAAAATTCTTCCACAGTATTAAAACGATCTAAATTCAACATAGCCCAATGTAAGACATCCTCCTCCAGATGACTTACTATAAAACGAATACTTCTTTTACTATCCCACGACACAGGCAATGCTCCCTGAAATGACTTTAAAAATATTACTAGATGCACTGATCCCCTGGGTTTAAATTTAGGAAAATTATCACTGCCATTTTTAAAGCCCAATCGTAATTTTTCCACCAAATCACTACTACTAGTTGTTTCAGTTCTGCAGCTACGTCCATTGTTCGCCTGTGAATTAATGGCTCAGTAATCACATTACTAACTGCACTACTATCTTGTGACCGATTTGCCTCACGACTACATGGAGTTGAAGTTACATCTGCCTGCTGACTACAACCTGGCTCACCCATGGATCGATTCATTCTATCAGAACACTAATTTCTGACACAGAATTCGATACTGACTTTAACTTACTTACCACCCAAGTATGTGTCTTACTGATTTTGTAATCAACAAACTTAGTTAGACCGTCAAGGTCCTTACTAAGACCATCAATATCCTCTTTTAGTTCTTTCTGCAGCTTGCTGTGTCCTTCCGCAACTTGATCAGATACATCTTTTAATAATAATCCCATCGACATTTGTTGAGCCTCTTTCAACTTTTCCATTTCCCCAGGAAGAACCGACAATTCCTGATACTTTTGCTTCAAATCTAATACCTCATTCCTTAATTCTTCGTGCCCCTCATTAACATCCTTTTTCAACTCCTCTAAACTTTTATTCGTTTCCTCTACACTTTTCTTTGTACTTTCCCCAAATTTCCTTTGTCCAGCTAAAATTTGCTCCAAACAGTCTTTTAAGTTCTCATCCATTTTGCAACAAAAAACTAAACTACATCAGCAATTATCCTTTCAAGAAACTCAGTACTCTCTACACCACAATTTTGCGTACATATAACAATATGTCCTGACAGTCTTATAGTTCCTCCGAACACACTACACTGATCACTACCTCCAAAAAGTACAAAACATTAATAAAAAGGCACTCAAATTTTATGCTTTACTGCCTCCTCCGGCTCGATGCTGCGCCTGGATCGACGTCCCGGCTGAAGCAATGCTGGTCTGCAATGTCAACTCGGCTGTGACTATACAGTCAGCGCGATGTCTCGGCTGAAGTGATGTCTCGGCTGAAGCGATGTCTCGACTGAAGCAATGTCTCGGCTGAAGAGATGTCTCGGCTGAAGAGATGACTGCACTGCGGCGATGGTTCAGCAACAGTGCCGACAGTATCAGGTTCTACACGGCTTTACTGAATCTGGTTAGCGAACCTGTACACAACTTAATCCGCCTCCTAGCAACGAAACCCTCTTCGAAGTAACCTTTGACAATGCAACGATGTGTGACTAACTAACTTCCGTCATTCAGTACCCTCTCACTGCTTCTTGTTATTACGGATGGCCTCAGATTAGGCACATCCTGCTTCAGGGTCGCCACTGAATGTTCTGGTCCGTGACTGGCAGTACCCAAGATCGATTGACAACGACAAGGGATCGTACTGTACCAACACCTCTATGCCGTTAATGCAGAGTATCCTGTAGCGCAAAGTACTTAGGCCACCAGTCGACTACCACACCTTTAATTAGGTACAGTTTCTTATTTTTAAATAGATGTTAAGACTGCAGAACGCTATCTCATTGCAGAAGATTCCAGTTGGAGAGGAGCCTCTGATGACGAAAAGAATCTAGCCCACACCACAATCACACTGACAATGAACTAATCGAACATGAAATCAGCCTTAGTACAATTAATATTGCAGCCACCTCAACTGCTGACAATGCAAACATCCTGTCTGCCAAATAATGGGAACAACACCCTGCCTAGACACGACGCCGAAATTGTACCAAGCCACAATAGAACTACGAATAACCACTTAACAATATTCACACACCAATGATAACTGAAGTTAATCAGTAGTGAATAAATGGGCCTATTTAATGAACCACTCTCGTTGTCTACGATACTGATTTTGTCAGAGCAACAAATTACTTTAATTTCAGTACCTGATTATCTTGCGTGACGATAAATGCGACATCCAACTAGCAATTGTTATCTTTCACAACGAGCTTTTCACACTGCAGTACGTACTCCCTGACATAAACTCGGAACTATTTTATTACTTGTACTAAAATACCAATCTGCCTACCGTCTTGAAATGATCATTCTGTTTATGGACACTTACATCTCTACTGTTAGGAATTAAAACATTTTTAATTCTCCCTTAAATATTTTTCCAACTCGACGCAGTGATAATAAGTAAGTGATGAGACTTCACATGCATCACAGAATAACGATTCTTTGTTAGTAGAAAAAGCTTTGGCCTTTCCGTAAATAATTCAATTACTTCAATTAAACTTATTCATCATTTAGGAAGCTTTTTCCCTTAATTGACATCTTTTCTTTAATATTGAGAAGATCTACTTTCAGTAGATTATTTAATTTCATTCTTTCAAGAACCTTTTACCAAGCACATTTAAAAACACCACATCATAGGTGATATCGACTCCACTGTATCAACATCTCTGTATTACGCTCGTTTATACTTCCGAAAATTCTATAGATATGTTCACACTAGATATCAATTAAATTGACTGGAAGGTTTCTCTTAACCCCAATAAAATTAGATTTATTTTCCTTCTAGGTATCTCAACACACATTGGTTATCACCAGTGAACGAGTGCCAGCAAATATATTATCATTCCCACAATACAGAAAGAAGTAATAAAAAAATCAAACAAAAATCCTAAATGTCACCGCCACTTTTCAACTAACCTTAACTTACAATTTAAAAGCAAATCTTGACCACTTCAGGCGTTGATCACACGCGACCCGCTAAGTTCCCTAACATTTAAATCGACCACTCATCACCTTGATGAATCAAGTTTTGGTTTAGCTACGTGTAGCTCGTTAAATGGTTCCTTAATTTACTATCACTTGTCTACTCAGTGATACGTGCACACCATCACCATATAGTGAAACAGTTTGTCGTTCTATGAGCCAATTCGCTGTCTGCTGCAAGCTAGTGGTCTTGAAAATACAGCTACCGACACGTGTCCGAGACTTTCCCTTCTCGATACACACACGCATAATAACCAAACCACCTCAATAAAAACGACAAGCAACCCAATTACCTCGGGGCGCGTCGCGACCACTCAACATACAATGCAGACGGGATATTGGTCACACCAATTCCACAAAACTCAGCACCTAACAAATCAATCCCTCAATTAAATCAGGCTCACGTGGGACTCACCCCAGCAAATTTTACGAACGAAACTGTTCCCACAACTATAATCAATAAAATTCCGAGCACTCTCCCAAGACTTAGGTGTCAACTGCGTAGCCTCACTACACCATGCAGTGAAACACTATAAGATCAGACCTGATATACACCACTACCACCACTAGGTCAGTGAGAGATCTATCGGGGAACTAACTAACTCTTTTCGTTGTACAATAGCAACCATTTAAAACGAAGAAACACGCAACGCCACACCAACTTTTAACAATTAATGTAATAATCATCGATGCTGTCGATTCTTTGCAATAGTGGCCGGCTGCTGCGCGTCACTCAGGTGGCATCTCTGGACGCAGCGAGGGTCATATGGTATATCACTGCAGTCGCGCATGCTCACCACCTGGTATTCCGTAGACGCTCTCATGTCATCTAGAACACAATTTGATTTTGGTTTTACCACATCATACACGTATATTATCGTGACCACCAGGTGTTATCCTCGATTTATCATGCAGGATGCTAAGCACCAGTAAGGGCGAACGTACTCCGTGCGTTTTGACACAGCACACTCAGCCTATAAGTTTCTCCATCAGTAATTTTGGGTTCTAATATTTTCCTAATAATCTTTCTTTCTTTCTTTTGAATTCCTTCAGTACTCAATTTAGAAACTGATTTTTGATTATAAATATTTTATGTCAATCTGAATGTAGTTGCCATTTTTTGAAAGCAATCTTCGTTACCAGCGTTTTTCCAGACCGTTTTCTTGTATGTTTTCCCCCAAGTATTTAAACTGAGAAACCCTTTTCATTTTTTCCACATTTTGTGTTCAGAAACTTTGTGCTTGTTTGTTGCATGTCATATATTACTTTTTTTCGTATGTTACTTCAAGTCCTACTTTTTCTGCAACTTCTTTAAGAATTTCAATTTGTTTTTGGCCCGTGGTAACATCCCTAGTTAAATTTCCAGATCATCTGGAAAGGTGAGGCAATCTACTCTAATATTACTTCTACTTAACTTGATTGGTTGGTCTATATTTTGACTCAAGTTTTGCTCTCTCCATTCTGTAATTACCTTTTCCAAAACATAGCTAAGTAATAATGGGGAGAGTCCATCTCCCTGTCTAACACTAGTCTTTCTATCAAATAGTTCATAAAGTTCTCCCATGACATAACCTTGAGAGCTAGTGTCAGTTTAAGTTTCCTTAATCAGTGTTAGAGTTTTATTATCTAGCCCTTGTTCCTTTAACATTTGGAAAAGAGATTCACGGTCAACTGAGTCATAGGCCTTTTTAAAATCCACAAATATACATACAATATTGTTACCAGAAATCCTTTGGTGCCTAAGGATTAGTTTCAAATTAAGAATTTGTTCTGGACAGATCTGTTTGGTCTAAAGCCTGCTTGGTATTCACCAATTTTAGGTTCTAACTCTTCTTGGGCTTGATCAAGTAAACATTGAGAGATAACTATATATATGTGACCAGGAGAAGATATATTCCTTGGTAATTATTAACATCGGTTCTATCCCCTTCTAATGCAATCGATGAATTAGTGCAGTATTTTAATCCTCAGATATTTTCCCAGTCTGCTAGTTATGTCCTATTAGTTGAGTGATCTCTTTATAGTGTTAGCGCCAGCTGATTTTAGTAGTTCTGCAATTATACCATCTTGTCAGGGTGCTTTATTGTTTTTAAGCCTCTTAATTTGTTTAATTATTTCGATTTTGTAAGGTTCTTTAGAGTTAGGGTTAGTGTTATTAGTTTGCTGTGGTTGGAATTTATTCGCTGGTTCTGGACAGTTTCATAGTTTTTCAAAATAATTAGCAAGTTCCTTACAATTTTCCTGGCTGTTAAGAGCCAAACTGCCATTTTCATTTTTGAAGCAAACACTTTGAGGTTGGTAACCAGGTAGTTGTGTTTTGAATGTTTTACAATAGTTTCTTGTATTGGTCTTTTGGAAGCCTTTTTCGATTTCTAAAATTTGGGCGTTTTCATAGTTTCCTTTAGTCTGAAGGATTAATTTAGATGTTTCTTTTCTTACAGTGAGAAAGGTGTTGCTCATATTTTCAGTTTCGCTACTACTCCAATTTTTGAATGCCACTTGCCTAGACTTAACTGCTGTTTCACAATCCACCCCAGGTGTTTTTGTTTCTTTTGAAGTGGAATTAAATTTTGTGCGGTTTTAATGAACTTTTTTTAGGCTTTGCCAATTATTGGATCGTTTTTGTCAAATTCGTTTGTTAGAGCTGGGGTTATTTTAGCAGAAAATAGTTCTGGTTTTGAAGAGTTTTTGAGGTGGAAGTTTTGCTTTTATTTGCATTAAATAATGGTCAGAATCAATATTAGCCCCATTCCTAACTTGGACATTCAAAATTTCTCTGTTGTTTGGGTATGACTTTGCTACAGGGTTCATTTGAAATTCCCCAATAAATATATTGGGTGCCTCCCAAGTTTTTTGTGTAGAAGAGTTTTTTCTAAAATGTGTTACATGCTTTTAGGGTTAAAATTTTTGCATTTTTCAACACGTTTTTGGCCATTTTGGTTCGTCCATACATGTATAGGAAATTCGCCCATTGTTTTCTTATATTTTTTCTCTTTACCGAATTAAGCATTAAATTGACCCATTAAACTTTTAACATGGTTTGAGGGAATTTTCGAGATGACGCTTTCTAATGTTTCCCAAGTTTCATTAACTTCCTCGGGTTATTTTGGTTATCCTCATTAACTGCCATAAGGGCATTAATTAAAGTGTTTGCTTTATTTGAGCAGTTGAGAATAATTTTTATTCGTCTGTTACTGACAGGTTTTACCTCCATTACTGAATTTTAAATATTTTTAGAGACTGCAAAAGCAGTCCCCTTATGTGGTGTATAATTAAGTATTCGTTTATCAGTTTTACTTTTAAAAACACGATAATTACCGAAATCCATGGTGTTATTGTCTCATTCGTGGTTCTCGAAGTCCCAAAATTTGAATCTTCTGTTCTTTTAACATATCGCCAATTGATGAAGTTTACTTGGTTCCAAAAGCGTTTGTATGTTAAGTGTTGCAAAAAATGTTTTGTTTTGGTTTTAAGTTGGACAGCGGACTCCACTTTAGAAACACACTGCATTTTAACCTGGCTGCCCCAGAATCCGAAAGACCAGTTGCGCCAGGAACACTGGTGGTGGACTGATCACTTGGGGTAATATTGCGATTATCAAAATGGTCCATGAAGATTGTACCCGTAATCAATTGGGGGTGAGTAGACTCATTGAGTGAACTCAGAGTGTTAAGACTGGAAGGGTTGGTTCCAGAACACAAATGTCAGCCGCACCACTGGTAAACAGACGATGAGCACTTTGCCACTTGCTGCAAGACAGACACAAGTGGACTTGCTTTCATTTTGTCTTGCTCTGGACTGCTTATTTGGTGTTCGCAGCTGTCCACCATATCTGATAGAATGTATGTTATAATAGAGGAGTTTGTGCCTTTGTTTCTTTCCATCTTTATTTTATTATTGTACTTTCTCGTGGATTATTGCAAATGTTCTTTGGCAACTTGATTATTTGTTCCATCAAGTGTTCTTCCATAAGCGAGACAGATATCTGAGAGCGAAACACTATTTAGGTTTCACAGTAACTGAACAGAGCTGATATCCACACAGTATATAAATAAGAACGTTGTAACCTCCACACAGTAAAATAATATTAATAATATTCACATTTAGTGTAACCTCCCAACAGAAAAGTTCCAAAACCTCCCAACAGTAAAAAATATAACTATAACATTGACATTTAGCGTAACCTCCCAATAAATAAATTGCGTAACCTATCAATAATAAAATGTGACTAATCTCTCAATAAAAAATTGTGGCTCAATTATAGCCTTTCAGTAATTGACTGCGAATTTAAACTGGTAATTTTTGGACGTCAGCAGTGCTACGTCATGGCCCTGAAAATTCATTCTGAATAAATTGAAAAATCTTACCTCAATTAGGTCGCCGGATAACGCATATATATCTGCCCCTATAAGAAATTTTTCTGGCGTAGCTCAGTGCAATGCTGGCTGATAGATTTGTCATGTATAAAAAGAAACAACTGATTTTTCCTTTCAATAACCGGGATGACAAAGGATTGGAGAAATTAGTAATTTCTTTAAAGTGAAATGAATGATTGTCAAAAGTTACTTTTTATGAGAAAGATTATTATTAAGAGATTTTTATTTAAATATTTACGTGGGACTTAATATAACAATACTACATATGCGCGAGGCTGCTTTTACCTTACACTACAACGCTCAGGCTCCGCCATCGCTCCACCACGACCGGCCCAGCCAACACGATACACCAGACTGCTCGCTAGCAACTACTTACTCCAACTACCACACAGTTCCTACTGCGTACAACACTGCTCTCTGCTCTGAGATTCTCTTATACCTTACATATCGCAGGCAGTGCGTGAGCAATCCATCGAAATTACATCTGCTCAAGTGCGCTAGCAACGAATTTCTTAATCATGGACCTCTTACATAACCCTCCACTGGGGGGGCAAAAATTTGGCAGCGATGGTGAGTCAATTGGACTTGCCATGAGCAACAAATTTTTTTATAATCTATTTAGTTACTAAGTCTACAGTCAGAGAAGTATATACATTATTGATAAGTGCAGAACATATTAAGAAATGAAATAGAGTGCACATGCAATGAGTTCAGAACATATTAAGAAATGACAAAATGTGTACGCAATGAGTACAAAATATATTAACAAATGACATAAAGTGCAGCCACACTGTATAAGTTTTTACCATTTTACAAGAATTTAAACGTATTGAGAAATAAAATAAAGTGCACACACACAGAATAAGTCTTTACCATTTGACAAGAATTTAAACATATTGAGAAATGAAATAAAGTGCACACGTACTGTATAAGTCTTATCATTTGTACATGAACTGATCACATTAAGAGATGAAATAAAGTGCACATGCACTTAAAAGTCTGTAGCATATGTAGGAGAACTGATCATATTAACAAATGAAACGAAGTTCACCCACACTGTATAAGTCTTTAGCATTTTGCAAGAACTGGATACATTAAGAAAAGAAATAAAGTGCACATGCACTGTAAAAGTCTTTAGCATATTTAGGACAACTAGTAATATTAACAAATGATTTGGAGTGCACAAGCACTGAACAAGTCTTTAGCATTTTTTTTACAAGAACTGAATACATTAACAAATTAAATAAAGTGCACACACACTGCAAAAGTCTTTAACATTTTACAAGAACTGGATACATTAAAAAAAGAAATAAAGGGCACACGCACTGTAAAAGTCTTTAGCATTTTTACAACAATTAAACATATCAAGGCGTGAAATAAAGTGCACACGCACTGTAGAAGTCTTTAGCATATTTAGGACAACTGATTTTATTAACAAAAGTAATGAAGTGCACACGCACTGTATATGTCTTTATCATTTTACAAGAATTTAAATACACTGTATATGTCTTTACCATTTAACAAGAACTAGGAAAGGAATGGGAAGGATTGCATCATGGTTGTAGCACAGTAGGTTGCACGTAGCTGCACTGAAAGTCCATATCTTTCTACAGAAGCACAACACCAGATGAGACACTCTGAAGTTCTCTTCCTGAAGTATTTATCAGTGTAGCCAAGACACTGAAATGTTGCATTAATATTGTATGTTATCATTTTGGTAGTACATTATGTACACCAAACAGTAGGACCATAATAACTTCTCCATCGTTCAAGGTGGTGGACAGCTTGATATGTCAACACCACATTCTTGTAGAATGCATACTCTTACATCAACGTAGAATTAGTGCAAAAACCAAATATTGTGCTCCACGATCATGAGGATGGACAGGACATATGGATATTGCAGTAATTGGTGGTGATTAGGTCAGAAGGTGAAGGATATTAAGTCTTATGCTAGACATCATTCAGAATTACATTAGTGTATCAACCGATCTGAATAATTATTGGCACTCATTGGCCACTTACTAAACATTTATGTACTATGTATGGAGTATTACAGAACATTAATCATAAGTCATCTAATTACAGTAATTATTGGCATAGCATTTATGTGTGTCATCTTATAACAGTAATCACTGGCATTCATTTATGCATAAGTCATCTCATTACAGTAATAATTGGCATCATAAGACATCTCATTACAGTAATTATTACAGAACATTATTCATAAGTCATCCAATTACAGTAATTAATAGCACAGCATCTACATGACTCATTTCATTACAGTAATTATTGGCATCATGTCATCTCATTACAGTTTACAGTAACCTTTGGCGTCATAAGACATCTCATTACAGTAATCAGTGGCATTCATTGGCCAGTTACTAAACATGTAGCAAGTATTGAGTATTACAAAACACTGTTCATAACTTATCTGATTGCAGTAAAAATTGGCACTCATTGGCCACTTACAAAGTATTCATATAGTTTTACAAAACATTACTCAATATTATTCACAAGTCATCATTCAAAACAGGAGTTATTGAGTGTAGCATCAAGCTACTGGTGTTTATATATGATATCACATAAGTGACATAAGACATATTTAAAATGTAAGACATTGGAACTATTACTCAAAGTCTGTAATCCAATCATACATAGATATAAGCGAATCGATACTTCAGAGAAATTTACATTATATTTAGGACTAGAAATATATCATAAACTGATAGCATTATTTAGTTGTATACTAGTAATAATTGGGACTGATAATATTTTTTGTGCCAGCAATGCATTGCGTTGGGATCGATAATTAATTGCCGGGGCATGAAAATATTTGCTTTTGACTTATTGCTGGAAATAAGGATTAATAACGTCATTTGTCATGAGTCAGCTGTAGCAAGGTTATGAAACAGGTAGAGTATATGTGATCACATTCATGAATGATACACACAAATGGGTAAAAAAATGCAAGTATTAGAACAGGTTTCATAACTAAGTGTTTATAGCATATTAATATCATGAAAAGCTTCTCCCAGAAAAAATACAAAATGGATTATTGAGCTGAAAGAAGAAATGCATATTATGCAGAAAAGTAGTGAACTTCGAATTAGCAGGTAATGAAACGTGTACTTAATATGTATGTACTCTAGCTGTCTTTTCCAAAACATTCAGTCATTATACTATCCGACATAAGATATGCTGTCAAAAGGAACTGCAACAAATACAAAATATATACATAGCATTTCTTAACTAACAGTAAATATATAAACTTCATCATTATCATCGTCTGCAAAGAAAAACTTCATTATTCATATTACCATAACTTCATAATTATCATCATCTGCAAAGAAAAACTTCATTATTCATATTACTATAACTTCATCACTATCATCATCTGCAAAGAAAAACTTAATTACTCATATTACCATACTCTTCATACAACTATTCATCATCATTTGTTATCATCTGCAAAAAATAGACACTTCATTATTCATATTCATATTACGATTGACTTCATACAGATATTCATAGTATAGAGTTTCTTAATTCTAGCATATTTCATCACTAAAATTAACATGTGTAGTCCTGTCTGGCAGCTTGCACAAATCGCCTCGTATTCTGAAAGAAAAATAATTAGTCAAGACTGCTATCATAGAGTGTGTATAGTATATTCTTGTTAATGCTTGTTAATTCTGATCCAGTTACTCTTCATGACAAGGTATTGAATTTTCTTTCATTCATTCCGATGGCGAAATTTCCATTTGATAGTAAACCACTGTGGTTTGTTTAATTTATTTCTTTTACGCGTTATTGCTTTCTGAAAATGATGAATAAGGATTAATATCTTGAATTTAAATCACATACCCATTAAATAAAAACTTGTTCCTAGTGATACGACTAAGCATACAGCATAGCATGACAGTAAACGTGTTAATTCAAAAACATAGTCAGTTTCCCAGTGCAAAAATGTACATGCAGTAGCAAAAAATGTAGAATAGTCAAGATATTGAGATATCATAAGGAAAAATGTCAAAGTCAACTGGTGTTTTTACATCTTAAAGATTTCATAGTGCATACAGAGAAAAGTCTACTTTCAATAGGAAAATAATCATACATACACAAAAAATGGAAAATGTTGTCTTTGCATTGCTCCTGTGCTATGTCTCGTAATGACGACGAAATGAAATTTTCAAATGCAAGTTGTTGAATATACATGACGCTAAAATTTGCTTGGCAGAAGTTGGTTGCGATGTCTTGCTGATTGTTGCTGAGAGAACGTGACAGTGCGTCTGCTACAACATTTTGTGTACCGGGAATGTGAACAATTGTAAAATTAAATTCCTATAAATAAAGTTTCCATCTGCTTAATCTGTCATGTGTAAATTTAGCGGAAAGTAAAAACTGTATAGCTCTATGATCTGTGTAAACGGTAGTGTGTCTTCCATAAAGAAAACGCCTAAATCTGGTAACTGCCCATACAACACATTATGTTTCGAGTTCTGTAACAGTTATAATTGCGTTCAGCAGGTGACAGAATGCGACTTGCAAAGGCGATGTTTTTAATTACTGTATTACCGTCTTCTTCAATTTCCTGAAAAATGTGTACGCCTAAAGCTGTGTTAGAACTGTTGGTGGCAATGGAAAAATTTCTGGTAGGATCTGGGTGTGATAAAAGTGGTTCATTCAACAAAGCTCGTGTTAGATTGACAAATTCAGACTGTGCTTGGCTATCCCACGACCAAATTGCGTTTTTACCCGTCAACTGCCACAATCTAGGGGTGTCTAAAGCAGAGTAATGAATAAATTTACGGAAAAAGCTAATTAAACCCAAAAAGCTGCATAGTTGTTTCTTCGTCGTAGGTACAGTAATGTCAGGTAAAGCTTGAAGTTTTTCCGGGTCAGGTGCAATGCCTTCTGCTGAAATTACATGTCCAAGAAATTTTATAGAAGTTTTGCCAAAGTGCGATTTAGTAAGATTAACTGTCAGTCCCTGTGCACGAAAAGTTTGCAACAGTTGTTCCAGAATCAAATTGTGTTCAGACCAGTTAGCTTCTGCGATAAGGATGTTGTCTACATATGTTGTGGTTCTGTCTTTAAGTTCTGTCGGAAGTATAGTATTCAAACCGCGAATAAATGCTGCTGAAGAAATTGTTAAACCGAACGGTAATTTGCAAAATTGATAACAATCACCAAAACAGAGAAATGCTGTGTACTTTCTGCAGTTCGGATGGAGCTGAATTTGCCAAAATCCCGATTTCAAATCTAATGTGGAATAAACAGCAGTACCATGAAATTTCTGTAGAAGTTCTTCTAGTGTCTGTGAGCGATCTGTTTCATTAATAATAATGTCATTGACATGACGCGAATCAAGTACGAGGCGAAGTCAGCCATCCTTTTTCTTAACAATATGGAGCGGGTTTATGTACGGACTAGCTGCCGGTTCAGTAATTCCTTGGTCTAGCATAGCTTGTAATTCTTTCTTAACTTGTTCTCTGTAGATATACGGAATAGGATAATGTTTGGCTTTAAATGTGTCATGCTGCTTAACTTGAAATTCATACATAAAACCGGACATAGTACCAGGGATGTTGTCAGAAACTGGAGCTTGCTGTAAAAGAATTTTGCGTAGCTCTGTGCGTTCGTCGTCTGTATTTGCACTTCTTTGCTTTACTTTCTCAGAAATCATTTGTATAACGTCATAGTCAGCTTCGTCTGGTGTATTGTAGTTGTGTACGTACGTATCTGTGAACATTGTGGAATGACAGTCCGTGTTACGCGATGTAGAAATGACTTCTGTTCGATTAATTGCCTGTTCATCTGCAGATAAAGCGTGCTGAAATTCTAATGCCAGTTGTACATTCTCATCCTTTAACATTAAATAGGAATTTTGAAAGTCAGTAATTGCGTCATGTTGTACCAGAAAATTCGTACCTAAAATAACGTCTGTTGTCAATAAGGGAACAATCCAAAAATTTGAGCGGAACGTATGACCTGCAATACAAAATGATAAGTGTGTCTGTAATTTTACATCTACTCCTTTACTAGATACTGCTCCTTTTACTTTAGTTTTGTCTAATGGTAACGTAGGATAAATATTCTCTTGGTTACATTCGTTGAAGGTTTCTTCATTTATAACTGACATAGGTGATCCAGAATCGATTACTGCTGAAAATGTGGATGATCCAATCTTTAGGTAGGATAAATATTCTCTTGGTTACATTCGTTGAAGGTTTCTTCATTTATAACTGACATAGGTGATCCAGAATCGATTACTGCTGAAAATGTGGATGATCCAATCTTTACTTCAATGACAGGGTGGGAAATGATTTTTCGAATAACAGGTTTTTCATGCAAAAGAGTGTCTCGGATGTCGTCAAAAGTAACAACATTTTCGTGAACAACATTCTGCGTGTCAAAAGTAGTGCTTACGTTGTTGGAAGATGCAACCTGTACTGTATCTAGTCAAATTCTTTCTGACGTGCCATTATTTGCGGGAGGATGCTGTGGCATTTCAACTATTTGTACTGTTCTGCTATTTCGTCCTGACGCATTAGGTTCGGGATGATACCTACTGTCTAGTTCATTCATGATAATCTGTTGTTGCAGATGATTCTGCTGCTGGTAAGACCTACTGTTATTAAATGTACGCTGAAAATTGTGCTCATTACTTTTACGTCTGTCATGATAGTCATTGCTATACGGCGCATTGCGATAGGAGTTGAAATGATGTATTTTCTGTACGTAGTGATTTCCTTGTTGCGGTGCGTTACTATTTGGTGGAGCCGATGCTATAAGTGTAGGCGGCGAAACATTAAAGCTTGGTTGACCTTGCACATTACATTGTTGGTTAGGTATGCTAACCGGCTGGTTTTGTTGCTGTTGTGGGGAAAAACCTCTATTGTTACCAAAATGTGTTTCCTGTTGCTGATAATTTTGACGATACTGATAATTAAAATTTGGTCTGTTATTAAAGTTCTGGTGGTTGTTCCTGGAGCGTCTATTACCTTTGCTATTGAAATAGCGTGGCTGATCGTAATTACTGTATGTTGATTGGCCTTGGTTATGATGTGAAAAATTTTTGTTTATGAAAGAATAATATGATTGCTGAACTTCCAAAAGCTGTAACAGATTTCTAAATGCCGAAATATTTTCTTTCTGCTGTCCTGTTAAAAGTGATAGTCTTAACGATCGTGGCAATTTAGAAATACATAATTGGATAAGTGCTGATTCACTGTATGGCTCACTTAAGTATTGGTTTTGTTGTACCATGTGTTCAAAAAATTGCGTGATAGTGGGAAAATTTGAGTTCTCATAAATCGGTAAGCTAATTAATTGATCCTTGTTCCGCGCTGTGTCGTCTTCGACCAATACGCTGACCGAAAAGCATTCTGAAATTCTTCTACCGAATAACATTGTCTCGCGATCGGTCTCATACGAGTTGCCGGTTTGCCTTCCAAAAAACTGCAAATAAATTCAAGTTTGTGTGTTACGGGCCAAGTTGGTTGCAAGGCAAAGATAAATTGTTGTATCCAATCCAAGGGGTGAATCTGCGTTCTGTCATTCTTATATACCTTAAATTTTCTCATGGATAGAAAGTGCTTATAATCAAAATTATCGTCTCTGTATGTCTGAGCAGGTTCAGGATTGTATGATAATCTGTTTGTCTGTGACTGTTCGGAATCTAAGTCACGTACACTCTGTAAATTACCTAAATTACACTGGCTGTGTGAATGTGACAAATGTTCACAATGTGGCGTATGCTGTGACGTGTTAGAGGCTGAAACATTTTTCATTTCTGTCACTTCTTGCTGTAAAGACGACACTTTTCTACGCAATGTATTATTGGACGAACTTATCTCACTGATTGTCTGCTGTAAATTTTGGAATTCGGGTGTTTGATTGAAAGAAATTGGTGACGTATCGTCTGATTTGGTGTCTTTGTTAGTTTCGATAACGTCAATACGACTGGCCAATTCATCAAATTTTTCAGTCAGTGCTTTTACGTGGTCGTCGTTTTTAGTGTCACAAGCATTAATTCGTTTTTGTATTTTACATGTGGTTTTGTTCAATTTCTTAGTGTCTGCTTTGATGGCATCAGGATCCTGTATTAATTCTAATTGTTCAAGTCTGTTGGTCACTGTCTGAAAGGCTACTGTGTGTGTGTCTGTCTTTGTTTTAAGATCAGAGATTTCATCATGCAATTCGGTGTTCAACTGTTTGATTTCGTCTGATACTGTAGCAATATTGTTGTCTACGTATGTTTTTGCCTTCGTAAACATTTTACGCTTATCTTCCTGTCTTGGTGCAGTAATTGTTTCCATGACTTGTTTCTTTACTTTGTTCTGTTCCTGTATGAATTTACGGTAACGCGTTTCACTGTTTTGTAGGTGGTGATTAAAACGTTCTTCAATTAGGCTGTTTTGTGGTTCAAATTTCTTGTAGACTTTCGCGTCTAGCGTATGTGAAAGTTCTGCTGACATTAATTTAAACTCGTCGTGTAACTGTGTTGCGTTTTCAGAACATTGTTTAGCGACTGCACTAATTTCATATCTAAGTAATTTCGTTGTGGCTGCATGTGTATTGCGTATCTCTTCACTATTATTCCTGGCACAGGCCTTAATTTCCTCACATAACTGTTCTTTAGTTTCACTACATTGCTCTGCAACGGCTGTAATCTGTCCAGTAAGCTGTTCAATAGAGGTGTCAAGTTTTTCATTACTTTGTTTGAACGACCTGTCGTGTTTTTCATTCGACTGTTTGAAACTTTCATTAAGTTGTTTGAAATTGTTGTCGTGTTTTTCATTAAGTTGTAGCAATAATGCCATAACTCGATCCATGCCAAAATTAGCTGCTGTATTCTCTGTGCTGTGTGATGGTGTATCTGCATGTGTCACGTTTTGAGTACCAGTAACCATTTGGTCATTGTCTGATTCACAAAAAGGTTTGCCAATTGGATGCGCACTGTTGGTCACTACATCGGAATCAAATAAATTTGACGTGTTTTGTGTATATTGTTCACCTTCGTTAGAAACATTTATCTGTTCACTGTATAAATTTTGCAAATCAGGTGTGTTAAACTGGGCAGCGTTCATTGTAAAGGAAAATGCCGGGTCATCAATTGTCGTTAAATTTACAGAGGACACAATTGAATTTGTTTGCTCATCATTTAGATTAGAATCATTACTGGTGGTCGGTACGCACTGATTGTCTGTAACTGTAGGATTATCATTAAGACAGTGAGTGTCGCTAGTATTATCAGTCAAATTATTCAAGTCGGCTTTTTCACTCATTATGAATCGCGATGTAAGGTTAGAAGTTTTTCGCGGCATTTTCACAAGTCAACGATAAGCACAAAATCAAATAAAGACAAAACAAAAATGGAACAGATACAGTGACAACAAGGAGCAATAAATTGCCGATGATCTGTGAAAGAAAAGGTGACAAATCAATAAATGCATTGCGCCAGATGCAAACTAGATTTAGCATTAGGTAAATAAGAGCAGATATATGACTACTACTCAGAAATTCACAAAAATACGATCCTGACAGGGTCGCCAAGTGTAACCTCCCCACAGTAAAATAATATTAATAATATTCACATTTAGTGTAACCTCCCAACAGAAAAGTTCCGAAACCTCCCAACAGTAGACAATATAACTATAACATTGACATTTAGCGTAACCTACCAATAAATAAATTGCGTAACCTATCAATAATAAAATGTGACTAAACTCTCAATAAAAAATTGTGGCTCACTTACAGCCTTTCAATAATTGACTGTGAATGTAAACTGGTAAATTTTGGACGTCAGCAGTGCTGCGTCATGGCCCTGAAAATTCATTCTGAATAAATTGAAAATCTTACCTCAATTAGGTCGCCAGATAACGCATATATATCTGCTCCTATAAGAAATTTTTCTGGCGCAGCTCAGAGCAATGCTGGCCGATAGATTTGTCAGGTACAAAAAGAAACAACTGATTTTTCCTTTCAATAATCGGGATGACCAAGGATTGGAGAAATTAGTAAATTCTTTAAAGTGAAAAGAATGATTGTCAAAAGTTACTTTTTATGAGAAAGATTATTATTAAGAGATTTTTATTTAAATATTTACATGGGACTTAATATAACAATACTACATATGCGCGAGGCTGCTTTTACTTTACACTACAGCGCTCAGGCTCCGCCATTGCTCCACCACGACCAGCCCAGCCAACACGATACCCCATACTGCTCGCTAGCAACTACTTACTCCAACTACAACACAGTTCCTATTGCATACAACACTGCTCTCTGGTCTGAGATTCTCTTATACCTTACACATCGCAGGTAGCGCGTGAATAATTCATCGAAATTACATCTGCTCAAGTGCGCTAGCAAC
This sequence comes from Schistocerca serialis cubense, assembly GCF_023864345.2. Taxonomy (NCBI): domain Eukaryota; kingdom Metazoa; phylum Arthropoda; class Insecta; order Orthoptera; family Acrididae; genus Schistocerca; species Schistocerca serialis. Next base: position 388,077,782 of record NC_064643.1, on the reverse strand, counting down.
GAATTTCTTAATCATGGACCTCTTACAACGTAAGTTGACAAAGCAGTTATCATTAAACAACATAGTATGTGAAAAAGTCAGCTCTAATGAAGGAGAAAAATACGGCTGTTATTGACATTGCTAGTTACATAAGGAAAGAAGTAGTGGATAAGGTAAACAGGTTCCATTCACTCCCTTATAAATATTGCTTGAAGTGTCTCGATATACATATTTTGGCTAGCAAATAAATGTCGATGTTTTGATATGTTATACGTGAATGTAGATTTTCCTAGCGCATACAGCTGATAAACTCTGTTAGTTGGGTGTGCTGAAATTTCGCGACGTTTCGATGAGTATCATTCTCAACATCTTCTGGCGAACTATCGAGATGGCGCAGGCGGTCGATATAAGTCCTTAGCAGCGGCCATCTCTCCCAACCTCTTCCCCCAGGGAGTGATCCAGGGATCTGTGGTGGGGAAGTGCCCGCTGCAACCATCATTCAGTTGTATACACCTGTGCTTTCTCAACACTTCGCCAGAAAATGATGAGAATGACACTCATCGAAACTTCGCTGAATTTTGAAATATTGTTCCACTTCTCAGCACTTTACTGAAGAAAATTAATTAAGAACATGTGTTATGAAGTTTTCTTTGTTCACTGACAGAGTTTATCGTTGTTATTTCCTAAATTCCGATGCTATACTCCGACTTTTTGTGTCATGGATAGCAACTCATGAACTCACTTTCACCATTCAGTACTAGGCTAAATGAACTGACATGGCGTGATGTGACAGACAGTGAGAATACACCCTGAAATGGCAGTGCCATGTCGTGATGGCCACTGTGAACTGGCGGCTACATTGAGAAAACAGATATCAAAATTCCTTTGATTTAAGCTGTTGTAAATAATACTAGCTGGGGAATGTGGCATCGCCTGGATCAGAACATATGGTATGGGAGAAGGTACGAGTACCATTATAGATATGAGATGCATACAGACATATATCTCATTAAGGATATTATGAATGCAGTTATCCTATTGGTAATGTAGTTTGTTCACAATGCATGGTAGTGGGTAAGTGTGGCTGGCAAAACTTTGCTGGGTAATATGGAGCAATAAATATTCTTCGGTAAAACTGTAAGGTGGCTATAATTTCACATCATACAAGCACTCATCAACATACTTTGATGTGATTTAAATCGGAATTAGGTATCATTTGATAGGTTGTACATAGTATATATGAATATTTAAAGAAGACTGACATTGTCAAGTACACCTTGTGAATAGTCGTTAACCCTTATTGCATGAAAGGTGATGGGTTGTCTTTATTATCAAAATGGTGCGAAGTATGGTTGCCTATACTAGCAGAGGTTGGAATGCCAGTGGAAATGAAATGGCAGGGGTAACTCAGGCCGCACAGGTGTGTTGGTCCTGCTTAACACAGGAAGTAGTCCAAAACAGACGGTTGGGGCACCTGAGCACTGAAGCACAATACAGCGGCGGCCGGGCGGTCTTGTAGCGAGGCCAGAAGGATAACCAGATAATACTTTGGAAACTCGGAAAATCTTGGACACAACAGAGAGGAACAAGGAAGCGTTACCTCGGAAATCATGCGGGCTGGGTTATTTCTGAGGATTTTTACGCTGAGAAGCGTACCATTGCATGAATTCCTAATTAATGAGTATAGGTATTTTATGGCAAACTATCCACGCCAGACGACAAAAGACTAAAATATCTTTTGTCAGTGTTTGGAAGAATCTGTATAGAGGGAGAATATTCCCTGGTTTCGAGAATATGATTCACCTTCTGCAGTTACAAGGGAGGGGAGCCGAGCTTTGCTGGGAAGCCAGCAGTAGAGAGAAAAAGGCCTTCTGTTTTAAGCGCACGTATTAGACGGTCGCTCAGTATCAGCTTTTGTTGGTACATATGAACTTGCTATCTTCGCTCTCAGGAGGTTTTATAGTTAGCAAACTGTCAGGCACTGCACTGTTGCGAACTTATACGATTCTGGACTTAGGTTCGAGGTAGGGAGTCGTCGATAAGCACGCAGCATTCAGTGACTGAGAGCACATCTTCTGGCTACACTCACTTTGAGGCGTTATCTGTACTCTGTCCTTGTGGCTGGGAGTACGCGTTTCTCGTATCTAGAATCCAATGCCATGTGGGAGTCTTTCAGTTTCCCAAATTTGGCTGATAATTTCTGTTAGTTTATCTACTGCCTTATTCCCTGCATACTTCCAAAGGTCAACAATTATAGAATCTTCACCTGGTGCTTTGTTGTTTTTAAGCAAGTGAATAATTAGCTTGATTTCCTCTTTCGTGGGTGGTGATGAATTTGGGTGGACCTCTACATAATCGGTAAAGGAAAATGTGGAGTTTGGAGGTTCACAATTCAGAAAAGCTGTAAAGTAATTCGCTAATATCTGGCAGTTGTCTTTCCTCCAAATTTCATTTGAGAAAACGGAGTTTATAACGAACATAGGTTCACCACTAAGGGAGCTTGTAGAGGGTGAAGGTAAAATTAAGCGAGTCGAAAAGTTTAAATATCTCAGAGAATGGGTAGCAGCCACCTTATCAGACAAAGAAGTCTTCATATCATGCACGAACCAAATGGAAATGGCATTCCATTTAACCAAAAACCTCTACAGCAAATAATCAGTACCGTTCAACGCAAAGTTAAGGAATTACTGAAGTGTTATCCACCCAGAGGTCTTGTACGCCTCTGAATGCCTAGTAATGAACAAAAATGGCCTAATCGAAAAGCTGGAGGCCAAGGAAAGGAATATTTTGAAAAAGACATAAGGTCCCATCAAAGAGAATGGGAAATATAGGAGATGTCATAATTGTGAACTGTATTCCCACATAGAGAAGATAACTGATACCATCTGGAAAAGAAGGATTATGTTTTATGGACATATGACCCGAATGAGAACAGGAAGACTCACCAATCGTATGGTCAACTACTTTCAGGAGAAGAAAACAAAATGATCCTGGTTCACAGAGGTGGAGAAAGATCTTAAAGAAGTGGGGATCACCCATGATGACTTCCTGGGGCATGTCCCACTCAAGGAGAAACTTATAGCCTGGCAGGGTTTCCAAGAAAAGCCAAAACTAAAAAGAGAAAAGGCTTGGCCCCTGGAGAGATAGGAGCAACACCGAGAACAAATGTGGGAGCACTGGGCAAACATCCGAACACTTAAAGCAAGACAGTTGAAACAATGTGGTCCAAAGATGACCTATACAAAATGAATAAATGAATGAATTAATTAATTAATTAAGAGATCCTAAGATCTGCTTCAGGGGGTAGTCAGACAGGGCCAAATCTTAATTTTCACGTTCAGTATTTTCTATTGTTCGCACTCAGTTTACACCAGCCTGGAGTAGCATCTTGGAAAGCTAAATATTATATGACTAAGGCCGGTATTACACTATCAAATTTCTTTGTCAAAGATTTGATCAAAGATGTGATCCAATATTCCGTCCAATATATTGGACAAAGATCTTTGATGTAGCGCTACGAGGGGTATTACACTGTCATCAAATTTTTCGTCAAAGTTCAAGATGGCTGACAACAACTTGTTATTAACCGCAGCAGTTCTACGTACTCCAATTGCATTGTGTGCACATGCGGAAAAGAAGTGGGGGGAGAAAATGGAACCATACATACGAGGTTGACAGTCTTAAAAGTCCTGGGATTACAACTTGATAATAAATTCAGTTGGGAGGAGCACACCACAGAACTGCAGAACGCCTTAACAAATCTGTATTTGCAATTCGAGTGTTAGCAGACATAGGCAACATAAAAATGAAAAAGCTTGCATACTTTCATTGTCATATGGGATAATATTTTGGGGTAAATCTTGAAGTCAAACAAAAGTTTCCAAGGTCCAAAAGCGTGTAATACGTATTATTTGTGGAGTAAATTCACGGACCTCCTGCAGAAACCTCTTCAAAGAACTGGGTACTTCAGATTCTTGCATTGGTACGGGGGAAAATAAGAAAGAAAATGAAACTGTTGGCGGGCCAGAAGTACAGTGAGACTGTCGTTTGGACGTACGAGATTTGCAGGTTAGCTTTTTTGTTTTGTATTTCATGCCTAGATACTTCCGTAGAGATATTGTTGCATGTGGATCATTATATGTAATGATTATTACAATACATGCAACGATATGTTTGTACAGTTATCTAGGCATGAGAAACAAACAAAAAAAACTATAACTCTCGTAGGCCCAAATGACAGTCTCACTTTACTTCCGGCTCGCAGGTTAACTACTGCCTCTCAGTATATTTACTTCTTAATAAAATTTGTCGTAAATAATATCTCTTTTTCCAACAAACAACTCAGTTCATACATACAATACCAGGAACAAAAATGATCTGCACAAGGACTTAAAAAACACTTACTTCAGTTCAAAAAGGGGTCCACTACTCAGGAACACTCATCTTCAATAATTTGCCAGGAAACATAAAAAATTTAGTTAGAAATAAAGATCAGTTTAAAAGGAGCCTGAAAGACTTACTACTGGCAAACTCCTTCTACTCCATTGGCGAAATTTTTAATAGAAACAAATGATGTATTTATTCATACTATTAGTATTTTTATTTCAGCTTAAAAAAAATCGACATGTTCCACATCCACGAGGATCTCCTCAGCACGGATCTACGGAACGAAAAACTAATCTAATCTGGGTGAAGCCGTGGGTTTTACGACGACACGATAAAAGCATTCAACAAAACTTGTTACGTGAGCTTACAGTGGAAGACGTCAAGTCGTACATCAATTACTTAAGAATGGATGAGCATACATTTCTGTATGTGCTCAATGAAGTGTATCCTCATATCACAAGGCACAATTTTCACTTAAGAACTGCTACATCTTCAGAAGACAGGCTCACTATAACACTCCGATTCCTTGCTACAGGAGAGGGTTATGTTATGTTAGGTCAGGTTAGGTCTCCAATCTTCTTAATCTATTTTTTATTCAGGGTGCCTCACGTTGTAAAGCGCCTGATAAGCTTCAGACATCTCTATTAATTCTGTAGTTGTCGGCACACACCAATTGTATTTACCGGCAATGGTTATACAAACACTACAGACGACAGAACGCTGCAGCGATGCTAGCGCTCCGCGTGGTAACATATCGCATTGCAGTGAACAGAAGACAAGCGATTTCTTTGATCAAATATACGGCCTCGGCCTAGATTTGATCAAATATTGGACGACATTTGTCAAAGATCCCTATTACACTATCAAATATCTTTGACAAAGATATTGGACAAAGATATTGGACAAAGAAATTTGATAGTGTAATACCGGCCTTACCAACTTTGCAATACATGTGAGACTGTTTTTATTGTTTCAGTCATGATGCAGTGTAATGGTGATAGAGTCCTCAACACGTTTCATCCGTACTGTGGTGGGTTGAAGTGGGTGATTGTGGTTGGCAGATGTTCAATACAATTTGCGACATGAACGTTTAGCACTCTTAGAAAAATCTATACTCTCTGTGGGTTTTGGACTTTATTACATTAGTGAATATACTCGCTTACACTGTTCTCATACTGTTTCTTCTACACCGGCATTAACCCTATGCTACAGAGAAACATTTAAATGTGGCTAATACTCTGGGGTCAATGCGAAGTGAATGGCGAAAATGCGATAAATTATGAAAAGGATTATACTCACAAAGAATAAGCGAAATATTTAACCAAAATCATTGCAGTATACTATTCGATTATTCGTTTGTTACTTGCAAGTATTTTTTTCTTTGAGTCTATCTGGATTTTTTTCTTTATGTGTCTGTTGATTGTTCACGAAGTGTGATTGACAAAAACGAACTGAGAGATTAAAATCTGATATGTTTGATACTACATGTCGTTATTTAAGTATGAATGACGAAACCCTGCAAGCATCGGATTATGTCAGATGAATGAAACAATTAACGGACTTTCACACACACAGTAAAGTTTGTAAGTCACAGAGTATAAAATGACGATCCAAAACATTATAACCACCTGCTTAATAGCTTGTTTGTCGATCTTTGGAACGAAATACATTGAGTGTATCAGGGATCCACTAGTTTGTTGGTAGGTTTGTGGAAGTATGTGTCATTAGATTTCTATGCACAGGTCATGTAACTCGGGTAAATGATGGGCCAGCATTAATGATGGGCTGCTGAATTGCGTACAGGGTGATGGCACCCAATAGCGATCCAGATGGGTTCCGTAGGATTTACATCAGGAAAATTTGGTTGCTGAGACAATGACGCAAGTTCATTATAATGCTCCTCAAACCATTGTAATACAGTTCTGGCTCATAAACACGGACAATTATACTGCTGCAAGATTATATCACTGTCAGGGAAGACATCAAGCATGAAGGGATGTAAGTGGTTCACAGTTATCAGTGTGTTTTCGATACTACCACAGGTCGCATGCAATCGCAGGAGAATGTCTCCCATAGCATAATACTGCTCACAACAGCTTGCGTCCTTGACGCGCTGCACGGTTCGAGCCTCCTTTCACCTCGATGGCGGCGTTTGTGGAAACGACCATCGATCTAGTGTAGAAAAAACGTGTTTCATCCGAAGACCCGACACATTTCCATTGATCAACGGTCGAATCCCGATGGTCCTGTGCCCACTGAAATCGTAATAGACGATGTTGTTGGGTCAACATGTGAACACATAGGAGTGGTCTGCTGCAGAGCTCCATGTTCAGCAGCACACGATGAATGGTGTACTCTGAAAACTTGTACATCCACCAGCATTGTGTATTTCGGTAAAGATTCCACAGATCACCATCTATCCTACTTTACAGTGCAGACTAGCCTTCAAACCCCATGTTCTGTGCGAAGTCGTGGACATCCAACCATTTAGCGCCTAGTGGTAGTTTCACTGTCCTTCTACCTCTTTCCATAAGTGCTCAAGACATAAGCATATGAACATTCGATCAGCCTCGTTGTTTTCGAATACTTGTTCACAGGCTTTGAGTAATAATAGTCTGCATCAAAGTCACTAATCTCAATAGATTTCCCCATTTGAAGCCCATATCTTCGCTAGGACGAACCCCTGTTGTGTCCGTTCTTCTTACATGTTGCTTGTTACGCATCACATGCCCGCAGTAATTATCTTTTATATTTGTTGTTTTTTAACTTGTATAAACGTTCTGCACTATACATGAAAGCTGCACAATGCTTAGTTATCGTGTATCATAGTTTCGTCGTTTGTTAAAATTCTTTTCTTTCCTATTTAAATGGGAATAGCGTTACTGATTCATTCTTGTGCACATGTGTTAATCGTAGCATTGCATTTATGTATGAGAATACGACACGTCCTGTCATTTATGGTACTTGATTTCTGCATCGTGCACAATGTTCTGTTTTCGTATTTCATAATTTTCGACAATAATTAAAATTATATTTGTGGATATTTAAGTATAAAGATGTTAGTGATTCGTTTTCATGTGTTAAATTCACTGTTGCATGTTTAAGCAACCCTCATACCATCAATAGTATTGTCAATACTGTCAGTTGGGAATGCGATTTTACAAGGAGTGTCCCAGCTATTTTAGCAGTATCTGGTAAAGAAAACAATGAAAACGAGGTAGGCCTAATGTGTCCAAGAATCGCTGAAAAAAGAAGCGATTTCTCATATGTTAATTTACCAACTAAAACACAGAATGAAAAGATTTCATAAAATAATTGTGGATGAGTCCTTCATATTACAACAAATTATTAATTTTGGTACAACATAAAAAATAAAAGCGAAATACGTTAATGGGAGAGCCAACCGCAGTAGATGAGAGATTAGTTGAAACTTCGAGGTTTCGAGCGGCAGGCAGGTCTTTCAAATGCCTGAAGTTCAGGACTGTAATCATAAGCAAAAACAATAAATTAGGAGACCCATTACTGAAACCTCTAAAGTAGTTGTATCTGTTCTGTATACTCGTATTTGGGCCAACTTTTTTACGCTTTGTGATAATGTGGTGACATTGACATGTATTTTGCAGTCATCACATATTTATACCGAGGCCTAATGTGCTTTCAAATTAATAAAGAAAGCACTGCCATAATGAATCCTCCACTATCACCCCAAAATAATAGATAAAACTGCCTCTGCACTGTCTTATTAAAACTGTTTTGTTATAAAAGACTATTAGAATAACTGAATGTTATGTTCAAAGATGAACTAAAAAATAAACAGTGAACACTTATGCTATGTGGATGGTTCACGGAGCTCTGTCAACATCTGAATGGCGGATATTGTCAAAATGTCCATTCCCGACTTCATATGTTTAGTATGTATTGACAATACTGAAAATATTTTCGAGTGTACCAACACCGCTTGTCAGTATTTCTAGTACTGACCTCATAGGCGACCTCCTACAGTCAACATTATGATGGTTTGACACTGTTATTTACTGTGTAAGGGACCTTTTCGAGAATACTGTTTTTAATGTGCAACGAAGGGGCCAGCTTGTATTTGACACCTAAGAGGTATTGTCATGTTGAAGACTCCCACTTGTGTTGAGTAGCCTGTAGCAAGTGTTATAGCTGTCACTGTGGCAAATGTGTGCACTTAGAACTGTGGACCAATCCGGTCTAAGCCAAAGGCTTCTTATTGGCAGTTACAAACGAGGGGAAGGTGAGGGCTGGCAGAACTTTGATACCCCTTCAACCCCACTATTTCACTGCTTCAAAATATAATTTATTCGACTAAAAATAAATGCATATATAATACAAAATACCTTAACAGGAAGGCAGGCTATGTCACCACCAAGTGATGGTGTGTTCACAGTAGACAGGAATCAACCTAACGTCACTCACTTACCCTCATACCAAACAGTGAAAATAAGGTTATGAGGTACTACCCCTGATTCATGCAGACAGAGCAGAGTATTAGAATTGAGGACCTATCAATGTTAAAGTTTATTAATGGCCAAATAAAAAATTCATAATGGCTATTCTTGATACATCTTGTACAGTAAAGTGCTGAGAAGTGAAATAACAGCAAAAGTGCCATCCAAACACTTCAAAACATTGACCTTTTTTGTTAGCAAAAATATATGAACGCAAACATATCAAATAATATTTATAGGAAAATATCTAGATCCTGTCTTTCTTGACTATTGCAATTTTTCTTTAAGCATGAATCAATGTCAAAACAACAGAGCAGACTTTCTCGCTATTGAAAAAAAGGAAGGAAAAAATTACTTCATCGATTTACGTTGTTATTTACACAGACTGTAGGTTTTTTCTTTGGCTAGTTATTGTAAAACTGTAAAACTGTAAAACTGTAATAATTTTTCTAGTTTCAACAGAAAAAATATCCTAGTCGCTATGGAACATTAGTAAGTGTGATTTCTTGTCTAGCTTGTGCAGCAGGATTGTGGGGCAAATCCGGAAACGCATCAGTTGCACTTTTATTTTATTTATTTATTATTATTTTTTTAAATGTCTCGAACGGTTTTGGCTCCTAACTTCATTTTCCAAAGGTTATACATCTAGCATCGTGAGAGTACAGACAGTCTGCGTTTATGCGATTTCAAATTTGCAGTGTTTCAGGGAAACAAACTAAAATAATAAAATATAAACTTAGAAGGTGCAAAAGCTCAAAATGCAAAAGCTTAACGAAAGTAGGTTAACTCCTGCTGTTGGCAGACGACGACTCCGTTCCCCCAATGTAAACGACAAATACTTCTTCCTGACAAACCAACGTCATAATGAATTTTGAGTCACTAGGATATTGAATGCAGCATGTGGAACCGACAACTGACAGCTCTACTGCAGCTTGAGCCACTGGCGTAATTTTAGTTGCATTTAGGAAATCAGACTTACGGATGTTGATCTTCTCCTCAACCAACGTCGTTGCAGCAACGCGGAGTTGAAGTTCTTTGCAGAAAAGTCTTTGGGTTGTTTTGGGAAACAGCATGGTGCTGATGGTGATTCGGAAGTACGTTTTGAAGTGCTCAAGATGGTTGTATGTCGATACTTTTTACAAGGCATATGTAAGTTTGGAAGTAACTGTAGATATGAACACTCATACCGCGAATATGAAAACGAAGGATCACCAACGAGTAGTTACAGAAGAACGTACGGTGGACAGTATAATGAGAGTGCAAACAGATACAACACCGCCCCTCAGAATCCAGCTCTCTCCAACATACGGGATCTAATGCAAGTTGTTATAAATGAGTTGAATCTAAGTGAGCGGGGTGGGCAGTGGCCGCTATCATGTTTTGCTCCTTTTAAGGAGAAGCCATGTTATCCAGGTCTGGACGATTACTCTCCTGAGGAAGTGCGATGGCAGATGTACGAGGCTGTGAAGTCAGGGTCTGTTGACGAGTGTAAAAGACGCATCCAACAACTCCATGAGTCATACAAGGTGAAGAAAAATAATATTCTTCATCCTACTGCTGAAACGTATGCAGTCGTTGAAAAGCTTTTCAAGGGTGAAATTACAGCAACAAACTTCGCGCCGTTGCCTGCTGCACCACCTGCAAACTTCTCTTTCAACATATCAAATAGTGGGGAGAGGCGAGCAACACCTAGTCTATTTGGTGGTGGGGCGGTTGCAGTTGGCGGCGTTAACAATAACAACACACCAAATCTTTTTGGCGGATCTGGAGACATTGTTCAACAAAGAAGTGTATTTAACGTGACAGCACAAGGCATTCCTACAGCTAACGTATTTGGAAATAGACAGACACCAGCGCCAACACCCATGTATGGTGGCACAGGTGCAGTTACAAACAATGTGTTCCATGTTGAAACGGGAAACTTGAATAAGAGCAACTTTTTTGCGAACAACTCGCAACAGATGTCATTTGATAAGTCAGTTCAACAGCCTGCTGGTTTTACACAGCAAAGTGCCCAAGTAGGAAACGTGTCAGCTGTACAAACTGATGTTTATACTAATCTGAATGAACTTGTGGAATCTGAACGAAATTCATTTAGTGCACAGACATTTGCAATGGGTCATATACCCAAAAGGCCGCCACCAAGAGAATTCTGCGTGTAGCAGCTTAAATTATTGATTCAAAATTGACATGAGCGATGCTTACCCATTCTTTTGAAAGCATACAACAATAAATAATATGAACTCTTTTGTTCTCTGTATTATTCAAAAACCTAATTTTCGTCCATTCCAGTATTTATGTTGAAAAATAAAATTGACAGGGGTATAATGGATCTGTAGTTTGTTACCCGTTTAGCCCATGTGACTTCCACATGTGCATACACAGTGTTTCAGAAAATGTAATTAAGGTAAACTAATTCCAAAGAGGACATCAGTAAAGCTGATTAATTTAAATTGACAATTTTAGTGTTTTGCTGGACACACATGGCTAGAAAATCATTGTGTTCTTCACTTGAGTCATCTTGCTTGTACCCATGAATGTTACTGATGCCTTCAAAGTTGACTGAATAGTTTTTTGAATTAGTAGAAGGGGGCACAGAGTGGAGGAAATATGGCTTACCAATGGGGTGGGGCAAGAGACAAGCTGTGTTTTCTCATTCACTGCTGGCAGAACATATGTGCAAATTCTATGCTAACTGTTTACAGAAGTATAAGAGGTACACACTTCATTGGGTACTGTAGCTGCACTCTTCCAAGGAGTGTAGCTAAAAAATTCATCTCTTACTTTGACGCAGATTGACTGCATGATGAAGCATTTTGTAATTTCTACTAGCCTACACTGGTTTATTATTTGTTATTGTCAGAGCAAAAGATTTGTAGTGGCCAGGTGCAAAACTAGCAGTGTGGTACAAAAGTAGGGAACCATGTTATCAAAAGCTATAGGACTACAAGTAGTGTGCAATTAGGTTTATTACTTGTAAATACTCATCTCAATTGTGATACAGTGTGATAGCTTTTCTGGATCACATAAAGTAGAGTTGTCACCCCTAAGTACTTTACTAGGCATTGTTTTTTAGGGATTGCATGAGATCTAATGGTGAAAAATCATATTCCTCAAACATACAACTTGGGTAATTTTATGAAACACACTGCTTTTCGTGATGGTCAGATGCACTTGCAATCCTCGTGATGTTTGATAGCTGCTGACAGTACCTCAGTAAACAATGTGCATACATCATCTGTAAGAATAGATTGTTTTCTGTGCGAGACCAAAAAGAAATCCTAGGTAGATAATATAGTGATGGTGGAAAACTCAGCATCTGATCTCATAATTGCTACTAGTCTCAGCTGTAAGAAATTTACCTTGCCATTAGAATTTCGAAGGAATTAATCCCTGTTACATGTAAGCATTTTAGGTTAGTGTCTATTGTGGCTGTTATTGATGCCAATTAGAACTAGAAGTTTATTGTTACCGGTCACAATTTCTCTTATTTCCACTATATCTCCGTTATGTGGTGGAATTATTGGAATGAATAAGACACTCATATGTTGAGTACAGCATTGTCTTCTGCTACTAGACAGTGCCACAATTACCCAAAGTCATACACAAAACACACATTGTATGTGTTTGTTAATTCACATAAGTCCACCAGATGATAAAGATTTAAACCTCTGAAATGCATAGTGAAAATGAAATAAATTGTAGCTGGTAAGCCTATAGAAAACTCGTAGTTTTAGTCAGTCTTGTAGTCTTTGTTACTCTAGAATTCAGCTGGAAGAAAAGACAAAATCTGTGCCGTTAAAGTGGACTCTAATCCTATCCTCATCAGCATTGCTTATAGGAAACACCTTTCGTAGGTATCTTCTACATCAGATCAATTTTAACCACTCTTTGCCATTGTTTATTTCAAGCTTCATACCAGTAGTAATTGTTCGTGACTGCAGTTGGTGGAAGCTCTTGAGTACAAGGGTAGGAAACAAATTTTGACTGACAATTTGCTGTGATCCTCTTTACAATAAATTGATGATAAAAACAGTCTAAAATATGAGAGTTTTTCACTTTCTCTTACAGTGTAATAACTTTCTTTTGTTATAACAATTCTTCCTGTGCAAGTACATCATTGATTTCTCTTGGATAATAATTTTCAGGTAAGGTAATGTACGACAAATTTTATGTTGCTTTAAAGGACCAATGGAGTTGAGTGGCAGTACCACTATTTAGTGCCTTGCTTAGCAAAACTACTGACATAGCAGTTTGTAAACATACTTTCATTGTGTCTAGGTTGTTGATTGATGCTGATCTAGATTTTGTAATGAATTTACCTGATAATGATTTCAGTGCATACATGAATGCCCCTCAAGATGTATCTGTTGTTGGGGACAAAGGTTAAAATGAAGTTGTCGAAATAGGTGAAGATTCTTAAGCTCTTTGAGAAGCAGTTGCCAGGAATTTCATTCACTTGGTGGAAAAGGAGTAGGAGTCTGAAATTTCAGCAGTTAGGTAGTAGAGACAGAATATGAAATTCCAAATGTACAGATTAGTAACAGAAGTAACAATATTGAGAAAGTATGTACGTGTAAGTGAAATTAAATATCGCACATTTCTATTTCTTTAAATTTCTGGTTGATTTATTGAGAAGTGGAAAGGTTACAGAACAGACGTTAACTTACCAACCATAACAAAATGAAGAAGCACCATCTGCACATAATCAGCAGCAAATGTTGGGTAGATGTAAGAATACTGACTATAAATTTAGAAAAACTGATATTGTAATCCAAGAAACACAATGAGAAGAATCACTTACACTTCTATCAGCAGAGGAAATGACACCTTTGCACTACTACAAAGCATTTATAAATGATAATGTATCTGAACTCATTGTGAGCAGTCTAGCTTTGGAGATACATTGTTCCTTTGTGGTCAAGCAAAAGAATTTGAAAAGTTTTTTGTTACTTTACTGCATAAGAGCATAATGAAAATGTTCTAGTTTAGTCATCCACCAGTCACTGATATGAAAAGCAGACATCAGTTCTTCCAGCTACTGTGGTATTTTCACATAGTCAATAATAAGGAACTGTCTGAATGTAATGCTAATAGAGACACTCTTCAAGATTTGTCAGCACGTGCTATCGGTTCCCCCAGAAGAATATCAAGTTGTTGATGAACAGATACCTTTCAAGGGTAGAAGCTGCGTGTAAGAAATGGGACTACAAATATTTTATGAAGGCTGGTGCTTCAGGCATGATGTACAATTTTGAATTCATGCTAGCAGAAATACCTACAGCATAGTGGGTTAGATTTGTCTGGGGATATTGTTTTGACATTGACAGCAGCACTCCCAGAGAAACAGCATTTCAAAGTATTTGCAGATAGTCGATTTTCATCTATACTAAGAGCAGTTGCTTCAAAGAAAGGGGCATTGAATTTTGTGGTGTAAACAGCATGGGAAAATGTCCTTTGAAAACAGAAGTCCAGCTCACGAAAGCTGGACTTGGGTGCTGTGACGGAAGAGTGGAGACAACAGGAAATGTATAAATGTTGTGCCAGCTTACGCATGCCTTGATCTCATGGTGACATCACATTCAAGTGCCTGGCCAAGGGTTCGGAGAACCACCTTCACAGTTCTCTATCATTCCAGTCTCATATAGCGTGCAGAAGGAACAAACACCTATATCTTTCTGTACAAGTTCTGGTTTCTCTTATTTTATTATGGTGATTAAAGACCTTATATTGTGGAAAGGTACAACAGATTTATGGGCGGTGTAGATCTTGATGTGTTGGTAGAATTGTCAGATAAATCTGAGGTGGTATCTGCACATTGTGTACTGGTGCTTGTCTGTAGCCATTGTCGATGGATGGCCATTCCACCATTGTCTTATGGTCCAGCGTGGGACAACTACAAAGATATCTCTCTGTTAATAAAGACTCCACAGCTGAAATGACTGTATGAACAGCTTCAGTTATGGTTGTGTATTTTGATGGTTCTGAAGTCCGCCCCGATAGCTGAGTTTTCAGTGTGATGGATTGCCATCCTACAGCCCCGAGTTCGATTCCCGGCTGGGTTGGATATTTTCTCTGCTCAGGGACTGGGTGTTGTGTTGTCTTCATCATCATTTCATCCCCATCCAGCACGCAGGTCGCCCAATGTGGCATCGAATGTAATAAGACCTGCACCATGGCGGCCAGACCTGCCTCGCAAGGGGCCTCCCAGCCAATGACGCCAAACACTCATTTCCAGTTTCATGGTTCTGAACATTGTATAGATAGGTGGATAAAGAAGGTCAATGTATGTGTGCATCAAGTGCACTACTAAAATTGTTTACACTAAATGTAAAATGCATCTGTGTCTCACTGTGAATAAGAAATAGTTCCACACACTGATATTTTACTGGTGTATAAAGTGGAATTTGCTAAATGACTCCTCTTCAAACTGTTAATAATGACTTGTAAGCTCAATAATGTGATGTAAAACCAATATTTTGCTTAAGTAAGCTGCCCAGAGAATTTTGTTTTTGACATTGTTACCTGGAAGTACTACTGTTTCTGAAAAGCAATGTTAAAATTTTTGTTTGAATAAAACTTAATGTCATCTTTCACATATATTCACCTACATAATTGTAAAACTCCTGCAAGAACTTTGTTTCTCAAAACTTAGAAATTAAGTAAAGAAAGGTATCAGATGGTAACGAAAATCTGTTAACAGAGAGACAAAATGCCAAGGATCCATACTGAAACCATGTTATTTTCTTTTTAATTTCTATAAAATAACATTCATTTAGTTCAGTACTGTGCAAACTACTGTGAGGTCCATGGCAGAGAATATGTCCCATTGTATCAATTACTAGGGATTTTTCCCTTTACCATTCATGTATGGAGCATGGGATGAATGATTACTTACATGCCTCTGTGTAACACTGTAATTGTCTTAATCTTTTTGTTTCCAAGGGAGTGGAATATATTCCTAGAGTCATCAATTAAAATTGGTTCTAGAAACTTTCTAAGGAGGTTATGATGGGATAGTTTCTGTATATATCAAAATGTCTGCCAGTTCAGCATTTTCAGCATCTTTGTGAGACACTCCTATGGGTCCAACAAAACTTGTGACCATTCACGCTGCCCTTCTTTGTATCTGTTCAATACCCTCTGTTAGTCCTATTTGGTACAGGTCCCACACACTTAAGCAGTATTCTAGGATGAGTCACATTATTGTTTTGTGTGCAGTCTGCTTTTTAGACTGATTGCATTTCCCTAGTACTCTACCAAGTATAACACCTGCTTAACTTGTGACCGAGACTGTATGATCATTACATTTCTGATCGCTACACATTTTTACACCCAGATATTTATATGAGTTTGCTTTTCTGGCTCCGAACACAATAAGAAAGACGGTTGTGAGAAACCAACTGTTTATTTGGTCACGGCATCACAGCATACATAGACATTTGCAAGAGCTGTTTACAGGTAAAGACAGCCAAAAAGGAGCTGGCGCATGCTCATATAAAAAGCATTTTGCCCGCTCTATCAACTACAGGCGACCTAGACACTAGACCATGATGGCGACCTCTATCAGGGGCCTGGAGAAGCCAAAGGACATGATACTGAAACTGCCTGATGCATGCCACAATAGTGGCGGCTAAGCTGTAGTAACATACAGGTTACTACACTTGCCCTTCCCTTAGGGGAAGGACAACCAGCTGCCCATTCCCCCAAAACATGCTAATGGGTGAAACTTCCATGCTTGAGGCACATGCCCTGCATGTGCACAATTCCAGGTCTGTGAGCCATGAAGGCGGTGAAATGGGCGCAGCATTACACGTTCCTCCCCCTTCAAGAGCAGGTGGCCCCAACATCACAGCGGCAGGGCCTCCGTGACAATGGAGTCAGCACTGAGAGCTGTAAGTTGGGTAACTGCGATGTCCAGCAGAAAGTTAGGTGGCACTCGCAGGTGTCCACGTTGGTGGAGGAGGCATCTGGGTCAATGTGGAAGGTGCCCATGTACATGCAGGTGGTGCACATCTAGGTGCAGGAGGCGTCTGCAGCAAGGTAGAAGGCGGCCACCTCAGTGATAGAGGTGCCTGCATAGGTGCAGAAGGTCCTTGTGGTTGGTTTGGAAGCACCTGAGAAGATGCTAGAGGTGTGTGGAACGAGATAGAAGGCACCCATGTTGGTGCTGGATGCGTCAAGAGGGCAGACTGTATCGTGTGTGTGGATATGATCCACTGGTGGGAAGGAGAGAGCCAAGAAAACACTGTACAAGGGGGCAGAGAGTCGTGTCTTCTGCTGTAGACAGACAAAAGGAGGGCATTGGACGACCAATAACTGATAATGCCTAAGAAAGGTTTGGCAAAGTCAATACAGATTCTGTTCCAAGGTAATGTGGGTGCCGCCTAAGGGAGAAAACCGATTGTGTGGTGCGGGACATAGACTGTGTCAGGCCACGACTGAGAACAGGAAATTGCTTTATGTTATAGCTTATCGTATGGCATTAGTCGTGAGCTAACAATAGGGAGCCCAACCGTATGTATGGTTGCAAGTTGAGGAGCTAAACAGCTTCTCCAGTGTCCATGTGCAGTTCTCTCATGTTGCACGAAGCAAGAGAGGGTGGCTGGAAGTGCTGCATGGTGCCCTGGTTATTGCTGCCAACAGAGTTGTCCATTGTGGCAAGGTTAGTGGTTGGGACTCCAGTGACACCCTCTTTGCCCAGCAGGCTTGTTGCTATCCGCCAATGTGTTCCACAAACAATGACAGTGCCGTCCCCCCTCAATTTGATAGGAGAAAGCGGAAAACAGCATTTCAGGATGGATACATACAATAAAGAGTGCACTGGCTGACATCTTTATCCGGCACGAGGGGAAGGATCACATCCCTGAGCACCGAGCGAGGTGGCACAGTGGTTAGCACACTGGACTCGCATTCGGGAGGACAACGGTTCAATCCCGTCTCCAGCCATCCTGATTTAGGTTTTCCGTGATTTCCCTGAATCGTTTCAGGCAAATGTCGGGATGGTTCCTTTGAAAGGGCACGGCCGATTTCCTTCCCAATCCTTCCCTAACCCGAGCTTGCGCTCCGTCTCTAATGACCTCGTTGTCGACGGGACGTTAAACACTAACCACCACCACCACCACAACCCTGAGCATGGAGCTGGCAGAATGCAGCACGAAGAGAAGGTCAACTCGAGCGGCGAGGGTAAGGGTGCACGAGCAATGAAAAAAAATAAAGACAACAAACGTGAATTAAGCTGGACCTTGAAAGGGAGCCATTGAACTAAGAATGGGAGGCTGTTCCAGAAAAGGATTCCAACTAACAGAACAACTAGAACAAGTGAGGATGAAATCATGATAGAAACAAAGCATTACCAGTGTCCATGTATGTTTCTTAAAACATGACGAAAAGTAGGTGGAGCTGTTAGTCAGAGGCTTGCCAATCTGCAGCAGTGTCATCAGATGACAGAACACAGAACGATGGAGCCTGTACTGTCAATGTAGTCACCAAGTGGTTGAAGGCAACCGTTCAAAGTTGCTGTTGCTGTCGAAGCACCCGAAAGTCCTGTAGTGGATCACATGAAAGTTTTGTAGCAGAGCACACGAAAGTTTGACTTGTCGCCGCTTGTGTGGACGAGGTTAGAGAAAACAACTGTAAGAATGAACACACATGAGAAACAAACAAGTCACCACTTGTGTTCAGACTCCAAACACAATAAGAAGCTTAGTTATGAGAAATCAGCAACTCTCTATTTGGTCACGGTGTGTCAGAATACTTTGACAGTTTAATTCTGCTTCGTGACATTTACAAGAGTAGTTGTTGTTTAGACTGACAGGTACATTCGTTAACATGCACAGACAGCTGGCCAGAGCTAGTTCAGAGGCACATAAAGAGCATTTTAACTGCCAGGCACCACTGGCTCTTGGCTGTAGGCCACAGAAAAACATGAACACGATCAGTGACCATGAATGGGCGTCCTGGAGCAGCCGAACAGCACAATACTGAAAACTGCATTATGCACACCAGGGCAGTGGCAGCTAAGGTGTACTAACATATGGGTTACTACACTGACCGATCTCAACTGTGATTAATTGGGTACTATGTTGTTTTGTTTTGTGAGGAGCACAAGCTGACATTTATGAATGTTTAAAGGAAGTTGCCAGTCTTTGCATGACTTTGAAATCTTATCTGACAGAACATTTGTGCAGCTGCTTTCAAACAGTACTTCATTACAGATAATTGCATCATCTGCAAAAAGTCTGAGTTTGTTATTAATGTTCTCCGCAAGATCATTAATTTATAACATGAACAGGAAGGGTTCCAAAAACACTCCCCTGGTGCACACCTGAAGTTACTTCTACATATGTTGATGACTTTCCACCCAAGATAATTTGTGTTCTCCGTACTGAAAAATTCTCAATCCAGTCACAAATTTTGCTTGATACCCTTTATCTGTATGATAATAAGTGTAGATGTGATACTGGGTCAAGTGCATTTCAGAAATAGAGGAATAATACCTCTACTTGACTGCTTTGATCTGTGGCTTTCAGTATGCCATGTGAGAAAAGTACATGTTGGGTTTCACACGATGAATATTTTTGGAATTCATGTTGGTTGTCATTCTGTTCAAGATATCTCATTACATTTGAGCTCACAATATGTTCTAAGATTCTACAACAAAAGGATGTCAAGGATATTGGACAGTTGTTTCATGCATCACTTCTGGTACAGTTCTTGTTGATGTGTGTGACCTGTGTTTTCTTCCAACTACTGGACACACTTTATTGTTCAGTCAGTATATGGTAGATTATAGTTAAAAGAGGGGATGATGCAGCCTCAAATTTGGTATAAAATCTGATAGGGATTGCATTGGACCACTGACACTAGTATCTATTTCACTTGTCTTTTTAGTGGTACGAAAATTAAATTGGGGCAACACTCCTGGGTTTTCCATTGTAAAGGAACATTTGAAAACATGGTTATGCATTTCTGCTTTTGCTTTGCTACCCTCAATTTCACTGCCTGTCATGTGTGTACATGTCTGAACACTAACTTTGGTGCCACTAACAGCCTGTATATATGTCTAGAATTTATTTGGGTTCTGTGGAAGATCTTTCAATGATGTTCTGCTATGGTAGTCATTAAAGGCTTCCTGCATTGCACTTTTGACAGCAAAAAGTGTTTCATTCAGCAGCTCTCTATCTACTGCCCTATGCTTTGTTTTACACCTACTAGTCGGTTTCTTTAGTATTTTTTTGCAGTGACTATACCGTGGAGGCTCGCTCTCATCAGGAACTGTCCTGCTGGGTACGTATCTGTCCAGTGCATAGTCAATAATTTTTTTAAAACTTGAGCCATAGTTCCTCTACATGCTCCTGTCCTGAGCTAAAAGTTTCAACTCTGCATTGAGATAGGACACTATTGCTTCTTTATCAACCCCTTTACTAAACATATCAATCTTTCTACTTTGTTTAATTGCTCATTGTACTTTGGTAATCATTGTTGTTACAATTCCTCATAGGCAGTGCTATCAGTTTTGATTCTTAAAAGTCAGGCCTATTTGTTGCTATTAGATCTGATATATTTCTGTTGTGAGTGTGCTTCTGAACCAGCTGTTGTAGGTAGTTTTCTGAGAAGGCTTTTACTAACTTTCACAAGATATCTTGTCACACTCACCACTAACAAAACTGTAATTACCCCAGTTGTTTAGTGGATAATTAGTCTCCTTCAGTGATTATGGTATGGTTGGGGAGCTTAAGTACGAACTTGCATTACCTTAAGTTTTTGGTTACATCAGGTTGTGAGTATGGTGGTTGTTAGAAGAATCCAATTTTAATTTTATGCCCAAACCTAATACCGAATCTTGTTCAGACAATCTTTCAGGCTGCTTCAGTCTGTATATCAGTGGATTTGAGTTTCTTGTCTATAGTGACAAATACACCACCTCCATTTACCATTAGCTGTCCTTTCCATACACACTTAAATTTTCCTCACAAATTCTCATTGTTATCAACTTAAGTGTTTAACCAGCTTTTTGTAGGTGGTATCACGTGAGCATTTCCGCGTTTTAGTAGCGTTTGAAATCTGACACTTTGTTGGGAATGCTTTGCAGTTAACCGCTAGTATTTTAATACTCTCACCTGTGGGGAGCATTTCTTTGGACCTTACATTTATACTTCCGTGTCTCTTACAGCTACCGTTATTTAGACTGCATGGTGAGTTGCCTAATCTAAAAAGCCTTTGTGTGCATTTCACACACAGCCAGCTACCTGGGTTGCAGCCTCTGATGTATAGTGCACACCCCACCCATTACAGTGGACCTTACAGTTCTCAACACTATGGTGCAAGTCGAGAAAGTCACAGCCTAGCATGTCACAGAACCTTTGTATTCTCTGGTTCAAGCCTTCCACTTGTCCCAGAACCAGGGGCTGCAATCTGATCTGGGACAATGCTGCATATTGTAAGCTACATTCTAACACATACAGTCACAACACCCCTGCGCATTTTTGCTATACTATGTGGTAGGAGCACTCCTAGCATATAGAAAACTACACTTCCGAATAGGATATCTGATGACTAAGAATAGTATTGTTTGTATTGATTTGTAAGAAAGTTTTTGCAATATGGAGCATATTTAGCTCTATAAAAATCAGCACTAACCAAAAAATGATGCTGCATTTGTCTTTCTTTTGTTTCCTAAGGACCCTGGGAGGTATGAAATGGTACATTATACAACTGTTTATTTATGATTCTCTTGTTACCTGTAGATATTTACTAAAGGATGTCATTTTCTTTTAAGAACTAAAATGGCTAATAAACAGCAGGCGACCCAACCTGTTGCAGAAAGACATCATATATCTACCAAACTCAAGAAGGTGAAGTTTCCTTCACTACACTTTAGTCGAATTAGTGATAGAGGAATGTAGGAAACTTGTATGGAATGCAATACCTAGATTATTTAAAATACAAAATAAGCCACCAAAACTCTTGCTGAAAGGAAAGCCACACATATGTGATGGTAAAACATCAACAGGAAGAAAAACATTTCCCAGCACAGAAGAAACCAGTTGCACAATCGTTATTACATATGAGCCATTGCCAGCAATGTGGAAGGCGTAGTATACTGTTAGCAGAGCCTGTTCTGTTGATGGTGCGAATGGAGCGGTCTAATGCCTGTTGAATCTCTGGAACAGTTCTGAAGTGAATGCCATGAAGTGGTTCCTTCATCTTTGGAATCAAATCAAAGTCACAAGGACTTAAGTCGTATTACTGTTTGTTTTTGGAGCATCACCTGTGACCAGCTTTGCGAAAGGAGAGGCGACACTTTCTGCGCAACCCACCCATCATTTTGCACAACAATGTGCGGGTGCATACAGCACAAGCTATGATTGCTCTGTTCAGTTGATGGGACTGGGAAGTGCTGTACCATCCATCCTACTCCCTGGACTTAAGTCCTTGTGACTTTGATTTGATTCTGAAGATGAAGGAACTACTTCATGGCATTCGCTTCAGAACTGTTCCAGAGATTCGACAGGTAGTAGATTACACAATTTGCTCCATCAACAGAACAGGCTCTGCTAATGGTGTACTACGCCTTCCACATAGCTGGCAATGGGTTCTACACAATGCTGCTGACTACGTTGAAGGACAGTAACAGGTGCAAACATGTAACTCTTTTGTATAAATAGTTACCACTATTTAAGTTCCAATCCTTGTACATATTCAGAAGTAATTCTTCAGTCACTCATGTCACTTGATAATTTACTAATTCTTGGAATGCAAAAATATAATATCAGTTCCATTATTTAAGTAGAAAAATATTTAGAAACAAACAGTGACCTTACAGCTTGCTTTCTTGCCACTAGGGGCACTATTGACGTCACACGAACAGTTTTTGCAGCAGTGAGTACCATGACTGTATGTATTAGAATGTGTTGTGGACTTTGTTAAAACCCTCTGTGAACAAGGTTGGTATTCTGAATCTTCTCTACCTGTCATTGGAATGTTCCAGGTTTGACCTCAGAGCCCCGACAAAGGACATTGTTTGTTCTAATGTATGACACTATGTGCTGCTGGTTACACCTTGTTCCGTCAGTGACTGTTGGTACAGGCTCTTCAACATGAGGCATAAACAATTTGTGCACATGCTGTATGAAGTCTTCATGGGTTGTCAGCCGAGTAGCGTCGTCTCGTAGCAACGTTTCGATGGAATGTGTCTCCATCATCTTCATGCGAAGTATCGGGATATTGCGGTCTGATACCTCTGCTGGACCGCTCTGTGCTTCCCGCCGCCGGTCAATCGTGCCCACGGACAAAGCAATGGGCTGTGCGTTCTTGCCTTACGTGGGTCCTCCAATGGCCAAGATCGAGAGAATTGTCAAGAAACATGAAGTGAAGACCTTTTTCCGCACAGCGGGAAAAATCAAAGACCTTCTCAGTTCGACCAAGGATCCACTAGGTCTGACGGTACCTGGTGTCTACAAGATCAGATGCGAATATGGGATGCAATATATAGGACAGAGCAGCGTTGCATCTCACAGCGCTGCAACAAACACATCAGGCATGTACGCTTGGGTCAGACCAACAAGTCTGCTGTGGCGGAACATAGTATTGACAAGAAGCACACCTTCGATTTCGAAGGCACAAAGAAAATTTGCAGTAGAAACGGATTTTGGCACTCATTAATCAAAGAGTCCATAGAAATATGGTTACACGAGAACCTAATCTAGCGTGACAGGGCTACCATCTTAGCACAGCCTGGGAGCCTGCAATCAGGAAAATCAGAGAAGAACGTTCCGTTCCACCAAGGACCATGGACGAAGCAGACAGTGATGGATGCCAGAACACAAACTCCGCACCCCCCCCCCCCCCCCCCCCACACCACCACCACCGGCTGCTCCAGGTGCATAGCGCGAATCCGCGGGCACATGATTGGCTGGTGGCGGGAAGCAGAGAGCAGTCCAGCAGAGATATCAGCCCGCGACCGACGATATCCCGACACTTCGCCTAAAGATGATGGAGATGCATTCCATCGATATGTTGCTACGAGACGACGATGCTGCTCGGCTGACAACCCATGAAGACTTCATATATGAAATTCGCCGAGAAAGCCTGCACTCACATATGTGCACATGGTGTTCTGTCGATTTTCACCTGCCTCGAGATGACTGGGTGTTTGTGTTGTCTTCATCATTCATGAAAGTGGCTAGATTGGATTGAGCAAAGGTTGGGAATTTGTATGGGCGTTGATAACCGTGCAGTTGAGTGCCCCACAAACCAATCATCATCATCACAGTGTTCTGTCCCATGCAATGCTGCCACTTCACCTAAGGATGCTATTATTTGCCGTAAGTTTGAACTGCTTCTTTGTAATAACGAGACTGTGCGGGTGTGCTATAAATGCTGCCACCCTCACAGGTGTTTTTTGATCCCACATTTCACATGAGGGGGTGGATCCAGCACAAGCACTCAAGGTATCACAGGCAGCAAATCAAAGAAT